>NC_138940.1:31265000-32465000 GCF_965226115.1 Aulonocara stuartgranti
AAGTGTCAACTTGGTTTTAATTTATAACATTAAGGCTACTGATTTATTTAAGAGAGAATAAATTCTTCATTCAGAATTCGGATTTTAAACCTGATAAAATGTCAGAAAAGACAGTAAAGAAAATTGTTAATTTTTCCTTATACTTATAGTAAATGAAGTAATACAGTAAAAAAAAAAAAAATTTTCCCCAAAATGTATTATGCTTAATATTTAACACTGTGAAAATTAGCATAATTCTTGATCATATTATTTTGTTTAGTGCACTGTACAACCCAGCCACAGGAGGGGAACACAAGCCAGTGGACTCCTGGTGCCATTCCCAAGCCTACATAAATGGAGTCTGGAAATCAAAGGCATGATGTTGAATGTTGTCAGTATGCTTGACCCACAAGTTGGATATAAGTTAGAAAAAAAAGGAATTTTGAAGTAAGTTAGCTAATCAACAGAGTCTCCAATCGACATGTAGGTGAAGGGAACAGGAGTGATGAAGAAGGAATAGGCATTTTTATAAAATAATATTTTTCACATTGCTTTCATACAGTAGGTTATTCTCGACATAACTGTGCTTATGCTCTTTTATGAAATACACAGAAAACCAAGTAAAATTAATTGATCCATACCATGATATGTTGTTGGGTGTTGATTTATCCTTTAATGATTTCACTGAATTATGAAATAATTAAAATTATTTCAAACAACATGTTTTTGAAATTTTCTTGTTTACTTTTAGTGAGTATGGTGCTTCCCACATCCCTGAAAATCAGAAATACAAACTTATGATTTAAAAATATGTAACAGAATTAGAATCATTAAAACATTAGAGCATGTGTCATGATGTAACTTTCTGACTGGTAAAACCCAATTATAAACCCTGAAAAGTAGAATCACAGGGGATAAAAAAGGTTTTAAAACATGAATTTGCCACTATTATCATGATTTTAAAAATCTAATTTTTAAACAATTTAGCTAAAATATAGGGAATCAACAACCTGTCAGCCTTTTGTCCTCATTTTATCTCCTCATAATGCTCATATGTGATGACCAGGTGAAATAAGGACTAGCTTGCCTGGCCAGGAGAGCTCCCATTCACAGCACAGCAAGCACCATCCATTTCCAAGTGACAGATCATTACAGCTCTGATGGTCGACAGATGGTGATGAATTGGCACTGATACCGGAGCTGGACAATTTTAGAGGCAGTCAGTTGCGCAAACTGCTTTATCACACTTTCTCCATGATGTTGCCATCCAGTGGGTGCCAAATGATGTCGGAAACACCACAAACCTCCTCCCACTCTCCAAGCTCCCGAGAGAGTAATACTGAAGGGATCATCCTTGAGCTTGTTATTTGAAGCACAAACAGATGTTTGATTGGATAGAAACAGTCACAATTCACTAAAGACGCTGAATAACATCCACCATATGGCAGCCTAATAACATCTAACAAATTGCATGCCACATTGATAATACAAACACACAACAACACCTGACCTCATCCCGCTGAGTAATGCAAAGAAACAGAAGCTCTAATGATCTCATGTAGTTCACCAGTTAAAAGGAATAAGTAAGACGGTGAGGAAGCCATTTATTTATGTATTAACCAATGCTGTCATCTAGTGGTCTAAATCTAAAGGCTTGAGTATTCCTTAACTTCTATTTATGTTTTTTTTTTCTGTGTAGAAGGAAAAACCTCAGATTAACTATCCTGCATCCATTAATGTATTTATATAAGTGTCATTTAGGATTTCTTTGAGACTTTTATTGCCGCTCAGTTTTCATATATATTGTTTGTAAATACATGGTCTTTTTAGAACAATAGTGATGATGTCACGGTGACACATCATATCTCATTTCTTCTACTGGACTATACAGATTGGATTACTACTAGATCAGCGGTCCCCAACCTTTTTTGCGCCACGGACCGGTTTATGCCCGTCAATATTTTCATGGACCGTCCTTTAAGGTGTCGCGGATAAATACAACAAAATAAAACTAGTACCGGTACCGAAAAAAAGAAAATTTATTCATAACACAGGTGAAAAGACCAAGGAAAACCGAGTAAACGATAAAAACGATAACAAAATAACGCTGAAAACCGATTAAAAACCCTGAAAACTATACATTTCACACCTGAACCTCAACTCTCGCGGCCCGGTACCAAACAACTCACGGACCGTTACCGGTCCGGGGGTTGGGGACGGCTGTACTAGATTATATGCAATACATTGATTATAGAATTTGTTGTAGAACATATTTTAACACACAGACACATGCAATATGAACCTGCTGGCTCAGTGATTAATCAGTGACTTGACCTAACCACACAATGGTTACTCTGCATTCACACTACAATTTTAGGCTGAAACAGCTCATCCAGTAGCTTACACCTGCGTCATCAACCGAAACGGCAGAAACAGATCAGGTGACTGACTTGACACACCATTTTTTAAATGATATTATTTGGAAAAACACTTCTGTACTATCACTCACGCCAACTGAAAGCCAATCTCTCTCTAGTGCATGCAATGGGTGTCATTTACTATATGGGTCATTATCCATATGGGACAGCATTGCTGCAAAATTGCTGAGGGAGCCATCTTAAGCCAAAGTGGCAGTTAAACGTAATATCTGGTTGATGAGTATCAACACTAGGACTGAAGACAATGAAAAGACTTCATTAACTGTATTACCTATGTACTTACCAAAGTGACTTACTTAAACACTGATAAACAGCATGTGTGGACAGTCTTTTTATGGAGTATATGCGGTGTTGCTTTTGTTCCTTTTCGAGTGTAAAATGCATTTATAAGTCAAAGGACTGCTGTAAGTAGAATACAGTGGCAGTATATAGTAAGAGTTTCAGGATAAAAAAGCCCAACTGAGTACATTTTGAGTACATCTCTTCTTTTTTGTTAACTCCAAATACAATTCTTCAAACTAAAGTCATCAGAAGGCGTGTGCTTAGCAAAAGGAAACATTTGATTATAAGGTTTTAGTTGAAAATCTATCCTATCCTTTAAACACCCCAGTCGGAGAGATAAATGTAGGTTAAGTGGTATGTTGTTATGTAATTTTCTGACTGGTAAAATCTAATGATTTAGACTACTTTACCGGACAAGGGGGTCACTGTTGTTTCGCACCAGTGTGCATATGGCATAGAGCTAGCCATCAATACATCAACCATTAGCTGGTAAAGTAAAGTCCCACAATGAACCTTTAGTCTGAGTGGCTTGACGATCACCATTTGCATTTGGCTGAGAAGATGAGAAAATCTATCCTTGACTTATGTATCACAAGGTAGAGATATTTTAAGCATAACATTTACTTTTGATTGAAAAACCTCTTACACTCTCTTGCTTTGTACCTTAGTATAACAACTCCTCTGTAGCCAATATATTGCAATAAAACATGTTTCCCCTGCCTTGCCATTTTCTATACTGCCCTGTATTATGTTTTCCTACAAGCTAAATAGTTGAGTTTAATCCTATGACCCATTGTTAACCCAGAAAATATGATTCCTTCCCTTCCTTTTCTCCTTATTGTCTTGAATTTATCATTTTTTCCTGAATACTTTTTGTCCCTGTTTCCCACCTGTGCTGCCATTTCTTTTTAATAATATTAGTGCATTTACTTCCAGTTTACAAAATGCCACCTCCACCCGATCTCATTTAAGTTACTCCTTGGCCAAAGCAGCTGCCGTCTGATTTCCCCTAATACCGAAATGTGCCAGTACCCAAATAAATTTAATTTCACTCCCCTCCTCCACTAGGTAGAAATACAGCAGGAGTGCTTCTGTAACAGGCCCTGTTGTTGTGAGCGTGAAGACGGATTACAGTCCTGTAAAACTAGAGAAATAATGAGCAGAGGAGACGTGCCTCCGCTCGCCTGGTCAGTCTTGCCAGAATTTATTACACAGGCACCAGCAAACATCTTTGCTTCTTTTGTTACTTAGTTTACCTATAGCTGTCTGGTTTCCATCAGTTGTGTTCACCATTAATCAACGAACAAAGAAGGCAAATTTGGTTTTAAAAAAATCCATCCACTCTCCTCTGCTTATCTGTGTCAAGGTCACAAATACAACAACAAATACAAAATGGAACCCATATTATCATGCTAATGGTTTGTTATGAAGGAAGAAATCTACATCCTTACATACTGAACTTTCTAACATTTCTCATGAAATCTAGAAGAAATTAACCAAGTGCATTGAAACTAAACATTAAATGAACTGAAGCTTTGGATCGTATGGGAATGACAGTGAATACTAAAGGACAATAGTGTCTGCCATTACCCACACCTATAGTGTACTTACTCAAAGTGGAAGAGCCGACGTAGCCTAGATAAACACAGTGAAATGCACTGCATATCATAAACTCAGCCTCAATTAACATGAGATAAACGTCACAGTATTCAGTGTCTGAGTGAAGTCACTTGGGTGAGTAATGAACTGTTTCTCCCATCTAAAAGAAGCTGCACAGTCCTGAAAATAAATAAATAAATAATAAAAATCTTTGAATAGAGGAAAACAAGAGTTACTGAAGACAAAACTAAAGGAAGATAGACCCACAAACAAGCAGCAATTAAAAGAAACTGGATTAAAGGCTTGGCACGAAATAAAGCATTTTGGTGATGTCCATAGGTTCATCCAGTTATTCAAAACTATCCTTATATTTAAAATTATGTCATGTTCATTTACTTTTAAGCCCCTGGAAAAAGAGGGCAGTGTATAACAAATGGTTAGAACTTCTAAACAACAAGAGTCATGTATGGACATATTAGTTTTGCAAAATCAGGTAACTTGTTTTGCAAGTTTGACTTTGACTACAAGCCCCATAATCCACCTATTACCAGCTTTGGCGATATTCTTTAGGTTCCGTCCAATTGTTATTGAGATTCTACAATTGACACGGCAGCTAAGGCATGTCATTGGTTTCTAAGTGGTTTCCAGGAAGTGAACGCCACCGATCTAACCACCTCCCACATGTGAGCCCCCGTCGTTAGCACCACGCGCAGCGTGTAGAGGAGAGAGAAACCGGTCGGAAAGCAACGTCATTCATCGGACCACCGACTTGACGTAGCGCAGCAGACAGAGAGCGGAGCGGAGCCGCGTTGTCCGAGGCAGGTAAAGTACCATCCAGTATATGCCAATATTCATAGGGTCTAAAAAGCTGGCAGTTGGTTTCCATATTGTTTCCAGGGGAACACGAGGAAAGTAGGTCGTATTAGATAAGAACAGGGTGGACACTAGGGCCTGGTAGACTGTAGGCCTGTTTCCCCCGCGCTCTGCATTGAGCAACACATCCCGGTTTGAGTCTTTCCTTTACGGTCAGTCCAGCTGCCAGCACTGGCAAGGTGCCTTAACGGACACCGCGCCACTAGTTTGGAGAGGTACACGGTTCAGCGATAGATAAATTAATTTATCCGATAACACTGTAAACGATAGTCAGTTTGTTAACTGGCGGGTGCAGCGCAGATGTTTAGCTCTTCTTTTTCCACGTCTTTCAGGTGCTGAAGCGATCACAGCAGAAAGATGGCGGACGACCCCAGCGCGGCGGATAGGAACGTGGAGATATGGAAAATCAAGAAGCTGATCAAAAGTTTAGAAGCTGCCCGTGGGTAAGTAATACATTTTTGTCACATTTCGAGGTAATTGTCTGGTCGGCAGTACTTGAGTTTAAGGGTTCGGGTGATTGTGTCAATGTATACCGCCGCAGCAGCTGGAAATGGTATAAATGGGGCCGAATTTGGGAGTGGTTAGCTTAGCATAGCTAACTTAGCTAATCGTTGCTTTTGCTTGTCGCTAGTTAGCCAATTGCTAGGCGCTAACGGATGTCGCATTTAATCTCCCTGGAAGTTGAAAACATGGTTTATTTTGGACAAAACACATTTTTTTGTCAGTGTTTATATTTTGTAGCTGGCATTCCGAAGATTTTTATTCAGTTCAAGCTAGTAAGGTTGATGCTAGTTTTGTTGCTAATGAGAACCGCTAATAGACGTCATCTTTGGAAAGAGGCCGGCATGGGTGTCTTAAACAAAAAAAGCAGAACGTTGACGAAAAAGGGAAGGCCGGCAAGCTTGTAGTTACAGTTTCACAGTCCAAATGACGTTCGTCTGCTCTTTTTACACGCAAATCATACGACAGAGCCTCTTAATTTCCTCTAGAGTCCACTAAGTTAGTCACCTCATGGCAGCCGAACTGCTTGCCAGTTCATTACAGCGTTACTAGTTTCAAACTGGTCAGGTCAAAAAGAATTCGAGATCAGTTGTTGGCCGACTGGGACATTGTGGGCCTCTTGAATTATCAAACAAGGCATGTGAATGTGGGTGTTACTTCACTGGCTTGTAGCTTGCTCTGCGACAGTTTGACGTCTAGTGTTGCGCAGAATTTGCTGTCCTGTGCTCCCCTGCCTGCCATGTCACACACTCAGTTGACTGTTTGCCCTACATTTATCCAGCCTCTTCTACCTGGCTGTGTGCGTGTCAGCCTGTACTGCTGTGATTCATCTGTTGATTGGTTGTAAATGAAAGGACAACAATGCAAAGTAGCAAGACTTAGTCCTTGTTTCAAGGACAAAGATTGTGTACTGTGTAACTGAAAGCCCATACCATTTGTCCCTCAACCTGCCAGACCTTGTCAAGGTGATATTTTGCCAAGAAGCGTTGTGTATTTACAAAACTAAATTAGAGCAAACAATTACGCTATCTTGGAGGTAATCAACTGGTAATAAACATGGCTCAACTGGTTTGGCATAATCAAAGTTGATTATTATATGGCCTTGATATTAGATGCCAGTTTCACTATGGCATACCTAGGAGTGGCATAATTGTCAGTTATTCAGTCTATTCCATCACTTCTATGGCTTCTTGGCTGTGTACAAATGCTGTTATATGCACTAACATTACATCCTCACTTTCTCTATAGTAATGGCACCAGCATGATCTCTCTGATCATCCCTCCAAAGGACCAGATATCAAGAGTGGCCAAGATGTTGGCTGATGAGTTTGGCACTGCTTCCAACATTAAGAGTCGCGTCAACAGGCTCTCTGTTCTCGGGGCCATCACCTCTGTACAGCAAAGACTAAAACTCTACAACAAGGGTATGCATGTAAAAGAATGCCTATTTTCTTTTGGGAAATGGTAGTGGTTCTTGGGGGCAACAAAAGAAATTCATATTGGCATATCATTGTATTATTGTAATATTTTCAGCTATAATTGTTCCAAGGGGGTTTTTGAAAAAAGAGACAACTTAAAACATAGGATGTATTTACTTTCAAAACATTCAGCTCCAGTCCTCCTTTGAATATTCATGGTCTCTGGCTTTTTTCTTCCCTTCCCAGTGCCACCCAATGGCTTGGTTGTGTATTGTGGCACAATTGTGACAGAGGAAGGCAAGGAGAAGAAAGTCAATATTGACTTTGAGCCTTTTAAACCAATCAACACCTCCCTGTACCTCTGTGACAACAAGTTCCACACCGAGGTGAGAGAATTTCCTTAGTATTTTGATGCACATGCAAAATATTTTTTTAGAGAAACTCTGTGGTATGTAAACATCGCCTTGGTCTTTTTATTATTCTTTCTGTCTTCCGCATTCTTATGATCCGTTCTTCCCTCACTAATGTCCCAACACAGGCATTGACAGCCCTGCTGTCTGATGACAGTAAGTTTGGCTTTATTGTGATCGACGGTAGTGGGGCACTCTTTGGCACACTGCAGGGCAACACCAGGGAGGTGCTGCACAAGTTCACTGTGGACCTACCCAAGAAGCACGGTACTGAACTGGAATGTTTAGAAAATACATTTTACGTTGTTTGTTTTGTTTTTGTTTATTTGTTGTTGGGTTTTTTTTAATCTTTGCTTTGCTCTTTCAGGCAGAGGAGGACAGTCTGCTCTGCGTTTTGCTCGACTGAGAATGGAGAAGAGACACAACTATGTGAGAAAAGTAGCTGAGACAGCTGTCCAGCTCTTTGTGTCCAATGACAAAGTTAATGTGGCAGGAATGGTCTTGGCTGGCTCTGCTGATTTCAAGACTGAACTCAGCCAGTCTGACATGTTTGATCCAGTAAGTATGATGTAATGAAACAACTTTTTTTTCCCACAAATTTCTCACTGCAGTGAATAGATGTCCAAAAGAAGGCTGGTGATCTTTTAAGTGTTTTCTCTGAGTTGTATAAATAGGTATATTTAATAACTATCTACTATTGTAAGAAATAAACACTGGTATTTGGTAGTAGTGATGAAATAGTGACATAGCAAGTTTATTTTAAACTTGGCACATGATGTGTGCAGCCATACTGTAAATGGAAAGTGCCTTCTTTAATTTGCCAGTAAGCCACTGATATAGCTAACTCTTATGTCTTTACAACCAATAATGGAATGTGGTTGCACAAACAAAGAAAGAGACAGATATGAAAATCTGCATATCCCACACTTCACTGCAAGCTTTGGTTAGCAGTTAATGAGTTTGAGGGATTTTCCAAGGCTTTGGGGAATATAACCAGCAGCATAGTCTATCATTATTGTCAGCATATTTATTGTGGTAGCTTTCTCTATTTTCTTTATCTTGTCAGCAACTTTGTTTGGTTCCTACTTTGTCTGTAAACGTTACTAACAACTCTTTGATTTCTACAGAGGTTACAGGCAAAGGTTCTGAAGCTAGTGGACATCTCCTATGGAGGAGAGAATGGTTTCAACCAGGCTATTGAGCTTTCAGCAGAGGTCCTGTCGAATGTGAAGTTCATCCAAGAAAAGAAGCTCATAGGTGAGTGTGTGTGTGTGTGGTTTTCTTTTTTTTGTTAAAGGTAAAATCTTCAAACTTTTTCCTGATGATTCTTCTGTATTTACAGGGCGGTACTTTGATGAGATCAGTCAGGATACAGGGAAATACTGCTTTGGTGTAGAGGATACACTGAAAGCCCTTGAAATGGGAGCTGTGGAGATTCTCATAGTCTATGAGAACTTAGACACCATGCGTTATGTTCTTCGTGTGCATGGGGCAGAGAGCAATGGAGCAGAGAATGGTAAACAAACAACTACAGTGTTATCTGCAGTAGCTGAGACAAAAAGCAGTAAATGAATTCTAATTGTGATCCTACAATTCAAAAGTTTCTTCTTTGTTCTTCAGATGAGAAGACTTTGTACCTAACGCCAGAGCAGGAGAAAGACAAGTCTCACTTCACGGACAAGGAGGTAAGTGCTGCGGAAGAGGAACTGATCTCTGGGAGTTAAGTTGGACCCATTGCCTGTGATGTTATACCTTACTAACGCTGGTTGCGTTTCTAGACGGGGCAGGAACATGAGCTGATCGAGAGCATGCCACTACTGGAGTGGTTTGCGAACAACTACAAGAAATTTGGAGCCACGTTGGAGATAGTAACAGACAAGAGTCAGGAGGGGTCCCAGTTTGTCAAGGGCTTTGGAGGCATTGGGGGTGAGCACACTGTTGTTTAATAACAGTTGAATGTTTGATCAAAATGAAGTTAGGAATATATTTGATATATGTGGTTCAGTGATGATTTCGTCATTGGGTTGTTATGATGATCTAGTAATTGTACTCGAGTATAATTCATGTATTATGCACTTGAAGATAGTAGCAGTAGAGAAGATAAACAGTTCCTCTTCTGCTTATTCTGATTCATGCTTCATCTTGGTACAGGTAAGGCCTCATATAGACATTGTTGTACAGTAGAAATTTGTATTATAGAGGGCTTCACCATGTAAAATAGGAGAATTGGGGCAGAGGCACTGTTGAATTGTTAGTTGTATAAAAAGTAGAGATACTTGTGGCAATTTAAATTGGTTTAGTGGTGTAATACATTTTAATGAGGATCCTAAAAGGATTTCAGGACTTTGTGCTTTTCACAATAGAAACACCATCATTCCAGGACCCCTAAAAGCACTGTTGTTTTTTTTTTTTGAAGAAGTAGTAGTTAAATTGTTAATTTTCACCTAATATTTTAAATTAGAAGTAATTTTAGACAAAGGAAGCATTTAACTATTAGGGGTTTTATTAGTTATGCAAATGATTTAGGTTATTTAATTATAGGTAATAAACAAAATATATTTTAGAATTCAGTAATAAACAAATGGTACAAAACTATAATACCCAACACATCTAAATAATTGAATTATTATAGAAGAAAACTGTTATGGACAAGTTGAAGGAATTTTGCGTAACAGGTTATGGTCGTTATGCTAAAACAAAAGCATTTATTAGGAAAAGAGCACTATTGTGAAACTATTTGAATTTGACTGACGTCACAGTTGGCTGAAATAAAACAAACACAATTTCATTAATTATTGTGAAGTTTTATCGCAATGCACCTACACCTGTCTTATCCATCATCCACACTGTTCCACCTCAGTTTGTAGCTCAGCAGGCCTTGGACTCATTCATTTTAGGTATTCTGCTTTGGACTTTGCTTTTTATTAGGCCTGAGTAGATCGCCACACTCAGGGTTCTCTGCTCAGTTCAGCAACCCGTCTGGTTCTCCACATTCCACACTTCTCCGGCTCCATATCCCATCCATGACCTGTTCAGCCTGGCAGACATTCCTCGTCTTCTATCCAACTACAGTCCCCTGTATATTTATCAATGTTATCTAGCCAGCTCTGGCTTATGCAGTCTTCATATCAAAATGAGTGTAAATGATACATGTTGCTAGGCAACTGGGCAGGGTGAGTGGATTTTACATTAATTTCTGTGGGGTCAAAGTGACATGTGGTAAGTATATCTTTTTATTCCACACACTCCTAAATGATGAGTGAATCCATTTTTAGTTAGTCATGAAATCTTTTTTGTCTTCAGAGTTTTGTTTGTTTGATAACCCTAAAATGACCCCCTTGGCACTTCTAATACTAAAGTCTAATACTTTCAGAATTCATGTTTTCCCCTGCCACTGTTTAGCCAAAACAAGTTGCCATCATATCACACTACTTAATCTCTCATCTTTTGTATTCCTCAGGTATCTTGCGGTACAGGGTGGATTTCCAGGGCATGGAGTACCAAGGAGAGGACGATGAGTTCTTTGATTTGGATGACTACTAGGTAGTCTTGGACTGATATTGGGAGGAAAAAAATGAATGAAGAAATAAGGAAATGAAAATGCCACCTCTCTTGCAGCAAGCGAGAGGTGCAACTGTGTTGACCTATATATATGACAGACACACCTTCCAGTTCACCTGTTGCATACACAAACTTGCACATACTTACACAACAAAATGCATCACACAGGCCGAAGAGGAGTGAGATTTTCTTTCATCCAGAGAGGGAGAAAGCCCTTCCTGAATAAATCCCTGCCTTAGAGTGCTGGTTCCTTCCCCTAGTTGGATTGGACTTGACTCATTTTTGTTCTTTTTTTTTTTTTTTTTTTTTTTTTCTTCCTCCCCTCGATTTTGAATGAACACAACAGCAAGTTCCCAGATTCCTCGTTGCCGCTGTCCCCGGTCCTAAGATGAACTTTGGATTCACTCCTGACATACAGAAAATATATTTTCCTTTAATGCATCGTCATGTCCCTATCCCCTCTCCCTTCCTTCTATGCTTTCTCTCTCTCTTTTTTCTTTTTCTTTTTTGCATTTCATTTTTTTACTGGTAACTGCTGCTGTTGTATTTTATGAGAGTGGGGGATTTTTTTTACCTGGGTTTCTGTAGAGAAAGGGGGACAAAGTATTAAATTTCAACTGCTGAAAACCATTGCTACCTCCTCATCTGCTGTGGTCTCACTCCTGTGCCATCTCATTTACTTAAAAGGCTGACCTTTTCCTGACAACAAAATTGATATGTTTTGTGAGTGACGCGTGCATGACTTTTAGACAGTTTAGTCATCTTATTCAATCGTCAGACTTGCCACATAATGTTGAAATTTTCTACATTTTAAATTTCAAAAGGCAGTAAAATCACATCTTTAATACAGCTATTCATTATAAATCTTGGCCTTTACATGCAGTCATCTCTTTAAATGAACTTCCCTTAAATGAAATATCCCGTGTACACATTGGATTGCATTTGTACATTTATCTGACCACTTTTATAAATCTAAATTAATTAAAAATCTCAATTTGTCATTGCATTCCTGCCGACAGTTTTTATAGGATGTGTTGGTCTAGAAAGTTGGTTTTGACATTTGCGTGTCGAATAGGGGAGCAAAGGTAAGAGCAAATGACCAGGTTCTCATTCATAATGCAAAGAGCAGAATTCGTGAAGACGTGTTCCCTTAAGATTTGTAGAGAATGACCTTGGTAAATCATGCCTTAGATTATAAATATAGCAAGCTGAGGAAGTAAACCTACACTGGTGAATGATGAGTTTTCTGGCTCCAGTTGCTGAGAAGGCAAACAAACTGACCTGCTTATTATGGTATTAAACCAATGATGGCGTAATAGACCGGAGGGTTGGGGATGTGAGTAATTCAAACCCATACACTTCGCAGGGATTCGCAGGAAAGCAACAACAGTTCAGCTAAGGTGAAGTTATCCCAAAGATCCTGGTTTATTGCCTTGTCTGGATTGCTCGGCTTAAAAGACGAAACAAAAAATCTGGACCAGGCTTTCCTGCGTCTGTATTGATGGAGTTTCAGGTTTTAAGCTGCAATGTTAATTCATCTATTGAACTGGTTTCTGGTTGTTAGTTGTTCTTGTTACCAGTTTTGATTATCTGTCACTACTTCGTTGAATTTGTTTTACCCATGCATAATCCTGAGTTTGCTAAAGTGTGTATTTGAGAACTTTAAATTAAGCGTCATAAAGTATCTGTTTCTGTCATGCCACATATTTAAAATAGCCAACATCCTGCAGCATCTCAGAGAAAAGCTATGCGGATGATTGATTTTGCCTTGGTGTATTCCTCTTCAGGATAGCAACAGCATCTTCATCAGTTTGCCTTTTTGTTTGGGGGAGTCACCGGGGAAGCCTTGGTAGCACGGCAGGCCAATCAATAAAAGGCAAAGAGGTGAAACCACGCCCACTTAGCCAAAATCTATCCAATCGGCGTGTTATTAAAGTCCATGGGCGTTACCATCCCCCACCCACCTTTTTGACACTGCCCTACCAAAGCTGTGTGGCTGAGCGAAGTGGATGACGTCTCTGAATTTGCGGGCCGCCGACGCAGGGCTGGGTTTCCATTTTCATAGCGAGTTTCGGGGGGGATCGTCAACATGGAGCAGGAGATGGAGGACAAAACGGTGGAACTGGTGGTAAGATCTTTTTCTATACGGCATTATGAACAACCGAATTGATCGCTGTCAGTGTTTTATTGAGGAAATCGCCGAGGCTCGATTCGACGCCAGGAACGGGCTGAAGCGACTTGTCGGGAGAGGTGGAGGAAAAAGGAGGGGGAACCAGAAATCAGAGGGAGGGCCTGAAATTATCGATACATTTTGCTACGAATGCTCCGCATACTGGTTGGATTGATTAACAAGTCTTAGACATCTCTCTCTGATAAATTTAAAACCTGTGTTGGTTTGGGTACAGTTTGTACATAATGGGAAAAATTAAGAGGTTGATGTGCAATCGTCGGTCGAAGGCAGACGAGAATTCTTGGGGTAGCGTTTACTGCGGTGACGCTGCGCCACTTTAACTGGGCCCTGCCTGATTCTTAGCTAGCCGCCATGCTAACACTGACTAGAATGTCGTGAAGTACGTAAATTTACGGGCAACGCGATGTTATATCATGTAGTTTTAGGGTAAGACGACTTACTCGATAAATGATGTGTCAGTCACATTTTTATACTTTATGTGAACATAGATAAAATCATAACAATGCGTTGCTTGTGTGTTTATATTTTTTTAAAGTGCGTAGAAGGAAGTGTATTGCTTTTTCATTCACACAGCGTTACCTCCACTAGCGAGCATTAGCAATTAGCTTAATAGCAAGCTTGCTAAATACGCTGCTTGACACCAACTTCTACATTTAAAAACAAACTGCTGACTATGTCTAGAAAAACTATTTTTGTAGCCACAAACATAAATTAAGACGACGGTATTATTTTCATTTTTAGTCAATTAAATTTTGCCAAAAACTATTGGGTTTATTGTATATTGATTTTCTGCCTCGATAAACTAGCCAGCTAGGCTAACTGTAGCCTACCAGCCGCTAACATTTACTCTGTGGGGTCAAAGTGGTCGTAAGGAAGACGTCAATTAATACGAGGATCTGATTTGTTATGTCAGCGAAACTGACCTTTAAAAGAATTTCAGTTTACACGTGTTTGGAAGATCTATCGGTTTGTGCAAGAAATACAGTGGTACTGTACAAATTAAAGGTTGAAAGCCGGGCCTAGTAAATAATGTCTTATATTCCGTAGTAGATAATAAGATGTAGTCCTGTTAAATTGGAAAAAAAGTTTCGTAAAAGAGCACCTAATATGTACTTGTACTAAAGAGTCATTTGCTTAAGCATTACAGGTGTCTATAGCCGCTGTCTGCCAAATAGTGATTCCCCAGATGTTTGCATTCGTTTTTATGTCTAATATACTTGCTAAATGTAATCAATAAGATTTACGAAGGGGCTATTATAAAATAAAGAAATTATGTGTATTGTAAGTATATAACTCTACAGTATTGTACCTGCTCTTCTTTCTAAATATAGTCAAGCCAGTTCTTTTTTTCCACTTAAAACATTTCTAGAGCTGGTATGTTGTTTGTTGTAATATCTGTTGCTTTCTTATCCAGATGTCTTAAAAACATGCTGTTAATCTCAATTAGACTTTTTAAAGGAGGGATAAAAATCACAAAATTGATGTCAAAAATATTTCATGAATGATAAACTATATTTTAACACGCCATTCACAACAGTTTGAGAATCCGCAATATTTTTTTTTTCCTTTGACAAATAATCACTTTTTGGTACAACATCTATCAATGACCTAAATCATTCCTCAGTAATTAAGAGCAAGTTGTCTTAAATTGGTAATCTCACCATACATCACAAAGGGGCTTAAAAGTTTATCTGGAAAAATTGGAGGTTTAAATTGCAATGTGGGTAGATAAAGTGACCTTTTTGTATGATTTGTGTAGTAATTTGGCCTTTTAGTTGAAGTAAATGGTAAAACTTAAAACTGAATTTAAGTGCTTGAACAGCCTTAGAATATGTGTCTAGTGATAAAAGCTATTTATCATCTATTCAGCCCATGGTTTTCAATTCAACGCTTGGTCATAATTTTCTTGACCAAGGAAAAAAAAGCTTAACATGTGACTAAAGTCATTAAATTACACTAAAGAATAAGACAAAGTGGAGCATAAATTGTTTACCTACACAGAAAATTGAGAATTTTGTCTGGGTTGTGTTCATGTGTTTAATTTAATTTATTTATTTGTCCCAGTGTTATTCACTAACCTCTCATGAGAGTGGGGATGGCAGAACAGTGGGTGGGGCTCATGTCAAAGCGAGAGTGACATTAATTGACGATTAATACCATTGCCCCTCCCTCTCCTCTACCTATCCCCACCCAGTTCATGTCTAATAATGCTTCCGTGTGTATGTTTATCAGTCTGTATCTGTGTGTGACGGGGTGTGTGTTCCTGCGCTCACCGTGCCAATGTGTGTAGCTCTAATACTGGTTTTTCCCCCTCACTATCCCCCACCTCTCTTCCTCCTCTCTCTCCACCTTTGATGGTTACACGCTCACGTCCTCTGAATTTCAAACCAAACCGTATTTATTTATCCATTCTTTTTGTCCCGTTACACACATTTACACTTCACTTGTCCTGCTTCTCACTCCCCACCACTTCCATCCATCTATCCATTCATTGATCCATCTATTCACTCACCCTTTTTGGTTTCCACTTCCCAACATCCCCCCCCCCCTCCTTTACTTCCCACGTCTCTCTTGCTCTTCCCTTTCTCTTCCTCCCTCACCCTGTCCACTTCGTTCTCCTCCTCCCTTCCTCTCTCTCTTTCACACAGTGCTCTGTGCCTCGCTCTCTCTGGCTGGGCTGCTCCTCGGTGGCTGAGAGTTTGTGTGCACTCAGGTGCCTGCAGAGCATCCCCTCCACCCGGGCTCACAACCAGGTTCTGCCTCTCTCCTCTTAATTCTGCTGCTCCTCCTCCTTTCCCCTCCTCCCTTGCCATCTCCTCACCCTTTACTTTTTCTTTGCCCACCCCACACAACTCCTCATACCACCTTGGTGCACACAGCACCCACTCACCCCCTCACCCTCCTACCTCCTCACCTTCCGTTGTCCTGTCCTCCCTGTTCGAAGCACTCTGCTCTTGGGTTCTTCTTTGGTGCCTCCTCAAACACTCTGCTTAAAAGTAATTTTATTTATACAAAGTATAACATACTACTTTCAGATCTTTTGAAACAGAACAGTGAAAACGATAAAGTTGCCAGTGCTTTGTCTTGTTTAACCAAAAAAATTAAATAATCTGGATATGCCAAGTTTGAATAGTAAACTATTTCCTCAGTACTTTGGTATGGTAAGAGAAGGGATGCAAGGGTACCAGAGAATAACCATGCACTGAGGAGTATTGTTTTCTCTCCTTCTACCTGGAGGTGTGAGGGACGAGGTGGGGGTCCTCCTTCAAGCTCTGAGAGGCTACATGTTTGCTTGCTTGCCTGCCTAGCTAAACCTGATGTCTTTTTTGTGTGTGTGAATTTTATTTCTTTTTGCTTTTTCTTTTCTTCTATGCATGATCATTAACACTAGTAAGACCACCATCGCTTCTTATCCTGTCTGCTTTGGTAATTGAGAAGACCATTATGGCTTCTTATCCCATTTGACTTGGAACTTGAAAAAAATCCAAGTACAAAGTCTTGGTATTTGGATCTTTTTGTTTGTGTGGTTGTACTGATTGCAGCCACTCAGTTCTGTTGATTTTGCTCAAGCTCTTCCTGTAGCAGCATCACCAAAAGATGGTTATCTGCACTGAGCAAACTTGCAACAGCTCACACTTGAAGTATAAAAAAAGTAAAATAAACAACAGTGTCTACATGACCGTGCAAGCAGCTTTCAGGATAGAGCTTGTTTATACTGCAAAGAAAACTTTTCAGCTCCTGAAAAAAGCTTTAACAGATGGGCTTTTATAATGTATGGACCAACAGGTACACACTGTAGATTTGTTTTACCCCCCTGACATTACTGTTTTCAGATGATACCTATGGGTCATTCATCACCCACACATGTATACAATAGCTCTGACCCTCTCTGAGGTACACCTCTTCCTGTTTGGGAACCTGGGGATACAAAAATGTAAACATTAAGTATAGCAGTAAACCTATAAATTACATCGATGAATTGGTGTGTTTCAAATGTAGATATGATTTAGATGGTTTTTGCTTTTTTATTTTTGCTGAGTGTACAGTTTGTTGTGAAGGCCTGTTAGCTCAGGAATATGCTTTTTTTTTTTTTTTTTTTTTTAAATTTTTTTATTAAACTGTTAATCTTACAGAGTAGAAACAAGCCTCATAACATCAGCAGTTCGTATTTTTAACAACTCTAAATGATAAACCAGGAGCCCCCAAGAGTACAGTTGGTCTGAGATTTTTGCTGGATGGGTCTAATTAGGAATAACAATTGCTGTCTGCCTTTGGCTTCCAAACAAATATACATACTCTAAGGAGTCTAATAGTTTTAGTTGAATGTACAGAACATGTCAGTACATGAGCTGTGGATAACAATGTTAGTATTAAAGTTTCTATAGCATGTTTGCAGTCAATTTACAAAGGATGCTAGAAATAGCTTAATCTTATTTTCTTTCTATCATTTGTTTCTCAAAGACCAATATCTCTTTTATTACAGTTATACCTGAGCTGAGTGCCAGTGACATACCCAAGATTTTGCCTTTTAATTTCCTGTCCAGACTATTTGACCCACATCACAGACAAGCAAGAGGATAGATTCTTTGTTGCAGCGCTTTTTCTCTTTTCTTATTTTCTTTTCTTTCCTCACTTTGTGTGCGTGTGTGCGCGTGCGTGTGTGCGTGCGCGCAAGGCTGTTTGTGCGGGCACGTCTCAGAAACTTGATGGTTACCCCCTCCTTGGCTGTGTTTGTTGCATTCTTGCGCCAAACGCTATCCACACTGCTGTCCCAGCTCTGAAAGTGCCTTTAAACACAGACTGAGTGAGAATGAAACACTAACCTGGGGCACGTCTTTGTTTTGTTCTTTATCCACAGAACACATCAGGGATGGAGTCACAGAACCTTGTGGACGATCTGTCGCCAAAGAAGAATACAGTTCTCAAGGTGTGCTTTATTACACTATTTCAAATGTACATACAACATTGGTATGGTTTATTATTTAAGAATTGTTTTAACTTTTGTTAAAGCTTCAGCTGACTTTAAAACTATTACGATTTGGACCTTTTTGGATTCTTAAAATACAGTAACCTTTGATATTTACATGAAAGGTTTTGTTGTCTCTTGCTGCAGTTCAAATGAAAACACCACTAATCAGTCTCTCTCTCTTTCTCTCTACTGTGTGTCTGGAGCTTTATTGCGTGGCAGTAAAAATTTATTTTGAACTTTGGGCAGCATTAATCCCCTTCATTCACGCCTATACATGGGCTTCAATAAGCACAGCAACTTTGAGCTTCGGTGTCTCCCCCACCTTTTTTGCCTCAATGTATTTATTTTTATTTAGAAAGCTTTCTAGACGGGAAAAATAAAATCATTTAGTAACATTAGATTGCATTACTTGAAAAACTACATTTGAGTTCAAATTTTTTTTAATGCCATGGTGTTAGCTGGGAAACTATGCACTGAAGAACTTCAAGTAAGTTCACCAATCCACAGGTGACACTCCCAGTCAGCATTTTCTCTTCATACAAAAATGAGCTGCTGCTCAAAGTTTGGTATACAGTTGAAATGATTTCCTGTGTCACAGCAGGAGCCTGAAAGATTTAACTGACTGGATTTGCATTATGTGACTATTTATCAACATCTTCTCAGTCTAACACAACTAGACATTTAATCTTCATGTGCTCCTGATATTTACAGCTTAGTAACGGTCCTGTTGTGGGATCTCGTAAACGCCCGTCAGAGGGGAACTATGAGAAGGAGAAGGAGCATTGCATCGCCCTGTTTGACCAGTGGTCGGAGGCCGAGCAGGTGGAGTTTGTTGAGCGCCTGATTTCCCGTATGTGCCACTACCAGCACGGCCACATCAATTCCTACCTCAAACCAATGCTGCAGAGGGATTTCATTACTGCGCTGCCAGGTACCAACAGAGATTGGTGGATGTTTGTTACCCACAGGTTTTGCATGACGTGCATCTTCCCTAACGGCATCGTAGCTCAACAAAGTTGGGTGGTCAAAAAGTCTTTGACCACCCAACTGTGTGTATATATGTGTGTATAAATTTTATTTTTTTTATTTTAAAAGGTAAACAGAAACATAAAACCCTTTTTAACCTTTTAGAAGCATTTTAAAGGAATAAACGCAACTTGATTTATTGATTGTCTTTGAACAATTCAGAATAAATGAGCTCTGGGGACAGATAAACTAACGAGGTGAGGTAATGTCACTGCTTGCACTTGGTCATCTCTTTTCCCCCTCTGTCTAGCCCAAGGCTTGGATCACATAGCGGAGAACATCCTGTCTTTCCTGGATGCACGCTCGCTGTGTGCAGCAGAGCTGGTATGTAAGGAGTGGCAGAGGGTCATCTCTGAGGGTATGCTGTGGAAGAAGCTCATTGAACGCATGGTCCGAACTGATCCGCTCTGGAAAGGCCTGTCCGAGAGACACCAGTGGTAAGACCGAATGCAGGCACTCCCAGATGCAGGTTAATAAGAAAATGAAAATGATATTGTAATGTGTATTGAAAGAAATCTGTTTAAAATATGGGTAAAAAAAATGTAAAAGGTTAATTTTACATACAGGAAAGCCTGAGGATAAAGTGGAAAGGTTATCCTTGGTTGGGCTTTAGTGTGTGCTTCACATGCAGAAATTCCCAGTGCACAAAGGAGAGTGTCATTCTCTCTCTCTCTTCCCCCCCAGGGAGAAATATCTGTTCAAGAACCGCACCTCAGAAATCCCACCCAACTCCTACTATCACTCCCTCTATCCCAAGATCATTCAAGATATAGAGGTAAGTCATAACGCCTAACGTGATTACATTCTCATTATTTTTATGACCTTCGATTTTTTTTTTTTTTTTTTTTTTTTTTTTTTATCAGTTTGTATTATTGCACCAGATATTATTTGTCATCATGATTTTAAAAAAATGGACTTAAGTAAGCAAACCATTTATAGGCATAACTGTATAAGTTTGAAAATAACAATTAGTTACTGAGCTTTACATGGATTATTATTTTGGATTCAGCAAAGAGCAATGTGAATGTAATTATCCTCGAATGATTAATGTCTAAAGTTTTATTTTCACGTTCACATTTTGCTACACTTGTACAAATACTTCTTGATTATGAGTAATAAATGAAAAGATGATTTATTGTTTTCGTGTTAAATTATCATCACAATAATGCTGAAACCATTTTGTAGCGTGGTAGATGTTGCATCTGTTACAGACCTCTTTGTTTCTCTTTCCATCTAGACTATTGAGGCTAATTGGCGATGTGGCAGACACAACTTGCAGAGGATTCAGTGTCGCTCAGAAAACAGTAAAGGGGTTTATTGTCTCCAGTACGATGACGACAAGATCATCAGTGGCCTTAGGGACAATTCAATCAAGGTAACCGAGACTTGGTTATAAATAAAACATATTATTCTTGTGTTTTTTCTCTTTATGGCTTACCATCTTACTGTGTGTGGTGTTGGTCTGGACCAGCAGAGTGAGACAGAGAACAAGTGAATTATAGGAAAGAAAGTCTCAACTCCAGGCATGCTGTGTGTTCCACTTATCTGTCTGCCTGTGAGGGGCCTGCAAGAAGATGAGGATGAAGAGAAGGGGTGGATAGGGGAGGAGAAGAGCAGATTTGTCATCTTATTGTTATGTAGGAGGCTGACGCACAGCAAGGGAACAGCTGAATGGCTCTTATGCACATCAGTGCAGCAGTAGGGAAATGGGGCATGAATGCTGCTGTGAGACTGGGCCATTCTTAGCATGACCCAAATCTGCATTCTTTTAAAAAAAAAAAAAAAAATTCTTTCTTTGTCTAAATCTTCCTGTGCTTCACTCATATCTTCCATTTTTTTTTTTTTGTTTTGTTTTTTTGTTTTTTTTTTTGTGCTCCTTTTAGATCTGGGATAAACAGACTCTGGAGTGTCTGAAGATACTGACCGGTCACACAGGCTCAGTATTGTGTCTCCAGTATGATGAGAGAGTCATTGTGACCGGGTCTTCTGACTCAACTGTCAGGTACAGCGCATCTTTTTCCAGAAATAACACAGGGTGTTTTTTGGAGTAGGTCAAAGCTATGTCAGCAAGCTGAACAAATGGTTCAAGTTACAGAAGAGAAAGTTGTGGAAGTCTGAATAAAGCAGAGGATACCACTCAGTATGAATACATCGTATCTCTATATTTACTTCTGCTTGTGCTACAGTTTCAGTTTCAACACTCATAACTTTAACATTTTAAAAACGGTCTCAAAAGGCAGGCAAATATCTGAAAATAACCTTCTTCTTTTTTTTATAAACCTTTTTTTTTCTTTTTTCTTTTTTCTTTTTTTACAATCCCATGGCATGGATATCTATGTAGATAATTGGAAGTTGGTTTAAAGCCATAGGACAGGGCTGTCAAACTCAATTGCACAGGGGGCCAAAACTCAAGGCACACTTTAGGTCGCTGGCCAAACAAGATAAAGATTTATTGAACACACTAAAACAATGTATTTTAAAAATAAATATGAATAAAAACAGACAGGAATATTATTCCAGATTAAATAAACTTAAAAAAATGAACTTTAACTTTAAATATTTTGCTCTTCATAAAAATATATCCTGTCAAAATTATGCAAGTTAGAAATATGAACATGCTGCCAGAAACCCCAGAAAAAATAAATGAAAGCATACACAAGGTTGGAGCCGCATGTAGACGGAGCTGGGACATTGCTTCAGGAATGGAACTAATAAACTGTGCGGGCCATTCATTGTCGTACTTTGCCTTGAGTGTATCATTACACTGCAGCTCCATCTGAATCTGCACAGGTGCAGTTCAGCAAAGTGCGCTGACTTGGTTCAACATTACTTTGCAACAGGGAAAGTGAGGCAGGTTGCACTAGTGCATTTGTGACAGCTTCACTTGAAATGCCTTCACTGCATCATACATGCCATGTCCATGAACTGACAGATTTCCTTGCTGAGCTCAAAAACTCTATTGAGAACTTTTCCCCAACTCAGCCAACGGACCTCTGTATGATAAGGAATGTCGGCAAACTCTGAATCTATTTCCCACACATCCCACGATTGTGTTACGGTGATCATTACATGCTCCATTTTTAGGACTTTACCACACAACGTTTCCTGGTGTATGATGCAGTGATATGCTGTTAACTCACCAGTACATTTCTCCTCTTACATCTTTACTCGCATCCTGCCGACTAGTCCGCTTTTTTTCACCGCACAACACCGGCGCTCCATCTGTTGTAAGTCCAACAAGTTTGTCCCAGGGCAGTTTCATGTCGGTTACACTTTGATATACGTTAAAAAAAAAAAAAAAAAAAAAAAGGCTTCTCCTGTCGTTGTCCCGTGCATCGATTTAATGTTCAATATTTCCTCTCCATGGATGAAGATGGTCAGCTGTGCAATGCATGTCTATACTCTCATCCATAGCAAGAGAGTATGCAATGAAGTTTTTGCTTCTTTCACACAACTGTGTTCTTAACTCATTCACTGCCAGCCATTTTCAAATCAGGTAACTCCCCACTGCCAGGGTTTTTGAGCATTTTTACTCATTTATGAAGAGCCACAGAAAACTGTGTGTTATGATCATATAAACGCTGAACCTACCAAAATGAAGAACAGACTCTCTTCTTTCATCCAAAAAAAAAAAGCTTGTTTCTACCATTTTCCATTCTTTAGTAATCAGCTGTAGAGGAGAGGTGGGTTCCACCAAAAATGCCTGTTTTGACCAAAAAAAGGGAGAAAACGAGCTTTTTGTGAAAAATACATTTCAAGCAGAAAAGTGCCTTTGACACTAATATTTCTTGCTTTGTGACACCTCTAACATATAAAATAGTTTTTCACTTCTATAAAACAGAAATAACACTGAGAAAGGTTTTGTTTTATCAAAACAATTTATTTACAAATATATGGAAAAATAAAATGTACATAGTGAAACATTTATTCACAATGAATAATTCACTTTTGTGTGGTAATCATTATAACACTTTCCGGGATGCAAGGGCACACAACAAGACTTGCACCACATTTTTGTCTCACTGCGCAATCCCTTACGTGCGCAAACCCTGCACCTCCTTGCAGGTCTACTTTTACTGCTGGTGGGCTTCAGTTTTCACTGACAAGCTGCCCGAGGTTGTATTCTAGCCCCTCCCATTGAAAAACGTAATTGACGTCTATAGACGTCAATGGCAGTGAATGAGTTAAATCAGTGGCCATCTCACAAACCCGATCAGCAATTGTATTTCTCCTCGGGCTCACATTTGCCAAAATCTGCGTTTTGTCTGGACACAAGACGTCACACACCTTCATCATGCAGGCTGATTTGGCTCATCTGCTACAATAAAACTTGCTTTCACAACAGCTTCACTTTGCGATTTTGCTCTGGTGAAAAATGTCTGCTGAAATGTCAGATTCTTCTTTAGCTCTTCTACTTTCTGTAGTTTCTGCATTTAGGTTTTTCAGCTTATCCTGACGTTTTGTCTCGTAGTGCAGTCTTAAATTAAATTCCTTAATTACAGCCACATTAGTTCCACTAATAAGACACATGGGTTTACCAGCAATGTCTGTAAACACATATTCAGTCACCCACTGGTGCTGAAAGGCTCTGCTTTCAGAATCAACTTTTCTCTCCACCATTGTGAGCGGCTAGCTTCGCAGTAACAGAAGTTGGACTTGATTGACGCGGGAATGTTCCCAGTTAGCCTAGCGTTCAGCAAGGAGGCTGCAGCGCTGCATTATGGGATCTGTAGTTTGTATATTATTAGTGCCTCATATCGCCGGGCCATGCATAACATGGTACATAGTACATCTATATAAAATAATCTCGCGGGCCGGATATAAATGTACGCCAGGCCAGATGTGGCCCGTGGGCCTTGACTTTGACACATGTGCGATAGATCCTATGTGGTACAGGGTTTGTTTTGTTTTTTTTTTTTTTTTGTTTGTTTGTTTTTGTTTTGTTTTTTCTCTGCATTTTCTTTTAGATCTCTTAGATTGGTTACTGATGCATCCAAAGTAAAACATAAAATTCAGCGTAAGAACATGACCTAGAACCTGGACTTTTTTCCAGCAAAGAGCTCCAATTGGATTAGAAAGAAAAAGCAACCACTCAGAATCCTTTACACTGTTCTCCCATCTACACAGCAGCAGTTTATGCTATGAGCTTGAAATCCTTGTCTCATGTCCACACTTACAGCCAGGTTAATATTCCCAGCTAACATAACTTGCATGTCTTTGGACTGCAAGAGAAAATGAGAGCTCCTGGAGATTTTTAGTAGTCTTATGTATTTTTTCTTTTTTTTATGTTAATTTGACATCATTTAGTAATATGTTTGGTAAATGTGCTTTTCTAACAGCATCCCATCCGTCTTGTAAAAGCTTAGAATGCTCAAAATACTTTCTGCATGTATTGAGGAATCCTAATGTGTGCTTGTTTCACAGCCGGTCATGACTACAGCTGGTGTTGTGCATCTAAGAAATTGAATATAAAAACTTTAGCATATATCCTATCAAAATAAATTCGTTTTACTGTTTTTATTGGAGATAGTTGGATGCATTTCATTGCAGATATTGAACGTCTTGGCTTGTTGTGTATAGGTTGACACTTGCTTGGCTACTGCACACAGAAGCGCAACATTATTTCTCTTATTACTTCACACTTCAGGCGTACTCACTGGGCAGTATCCAAGGAAAATGTGACTTCACTTCCTTAGCAACAGTTTGACAGGCACTTTGTTTGTGGGATTGGTTGTCAGCTTTTCCAGAGTGTTGTGCGTTTGACTCTTGGCGCCTTAGTACAGCTCACTGTATGTACATGTCTGAAGTGTGAAATACTCTCTATTACAAATCTAGAAAAAAAACCTAAAATCTCGTGTGTCTCTATTGTTTTTCATTTTCCTTTGTTTTTCTTCCATGTCCTTTCCATCTCCTTTTTGACCTCTCTTCCTGTTGCCCCCATCTCATTTTTCTTTCCTTCAATCATTTTCCACTGTGTCATTTCTTCTTTCTTTGTTTTTACACCCCGTCCCTTGACATGTCTGTTTTTCCTTCTTGCCATGTTCTGTTTTCTTCCTCTTTCTGTCACCTTTGCCTTTAACATTCGACCCTGCTGACGTCTCCCTCCACTCTACAGGGTGTGGGAGGTAACGACGGGTGAGGTGCTGAACACACTGATCCACCACAATGAGGCAGTTCTTCATCTGCGTTTTGCAAATGGGTTGATGGTCACCTGCTCCAAGGACCGTTCAATTGCAGTCTGGGATATGGCCTCGCCTACTGACATCAGTCTACGCCGCGTCCTGGTGGGACATCGGGCTGCCGTCAATGTGGTTGACTTTGACGACAAATACATTGTGTCTGCCTCAGGGGACCGCACTATTAAGGTGACGACAGTTAGAGAAATGTTCCTTTACAAATCATTTCATCTTTCTTTTTCTTTTACAGAAATATTATCCATCTGATAAAATTTGGATTAATTTGATGTCAGAGTTTTTTAGTTTTATTTATCAGTAGAACAGATGTACATGATTAAAAACCCTCCAACTAAAATTTTCCTTAAATATTGTAAACTTTGTGTTGTCCCCCTGTGTAGGTATGGAGCACCAGCACCTGTGAGTTTGTTCGTACTCTAAATGGTCACAAGCGGGGAATTGCCTGTCTACAATACAGAGATCGTTTGGTGGTTAGTGGCTCATCTGACAACACAATTCGGTATGTGTGTGTGTGTGTGAAATTCATGGCTAAACTAGCAAACATATGTCCTCTAATTTAAAATCCGGTAGTCAGTTAAAACCACGGCCTTTGTTAGCAGATAAAGTCATGCTAAGTAATACAGGCAAGCAAAGAAGCAAAGTAATTTGGGATTATGTAGAATACCTGTCAATGTTTCACCATTAAACACCTCTTACATAAATTAAATGTCTGGCTAACGTGTTCAGTCTCCTGATGGGGCAAGATTACAGTAGCTGAGTTTATGATTGAGTATGCAAAAAAGAATGTCTGATATGTTTGTTCAGTTATGTTTACATCTTCTTTTATTTGTATTCACCATCAAATGACAGCATGAGTGTAGAGGGCAGCCAGTGTAATGAAGATCCCAGAGTTGGCTTGTTTATGCTCAGTTTTGGCAACAGACATATTTGTTAAATACTTAGGTGTGGCGTCATTCTGTGAGCAGCCATCAGCATTATTATTTTTGTGGTGTACATAAGTGGAAATCTTAGGTACCTCTTGGAGATGTGCCCCCAATCACCTGACTCTTACCTGCAATCTGTCACCTAACAGCTCAGTCCTAGTCGCTGTGTCTTATTTGAATCCCTGCAGTACTACAAACTGATTGCAGTTGAGAAATCTTTGAAGCTTTGTTCTGTTATTTTGATGGATTTTTGATGTACAGTAGAATTTGGTTCCAAAGCTCAATGTCAATAATGTGTTGCATTTCTATTTCTTAACTTGCAGTTTTCACAGGTGAGATTTTTATGTGAAGGCACAGCGAAAGGAATTGTGATTGCATCAGCATAATACACAATCAGCAAACACGTTAGGGCAAATGGATAAATATTGAGTCTTTGGTCTTAGCAGTCACTTTATTTGGCAACTAGATTGTGGCTTCGTGACTGACTTAAACATAAGGAGTTATGCACAACTGTTAGTTGTCTGTTTGAAGTCTGTCAGTTTCAAAGGTTGTAATATTTTAGCTGAATTTAACATGAACACTTTATTTACAAGCATTAGCAATTTCTTTTTCTCTCAACAAGTGAGCTGAAAGTTTAAAAGTCCCAGTTTGACTTGTCAGTGTTTGGAATGATTGCTGTGTAAAAACTGCAGGGTCTGGATCTTGGTGTTTGTTTACAAAGGCTTCTCTTTCTGCAGGTTATGGGACATAGAGTGCGGGGCATGCTTACGAGTGTTGGAAGGTCACGAGGAGTTGGTGCGCTGCATTCGCTTTGACAACAAAAGGATTGTCAGCGGCGCCTACGACGGGTAAGTCATGTAAATACACCGTTTTGTGCACAGACTTTTGTTTTGGGTTTGTTTTGTGACATTTTGATGTACCGTGCAGCAAAATTAAGGTATGGGACCTGCAGGCAGCCCTGGACCCACGAGCCCCAGCCAGCACATTATGTCTGCGCACTCTAGTGGTGAGTAACAGCGATTTAGCATCCCCAAGTGTCTGACTAATGATGTGAGTGCAGCACCTCTGGGGGAGGGGAAAAATGTAGATGTTTGCCTTTTTTATACTAAAAATACAAGGAAATTTTTAATTTGGATAATTTTAACTACCAGTAAATGTCACTACATTTAATGTGCGTATTTGTTGATATTCAACGTAGTCACCATCCAGATATTAGTTTGTACATTCACCTAAAACAAACAAAAAACATTATGAATGCTCTTGAAAATACTCTCCACTAAATCTTATTGCTCTTTATTGTGTGTGTGTGTGTGTGTGTGGAGCACTGGGCATGGATGATTCATTACAAATTAACTGTGTGACTCTGGTGGAAAACCCATTGCTTGAACTTCTAGTCGGGCCTCTTTAATTTATGGAGAACAGTAGTTCTTTTAATAATCTAGCTCTGTGTGCTAATTATGTAAAAATTATTTCCTAATTTGTTGTGTTTTCAGGAGCACTCTGGTCGCGTGTTCCGTCTGCAGTTTGATGAGTTTCAGATCATCAGCAGTTCTCACGACGACACCATTCTGATATGGGACTTCCTGAACGTCTCAACCAACGGCCAGTCAGAGGGACGGTCTCCTTCGCGTACCTACACGTATATTTCTAGATAGCAGGTACCTAGCGACACCTGGCACTGTAAAACCTTTCTATAAAAATCCAGCATTCTGTGTTTACCCTTGTGGTGCAGACCCACCTGTGTGACACTCTGGCTTTCTCTCCCAGGTGTCACCATCAACCGTACCCTTTCTTGGAGGAACCCAGGGCTGATTGGTTGATCGGTGCATCCGTCATGGAAAGGAGCCCATCTCTTCTCGTTCCTCCTTGTCATCTCTCTGTCCATCTCCCACTCAGACCCCACCACCTCCTCCTCTCTGCCAGTTCTGACAGACTCTAAGCTTGTGCCCATTGCCTGCCCAGTAAAGCGACATATATATATATACACACACACACACAGGTCAACACTGTTGAGGATTCCCTACTACAAAACCAATGCAGCGCTCCCAAGAAGCTCACCTTCTACTACTAATTTATGTTTTGTAAAGTACACTAATGACAGTATTAACTTAGACCCTATATAAGTCACAAGCCCCCCCCCCCCCCCTTTTTTTTTTTTTTTTTTTTTTTTTGTCCCCTTGATACAAACTTAAAGCAGCTGCTTCTCCTCAGTTTTCAGTCCCAGCCAAAACTGGTTTCCACTGATATGGAATCGCTTATAGATATATATTTATAAATATATATTACATAGACACACGCGCGCGCGCACACACAGACACACATATGTACACGCACAGTGGCACAGTTGGACAGAGGATGACCGGAGCTGTGATGCGGGAGACAGAGACTCTTTACTCAGCTCTAGGAAAGAAGGGAAGGATGGGAGCTGGAGGGAGTGAAGGAGGGATGGAGGGAGAAGTGTTTGGGATTGCATCCCTTCCTCCCTTTCACTCTCTCTTATGTCTCCCTGTCTCTCTCTTTCTCTCCACCCACCCCACCCTTCCTACGCTCCCTCTCCCCAACCTCCAGAGATGCACACTCGTTTGGAATATGGGGGTGCGCGCACATACACACTCAAAGTTTGCAAGAGTGTGTGTGTGTATGTGGACTTGTGAAATGGCAGAACGGAGCAGAAGCGTCACAGACATGCATGTGAGGGTGCCTTGGATACAGCATCCTGGTACACCTCTGCTCTTTTTTTTTTTTTTTTTTCTTAAACTCTTTTCGTTTTTTTATTACTGTTATTTTCTAATTTTATTTGAGTATTTTTGGTTCTTAGTACAAAGAAAAAATCATACTAAGCGTAGTCCTTTCTTCCCACCCTCTTGCTCTTTCTCTGTCTTCTTCCTCATTCTTTCTTCTAATCTTGACCTCTTGTCCATCTGTCCCTTTCACACCATCTTTCTCTCCTTACATCATCATCATCATCGTGCTTGCTTTGGTTATGAGAGAAGCTGGAATTCAAGAGCTCAAATTTAGCTGTAAACGGAGTTGTCTTGTCAAAAATTGTGTTGTATATTAAAAATGATTTTTTAAAGAAGAAAATGACCTTATTGTGAATAAAGTACTTGACAGTGGTGGAGTGTTGAGCCAACTGTAACATGGATGAGTGTCTAGTTGTCTATCTGTTCTCGTCTGTGTGGATGGTACGTGTGGTGTATGTGTGTGTTGCACTGCCTCTCCATCTGACTGAAAGTTC
Organism: Aulonocara stuartgranti; assembly: GCF_965226115.1. NCBI lineage: Eukaryota > Metazoa > Chordata > Actinopteri > Cichliformes > Cichlidae > Aulonocara > Aulonocara stuartgranti. Next base: position 31,294,603 of record NC_138940.1, read on the forward strand.
ATTAGGCCTTTATCTGAAGTATATTGTAAGCAGGCTAGATGGGAAGGAAGTAGCTGTTGTTACCTACAAGAAAACCGTTGGACCGAAAATACCCTTACACACAATGACACTTAATGTATTCTATCAGATTGCTTGCAGACACATTGTTTGGAGTACACGCAAATCTGAAAGAATGCTGCATGTAAATGCCGTCTGTCAACATGGAACATAGCCCTTTGATAGGTACTTATCTTTTACCCTATTGCGTTTTCTAAATAGAAATGGTGTTTTTTGGGGGTTTTTTCCTATTATTTTAAAAAATTAAAAAGGATGGCACGCATTATAAGCGCACACCTCGTTCGGAACATGTACATTAGGTACTGCACAAAATTTGAGTACAAAAATGTTTAACATAAAATCCATGGGGAAATTATCAATTCTCCCTGCTAGTGATCATCAATTTCAGTCTCCGATTAATGAAGACGTTCAGAAAATGAGTGCCAGTGGCTGAGAGTTTGAATTTAACGGAAGCCAGTTTGCATCTTGGCCTCAATAGTCAACTAAAAAGGAATGCATGCTAGTGAGGTTGTATTCCCTGTTGCTACTGTTCAAGTATTGAATGCAGCCACCAGGTGGGGGTATAAACTCAGCTTTCTCCTACAGGCCGATCTGTTTATGAGTCTGTGCCTCTGTGACTGTTGGGTAGCAAGGTTTGGAGTCTAAACAACCTGTTACAGCAGATCACATGCCCACTGTTGTAAACACTAACTGTGAAGGAGGGATGTATACTTTAAAAAGCTTACAGTGGAGGACTTCTAGCAAAGCTCTGGGTAGTGTATTTGAGATCTATAATACATTTGTTATTGTGCAGTGTGTTTTCTCTAGGAGGAAGAGAAGGAGGGGAGGTGGCCTGCTGAGGGGGTTGGTTTTCTTCATTTCTGGGTTTAGTTCAGTATAGTAGAATGTTTCAAATTCTGGGAATAAGTTATGTGGGATGGATTTGTGCTTGGTGGAGCACCATTAATATATGATGTGTGTATGTGTTGGATATGGGTGTGTGTGCTTCCTCTGGGTCTGTGGGATTTTGGCCCATAATTCCTGCAGCTCTCAGGTCACAGCTCCGTTCTCACGCACATATTTGGCATTCCTTCCTCGACATGATTACCATACACCTTCCACTCCGGGTTTGGCTATGCGGAATATTTCCATCATTCCCGAGTGGAACTGGAGCAACGTTCCAAAAATGAACAGCTCGCCCCACCGCCACCACCCCCTACTCACTTGTCTTTATCCTATCCCTCCCACCTCACTGTCTCCTCCTTGTACAACCCCCCCCTACAGATTCCTGCTGCTTTGCAACAGGAATCCTCTGGTACAACCCTCCCCCCCCCCCCCCCCCCCCTGAGTCAGCTGTTTGTGTCTGCAGACATGATTGGGTCATTTGGCAGTGACATCTTTTCACTGACCTCCTGCTAGGATAGGGAAGGAAGGGGAGGGATGGGGGATAAGATGAGCAAAGAAGCAACTATTAAACTGTATCTCACTACTGCTTGTTGTCTGATCCTCCATGATGGAAATTGACTGCAAAGCTTTACAGCGGGGAAGTGACTGCTGGTTTTTGCACAGCAACTAATGCTCAGTATTTTTTTAAGTATTTTCAAATGGTTCCTGTGTTAGGCTGGTAAATCTTAGAGATGTATTTTCCATGCATTTTAATGTCTGAGCTACAGTGACTAATTCAGCCCATACTGACTATGAAAACTTGAGAACCTGTTCTGCCGAGGTCCCCTGCACCTTGACTCTGTTAGACATCTGCTGGTAAAAGAACTTCTAGTTTGGACGATGTATTTTTGTTGCTGTATTTCAACTTCCATTTCAACTTCACAGTACCTCCCAAACCTGGCTGGTGAAAAAGAGGCAGGTTTTTGCCATTACTCAGCATTCCTGTGGTATTTGCTCAGAAACCGTTTCAAAACTTTTTAACAGTTTAACAAAAAAAATGAATAAAATAATGTGCTATCAACAAATTTTAATTTGCAGCCAGTATCTTGTTATAAATGCAAAAAGTAAGCCTCATACAAATGGGCAAAATTGGTTGTTGTAAGTTATAAGTTTATATCAAAATACTCGATACTGTTACTGTGATATTTATCTCCTGCATGCTTAAAATATTAAGTTAAATACTGCAAACCCTGCTTGTCTCAGATTTACAGCATTAGATCACGAATTCTCCCACAAACATAAAAAAGAGATTAAACCTGCGTTTACTAGTGGTTTACACATTTGCCTAATAAATTAAAGATAGCTGGTTTGATTCTGGTAGGACACACAAATCCCTTGAGGGTTGCAAAAAGCAGGGCATCTTACATAAAAAACAAGCATAAGGATTGACCTGATCATAGCTTATGGAACTCAAACCTAATGCCTTCGAAAGCTTTTCAATCAAAGGTGATGTCTTGAGATTTCGTTTTTTCAATCAGTCCGAAAACCCAACAGTGATGAATCTGTTATTTTGTGTGTGTGTGTGTGTGTGTGTGTGTATTCATCTGTAAAGAACAGAGCTCTTACTCAAATTGTTAAATTGTCTCAGAGGCTGATTGGTGACCCACAGTTGAACCCAGATATCTGTAGATATGGCCTAGACTGTTACAGCGGTTAGCTAGGTACTGGTGTTACTTAACCAGTTTGCATAGTGAGTTTCTCTTCCTCTTGTAGAAAGGCTTCTAATGCCAAAGCGTAGAACAACAAAAAACAGCTTTATTCCAGCAGCTACCACTCAGAAGTCACAATTTTGCAATCCTACATGATGCTGCATAAGTTCTATTATAATTTATCTTTCTCAGTGTGTTGTATTTAGCTTATCTTTTGTCTGCTTGTTCAGAATATCTGTATGTGAGGACCCTTAATGCAGACCAAATCTACGTAGAGGTGAGCCTGAACCTGAAAAAACAAGTTCTAAATGATATAAAACACAGAAAGCTATCGACCCATTGTATTACAGTAGCTAGAACTTACAAAACTTTTAATATTTGGCCAAATAAATTACTTAGATATTTAATTTTTAAATTAAAACAAAAAGGCTGCCAAGTGATAGGTTTTCGAACAACGTATTAATCACTAGAAGGTCAGATGAGGTGTGTCTGTGAAAGTGGCCCTTTAAACAGAACGGGGCAGGTGAAGAAGTTGAATGAGGACGGGAGACAAAGAAAATGTTTCTGTAAGGTTTACTGAGTCGAGAAAGACTGCTGCACACAGAGCTGAAATAAATAAATGAAATAATTTTATCATAATAATTATAGTAACCATCATAGTAAGATTGCTTATTTAGGGTTTCTGTCTTCTTTTATATATATAATATATATATAGAACTTTCAATAAATTGTTCCCTTTAATATTTTTTTCTCCTGTGTTTATGCATGAGACTTTGGTTTGTTCCACTGAATGTCCTGGTAGCAGCACTCTGTATCCACGGTATCGCACAGGAGCATCATCCCCTGGGTCGTTTCCATAGCGATGCTAAAAGAAAAGGCACCCTCCCCGGCGGGCTCGGCCCCGGCACTCATCATCCTCTGTGCCTAAAGGCTGAGGATGTCATGTCCTGTTGGGGGGGAGGATTCATGAAGAAGGTTGTCTTCCAGTTGTCTTTGGTCAGGTTGTTAGTTTGGTTTTGCTGTGATTTTGCTGGCTGTTTTTGGTGCAGCTTGTTTGTTTTTTTTTGTGTGTGTATTTTTATTCTTATACATTCCAGTTCCTAAAGCTTCAGTCCCTGCGGTGAGTTGTCACAGGTTCATGCAGGGACTACATGGTCCCTTTCCAGAGTCCCCCGTGATCCAGCTTCACTCATGGTTGTTGCACTCGCTCACTCTGACACACACACTCTAACATACATTTTCTCATTGACTTCTTGCAAACATGCAATTATTCAGTAAGCCACTCATTCGAACATTCCCTCATTCACCCTGCCATTCATCCAATAGCCTCACAGGATGGCACTAATTTAGCAGTGAGACAAATAAGTGCGACACATGTCAACAGTCCATTACTGGTCCATTTGATCTGAGCAGATCACTATATCCCTTTTGTCCATTCCACCATTTTCATGTCTTCTCCATCGTTCTTTCCCTTTATCTGCAGGCTAAGCACCCACTCTCTTGTTCAGTCAGTCTTTCTCACCCTTGTCCGTTTTGCATGGTCCAGTTGTAATCCCATACTTGACATTGTCCAGCTGGTACAGAACAGGAGACACAAAGGCCTTGTGGTTTTTGTGGTTGTGAACTAAAGGCCTTTGTAGACCCCAGGGACTCTGGCTGCCCTTCAGGTTCACTGTCAGTGTATCTAGAAAATGAAGGGAAGCACACCAGGTCCAAAGAGCTTCCAGCATTGGACCAATTATTGGTCTCGTTGGTCCAGTAAGGGGAACTTAAACTGAGAGGAATGATTATTAACTAGAGAGGCTGTAGTGGCAAATCAGGTGTAGAGCTAAACCCCATGAATGATTCATTAATATTCTGGTCAATGTTTTTCCCAACAAAGGGAAGTGTTCAGTCATGTGTGACAGAAGGAATGAAAGGGTTAGCTATTGGCAGGCTCAGGTCAAGGCTTTGGATGACAAGACAGTGGGTGCTAGAGTTAGCCACAACTAGCGGGGCCCAGTAGCGCGCACCCTCTTGCCCCGCTTGCTGACGGTGGTGAAGCGAAATGGAGTGGTGAGGTCAGGCTGCTCTCCCGGTGGGAAGCGTTTCATGAAGTGTACATCCTGCTGGTTGGGAAGCGTCTGCGGACCACGGCGAGGACGCCCTTTTTTAGTAAAGCCAACATACCAGCCCGTGTAGCGTGCTGACATTAGAGCTGTGTAGTGGTTTTCTAGGACCTTTTCCACAAAGACACAGTCTGCACTTCGATTACTGGCCTTCTGAGAGAGCAGAAAAACCACAGGTATACACACACACACACACACACACACAGAGGGAGAGAGAGAGAAAAAAAGGCTGGTCAGAAAGAAGTAAGAAGATATTCTGGATTAACATGTGTCTAAAAGAAGAAGTCTCACCTTTCCTACCAGCTTCCCACGGCGGTTCATGCACAGGTAGAAATTGGTTTCTTTGCCACGGATTCTCACCTGGCTACCAAAGGTATCAGCCTCCACTACGAGCTGGGCTTGTGAAGGGACATACAAAGGGACATACAGACATTAGAGCCATAGGTAGTGTGGACACATTATGTACTTGTATATAGTCAAGATTTAAAGACTTTCACCCCACAAATAACAAGACAGAAAGTTAACGGCGTCCTAAATTTAGGGCTTGTTTAGTTTTGCATATCGGCCTAGCCAAGAACAACATTCAAACTGACACTGACAGACCTTTTCTTGAGCACCGTAGATTACTGACTGCTGTTAAATCTAAACCAGCCCTTTAAAGCAGATAAGGCATTCATACTGAATCACAGTTGTAGGATTCATAGTTGCTATTAAACACACTGATAAATCACAGACAGATGTAAATGTCTCTGGTTGGACAGATGGTTGTCAGATAAGCCTGGTCACACACATGGATGTGAGGCCGCTGACCAGAAATGGGCCTTGTAAAAAAGATAAGAGCCAAGACTAGATGGAGCACCGTGAGCAGAGAGGAGCGGGAAAACACTCAGACTGAATGTCTGTGATATTGTTGTTTTAAGATGTGTGCATGTACGCTTCTGCCTCTGAGTGTGTGCAGGTGCATGTGTGTTTATCCTTCATCCTTCCAGGCAACAGCGCTTCACTAACTACACATCTTTACAGAGCGTTTGTGCCTATTTAAAAATAAAATCCCTAAAATGGTTCCTACATGACCTTAGTCAACAAAGGGGTCAAGAGAAATCAATACCTCCCTCCCTCTTGCCCCCTTCGCCTCTCTTCCCCCAACTCTCTTCTCATCTCCCTTCTGTTCTTTCACTTAATGTTTTAGACTTTCGTGCACTTGCTTTATATCTTCGCTCTCTGCACTTGGTTCCCATGTCTAATGCCTTGTTGCCACAGTTGGTCGGATTTAGGTGGATTTGCTGTCTTTCAGGTAGTATTTGTCCAAAAAAGAAATCCTCCCTATCTCTTGCATCTGGAGTCTAGTTCCTAGCTTGACGTGGTGTGTTTGTGACCTGGCACCCTTATCAATGCAAAGGATGTGCTGCTGAGCCACATGCAGAAATGTGAACTCCACTTTTATGGCTTGGCTTTCTTCTTCCCATTGATTCAGGGGGGTTAAGAATGGGTTAGCCATCATTACAGACAGAGGAGGAAGTGGGGGATGGACAGGGACAGTGTTAGAGGATGGATGGGAGAAGGGGGGTGGGTGGGGGGGGTTCCTGCTGTTTTAAATCCAGAGGAGATAACAGTGAGGATGCAAAATCAATGGAGGGATCGATGAAGGAGATGAGTTTCTAACACTCAGCCAGTCACTCTACCTGGCAGGCTTCTCCATCTAACTCACACTTTATTTCACACACCAACTTCTCTCTCTCTCTTTCATTCTCTCTCTCTTTCATTCTCTCTCTCTTTCATTCTCTCTCTCTCTAACTTTCTTTTCCTCTCTAGTGAATCATTGAGTCAGCAGCCAGTCGATGAGGTCTTTGTACTCCCAAGACAAGCTCCACTGCCCCTCTGCCAAAGCCTGGGGAGATGTGTGTGTGCTTTTGTGAGTGTGGCTGCACAGTTGCATTCTGTCTCCATTCATGCATGCACTTGGTCAACCTTTAAGTCTTTGTACTTGCAGCTGTTAGATAGTGTGAGTGTGCACTTTGGTGCGAGTAAGCATCTTTCTCAGCGTGCATACACACATAACATTTAAACTTGTCCACTTTGCACCGTACCCACATGTTTGTGTGTGTGTATTACCATATTTGTCTCCATCTTCACCCCGGGCACTGATTTTGCGTCCCAGCACCTGGACGTGCTTGCCGCTGGTTCGGCTGTAGAGCTGGTATACTCTGTGGTGTCGCCGACTCATAGTGTCTCGCACCTGTGTCTGGTTCTCCACATGCACACTGAAGTTGACTCCATCCATACCAAGTACCTGCTGGAACACCCACACCCACCCATGAGTAAAGATCAATATACAACTTCATGCCGCACAATCACTCTTTGTCATGCCTGCTGTTTCTCACCTGTAATGGATTGCACATCACCAGCAACATCTGGATACATCTGAAATAATATAAAACAGATGAGCTTAGAAGAATGTAAGCAACACTGAATGCTGGAAGAGTTAAGCATGACACCATCATTTCCATCTCTTTCTTCTCTGCCGTTCTTTCTGTTCAACATCTCATTTCCTTATTGGGTCATTACTCACAGTTCTGGGTGTGCTGCTGGCACAGCAACTTGACATAAAGACAGGCAGATGTCCAAGGATCAGCAGACAGACAACACCCAGAGCAGTGTTTATTGTAACGCTACCAGCCTTCTGCCCGAACCCAATTTCTGACCCGTCTATGACTTTTGCTACACCAAAATCTGGCCTGCAAATGACCTGATTGGAGCATAGCAAAAAATGGCAAACATGCCAAGACAGCTAGAACATGTTTTGGTTCGGACATCTAAGGGAGCGGGCTGGCATATTTGGCTGCTCTGCATATGTAGACAGCTGAGTTGGACTACAGGTGTACATTCTACTGTGATGTGGCTTTTAAGAGCTGTGGACTGTGGTTAAATTTAGAAATGAATAGACGAGAGCAAGAGCTACTGAAACACGTGGAAAGATAATTTATGAAGGAATTGACTGGTGGTGATGCAGCAGGCAGAAATAATAAATACCGCACACGTAAAAGTATACTTTTGCGTGTTATTTCTTATTTGTTATCGCTCTCTAGCTAAACATTTAAATAATGTTTAGATTTAAACACTTAGTTACAGTTACAATTATAATTTTTCTCACTTCATCACATTGCTTAATTGAAGCCTGGACCTTGACCTTGGATATATTGAATGTTATTTACAGCCTCAGTAAGGGAGTGATTGTGTTGCGCAAAGCCTACTTTGGCAGTTCTTGAACTGTTCTAAATTAGTGGCTGAAGATTTGATGAAGTTCAGAACCCAGTGTGTGGGCTGAAAAGCAATTCTACGAATTTTGTCTTTCCCCACCTCATCTTATGCTATCTCTCTGTGTGCCTCTTCTCTCTTTCTGCTCCACTCTTTTTCTCTCCTCCCTATCTCTCTTCAAACTTCATGGTTTCTCTGCGAACTCTACCTATTCCTATCCATGCCTGCCTCCTATCTTCCTTTATGTTTAGAGTTAGCGAGGCGACTCCTCCACACTGTCATGGGCATGCACACAGATGTGCAGATGTGTGCATGTGTGTGTACAGGAGAAGCAGGCAGCTGACAGCTGGGCTAAAGCAAAAGGAATACAATCTGCTGAGAGAGGAAGAGAGCAAGGAGATGAGAGAAGTGTACAACGACAGAGGAAGGGAGGAAGGGAGGAAGGTGAACTGAGAAAAGAGAAAGAGAGACAAAGTCAAAGAAGGCTGACAGAGAATAAAAGAGGTGGGAGATAAAATCAGAAAGAACAGGCAAATGCGCAGATGTGAGGTGGAGGAGACACGCTGGAAAAAAAAACCCAACACAACACAAGGTTATGCATCTCAAAATTGAGAGACACGTTTAACCACAGTGTAGACTGATGTGAGAAGTAGAGAAAAAGATAAATAACAGGAAAGAGAAGAGGTGTTCGGTTCATGCCCATGGTAACACGCTACTGCCTCCTGTCACACACACATGTATAAACAAAACGTCATCACAACCCTTTTGTTTTCTTTCTCTTTTCCTTCTTTCTCAGCGTTGCCTTGCGTTGGCTTCTGAATCGTTCTAATAGATGCAGACATCCTGGGAAATGCAGTAGAGCATTGGCCCTCACATTTTGCCTGCGCAGGCGAAAAAACCTGAGCGCCTGTGCATTGTGAGGACTCTCAGCTGTTAAAACACCACGGCTGCACTGCTGCCGAGGACACTGTAGGAAAAGTGCCTCAGCACTGGATTCTCCCGCTCCCACAAAAACCACAGACACTCCATATTATGCCAGCCACAGAGAGAAAAAGAAGCAGAGAGGAAAGAGGGAGACAGGATCAGCCAGGAGTGGGGGAGGGATGAGAATAGGAGAGAGTAAAAGTTGGGGAGAGTAAAGACAGAAGGAGGTATGGAGAGAGGGAAAGCCCGGTACACCTTGGCCAGTGGCCAAAGCAAGCAATGATCTGACATCATAAATGTGCGTCCCAGCAGATCTACCATATGGAGTCTGTGGTTAGACGAGCAGGCCTCAGTATCGAGGACTGGGCACCGGTGTGGAGTGAGAGTGGTCGACCTGGTGGGACTTAGCACAGAGCAGCGGTTTCAGCTGTGTGTAGCAGTGGTTAACGTGGTAGGCCAACGCTGGAGCAGTGGGCTTCAGCACAGTGCAAAGAGTTTCAGATGTTCTGCGGCAGGCCTTAAGAATACTGGTTCAGCGAGTGGGTGTGTGAGTGGTATTGGCAGTAACAGGGCTTACAGCGCAACATTTGTGAGAAAACCAGAGGGCCTAGACATTGTTCTGTGGCTTTAGCAGAAGAGCAGTAACAGGTTGTTGTGGCTAAAGGCCCTTGGTTTTTCTCACTGGCTGAAGAATTATGATGAAGTTGGTTAAACAGTATGTAGATGAATAAATGGAGCTGTTGTAAAAATGATAGGTGAGGCAGAGATGAGTGGAGAGATGATTGGCTCAGGGAGACCTAAACTAAAACCAGCAGACTAAACAGTGAGTCTGCTCATCTTCAGACACTGCCAGGGGCGTCATCATTCATCAGTTATTAATTCATACTTTTTTCTTTTTTCTTTTTTTTTTAACTGAGCAAGTATCTATGGAAAAAGCATTATAGGGAAGAAAGCAAGACAGATGTATGCAGTTAGATGGGTAGGTGGAGAGAGGGTGAGGGAGACACACAAAGAGAAGGAAAGTCAGGAAGACACCAGCAGCAGCAGGAGCACACACCCTGTCCAGGTTGTGTGAGGAATGAGAAGTATCTGGAGATGACTGCCATCTGGGAGAACACCGCCGACACAAAGAAAGAAAAATAAACCCCTGGCTTTTAACAAGACACACCTCCAATGGGCAAACTCGAGCCCCTTGAGCCCATATCCTCCTCCCTTAGATTTGCTCTTGGCACTTTATCATTTTCCTATCACACTAGATAAAGCTTGTGTTATTTGACTTCTGAAATATTTTCAATAGGAAAAAACATTTTCTTGGAGATGAAAAATGGTCTTTTCTAAGCCAGCCTGGCCATCCCTGAAGTAAATGCAGATGGTGATGGAGATGTTTATGGCAGGTTTTATGAGTTACACGGCCCTGACTCTGACCCAGTGACCCTGAACTGTCAGCCAATCAAAACAGGGCTCTATGGCATGTTTTCTATGGGGACTGATTAGGAGTGATGTAATCGCTAGATTCTGCAACCTTTCTCTCCATCGTCTTCTCGCCTACCCAGAAACTAGTTTAAACAACTGAAACACAATAGAACCTGAGGAGTGAAGCAATAATATTTGATGATAAAGTGATAGAAGTGACTTACAAGACGGTCAGCGTGGAAAGAAGGGACCACATTGCTTCCCCCCTCCACTATGGAACTTGTCCCAGAGACAGTCTCCTCGCTCGGTTTGAGCCAGTCCGACAGAGTGGCTCAGAGTCCCCCTCTGTGTTTTGAAACCGGTGGACGTTGTGCAGAGTCAAAGAGTGAGCGGACACTCCTGTTGGCATCGGCGGCGTTGTGCCCCGGTTGCCCCGGCGTAAGTAAATGTGCGGGCACGGGCAAGTTGGGGTCTGAAGCTGGGTGAACTGTGCCACTGTGACCGCCGGGCAACCTCTAACAGCTGTCCAGACCGGGGAAGGAACGGATGGGCGGAGGAGCAAAGAGTTAGAATTTTAAACGCTCGCTGCGCGTACCCGACAAGGAGAGGAACAGGTGAAAGCGCGCTCACGCCTTAAAGATAGCCAATTCCAGTCGACCCTGTTGACCCTCAGAGTGATGCTTGGCCGAGTGAACAGATGCGGCGCGTGCGTAATCTTTTGTGTAATCCAATGCGTAACGTTTAAGCGTAACAGCAGGCTCCCGGACACCAAAATGAGTTATGTGGTTGCTGGGATGAGACGGGTTGTTTGCCACGCCGCAGACGGGAGCAGGAGGCAGGTTTAGTCCCAGTAGAGCAGGGTCAGTTGCTGTTGGAGGTGGGGTACCTGGGCGTGCTGGTGGACGAAACTGCGACCTGGAGAAGGTTGCTCTGCGGGCCCAGGGTAATGCAAGGCGGGCACGGTCATGTCTGCGTCCCCACGCTGACTCAACTGGTCTGTGGCTCAGGTGACACCGACCAACAGCGTATGACAAAGTGGGTGATAAGGTCCCGGAGCGGTCCAGCTCAGAGGGGTATATGGAGAGTGCTGAATGAGAATCGGAGGGGGAAATAAAGGGGAAAGAAAGATGAGGAAGGGAGGGGTGGCTGGAGATGATGGGAACAGCTGTGACTGGGTGGCGGACTCAGCCACCCGCGACACGGCGAGGAAATGACAGCCGCACTTTGCACCTGATTTTCCGGACTTCCCCGCTTTCCTCAGCCGCTGGTTACCGCCTGGCTGCAGTAGTCCTCCCTGCGCCCTCTCGACACAATACCTGCCAAAACACAGCACGATGACATCACCTCCAAAATGTTTGAAGGGGGAAAATGCAATCCGATCTTTTTATTTATTTATTTTTTTCAAACGCAGAAAGTTTAAGCAGTTTCTCTGAAGGGGGGAAAACACCAAAGTCTCTTCGTTCCGAGAAAAAACAACTCCGCGGTGGAAGAGGAACGGAGTCGAGTTCACCAGTTTGAGAAGGACTAAAAGTTAACGCGAGCTAGCAGGAAACATGTTTACGCAAAATCTCACTGACAGATCGACTCCCAGTGCAAAACCTGCACACCTCCTCTTTCCCATATATCTGTTTCTGTTTCCCTGTTTCATTCAGGCACCAGAGGAGGAAACGAAGGAGGGAACGCAAAAAGAATCCAGCCGTGCGCTTTTATCCACTTCACTGGTATTATGTAGATTCTTCTCCCTTTCAAAAAATTCCAAGGTTTCTTTTCTTAAAAAAAGAGAAGCTCTTCTTGAGGGGGGCTGCACAGGAGAGGCGCGTCGGCAGGCACAGACCTCACTCCAAGAAAAACCAGAACAAGATTTTAACAGACGCGGATCAATCCTCCCTCCCACCCCTCTCGCTCTCTCTCTCTGCCTCTCTCTCTCTTTCTTGCTCTCCTTCACACACACACACACACACACACACACACACACACACACACACACACACACACACACACACACACACACACACACACACACTTACTTATTGGATCAAAATGGGATTAGTTGGTCGCTCTGCCCTGCCGACCAAAACTTACACTACACAAATATCCATTTTAACAAGTGCTCCGTTCCATGTGAAAACATCTGGTAATGAGGTGAGATAATTTCAGTTGTTTACAATACAAACCGTTTTGTTTCAATGATTTTATCGAATCGGGCACTTTTCCTCTGTACTTTGTCTGTCCAGTTACAGCTAATATTTGTTTGTGGCAATTCTTGAATCAAGCTAAATCAAGCTTAACTCTGTAACTTCTGTTAACTCTGTAACTTCTGTCGGTGCTGTGCTTTTTTGGAAATCGAATTTCCCAGAGGAACCCACCCGAGGGATTAATAAAGTTCTATCTAATCTAAAATGCATTGGAAACAATTAGAATGATGTCACAGTACCGGGAGTAATTCGCTTTTCAAAAAAAAAAAAGTCCCTTTCAGAACAAATGGGCTTGTGAAAGTATTTTTGGCCAAAGAGAATGTAAAATAAAAAAGTGCATTTAAAAGAAATCTCACAACACAAACACCTGCCTTAGCCAGGTGAACAAATCTCTGATCACCAAAGCAGACTTCTTGCCCTCCGTCATCTCTCCAAAAGATAACATCACCTCCGTAGCCTCAGTGGCCCCGGATTTTGGATAAAGGTTGTAAGGTGGAGAGGGCAGAGCTCCATATCTCTCTCTCTGTCTCTCTGTCTCTCTCTATTATTCTCGCTCAAACACGCGCACGCGTTCACACACCCTTCAGAGTCGCCGCACTTTTAAGTGATGTATTTTGACTCTCAATTTCATAACTTTTAAGTTAAACCTTAAGAAGGAAAAATGAAACGGAGAATGAGAGACAGTCGGGAGGGCGGTATGTAAGCACGGACACGGATCCAAAACGAACATTTCTCAGGGATTTCGGCAGCAACGCCCGCTCTGCGCTCCCAAAACTCCCTCTCACCGCCGCACAACCGCAGACGGTCAGCCAAGCCAACACAACACTCCTGCCATACCTTTCACACACACACACACACACACACACACACACACACACACACACACACACACACACACACACACACACACACACACACACACACACACAGTTAAATAATAGAGAGACAGAGTAAATTTATCCTTGTGTGTGTCTGTATCTGTGTGTGTGTAACAGAGGTTGGTGGGTGTTGGCTTTATACATCAGGGACACTTATCTTGGCTCCAAGTGCAGGCTTATTCTTTTCAACATTGTAGGCTACTTTCAAATCACACACACATGCAGAGACTTCTGCAACTGGACAGAGTTGAGCTGGGCTGGGTAGGGGTTGACTGTGGTTGAATGCCTTTCCAGTCATGCTCCATAGACAAGCCTCTGGCCTTCTTTCCTACTACTGGCTCTCTCTGTCTTTGCACCTGTGTCTGGGCTCTTTTTCACCACTCACCACAATGCTGCAAGGGACACGAGTGTAAATGTTGTGAAGAGGGATTTGAACCACATTTTGGTGATGAGGTATGGGCCTGTCTGGTACTCTTAAGCCCAGATGGAAGGGTTCAGAGCAGGAACTATAGCACATCTTGAAGTAAGAAAAAACAGGCAGAGTAGCTCAGATCTATTCATTTACAGTATAAAAAAAGCCTAAGCGTAGTAGGCCTTTTGGCTTAACAGTAGAAGGAGATTTGTATTTTGTAGTAACAGATTTTTCCAAAGGCTCTCATTGTGAAATGAAATTTATTCTACACAAATGATCTATTGGAAACGAGCAATAATGTATCTTAGGTCATCAGTACTAACTGGGTGCAAAGAGAAAAACAAAAGACAACTAAAAGGCAGTAGAAGGAAAATCTGGGGTATGTTCCCCAGGTTTTTCAGGTTTGATACTTTTCACTGGGACGATTTCATGTTTTCCTTTCACGCCAGGGACCAAGGGAGATGGAGCTCTGTATGTCTGTATGTTCCCAAACTTTGGACCTGTCCCTCTCTTCTGACATCAGAAATGTTGACATAAAAGGACAATTTTAGTCATTACTCAAAATCAGCACTTTGGTGTCCCCCAGAACTTTGCATCGTCTTAATTTCACTTTTATTTACATTGTGTTTCACGCAATAGGCTTAAATCTATGTTGATATTGTTAGGAACTTCCTGTATGTTAGGCACTTTAAAAATATAAAAAAAATAAGGCCAGTCTTCACAATAAGCAGTTACATCCATGTATGTTACCTCTGCATGCTGCTGAAAAAAAACCCCAAACTACATTGACAACCTTTAAAATAACAAAGTTCAAGAAAACGTCACATGAAGCCAACCAGACCTTTTCTTTGCTCTTCTCTCCTTCTGTCACCTTTCTTTGCCCATTCATTTTCTGCCTGTCCTATCTGTCTTTAATCTCTCTGGCTGTTTTTTTTTTTTTTATCTGCTCGCTCTGTCCCTCCCTCTGTTTGCAGCCAGCATATTGATTGCCCATGTCTTTGCCTCTGCAGCTCCTGCTTATTGATCCTTAACTAAGACACACAAACTTGTATGCACAAACATCCTCAGATACATGGATGTACCCTTCCCATTTCCCAATAGCCCCAAAACCATCTTACTTTGCAGCCCAGTTTTGTCACACACATTATTCATACATGTACATGTGCCTGCGCTCCCATGTGCATAAACAGAACCAAAGCAGCACTCACCAGGACACCAGATATTTTTTGCATATACCCTCTGTTGTGTTGAATAGACTTGGCATTGATGGACGTTATGCCTTTGTGCTCCTCTCATGACTCATTAAAGTGAATGAGACCCGTGTGTGTTTGTGTTGGTGTGAGTCTGGGGCCCTGTAGCTGCTGTAGGTCTGGGCCCAGCTCTCTCTTCGTATTTTTCTCTTTCTCTTTGACTGGGCCTGCAGGCTTCTTCCAGGGAGCCTGGTCAATATGGTCATTCTGTCAAGCAATTAACATCGATCAGCGCTCGTCAATACCGTCAGCACCCAGACAAAGACCCAGGGTGCATTGCGTGCGCTCGCCCTTTCTCTATCACAGTCCAACAAATCCCCAAACAGCACTCTCATTATATGAGGGCATTCTGCCCTGACCCCAAGGTCATCATGCAGGATTCAATGTTATGGGTGACTGGAGTACAACCTAATGCAGAGCTCAGAGGGTTCTGAGCCGCAGGCCAGTTGTTGACTCATTATTGCAGTTGTGCATACGTGTGTGGAGGTGTGGAGAGGGAGTCAAATAGTTTGGTTTAGATATAGGCAAAGACAAGTTGGCAGGCATGCAATATCGTCCCCCTGCTGTTTATTCCAAAGCGCTAGACATTTTGAAAACTTTGAACAGTATAAATGCAATCCATCATTCTGATGACATACTGTGCAGACTTGGAAATTTCAGATGTGTCAAGTGCAGTGGATTGTGTCCAATTAACTTTGTCTATAAGATATGGGCTGTATATGTTAGCATGTGAAGAGGGATCAGGTCTGTGTGTATGTGGGACCTCCAAAGGGAGAAGAAGACTTGTGGCTTTGATTAATACCTGCAGACATGGACCCTAAACTTCACATCAGATGTTGAGATGTCAGCCTAACATTGGTTTCTGGTATAGATATCCCTACTCTGTTAATCATGGGCCAAGTTTAAACTGTTCCCCAATGTGTAAATGTATGAGACACTTAATAAAGGCCCTTTGATGACAGGGGGCCCATGCAAAGTCAAGGAATGTGTACAGTGTGCCTGGCTTTGAAATGAGAACCTGTTCGCCACTTGTCTGCATCTGCAAGATGAGAGAATCGACAGCTGCAACTAAGCAAGAGCAGGAATTAATTAGTGGAGAGCAATAGCGAGCCATGGCTGAGATGAAGAGAAGAGCAAAATATTGTTTTTATTAGCAGCGATGTTGGTGGTGCACAGCCTGCTCCCTTCTCTTGCTTAGGAAGATTAATCCAGTGAATATGAACGTTTACTCTGCTCCATCTCGGAATCCATTGCAGCTGTTGTCTCTATACATAGCCCAGCTGAGGCACTGGAATAACTTTACTTTGACACTTTCAAGTTGGAGGGTTTGATGCTGCTTTGGACTCATGTCAGGGTAATTATTCACGCAATCTATCTTGTCAGTGTTAGGCCAAGTCCTAGTCCTACAGAGTGAATTGTGCTCAGGTAGTCGAGTTTCTCAGACAACACCTGTATTCTGGTCAGCAGTACAATTTTAATTATGTAAGTTATTTAGTGGTTTATTGTCATTATTCTGAGTGAGGTCTGACAAAGTACATAATAATACAAAACATCTGTACCTTGATTAACAAAGAGCATAACGCTGCCTCTACAGTATATCCAGAAACATATCAAATCCAGCAGCGGGACTGTCTCATCTTTGCCTCTGTGCCATCTGGCAAGACCACTTGTTGAAGTTTGGATATTTTGCACTGATGAAGTGGTATGTGAAAAAAAAACATAAAAAACCAAAACAAAACAAAACAAATACATAAAGACATCAAACTTGGAAGGCACCATCTTTATGCACCTGGATCATATATCAATAACATAAGGAACTCATGACAGAAACTCATACCAGAGGCCAACTATTCAAAAACGTTCGACCATCCCAATAGAATTAAACTGGAGGCTGAAATGAATTTCATCAACAACAAGGAACAGCTGAACATTTAAACTGACATTGATGTCCAAAATAGCAATATATGCTACAAAACTACAAGATAAACTACTAAAAATCAAACAGCGAGATGTAGAGATGTACGACAGGAGTGGCATTGCACTCTGTGACACAGCTGAGGCTGTTTTGTGTGCTCTGCGAGGATGTACAAGTTAATTGCTTTTGACCAATGATGTTTTACATAAATATGCAATGCTCTGCGACTGGGTGGATGTTTGTTTAATTATGGTCCTTGTGGTTGTGTGTGTTTGGTTGAGGGAGTGTGCCATGACCCTCAGTGACAGCCTGTGCACAGCTGAGCACGTGGGGTTTGTGGCTATAGTGTGAATGGTTACTGGTTATATGAAAAGACTGTGTCAACAGGGGTATGCATAAAGTTGTACGTTCCATGGCTGAAATGTGTGTAAGAGAGTTCTCCTGCTTCCCATTCACTGTGATGTGAATTGCAGCTGTGGTTTGTGTTGGACGCTGATGTGGCGTGGCTGTTTTTTTTCTTCCCGTTTCATGTTCAGATGCTCAGTGATGGAATCCATGAGCATGGTAACCTTCACTCCTGTCATCTTTTTCTGTTCATGTCTTCCACACTCCTCCCTTTTCTCTTCCTCCCCCTTGTTTTCAGTAAGTGCCCTTTACTCTTCCCTTCTCCTCTGCTCTGCTCTCCTTTGTTCTGCTTCAGCTCCTGCTCAGTGGGTCCGTTTCTCCCATTCTGTTTTTTCCCTTTCCCTGCCTCTTTAGCCTTGCCACTGGGCAGAGGAGGAACTGTAATGTTTATGAAACCCTTTAATGTGCTATGTAATTACCCTGGCAACACCTCCCATCATTACTCATGCCAATAAAGCACCTTCAAATTGACATGTCAGAGTCGGAGAGAAAAAGAAAGAGCGAGGGGGCATAGCACACACTTTCCATCATCTGCCCTCTTTTACCATTAATCTCTCTCCTTTTCTGGTCTTTCCGCAGTCTCCATTTGTTCATCTTTGTTTTGTCATTTCTTTCATTCTTTCCATCCACAGTTCCTTCCTCCCTGTCTGCATTGCCTTCACTCTGGCTATCTGTGACTTCTTCCAGATGCCCAGGTGGCGGGCAATTACAGCAGAACTGCTTTTGGAATAATATTAATAATAGTGATAAAAAAAAAAACATTCTTAAACTTCCTCCATTGAGTCTGTTTTAGGAATACTTCTCTGTATGTTGGAAAGAGAGTGAATGGGCAAGAAAGGAGAGGAGGAGAGTGCAAATTATAAAAAAGAACACTTAAGGTAGGAGTGTAAATGAGGATGCATAAAACAGGCAGGGAGCTGCTGAAGCAGGCATGAATGATGCATTCCAGAAACTAATTGTTGTGAGTAATGCAGAAATGTTTGTTTATGCTAAAAACTTCCATATGCAATTAACACATAGTCTTACAGCAGTCCCACCCTTTCCAGTGCACCCACCCATACTAGTCCTCCGGTCACTATACCTCCCACTTAGACAGCTAAGGCCCTAGCCCTTCTTGTGTTAGCACTTATGCTAAGACCCCAAGCTTTTCCCAAACTGTAATGTGAATGCTAAAGCCCCCTTTAAGCTCTTACTCTAATACCCTTTGCACACCTTCTTTTCATTATTGTCTTATTCTGCCTTTGTCCTGGAAAAAATCATCATTTGTAAGACAAATATTATAACAAATTAAGCAGCAAAACAATGGGTGGGTGTCTGCCTGACGTCAGCCTGCATTTCATTAGCATTCGCTAGGCTAACACAATCCATATGGAGTAGCCTGCAGGGTAGCCCCCTGCTGCCCAGGCTCAGCCCAGCCCAGCCCAGCATGGCCCAGCTACACTTGGTTGCCACAATCTGCCCCCACCCTCATTCTCAGTCGGCCCCCAGTTTGGACCCCATCCGGGCCCCCGCCATTATGTCATCTTTAATTTGGACTTGTCACACATCACCTGACACCTACCCCCGTCATGCTGTAACCTTTTGTCCCGTTGGAGCAAAAAAGCACTCCGGAGGATTTCTCCCCTCTCTTTTTCTCTCCCACTTTGCCTGTTGTTTTATTCTCCCTTTTCTTCTCATTCTTCCTCTTTCTCTCATGCTCTCTCCCCTCACTCACACTCTCTCTGTTGCTTCTGTCACTTTCTCCCTTTCTCTCCTCAGCCTCTCACTCCATTTAGGCCCACCTGCCTTTCACCATTCAAACACAGGTCCGATGTGTGCCCGTGTATGTGTTAGAATTGGTGGGAACAATGAAGAAAAATTGAGACAGGATTTTGATGACACATCGGCTCAGTCACCCAGAGCCCTTTTTCCTAGACCCCCGACAAATGAGCTGAATGACGATGATGTATGGGAAGTGACAGTCACAGGGAAAGTAAAGTGTTCTGGAGAGAGCTAAATTATAGACCATGACAGGATTCTGGAGTGAGACGAGGGTGTTGGACAGAGCGGTGGACTTCTGGAGAGCAGCACGGCCATGGAGCTGTCTCCTGTGATGGAAACATGGAATGTGATGGATCTCTGGAATTTACTTGAGGAAGAACAATAGACAAAAAGAAATGCAAAGAAACATAGAAACAAAGAAGAGATGCATGACAATAATCAGGAAGTTATGTGTTTAGTGTGTTCTGAAACAAACCTGTGCTTATAGCGTATTGTTCTTGGGTCTGCACATACATATACATACTGAGCATTGCTTGTATGTGTGTCTGTGTGTGTAACCATGTGTGTTCCATAAGGCCCCAGTGCACTAGCGTTGCCTTGTACACACCCATGTGACTTGCTGGGTGTCTCTGGTAGCCATCCCTCATCACTGCTCTGTTCCCTCAGGTTTCTGTTTTGGCTTAAATCTCCAGTTCTGCTGTGCTGCTTTGTGTTAAGCACTATTCTATTGTACTCTAATCTATTCTATTGTTTAAAGCGTAACTACCTGGGGCACTTTGATATAGTTTGTTACAAATGATATGATACGTTTTTTATTATCTTTGACTGCTTTGAAAGGCTAAGAAGGACTGATGGAGGATTAAACTGTAGTGACAATAAACTGAGTTTTTAGAGCTCTATTTTTGTAGCGTGCAAGTCATGGGTTCAATTAGCCTCTGTAATAAAAGGATGAATGAATCAAGTAGTGACAGCTGGTAGACAACCATTAGGTTAAATTATTCTCTTCAGCTCAACAGCCTGTATTCAGCTGTATTGGGGGAAAGTAATTTTTATTATGAAGGAACTATTTTGGACCCTAATGATCCTGTGAGAACTGCGCTGACCCAAGTGAAAGGAAACTTCAGAGGCTATAAATACCCAAACAGCTGCACATTGGATAAAATACTGAAAGTGGAAAAAGAACAGAGAAACACAGAACAAAAACATCAAATTGACTTGTTGTTTTGATATAATTCTTTAGTCTCGCTATCATCCAAAGCCAAAAAATATTCCCACACAGCCACCAAATGCTAAAGAAATCAAATAATTAAATGCTTTCATATAAACCCATGGTTCACAGCATGGAAATCATGGCCTTTATAGGCACAATGATTATCTTTGAGAGGCTTTTGTGGAATAGGGTAACTTGTTATTACTGAGAAAACAAAAAATGAGAATAACCTGCAAGAAACTGTATACAGGTATGTAAAAAATATATTTTTTACTCTACACTCTCTATTTTGGTTGCTGCTTTTAGAGGTCACCACAGCATATCATCTGCCACCATCTCATTTTATCCTTCTTCTGCCACACCAACACTCTGTATGTGCTCCATCACTACATCCATAAATCATCTCTGTGGTCTTCCTCTTTTCCTCGTGCCTGGCAGCTCCATATTCAGTATAATTTGCTCAGTATATCCACTAACCCTCCTCTGCACATATCCAAACCACCTTAACCTGGAAAACTAAGTACATCCCATGATTCAGTAGCTTGCAGAACTGCCTTTAGCAGCAATAAATTTAAGTAATTGGTTTTTGTTTGGCTTTATCAGTCTCTCATATCTTTGTGGAAGAATTTTAGGAAACTACCCTTTACAACATTGCTTCAATTTTTTTTGCAAACATTCATTTATCCACAGCTCTGTTATGGTCCAACCACAGCATTACAGTTGTGTTGATACGTAGACTTTGACTAGGCCTGTAGTCAAGTCATTTTTCCTTTTACTGCTGTAGTTGTGATCATTTTCCTTCCCAGTTTGGGCCAAGCTTTACCTGCCAGACAGATGGCCTCACATATGATTCTGGAATACTTTGGTATAAAGACAAGTTTATGTTTCACTTAATGGCTGATGGTGTCCACATTCTGTGGCTGCAAAACAAGCCCAAATCATCGCCCCTCCACCACCATGCTTTATAGTTGATAGAAGATGTTTGTGTCCTTATTCTGTGAATGGTTTTCTTCAAATGTAGCACTGAGCATTATGGGCACACATCTCGACTTTGGTCTTGATGTCTCCAATGGGAACTGTTCCAGAAGTCTTGAAGTTTGTTCAGATGCAACTTTGCAAACCTAAGCCCTGCTACCCTGTTGTTTTCAGAAGAGTTCTTAAAGGCTCTTTCAAAGGAGATTTTCTCCTTGAACTCCTTCCAAACAAGCCTTACTTGTTCAGTCTTTTAATATTTGTGATGTCATGAACTTTAACATTTAACATGCTGAGGCCTGTAGAGTCTTAGATGTAGCTTTTGGCTTTTTTGCAATTTCTCTGAGAAATGCACCGTCTGACACTGGAGTGTATTTGCTGGGACGTCCACTCCTGGGAAGATTGTGGTATTTAGGTGTGCTAACAAACACACCAGGCCAGCACCCTGCCAAAATGTCTGTTTTTATAGGGCTGCTAACATTTGCTGATGATAAGTTAATCAAGTGGTTTTGATTAGCAACACCTGGCTCCCACTGACCTTTTTAATTCCTGTGGAAGCTGTAAGGGTGTGCTTAGTTTTCACAGAACTGCGAAGAATCTTATGAAAAGATTATTTTTAAGATGAATGAACAAATGCATAAAAGAGGAATTTAAAACAAATATGTTCCAGCAGTGCAGGCTTTAGAATGTACAACATAGGTAGGTGATTACAGACCGGTCCAAAAAAACAACTCTATCGCTAATTTTCCTCACTCATGACAAATATACTTTGGATGGACTTTTATGTTACTCACTTTTTTACTGGCTGCTTTGATTGACAGGTGGTATCAATCAAAGCAGCTTGCAAATGTTTATTGAAAACTTAGCAGTTTGCTCTTTTATCCTAAGATGTTTACTTTTGATCCCAGTGATGGCAATGGGGTTTCCAAACTACTGGGTGATATCATGGTGGCTTTTTGCACCTTTTTAAAAAAAAAGAAAAAAAAGAAAATCCTATCATATACCATAAACGGACCCAGGACAACTGCTTTCAATTCACAATTCCAGTATTTGGACTGCAGTACACTGAGTTGTCTTTTCACATAAAATAAGACAATGAATATGAATCTGTTTTTCTTTTTTTGTATCATTAGTTTCTGAGTTCTGTTTTGTCTACATTACACTTCATTTATAGATCTCATATAGATAATACATGAAGGTTTTCACCTTTTTTCTGCAATGAAACAGAGATGTAGCACTGCAGCTGTGTTTCCAACCAATAACTGTCACATTATGTGAGCTGTACTTTCAGCACACAGCTAAAATCACAATGCTTACGTATTCAAAGTAGTGCGACTGGCTTATAAAATGACAGTGGTGGAATGGTAAATACCAGAGTGACAACATCAGACGTTTGTTTAGTGAGTTTCGAGTGTCTGGTTGCACAGTATGCTCAGTAGCAGAGTGTTTTCAGTGGCTGTGGTCTGTGTGTGTGTGTGTGTGTGTGTGTGTGTGTGTGTGTGTGTGTGAGAACGTACAGTTTGCTCATATGAGTGCACTTTATAATAAGCGTGTGTGTATGTTTGTTAATCGAGTCAGTAGCTTGTTCATCCAGTAGCTCTGTGTGTGTGTGTGTGTGTGTGTGTGTGTGTGTTGGCTCTCTGTGGGGTTGTCGGTTTTTCATGCTGTTTGGAAGTTTATGATCAGTATTTTCCGGCTTGCATGACTTAGCGTGTGAAAATCCATTCACACCCAACACAAACACACACACACACACATGCCTACACAAAAACACCCACACATAGACACACACACAGTAATGGTGTGGATCTTGATGATATTCCATGTTGTGTCCCTTACAGTATGGTAGTCTTGGTAGCGGTGCTTTGTGGGGGGAGTCAGTGTGTGTGTGTATGTAACTTTGTGTATTTGTGAGTGCAGCTCCATGTCGGTGTGTGTGGAATGAGTGTAAAAGACATCAGACACCGCCGCTAATGGGTTTAATCAATGACAGATGAAATTCTTGTTGTTTTTCTCACCGCAGCACTGTCTGCTCCAATAGGAACAAGGCACAGAATGTGCAGAGAGGTTGATGGGGAGGACTGAGTTTGAAAATCTCATTTATACATTCAGCCCCTATACATATACTAACAAACACTTGCACACATATTCATAAACCCAGGGAGGAAAGTAACTCTATTGGCATGAACCTGCTTGCATTTTGCTCTGCCATAGAGTTTACGAACTGCATGAAATATGCATATTACAAATAAACTATGCATAGACTGGTTACTCATATATGTCCACACACACTCACTCACATACACGCACTTGCCAAAGTCTTTTCTGTGCTCCAGCTGGGGACCCAGCTGCAGTGATGTCATTGCTTGCTGCCACTTTGCTGATTGTGACTCTTATTGAAAGCAGAGCAATTTGATTCAGCTTCAAGAGCGGTCACAGTGCAAAGACATGCACATGCATACACACAACGCACCAAAACTAAAATAGATTATGCACGTACGCTCCTGTCGGTTCATTCCATCAGCATATTTTGAGTGTGCACACACGGACACACAAAGTGCTTTAATGTCGGATCATAGTGCCACATCACTTTCACAGCACTTTTCCAAAGTAGACAAACAGATTGAATGCTCAGGAGATGAGATGGAAAGCAGGGTTAGAGAGAAAGAAAGAAGAAAAATATGCCCTTGAAGACTTGATTTTGACAAAGAGAAAGATAAGAAGAGAGACAGGTGGGAACGCAGTATTGACAGTTTACTTTGAGAGCTGAGATAAGAGAGATGAATTTACGCAATGAGGGAATGTCTCCTTCTCCAGGCCATCCCCAAATACATCCATCTCTTTCACACATACACGTTTATGCACACAAACAGCTACCACACTGCGCACTGACAAATAAAATCTTATAACTGTGTGCAGATTTGCGTACGTACAGGCACACACCCCAAATAGTTCACCAGAACTTTTTTTAAATGATCAAGCTTTTCTTCAAAACATCATTCTCTTCTTAAGCTTCTCATCTCACACACACACACACACACACACACACACACACACACACACACACATTGACAAAATCAGTTACAAGGCTCTCTGAAAGTCCTGCCAGTGTAAAACCTGCAAACATATGAGAACAGGCCTGAACATCTGGAGTTGTCCCAGCAACCCCCCCCCCCCCCCCCCATTCTGGTCTTTGCACTGTGTCCTCAATGCCAGTGGCACAATTTCAAGTTCTTAACCCTGCATCAGCTCCTCCGTGAGACCTTTCTACCCATTCATGTCCTTTTCGCCTGGTCCCCTTCACCGTCCCCCTTTTGCTGCCATCCCACCTATTCCCTCCTCCCTTCCTCTGCCTTGTATACACTCGTCTGTTGGCATGTCCTCTGTCTTTCCAACCTTTGAAGGCTTTTCAGGCTGCTAATAAAAGACAGGTCCCCACCACAACAAAAGAGCTCAGCGCTGCCTTTGAATAAACAGTTTATTTCGCTCCGCTCCCCCCACCCACCCACCTCCCATGCACCCTACCCCACCCCTGTGTGTGCTTTTTCACTCTTGGCTAAGGGGGAAATATGTGCACTTGCTATGTTTTTTTTCCATGTGATCACAATGCTCTGGAACAGATTAACAGAAGACGAGGGAGGGAGAGAGCAATGAAAAAGAGCAGAAGAACAGAATGAGAGAGCAGGTAACTGTGGCAAAGTTGGCTTTTTTTGTATGTGTGTATGTCTGTATCTATCATTCTATCAATTGCATATTTGAACAGATGCTCTCCTCCCATCTCAGCATCTTATCTTCAGAGCATGACAGCACACTCCTACAAGCACCTGTAGTCTGCACTCTGAGGTAAACTCCCTAAACCACATTAGGCCTGTGTACACTGGCAACACCTGGCTTTTCCCAGTGGGATTCAAATAAACATCTAGTTGAAGAGAGACCTGTTTTGTTGGATAAACTGGAACAACCTAGCTTTGAATCTGAGCATAATCCACCACATCCAGGAGAATCACGTCAAAGTTAAGTTGACAATTTGTGCTGTTTACATGTGTAGAAATATTTCTCTGGCTAGAAGTGACTTGTAAGGCATATTTGAAAAGGCGTATTTTCCCCCAAATGTAAATAAGTTCTCAGTTTGTTGGACCTGGACCGAGTGTGGCCCTGAAAGCTGGAAAGACACTCAGCTACTGAACGGAGCCCCAACAGCTGGGCCAGGAGCAAGCTGGGTAGGACAAAATGCTCACTCCAGCAGACCTGTACAAACATAAATATGATTCAAAATATTTGAACTGCTTGAGGTGAACCTTAATTTGCCTCATCAAGACACTTACAACCTCAACATGGCTGAAAATCACTTGGAAGATAAGTTTATTAAGCACTTGTTATATGTGTTTTTTGAGCAAATTCACCTACTCGCCCCCCCTACTCATTGCAACCCAACCCACACAAGCCACAGCCAAACTGTAATACAACCAAATGCTGCACTGGACCAAACCACAACTCACTACTTAACATCCACCAGCAAACTCTTTCAGTGTCTCATAACCTTTAGCTCTTTAGGGCTCTTTCTTTTCTTGTTTGTCCACTGCTCCTCCCTCTGCCCGCTTCTGTTTTAGCCTACCTTTGGCCTTCCTGTCCTCTCCTCTGGTTCACTCTTAGAGTCTTTCTGTCTTTCTTTATAGGGTTGCACAAGAACACTGCCAGTTTTCCCAAAATAAACTTTTTTTTGGCTATTTTGACACTATAATCAAACCCATAAAGGCTAATGCTCTCAAATAGCCAGATGCATTTCTTCTTTAATGAGCGCAAAAGTTTTCAGCTGTGCTAACATTGCTGAAAAGGGGTTTTCTAATGATCAATTAGCCTTTTAACATGATAAATTTGCATTCGGTAACAGTGTGTGCCATTGGAACACAGAAGCAATGGCTGCTGAAAATGGACCTTTGCACAGCTACATAGATATTCCATTAAAAATTATAAATGATTTATAAATAATTATGTCATTAATCATTAATTGCCATGTACATGTCTGATCAATTTTATGTTATTTTAATTAAAACCAAATGTGTGTTTCTTTCAAAAACAACAACATTTCTCAATAAGTAGTTTTCAGTGGTACCATACATACTTATATAAGTATGTGTTCATGTGTGTGTGTGTGTGTCTGTATGAGCCACCACAGGCTTGTTGGAGCTATTAGAGTGCTGGCTGAGGAGCACAGCATAGAAGCTCCAGATGGGCAACTTGAGGTAGACACATGTAGATTCACATAACACATACACACCATAAATACACACAAAAGACATACAATGTCCACAGACACACTGTGCATATTAATGATGACAGAGTGACCGGAGGAAAATTAATACCTACAATACACACAAGTTCATAAACAGACTTTGAAATGTATGCAAGCAGTTGATTGCACACACACGTTCACTTGCACACAGCTGGTATGCACAGCTGCTGCACACTCGCCCCATGATGCTCGCAGTGAATGATGGACAGAGTGAAAGTGAGGACGGGTGACACAAAAGAGCATCCCTTCATCTCTGTCACTCAGCTAATCCCTCTCCTCTCTCGCCCATTACTTCACTCTACTTCTTGCCAGCAAACCCCCTCCCCCAAAACCCTTGCCCTGTTCTGTGCGTCAGCCGCTAACTCTTTTCCTTTTCTGTTTTCCTACTTTCCTCTCCAACATCTATCTTTTTCTCTCTTTTCCTTTTTCCTACTCCTACTTTCCTTTGTTTGGTGCAAAAAGAGGGAAAATTTGGCTTAAAATCAAAGTAAAAGCAGTGATGTACTACAATGGTAGTGGTCAACATTTCAATACTGTAACTGCAACATTTTTAGCTACTATTTTATAGAAACATTACATTCAAACTAATTAGCAAATGCAGCTGTCAAATAAGTTCACTTCTATTAAAAGTAAAATCGCTCTTATGAATTTAAAGTATACAGTACAGTACTTGAGCAGATCTCATTTTCCACAATGGGTTACTAGCACCTACACAGACAGGGATGTTTTGAAATGCTTTAAAATCAGTGTGTTTTTCTCTGTCCTATAATTTGTAACATTTATTTGCCTCTATAACCCAATCTCTTACAGTTGTGCACTATGATTTGTTGCATAAGGCATTTTAAAAAAAAAAAGTTTTTGAAAATATGATTCTCTCCACCTTTGTGCTTTACAGCGTTCATTGTGTTGGTGTAAACTTTTTTAACTCAGCTTTTTTACTCTCATTAACTACAGCTCACACTTATTTTTTGTACAGCAGCCTGGCTAGAATTTACTGCTAGCTCCAGTGTTACCCCTATGGTTCTCCCATTTGTCATCCGTCAGGCCCAGCAAAGTTATTGGAACGTTGCAGTTGCTCTTCCCGTGGCGTGGATGCGGCTGGCGGGCACGTTCTTGGGGTTACAGTAAAACAAGCATCTAATGACACCCCCTGTAACCACAGCAAAGGGGGGCCACGCGTCACCAGTGCTAACCCAGGAAATGCTTTGGTTGGCCACAGGGTAATTGGGACTGTCCCATGTAATTTGGGCAGAGAGGCAGGCAAGTCTGGCCAAAACTCCTGCACTTGTCTCTCCCTGGCTGTTGGTCAACCCCACAGCACCACAGAAATGACAAAGAGATGGAGAGCTGAAGGAGATAGGGTACCGAAAAGAAATTGAAAGAACGAGTTGAGACAGAATACTGAGAGGCTGCATGAAAAGAAATCAGTGAATAGAGCAGAAGGAAAGTGCAGAGATTGACAGACTGGATTAGTGGTGTGTTGATGTGTGTGTGTATGTGTTTAAAGAAGTGTCACAGCAAAGGAAGAGAAAGTGAAGCGTGGCGTGTGTATGGTGGGCATTATTTTTCCCTGTGCAGGTTCCCCTGCGCTGAGGCAGATGGAAAATAGGAAAGGGGAGCAGGGGGAAATTCAGCTTAGTCAGGTCTTCTGCTCCAGCAGTGTACCCATCAGTGTGTGTGTGTTTTCTCTGACTGTCAGGTCCTCTTCACAAGCTCCGCTCACTTTAAGTGGGACAGACAGCTCAAAGACTAAAGAGCTCTCTGTGTGCTGGCCTGAAACCACAGGTGTGTGTTTGTGCACAGACACTTGTATCTACTGTATGTGTGTCTGTGTGTAAAAATTTTATGTGCATATATTTCTATTTTCTGTGTGCAGGTTTAAATGTGGTTATTATGCATCTGTGTGTATTTAGACATTTTTTGTAGTGTGTCTGAGTGTGTATGCCTTCATTTAACACTGTTTAGCTTTGATGTGACTAGTTATCAGGTGTTTCTGTGTATGTGTGCATAGCTGTCTGCATGTGCACCTACGTATGTGTAGCCTTAAACCTCACTAAACACAGAACTACGTACTAGAGTGTGTGTAATGTCTCTCTCTGTGTTTGTAATGGCTACTGTGTTATACCTGTCTGTCTCCAAAGATCTTTTCGTATTAGTGGAATTAGACGGCTTCTTCCGCATGTTGTCTGCGTGTGTGTGATCTGTCTGTGTTTCTTTAGTTCACTTGTGTCTGTGCTTGTGTAGCTAGGGAGCAATATGTCCGCTTACTGCGTATGCATGTGCATGAGTGTGCATATAGAAATGTGCAAGAATGTGTGTTTCAGGCATCGGGGTCACCGACAGGTCCTCATCTGCTCAGACCAGACCAGACAATGAGGAGGGGAGAGGCATGGTGTGGTGCAGAGTACATCGGTGTGTCGTGGAGCAGCCTCCAATCTGGGACATGGCCTTGGGCTGCAACTAAATGAAAAATCAAAGAGCACAGCAGCAGGGCCTTAAATGTTTGCAAATCTGAGACTGACTAAACCGTGCTAAACATAAAAACATACACAGAGGAGACTTTAAGCAGATCTCCCGCAGAACAGCACCCCATGACCTGCTTTCCGGGCCTCGTTTTGGCTCAAGTCCAAACCCGGTCAGGTAGACACCGAAGGCAAATTCCCCACTAGCAGGCTCCCTTTATTTACCTTTCCAATGCTGCTTTGTTTTCAGGATTAATCAGAGTGTAGCATTCACAAGAAGAATCCATGACTGTAATTGAATGCATTTTTAACTTCAATAAACAACATATTTAGCAAGTGTTGTTGTTGTTTTTGCCCCAGATGCTTGCGTAACAGTAATATGTTTAACAAAGCACAGATGCTGAATTAGCCTGAAGACATAGGTCTGCATTACAGAGGGAGAAAGACGAGGAGACAAACTGTTTAAGAATGTCCCTACCTTTCACATTGCTACAAAACACACTACCTCATCAAGCCAAGGCCAAAGGCTGAGTCCAAAGAAAGAGAAAAAACCCCCAAAACACTCTGACCTTTCTTGAGATCAGGCTGACCTATTAAACTGGTATCATGTTTTGTTTGTGACATTTGGGCTGTGCGCTCCACATGTAGCTCATGGGGGGAAGGGGGGGAGGGGGTATTACAGGAATAGGCTTAAGTGAAAACACAGGGGAGGCGGAGAGAAGGAGATGGTGTAAAATGTGATGAAAGAGGAGATGAGAAGGAACACAAAGGGAGAAATATACAGAGTGAGAGTCTAAATGGGTTGGGATGAGGCAAACGTGTTCTGTCATACAGAGGGAGTATGAGGTACTAATAGAATTTTAAGCCTTTTGTGCTGCAGTTGAGGTTTCAATTCAGGAAGGACTCTCCAAAACTGTTCCAGTACTCCTGCACCAGTACAGCAGACAACGCCAAAGCTCTGCACAGCTGGGAAAGTCCAATCTGACTCATTTGTGGACTTCATTCAAATTCTATGCATCTACAGATGGAGAAATAGTGCTGCAGTGCAAATAAGTTTGGAATACTGAAATGCAACGGTGTGCAGCTCACATTCTCTTGTCGTCTATTTTGATGGTTAACCCCGGTGATGTGAAACAAAAGCAGTAGCATCTTTTATTCTTTTTGGTTTTTTTGGCTTGGGTAAAGAATATGAGGAAAACATAAAGGAAGCAAGAGTAATTGCTAGAACACAGTATATGCTTTGCAGATGAGACTTACTGATTATGTGGACACATCCATCCATCCATCCATCCATCCATCCATCCATCCATTCATTCTCTTCCATTTCTCCTTTACTCCTCTTTCTACACTCTCTTCCCTCCCTCCTTCTCCCTCATTCACTGTCCTCTTTCATCTCAGGCCAGACATGCCCAACTGCACCCAATTAGCATTTTTCTCCCTCTTTTCTTTCTCCCCCTTATCCCCTCCATTTTTGCCCTCTCTTCTCTCCTCTCTGTTTGTTGTGTAAATTAGATTTGGGGGCTCTAGACAGATTTTGTACTGTTTAAGCTCTCTCTTTCTTCTGCTCTCTCTCTTTCTTAACATGTATAAACCTGCTGGCAATTAAACATTTATAGAACTGGCATGCCCCCATTTATCCCATCTCACTCCGTCTTTTCTCTCTCTCCCGCCCACCCTTCTGAGCCATTCACCTCTAACCTGCTTTTATCTTGCTCTGACACTCTCTCTTTCTTCTTGAATTTTCAGCCTGACACTTGTATTGTGTCCTGCCTCCTCACCTTTCAACACCTGCTATACAGGTCGTGCAGTCCCCACGTTGGTCTGTCCTCATCCTTTAGTTCTCCCCATCGCTCTCTCTCTCTCTCTCTGAGTGGAATAGGGGACTGATTAGTAAGAACACATTCAGATTTTCCTTCCATGTGTCGTGCCAGTGAAACGCCTGCGTGCCCGCAGCATTTAGGACAGCTGTGCCAGGGAAGAAGTGGTGTTTGTGTGTGTACGTGTGTATGTGTGTGAATGTGTAGGCAAGCATGATAGTGTGGATCTTAAGCGTTTGAGAAACAAGGGTTAAAAAGCAACAGGGCACTAAAGAGCAGTTGCATAAATGAGGAACTATGTAACTGGTTGTACAATGTGTGTGGTAGCTGAGTGTGTGTGCATAAAAACTGTATATTGCACTGGTATTTATGGTGGAGAATATGCACATGCTGACTATTTACACATCACAGATGTTTGTGTACCAATAGTGGTTTATCAAGGTGTTTGTCAATGCATGTGAGTAGGTGTAGGCTACGTGTTTTCAATTGTGGGAACTTTCATTCAGCCCTTGCAGCCCATGTAATGCATGGTACTGTGAAATCTGACCCCCCCACTCAATGCACACACACTCGCTTACACACCAACTATAGCAGCCCTTCTCCTTGCTTGTCCTCCAGAGCCGCCCAGAACTCTGCATTAAGACACATGTGGAAACAATTCAGTCAATGCTCTGAGCAGGGTAGCCCTCACACACACAAACAGACATATACACCCCCCCCCCCCCCCTCCACACACACACACACTGACACAAGAGACACGCTCATTTCACGCTCACCCTTTACATATACTACACACAGACATACACACACTCAGCATGCGATCATATGTTACTCTTATCTGTTCCTTGTTGAGGTGCTCATTGCTTGGCATTTGACAGTGTGTTAACTCTACTGTGATCCTAAACTGCTATCAGGTTGTCTTCACTCAATCACTGAGTCATGTGTATCCCCAGGATTTCTCAGGGTTTATGGCGGAGGTGAGCAAGAGGTCTACACATTCAAAATCATATGTGCCGAAAGAAAACTATAGATTGATAGATTGTAAGCGATGTTCTAACACTGTAATTGTTGCTAGCTATGCTATGCTAGTTTCCTGGGTCACACTGCAGTCTTTGACATTAGCAAGTTTTCTGCTATGGCAGAAAAGGTATTTCTTTATTATTCAATAAAGAAATACCTTTTCCACATCATGTGCAGCAGTGTTGTGCTTGAGATCATTTGTTTGAGGGGTGGTCTCATTTATTAGGGTTTCCTTCCTGTTCCAGGCTTCATCATCATCAAAACAGATGATGTCACATTTCTGTGTAATCTCATAATGATCAGTTCAGATAACACAGAATAAACATCCACTCGCTATGTCATCTACCTTTGCTGATACTCGCATGCTTAAGGCAACAAGCACTGTACTAATAGACAAAACTGCAAGCAACAAAACATTATTCAGAGGAAGCAACTGGAGATCTAAAGTGGTTTAAAAAAGTGCTGTGAAATGTTCAAAACTCTGTCATTCTGGTTTGTTATTTTTTCTGTTTTTGTATTTTTACATTTTGCTGTTTGACTTGAAACTCTATTATTTTACTCTTGTGTCTAATAAGTTTCACTGTGGATGTAACTGGCTAGCCTTCCTGTGTTATGACACTGGATTTATAACTTATGCAATATGCTGAGTTATTGTAGCATGCTGAGTTTTGAAGACATGATCACTAACTATGTGACGTTAGCTATCACACCACTGCACGTGTAACAATGTAGACATTGAAACACACAAACCTAGAGACTCGTCCACAACCATTTGACAACCACCATTTGATTTGATCTGACTTTAATTTGATTTGACTGATGGCACCTCCTTTAAACCTGACATAGACACATTTTGGCCATGGTGATTCTAGCATACACTGTAAAAACTGTGACTTGGGTTAATTAGTATCTAATAGGAAAGTAATAGTAACTATTACTCAGTAAAAACCTGTATGTCTCGTTTTAATTAAATCTAAGCATAATTAAACATTTTTGAGATTTTCAGTTATTTAAATGTACACACTTTTGTTTGGGGTAAATTAAGCAATGGTTTGTTGAGCAGATTTAACAAAAATGTATGAGTACCGTGAAAAATTAAGAAATCTAACTGATCTAACTGATGAAAGCATTTTCATTTTCATCATTGTACACTTCCACCCATAGTTCGTTGTGCCATGTGCATAAAATTCTTACGATTTTATATCGCTTTGTATACTAGCAATGCTGTTAGCCACTGAAGCACTTGGAGATTTCTCTGCACAACTGGTTATGCACTTCTTTACTGGAAATTAAATCTGATTTACACATTAGCATCACATTAGTTGGCATCTTTAGTGTTAATACGCTTATTCTTTTATTATTATTTTTTATAAAGAAATAGAATTCACAAGATGTTTTTTGTTTGTGGATGTTTCTTCTTAATTTCTAGATTATTTTGGACTGCTATTGATAACCGCAATAGTTAGCAGCATGGATAATGCTAACAATACTGCACAAAGCAATATCAAATCCCAATAAAGTCCTTTTAAACTCCAACTACACATTTCAGTGGTATGGTCATACGAAAATACTAAACTAAGGCTTGTACTATGAAGCACGATTTCAACGTATTCAGTTATATTAGCCTTTAATAGTGTATCTATTTGTAGTTGCTGATCTCACTTGTCATCTGCAGTCTAAGCATATATTTGAATTCTGTTTTTTAAATTCTTTATTCGCACTCTGTGAAACACCACTGAGGCTGCAGCTGACAGAATAAAAACTAAATGTGTTTTAATGTTAATTTAATGAAATATTATCCCATTTTTTAATGATAGAGCTATGATACTACATTTTTCAAGTAACGAGTAAAGTAAGGCATTACTATTGCAAAAAAGTAATTAGTTACTTTCTCGTAAGTACGCTGTGTTACTGCGTTACCAAACCGTGATTTTGTTTGTGAGAATGACAATGACAATAATGTATGAGTGTGTGACGTCTGTGTCAGCAACAGACGTGTGTAGATCAATAATAATATGGAGTGTGGGAGAGAGTACAGCCATGCAGTGTTTAAAGCTTGGAAGTACTTAAATTACTTTGAGTTTGGGTCGGTAAAAAGTGATGAAACGTTAGCGTCCGCTGTACACTCTGCGTGGGAAATAAACTTCTTTCTACAGTTCAAATCTGAGCAAGCACCTAGCACGCTGCCATGGGAATGTGAAATTCACAGAGAAACCCTCGGATCCCCCCACTGACATGACTGCTGCGGCAACGGGCAAACCTCCAATGGCCCCACTCTTGCTAAACAAGTGAAAATAGATTTAAGAGCGACAGGACTTAGTGCCGCTGAATCTTTGATTTTATGTTTTGTTTTTGTTTTTTGCTGTGTTTTACTTGCATCTATTTGAAAGAGTGAGTGTGAACACAAAAAATAATTTTATTTTATATTCTGAAATCTGCAGAAAATAGGTTTAAATGTTAAACAAATTTCTTCAAGTCAAAGAATGTTACGTATAATTTAATGTTTGCTTGATGCATAAAGTTAAAAGATTAAAACAAATAGAACAATTTTTAAAAAGAGACTTTTTTATTTTGATTCAATTTTATATGATGGATTATGCAGAAAAAATAGAATTGGGCTGAAAGGTCTACTGCTTTATAAATAAGTAAACAGTAAAGTAACAGGATTACTTTCCTAATCAGTAATTAGTAACAAATTACTATTTTCAAGTACCTTGACCAACACTGCTCATAACTCACAGAGTTGGCATTTTCACTGGCTTTCATTATTGATTTCAAATAGGCTAAACTTATTATAAACTTTCATAATAGGAGCTCTTTTCCGGCATTATTGTCCAAAGCCAAGTGCACATCTTTAACACTACTCTACAGTGTTTTCAATGCCCCACACACTACTGTATTGCTTTCAATCTGTTCAGTCTGGGTGTTCAACCTCTTTATATTCATCCCAAATTATAGTTTAATGTTGAGTTGAAAAATCAGGAACTCTGTTGCCAGTACACATATCAATAATTGTGAATGGTGTTGCTGTATCTTTAAAGTTTACTTTTTGTCACGGAAACAGTATTATGTCATTGCCATTGCGCCTTTTTATTTTCGGACAAAATGCATCCTGGGATACTCGGCTGCACCTGGTACACACAAGTCACTACCAATGCATCCTCAATAGAATAGGCGGTGCAACAACACATCTTTTCATTGTGAGCATTTTCTGACTTGAATTGGAACTGTACTTAGGCTGTGACTGGTGACATTTCTCAAGTCCATACGATCACAAGTATGAATTTTGAGAAACCAAAAGGTACCATGGGTGCGTTGAACTTGTTTTGTAGTACAGGCCTCTCTTTAGCAGGCAGACATGTTTTGTGACTGATCAGTAGAAATAATGCCAGTTGGCTGTCTGTTTTGAAGCACCTTAAATCCCCAAATTCATCATGTAAATGCTTGTCCCAGATTAACTGTTTCTTTGTCCCATCTTCTTTCACCCTCCCACTTCTCGTTCTTTTGATAAAGCAGCCCTTTTTCTTTGGGGTGGTTGCATTTCTAACAGTAGAACTATTCATGTATCCGTAAAGCAAATTAACTAACGGTACCAAATGTACCAGTATCTGTACAATGGATTGCACTATCTAGCAGCTTTAAGAAGTAAACTAGCTCTAGAGCTTACTGCTGAAATGTATCTGTTGAGTTTAACAGAGAATTATTAGGGTTTTGTGTTGCTTTTTACAGTAGCAAAACTGCTAGCCACTGAGCGCTTGTTAGCTTCAAAGTGCTAGCTAGCCACTAAATGCTTTCAGATTTATTTGTGCACTTGGTGACATTTTCTTCTTTGCCATAAATTACATCTGATATAGTGCAGGGATATTCTAACCTGGCAATCTGATGGCAGCTCTGAGAGAAAGATTCATGGGGAACTAATCTAATGATGTCATTTTTCCGATGATGTCATTTTTCTATGCCGTTTACAAAAACAAACGCCAATAGATTTCATTAAAGACAGGTTTGACAAAAACTGCTATCTAAAGCTTCTTTAAACTGTGGCCTGACTAGGCTGGCCTCACTCCACCTCCAGCTGTCAACAAGATAGTGCCATACTAAGCAGTACTGTGGCACTAACAGTTCGTATAATCATTGTTATTGTAGCCATGAGGGATATCTACCCTTATCTACCTGAATGCATGCAATGCACTTTAACTGACTATGATCCCAGTTATAAGTTTAAAATTGATACTGATTGATTGATACTACTATTCAAATGTATTAAAAGTAAATAATTTGAATTAAAAGAATTGTCTTAGACTGCACTTCATAAAATGTTGTGTTATTCAGTGATAAAATCTATTTAAAACATGAAAAAGGTATTTTAAATACTTTCAGAAAAGTGCTGAAGGGAAAATTTTCAAAAAAATATGTATCAAGAAATCTCTGTATCTATTTGCATACAGTGCTTTATCTTTCAAACATCGATTGCCCATCTGAGTTAGTTTTGTGGGGTTCACTATCTAACCCAAAGTTTCTGACAGACCTTATGATTAGTGAACAGCCCACTCTCTCGCCAAAGTCACAGCCTTCCCAGGAAGAAGCTAAGTAGCATGAGGACAATGTCAAGTTGGTGGTCTCATTTTTGAAATATTCTCTTTTTTTTTGCTAGAAAAAAGACTTAATTATTAATATAAAGGCTCAACAAGAAAAAAAAGGAAATCCACAAAATCTAAAATTATCCTCCTTAGAGTTTCACTGAGTTCATCTGACTTTCCTATTGTTCTGAGTATTGGTCAGTTTAATGAGTGCTGTCAAACAAATCCTGCTTATGCTGGCAAAGTTAAACCAGCTGCAGTCAATCATGATCGCTAATGAGAAGCTAGCCCATGGCCCTTTTCAAGTGAAAAGACATTGTATGTATATATTTAAACCTGTATGTATACTTTTGAGCCCGTGTTGATTACAGAAATTCAAACCTTCATCCATCCATTTGCTCCTGCTTATCCTTTTCAGAGTCACGGGGGGCACTGAAGCCTATCCCAGCTGTCATAGGGTGACAGGTGGGGTACACCCTGGACAGGTCGCCAGTCTTTCGCAGGGCTAACACACAGGGACAGACAACCATTCATGCTCACATTCATATGGGCAATTTGGATTAACCAATTAACCTATCCCCACTAACTGCATGTCTTTGGATGGTGGGAAGAAGTCGGAGCACCCAGAGGGAACCCACGCAAACTTCACACAGAAAGACCCCAGCCTGATGGTGGAATTGAACTCAGGACCTTCTTGCTGTGCAGCACCAGTGCTAACCACCGTGCCACCATTCAAACCTATCCACCCAATTCTTGTGTTTTTAAAGTTATTAAAGGTAAAGGTGTCATTCATCCCTGGAGAAAGAACTTTTCAAATAAATCATTAAAAGCCCTAAATTACCAAGACATCAATACCCATGATACATTTATGTAAATTCCATCCATAACTGTAAATAATATATGAATTAATACATTAAGAATGAACCCTACCCAGACAGCACCCTCCATCACTGCAACATTGGCAGTATTCATTCAATCACGCTTCATCCAGCACAGCGCTGT
Source organism: Aulonocara stuartgranti (assembly GCF_965226115.1). Classification (NCBI taxonomy): domain Eukaryota; kingdom Metazoa; phylum Chordata; class Actinopteri; order Cichliformes; family Cichlidae; genus Aulonocara; species Aulonocara stuartgranti. The sequence continues at coordinate 31,332,102 of NC_138940.1, forward strand.
GACATGTTGCAGACATAGCATATTTGCCCTATGTGGGTGGTGTTAGCCCCTACATAGCAGTGACATGTGTTTGCTCATTGGGAAGTTTCTACATCACTTAGCGCTGCTTTGCCTACATTCTACCTGTCTCTGCATGACCCACATGAAGAGGGATTTGGTAGTGCACTGGGTAGCTTGGCGATTGCTTGGGGCTCATAAATACTGTATTTGAAACAACAGATTTGGATTTGAAACTCAATCAGGGAATCCAACAATGGCTCCCCCCATGCTAACCAAGGGTACTTGGGAATATGAGCGAGAGATAACTAAAGCTTACCAGCTTGGACATCACCCAGATTAACAAGGTTTGTGTCAGGTGTTGAGGAACAAGGATATACTGATGAGAAATGGGCTACTGGAACAAGGCATACATGGAGAGGGGTTATATGTAACACATGTGGGAACTATGGCTGGATAGATCATTTTTTAATACTGAACAGATGTTTGTAGTAGCCTACACATTGAATTTTAGCATGTAACTGTAAAAGTATTTAGGTGTTATATTTCTCTATTTGTTCAATTAATTAAAGATTATTACCATTTATGTAGATGGCAGAATATAGGAAAGCTTGATGCATTTTAAAGCATACATTAGACAATAGTTTTGGTGAGATACAAGGAAGATCATTGGCTTTTGAATATAACATAGAGAGCAGTAGGAAGTTGCTGTTACATGTTACACCTTTTTAGTGAGAAAACAATGTCAGTGCTATCTGATGCCTCCCTTGTCAGATTGCGCAGACAGCGTCAGTGAAGTGGAGGTAGGTGACACTGCCCCGACGTCTTGCCTATTAAAAAGATACATTAATTCTACCGAATCCCTCTCTATGTGGGTTGTGCAGAGAGAATTTGAATGTAGACAAAGCAGTGCTAAGCGGTAAAGAAACAACTTCTTTCCAATGAGCAAACACATGTCACTGCAATGTAATTCCTACCACTACCCACACAGCAGATATATGTCAGTAATACATTGTTGTGCTGTCTGGGTAGGCATAGAGATAAATACTACTTCCATATACGGATCAGTTACAAATGGTGGCCTGATGTGGTTGTCTCACAGCAAGAGGGTCCTGGGTTTGAATCCATTGGCTGACTGGGGCCTTTCTTGTGTGGAGTTTTCATGTTCTCCCTATTCTTGTATGTTCTCTCTCTAGGTACTGCTCTTACAAAGACATTAGGTTTTTCGGTGATTCTAAATTGGCCGTAGGTGTAAGTGTGAGTATGAATAGTTTTCTGTCTCTTTGTATTAGCCTACATGACAGCCTGTCCAGGGTTGTCCTCTCTCCTCCTTTGACAGCTGGGATAGGCTCTAGCCCTATCATAAATCCTGAATTGGATAAGCGGAAGAAAATGGATGGTTACAAATGAAAGGAAAAACCTAGTGAGGGGATGGATCCATTAGCTAGAGTATGCTGTCTGGGATCATTTTTGCTAAAATGGTTTGGGTCCGCTTGTCCCCTTAGAGAGGCAGTTTGAATGGGTTCTTTATCCATGATGAAACTCTTCTCTCCTGATATAGATTCCAGGATAACAATCGATCCACGAACAGGTCACCAGGGGTCAGTGAGCAGTTCACCGAGTGTAAAAATGATGTGAATCATATGCCATGGCCTTCCCAGTAACATCCCAACCCAACTGAACACCTATGAGAGTTTTGGGACTCATGTGTGAGCCAATACTCTCCACTCCCAGCATGTAAGATGATCATCAAAAATGATTAGATGCTGGGGATAATATTCTCAGTGAGGGAATATCTTTGAGAAAAATAGTGCTTAATCTCTCAAGCTGTGTTCCAGAGACCTGGAGAATTAATAACAAGGTTCAGTGAAACCGTTCTGGTGGCACGTGGCAGGCCAAAACTTTATGTTGGTTTTTCCTTCAATTTGTCACCTATCCCCATATACAATTTCATCTGAAATGAATTGGCTTGAAACACACAATTTTAGGCCTAACTTTATTTCCAGAACCTCCCAGTTCTGGGAATAAACATGAAGTAAACTTTCAATGATGTTTCATTTCATGTTTTTGTTCCAAACCTGCAATGATGAAATGGTCGTTTGACTTAAGCTTAGTAAGCGCTTACATGGAGCTGGCATTTAAAGGGACTGCATTTCAATATACTTTTTCATCTCCAAAATCCGTGCAATGATTGCTGCTCGTCTCTGATTTTGAGCTACATCAAATGAAAACTTGAACACATAGTGATAGCTCTATTTTCAAACAAATGATAAAGGCCCTGGACACAAGATAGCTGTTGAATAGTCACACATATTTCAAATGTTGTTATCTAAAAGTGTGAATGTGTGTGTGTGGCAGGTCAAGAAAGAGCAGAGGCTGAGTTGTTTTTTGATGTAGCCAAAGTGCAGAAACAAGCCAATTTCTATAATTTTATATTTCACTGCCTTCACATCTGGAGCTGCATGTAAAAATGGAAAATAGAGGGGTGGGATAAAAGACTGACATGAAGAGAGGGAGGAAGAAAGAGTAGAGAAAAATACACCCGCTTCTCCAGCACACGCATCCCTAACCTTCATTCACTCACCACATGCTTGTCTGAACACTTTTCACAGTAACAGAGGATGCATACGTGCTGCATATACTTCTTATATTTCGTTTTTCTTTCCCTCTCTCAATCTCAGTCTGCCTTTTTTTTCTTAGACACACATACACACACCACTCTGGAGTGACTGGTGTTGTAAGTTGGCGTGAGCGTGTAGGTGATCTGGGTGTGATTACTGCTTGGCTCCCCGACAACTCTGATGATGACATTCAGTGCTTTGAGCTCCTCTGGCCTGGGCCTGCTCCAAACACAACTGGGCAGAACAGTCTCTCTACCTCACAACCATGCATACATATGGCCTACATACTACTGAAATGCACATTGTCTGTCTGAAAGCTATAACGTTTAGATGTCCTTTTGGGTTTTGGTATGACAGTGTGAAGTTAGGCGGTGAAAAAAAGAGGGAACAAAACAAAATGGCAACAACAACAACGAGAAAAAGAAATCGTGTCACCCTTCTCTGTCTCAAACTTTACTCTCTATGCACATCACTGCTTTGTTGTTTACTCAAGTTCAACCTGCTCTTGAGTCCGCTGCTGCTCCTCAAATCTCTTCGATCTGTCTGTGTTGTCACCGCCTCTGTCTGTATTCCATTTGAATCAAGTGTCTGTTTGCCTCATTGAAATGCCAAGCTCAGAGAGCAGCTGTGTGTTGGATCGTTGCTATCAAGACAGAGTCATTATATGTACACACACACACTACTCTCGAAGTTGTAGGGCTTTATGCCCAGATTGTGTTAATCCTCTCTGTCCTCCACACATTTCTCTACAGCCATCAACGTCAACGCCGCTTTGATGAAGACACACACGCGTGCACACACACACGTACTACTCTCCATCATTATCATTGTTTCAGCTGGAGAAGAGTCAGCGCTTTTGTTTGTAATTACAGGGGTTTGAAGTGAGAGGGAAGAATTTTCAAGAAGAGAGAAGAGGATGGATGGAAAAGAGAAAAAAAGAAATAGCAGGTCAGAAAAAAACACACACCAGTATGTCTGTGACATATTAGTCACATTTTACCGTAATTGTTGTTCGACCCCATCCCACACTTGTAAAAAGAAGAGAAATACTTTGGGAATGTGCTTTGCAGTGGATGGCTTCCAAGGTTTTGTCTGGTGTGTTTCTGTACAAAGGGTAAAGGAGCTTTGTGGCTGGCTGGTATGGCTTTAAAAACATTACAGCTAAGGGTAGAGGCCTTTTCGCTTCCTAAGCCGAGGGCTTCAGTTAGGATTGACCCCATCAAAGCAGAATAGATTGTAGCATTTGTAAAGGTACTAAAGATTTTTCAGCTTTTGCTTTCCCTAAAATCTAAATGAATCCCTTAGTGCAAAACCCAAGATAAAGGAAACATGAAACCAGCTTGGTTCTTTTCCATCTGGACATGAAGAGATAAGCCAACCTGAGGATCTTGAAGACAGAAAATCCAATTGATTGATGAACAGGGTGATTTTTCAGCAAATCTATTGATTCATCAACAGAAACAGTCTGTTTGGCAGCAGCATGTTTGACTGAGCCACAAAAATGTTCAAAAACAACACTGCTGAATGATGACAGGCACGTGGCACAGTGCAACATCCACACAGCTTGTTGCGATCCCTCAGGGTTCATAAAACACAAGCCTCGTTAAAGCCAGCGCCCCCACTGTGACAAGCAAGCCAAGTTCACAGTTGAGGGATAAGGGTCGCCATGAGTAAAATCAGAGGACAAGGGAGACTTACTGTAGTAAACACTACTTGTCAGTCCTACCACTAATCCATCTCTTTGGGATTTTCCTGCTGTGAATATAACATCATGCCAGATTTCTGCACTTGGTGTGCCTTTGCTCTCTTAGATCTTTAGTTTTTTTGGACAGTTTTGCACACTGCTATGCTACATTCATCGTGCAACAATTCGTGCAACATTTTGTAAAATAAGCACCGGTTTCACTTTTTTTTGCACGAGCACTGTTCTAGAAAGTGTAACGTGTTATGCAAAAGCACAACAACGTACAGCAGAAGCATATGTACAAAATGCATACATTCACACATGCATCTACTTTCGAACTGGGGAGGTGTGTGACCGATGTACGTCCTCTCCTGACTCCCGATGTTGCCCAACAGGGAGTGTTTGTGTGGTTTCCAAAGGCAACGGTTAGAGAGGGTGGGGGAGGCTGAAGCAGAGAGGCAGGGCTGCAGCCACACGTTCTACTCTGGTTTGTTTGCATGTCTGATTGCTGTATGCATATGTGTGTGCCTGTAGAAGCTGCAGGTGGGCTTTTTGCACGATGTCACTGAATGGCTGTGTTTGTGTATGGTTGTATGTGCATATGGTTCGATGTGCATATGTGTGTGCCTGAGCACAGTGTGGAAAGTGTTGTTGTCTACAGGCTAACTGTTACTGACAAGCACACACTGACTACTGGAGTCAAAAAGTTAAATGCACTCTATGCTCTTTTCTTTCCCCGGAGGCTCCCTCTTTCTGCCTCTCTAACTTTCTCTCCTCCCATTTTTATTTTCTATATTTTTCTCTCTGTCATTCTCTCCTGCTTTTTCTCTCTCCCTGACGATTTCTTTCTTTTGCTCCCTCCCCTCTCCCTCCATCTCTGATGATTTTAGCAGAGGTGTGACTCATTGGGCATCGAGCCACAATGTCAGGTAGTGAGGGGAGAGCGGGAATGAGGTGGCGAAAAAGAAAGACAAAAAGAGAGAATTGGGGGGGGGGCAAGTTGTGTTAAGAAGTGGTGAGGTATAGTGGAAGGGGGAGAGTCAGAGATATGCAAAATGGAGTGGAATGTGCAAGAGGAAAAGAGTGAGAGTGAAAGAAAGAGACTGGGGAAAGGGAGGGGTATAGAGTCAGCATAAGGAAAACATAAAAAAGGAGGGAAATGAATAATTTCTGCAAACAGTTTCCGTCACAATTGAGTTTTTTCTCCTCCTTGCATGTTTTCTCGATTGCTGTGCATGTTTTGGCCATGCAGCGCACTCTCTGAGCTGACCAACGTGTTTATGTGCAAACCTGTTCATAGCTTAGTCTCCATTCATGACTTTTTTATGCTTTAAAGTAGCTAATTACCATGGGGGTCATTAATATACTCTCAGCAAAGTAGGCCAAGAGGAAGCAGAGAGGTGGTCAAAAGAGTAAGAGGGTAGAAAATGATGGGGACTGGAAAGAGGGGAGCTGGAAGTAGGGACAGGTGGAGTGGAAGCACAAAAGAGGAAAGGTGGTGTGAATACAAGAATTTAATACAGAGAGGTTTACACAGGCACATTCATGTTCATGCGGCTTGTCAATCAACTGTCTTTGTTGCCCCTAAGGCAGGGGCTCTCCACTCTCATCTCTGCCTTGGCACTCACCCACCGACATACACACACATGCACACCCAAACACAGACACACACACAATCTTGGCTGATGTAACGGACATTCTGGAATTTTCTGTTTTGTAATGAAACATTGTACTGAATGATTTTTTTTAAATAAGTCCTTAAGTTCAGGTCACCCTGAAAACACACACATACGAGGGAACAAACACACACATACTTAACCTTTGGCATCTGTCCTCAGTAGACACTGCATTTGTGCCAGCTCTGTGTCTCTGTCTCCTCTCTGTCTCTTCCTTATTTCCTTCCTCGTGTTTTTCTTCCCTCCCTCCAACCTCAGATCATCTTGTTGACAATCTTGGGAAAAATATAAACATTAAAAGATCAAAGTCGACTGTGTCAAATTCTGCTGTTTTATTTCACCTATTACACTCCTATTAAGGTATTTGTAATGTTTCAGGTGTAACCCAACTCAGCTCCCTTTGGGTTCCCTCAACACTGCCCCCTTCAGACAATTTTCGCTCACTGAAAAAAGCTCCCAAGACTCTGATTTACTTTGGCAAGAAAACGCAGGGAAGAGTGGGTAGAAAAACATTAAGCATAGTATAAAAAGAATTCCATGCCACTTATTTTCACCTTGCTCCACAAAAGCAACATTTTTACTGTGCAATTATTTTGCTGTGGCACTGTACATATTGGAATAGATATGCATTATGATTAGCATGTCCTGATCCATCCACTGTACTTCAGTGGTGGTGACAGAGGCACGAGGAAGATCAAAGTCATCCTAATAGATTTCTATCACCACTCCCACCTGTTCCCTCCGGAATTTCCTCTCTTCCCAGCATGTGTGCATGCGTGTGCACGTCTGTTATGTCTATCAGACTGTTTGTGTTTCTGCATGTGTGCCTGAGTTTGCATCTGTTACCAAGTGGTTATGGACCTGTATGCCAGTGAGTGTGCATATATCTGTGTGTGTATGCATGTGTATGTGTGTAGTCTGTTTCAACATGTCTACTACTTGCGGGAATCTTATAATCTGGAACTGGAATATGTGCTCATGTCTGTGTCTGTCTAGCCTTGCTCCACCTCTCTCTTTCTCTTCCTTTCTCTTACTCTCACTCCTTGACAACTCTAATAAGTTTGGTAGATCAGGTTACACCCCTTGATACAACATGCCAGCTTCTCCCTTTTTTCCCCCTGTTTTCTCTAATTTGGTCTTCTTTTTCTTGCCCATTTCATATAACTGCTCTGTCTCAACAACAGACAGTTTCTCACGAACATGAGGAGACACACACACAGCAGACGCACACAGACACTGACGGGGAGTGAGACAGACTACATGCACACGTCTGTCTCTGTAGGCCTCTCAGGTTGCTGACATTTTCCATTTTTGCGCATATAAAGTAATAATAATAATATTAGTGGGTGTGACAGAGCAAGGGTCCATTCACTACCGCTGCCAGCCTCCTATAAATATCCCCCTTCTTCGGGGGAATCCGAGAAGCAGCAGAGACCTTCAGTTTACACAGCTGAGGAGCATGTGGACGAAAATCTCTATTCTTTCTCTTTCCCTCTTTTTCCTGCCTCTCCTTTCCCCTATCCCTACTCTTCATCACTTCACTTCTTGGTTATGTGACCATGTGTCTTTAACATTTTTTCCTGATCTCTTTGTCCTCGCTTGTCTCTTCTCACCTGTCTCCCTCCCTCATGATTTCATGATATCTCTTAATCTCGCATGGCCTCCCACCTTTCCTGTCACCTTTACATCTACACTTTTCTGTTAGTCTTCTCTGATGGATATTATGGAGAAGCACCAGACAATATACAGCAGGTTATTATGGGAACTGCAGAGTGATGAGGTGAAGCTAACTGCAGGTGGAAGTCATCCTCCCTTTCATCACATCTCTCTATTTTGTCTCCTGACTCACCCACTTCCCTTTGCCCCCCAACACACGTGCCGACACTTGCTGAGCAACATCTGCTTAAGTAATCAAAATAATCTCTCTCTCTCTCTCTCTCTCTCTCTCTCACACACACACACACACACACACACACACACACACACACACACACACACACACACACACAAGACTTATAGTAAGATGTCCAAATATGATATGTATTGGCCCATTTTCACGTGTGTGTATCAGATTGGGAGACAAAATCTGGAAATAGACTTCGCAGGTACTTTGTTGGTCTTTGGCTCCTCCTAGTGGATATTTGGTGATAACGTGGCTCTATTGTTTCCTTCACTTTCTGAAAAGGAAGACGTCATTTAAAGCCCACCTGTGAAATGTCATCACTCACGTCCCGGTTTCACTTTTAAAGAAACTAGCAGTTGACGTGTAAAAGCAAAGGGGAGTAGAGAAATTAATGCGGATTGTTAACCATTGTGATGCCAGTTAATTACCCGAAACGCTAACTTGTTTGTCTGCGCTCAGTTACGTGATCACCCTAACACTAGCATTAACCCCAAAAATCAGTTCAAACCAGCCATGACACAGCCCGAGACGTGCTCACACTGATAAAGAAGTTGTAGGGTACTCATAAATCCGTCGCATTCATAAGCCTGACGACGATATTTTTTCATCTCTGTAAGGTTTTCTTTTGCAGTGCCTAACTTTACATTTTTGTCGTTGAGCTTCTCTTTAAAACTGCAGTAAAATTCCTTAAATGTGTAACTTTGTGACGTAAAACACAGATCGTGTACAGTTCTCCTTGACAGTGTATATAAATCATTTACACCATGCGTACACCATGCATGACAAAACAGCGTAACACAAGTATAATTAATGATAATAGACATAGAGTGGTTAAAAATGATACCTAAAAAATGTAGAAAATTATTATCTGACACACACACAGATTAATGAATCAGACAATAAATAAGATCAACGGAAAGTAAGTGTATAAGGTGTATACAGTTTGGTGCTCTTTTGTTCCTGTTTCTCTGACTGTTATGCTGATGAATATCCGGTAGATGGCCCCCTAGGATCACAGAAAAAAGTCTCAAGCCAGAAAACGATGGCTTCTGGAGCGAAGTGACATGGCTCCAGAAACCTTTGACAATTCAATTCAATTCAATTTTATTTATATAGCGCCAAATCACAACAAAAGTCGCCTCAAGGCGCTTAAACAATTTCACATCGGTGCTTCGCTCCTTTAGCAACTTTTAACTGAGAAGTATGTTCTGTGAGAAGGACACCCATGCAATAACTCTCATGTAATCCTGTTCAATACGATCATTTCACTAATAGTTACATCCAGCTTCAACGCGTTGGGTTCCCCCAATGATGGAAAATACAGGCGGAAACATGCTGGTTTCATTAATAAACTCCTTTAGTTAAAACCATGAACTAGTGTTTGCTGAGCCAATTTATTAATGTGGTATCACCGAAACACAGATTGAAGCAAATATAGTTAAAAGATGATGCTATGCTTTAGTGGAAGGGTGATTTGGGGGCCATCATTACCTAAAAACACACAAGATGAATAATTAATGTTTTATGCTTTAGGGTGAAATGTGCAGGATTAATTGTATGGAGTAGATACTGATAAGGATTCATTTTTAATACATCTAAAGCTATGCGAACAACACTGTGAGCAAATGTGAGCACTTTAAGACTAAACACATTATGGCCTCCACTAATAAGCTTATGTTCAGTCTTCCTTGTGTTTCTCTTGATTTCCTGTGAGGTGCAGAACTACAGATAGCTTTATCCGATTTAATTTTGTATCAGCAAAAATTATCCAGTGTTGTTAAAGAGAAGCAACACTTTTCTTTGGCACACAATACATTTTAAACCGTTCCATTTATTGCGGTATCGCATATTGTCCGATAGATGGCGCCACAAGATCACGAATGGAAAAGAAATATAGCGTTTTAAGTGCACTTACATGTGGACATTATGAGCCAAATAAAACATAGACGGCACTAAAGTGGAACTGAAAGCGCTTATAGAGAAAACAGCCCCCTTTATTTCAAGTGCATAAAAAAAAACAAATGAGTTTCTAACCACTTTACCATCCTTCATCCACCCACCAGTACTTTTTCATTCTGTGGGGAGGAACGGGTCACGGTCAGATGGCTTCTGAGCGGTAGTTCAGAGAAAGTAGTCTTTCTGTCGGACAATTGGGTGAGCGAGGCGATAGGGGCGGATGAGTCCGGCTTAATGCTGCGTGTAATGCATGTTAATGTTACAGGCACCGAGGGACCGCCGGCCCGAGGGCTCTGGGATTATTTATCACAAAACATTTGTATTCTTCCGTCGGAGAACGGTTGATCCCGGATAGCTGCACACTAATCCTTCACTCCGTTAATTAAAAAGAAGGGAAAAGCAATGGAACTGGTGGTGGTGGTGATTTTTTTTTCTTTTTCCAGAAATGTAATCATTTCTGGAGAAGCTTAACCATCTGCTTGAGGTTAAGTCTACAAGCAGATTGTATTTTCTGCTTATTTAAACCTGGGGATTTTAGTTTTTCCTGAAAAGGGGAGGGAAATGCATGCCAGTGCTGCTTATTGGAGAGATAGAAGTGCAGCAACTTTAGTTCCCAGGGGAAGTAAAAGTAATGCTTTTTTTCCTGCGATTTCTTCCTCCGGGATGAGGATTTATGGTTTGATAGCATTGCGGTTTTATTCAAAAACAAGTAGTGACCTTTCTTACCTCTCCTTTAAAAACCCAGCTGAATATGAAGAGGGAACGTTATTCTCTCAGTTGCTTAAGAGAGAAATGTCAGAAACAACCACTGTCTTCAAGTGGAAGTATTCCCTTTGGCCCTGTTTGATTTGTTTTGAAAGTGAAAAGATCGCAGCAACATTAGACTTTGTTTCCCTGATCACCCTCAAAGAGGACCAACCATCAACACGATTTTCCACAGAGGTTTTAGTCCTCAGGTTGTTGGGAGCAATTTATAGAAAAATGCAGCGTCTAGTGTAAAAGGAAATGCTGCCCCTAAGAAGCAGAAATGTTTGTTTCTTGTTCTTTCTCTCTCATCTCCTTCTCGCTTCTTTTCCTTTTTAGTTGCTAACAAGCCCAACGCTGCCCGGGGGCCAAGGCTGTGTCGTCAGTCCCATGAAGAGACTTTCAGATTTCCACCATTTTTTTGGCATTAGGATGCTAGTCGTGTCTGTCTGGAGAAGAACCTGAATTCACAAAGGCAGCCTTTGGTCGCACTCTAACTCTGTCTTTAACTGCTCCCTGCCGCTCACTGCTTGTCTAACTGACCAGGATATACAGGAAAGCGATTAGATGTGAACAAACATGCGCGGTGCTCTAAAGAGTTGTTCTCTTTATCTCAAAACTATAATGGCACTCTGATACAGCCTTTTCTGTTTATGCCAGTCTGTAAACAAATCATCTATGAGATATTTATCTAATCCCAACCACAGTATAATACCTGATTAGAGACAAGTATGATTGAGGCTTTATGACACTGCTTTTACGTTGATTGTGTTGATACATGTACAGACCCACTTAAGTGAATTAAAGGCGTGTAATGCGTATTTGTATTGGTCTTTTGTCCGTTTATGATTCTCAAAGTAATCGTTTTAAGTTCCAGGACCTGTAGCTCACACTCATTTAAACACTGATTAAAAATGAATACTCTGACCTATCAAAGATTCTTTTTGTAAAACCCAATTTCGCATGTGATGATTAATGAATGGGACTGTTTTATAGTGTTTGTATTCATCTTCAAAGGGCTCTAATTCAAAAGCATTATGAAGTCCCAGGAGCCTACTGTTAGTGGCCACTGGGCCATTTGAAGCAGAGCGAGTGAGTGCTTAAGCTTGTGTGTTTTGTTTACTGTATTTCAACACGTACTCATGGGACCTCAGAAGAATAGTTTATTATTTTTCTGAAGGTGCAGTGGGGATTGCAATAAAACAATAACACGATGTTGGCTATCACCACGGTCCTGGCGCAGTAAGGAGCTGGGAAAACCAAGACAAATCCTTACTCATCCTCATCTAGTAAACCCAGCCTAGGAAAGGACACCCGTGACACACTTTGACTCCTAATCCAAATCTGGCTCTGACGTCTGGTATCAAACTTACGCCCTGTCCTCACTTTAATGGGTCAGGCGAACAGACACGCGGATGTGAAAGGGTTAAACGTCTACAGTAATTAGAGTCGTATTTCGCGTCAGCGTCCTCCAATACGGAGCTGCGAGAAGCCACGTCCACCCCCTCCATCTCTCTTTCCATCTCTCTCTCCCTCTCTCTCTCTGTCACACACACACACATACACACGCACCTCCCCACCGGCTCCTCCAAGTGCCTAATACACTGTAAAATCAAAGCGCGAGCCTCCCCCGTTCATACCGGTGTTGCGCGTGGAGCACAGCACCGAGAGAGGTGCTTTCACTCTGCTCCCGCTCTCTCATTCTAAGTATTTGGCAAAGTTACCCATACAAATAAATGTGACTAACTTCAATCTTAGGACAGGCTCCTTTTCTCTATTATGTACAGCTGAATGTCTTTATGAGGCGAAAGATGTCCGTGTGAGGTGCTTTACGCACGGGGCTGAAATGGATCACATTCTCTCCAGAGGCAGCTGGGTGCCGGTGACTGGCCTGGTTATATGTCTGCTTCTGTGCGCGTGTGTCGTGGACTTGGTTCTCGCGCAAATTCGCTACTCTATCCCAGAAGAGCTGGAGCATGGAGCTTTTGTGGGCAACATCGCCGAAGACCTAGGTTTGGATGTGGCAAAGCTGTCAGCCCGTCGGTTTCGTATCGTTTCTGGCGCAAAGAAACAGTACTTAGAAGTGAACTTGGAGAACGGGATTCTCTTCGTCAACGAAAAGATAGACAGAGAAGAGCTTTGTGAACGAAGCCCAAACTGTTTTTTGCACTTACAAGTGGTCATAGAAAACCCGTTAGAACTATACAGAGTTGAAGTGGAGATTTTAGACGTGAATGACAACTCCCCCAGTTTCCCGTGGAGCGAGTTTAATCTTGACATCACAGAGTCCGCTGCGCCCGGCTCTCGTTTCCCGTTGGAGAGCGCCCAGGACCAGGACGTTGGCACCAACTCTCTGCGCTCATACCTGCTGAGCGCAAACGAGCACTTCGCACTGAACATCCAGACGCGCAATGATGGGAGCAAGTTTGCTGAGCTCGTGCTGGACACCCCACTGGACCGGGAACAGCAGAAAAAGCATGAAATGGTTCTGACTGCTTATGACGGGGGCTCACCGGAACGCTCAGGGACAGCGCTGATAACTATTACAGTTTTGGATGCCAACGATAACGTGCCTGTGTTTGACCGCGCAGTTTACCGCGCGAGCCTGGTGGAGAACGCACCGAGAGGGACGCTGGTGCTGAAACTGAACGCCACAGACCTGGATGAGGGCTCGAACGGGGAGGTTACTTATGCGTTCAGCGGGCACGCACCACTCAAGGTGCGCGAACTGTTCAGCGTGGACCCCTACATGGGTGAAATCCGAGTGAAGGGTATTGTGGACTATGAGAAAGCAAGTGTTTATGAGTTGTATGTACAAGCGAAAGACAGGGGACCCTCGGCCGTGGCCGTACACGGCAAAGTGCTGGTGGACATCCTGGATGTAAATGACAACGCTCCCGAAGTTATCCTCACATCAGTGTCCACTCCCGTTCAGGAAGATGCGCCAGCAGGTACGGTGATAGCGGTTATCAGTGTTATGGACCGGGACTCTGGAGAGAACGGAAACGTTGACTGCCAAATTCCAAACAACGTTCCCTTTCAGCTCCACTCATCTTTTAAAAACTATTACACTCTTGTGACAAGCGAGTTTCTGGACAGAGAAACCGTGTCCGAATACAACATCACCCTCACAGCACGAGACCTGGGCTCTCCTTCGCTCTCTACCAGAAAAACCATTCTCGTTCAAGTGTCTGACATTAACGACAACCCCCCGCGGTTCTCCCAACCTTCATACACAGTTTATGTGACCGAGAATAATGCCCCGGGCGCTTCCATTTGCTCTGTAACTGCATTCGACCCCGATTCTAACCAGAACGCCTATCTGTCTTATTCTATTCTGGAGGGTCAGATTCAGGGCATGCCCGTGTCCACTTATGTCTCAATCAACTCTGACAACGGCAACATCTACGCACTGCGCTCCTTTGATTACGAACAATTAAGAAACTTTCAGATTCTGGTACAGGCACAGGACGCAGGCTTCCCCCCTCTCGCGAGTAATGTCACAGTTAACGTCTTTGTCTTGGACCAGAACGACAACGCACCTGTTATCGTATCCCCACTGCCGAAAAACGGCACTGTGGCCACAGAGGTGGTTCCGCGGGCAGTAGACGCTGGCTATCTGGTTACCAAAATAACAGCGATAGACGCAGACGCGGGGCAGAACTCCCGCTTGTCCTATCAGGTGTTACAGGCTACAGACCCGGGGCTGTTCAGCGTAGCTCTGTACACGGGAGAAATCAGGACTATTCGTCGAATAGTAGAAAAAGACGCAACGAGACAGAGACTGGTAATATTAGTCAAGGACAACGGGCAGCCACCGCTTTCCGCCACTGTCTCCATTGTCCTCACAGTGGTAGACAGCGTGCCCGAGACCCTGTCAGATTTCGGGGACCTCACACTCAGCCCGCAGCCCCCTTCAAACCTCGCTCTCTACTTGATCGTGTCGCTGAGCACTATATCCTTAATATTCCTGGTGGCTATCATCGTGCTGGCTGCAGTAAAGTGCTACAAGGATAGCGAGACTCTCAGCGGGTACAACCTGCCCCCCCTATCCTGCTGCTGCTGCGGGGGGTTTCAGCCAGAGCCGCCCCCGGAGATGTTCAAAAAATCCAACCTCAACCTGCAGATTTCATCCGCCGCCAAAGTGCCCACGAACTGCATGGAGGTGAATGGAAATAGCAGTCTCTCTCAATCATATTGTTATAAAGTGTGTCTAACCCCCGAATCAGCCAAAAGTGACTTTATGTTTCTGAAGCCGTGCAGCCCGAGCAGCACACCGAGGAACAACGAGGCAAAGAGCGCGGAAAACTCGTGGAACGCGCAAAGCCGGAGCGCATCTGTGAACAACGGAGCAACTACTCCCAGTGAGGTAGAGTGAAATCAGCATATAGTATAAAACAAAGGAGAGCGAGCGTTTAATTCCACCCCATTCCACACACTGACACAATAACAACTATCAACTCAGTTTCCATCAGATGTGAATCTAGACTGTGACATTCTCCCATGAAGGTCAAATCGCGCATGCCATACAGGCTGGTACTCAACTTGAGGAAAACCTTCAGTAAAGTCACTCTTTTCTTCTATCACTCCCTCGTTAGTGTTTTCGCACAGCGTGTCGTCTTCACAGCGTTTTAATATAATTGTGGCAATAATGAATTCTAATTGTGCTGCCCATGTTAATGTTTTGCACCCGGGAAATGAAATGAGACGACGTGAGATTACATTTTAATTGACATGTTAATGAAAGTGTAAAGCCCCATCTTGCGAGGAGCATATGCTGTGCAAAAAACCGTGTCTGAGAACGAAGTGAGATGTCAATTACTGCACGAGAGGAAGATGAGATGTAGTTCAGGCAGTCTCCTCTGTTCAGTCTTGGTATCAATTCAAGCATTTAATAATAATTCGAGAACTAATTATAGAGATTGTGACCTGCGAGAACAATGTCTACATCATCCAGTGTTATTGCCACACAGTTTTCATGCAGTGACGTGCACACACCTGCTTCCAGCGTATCTACCTGAACAAAAAGTCAAGGTTACAAACATGAAGGTGAATGGCAGCTGTTTGAAATTGTCAGCCTTGGGTTCAGGCAATCCATGTCACGGGCACTCGGGTTTGTGAACACGCCTTCTTGTTTTCAAACTAACAATACAGGACAGATAACCTCACTAACTATGCCTCAAGGGCACAAGGACGACCGAACCATTATACCAGACACAATGTGGCGTATTCGCAAGAGGGGGGTGGCTGTCCATTATTGATGAAAAATGGCAAATGGTCGGTTTTGGGGAGACAGGGGAGGACATCGCGAGGGGAGGGGGCAAGGAGAAGGAGGGGGCGCAAGGACATGGCTGGACTGAGACGTGGACAGCCTGTAGATCGGCCCCAGCACTGTCCTCTGAATGCGAGGAGAGAAAGAGAGATGTGGCTTCATATTTGTCGAGCAAGGGTGGGGAAGAGGAGGGGGTGAAAGGGAAGGAAGGAGAGGGGAGAAATGAGACGAGGAAGGGGGGTAGTTTACAGAGGAAGGGTGTCTACGCCCGTGTTTTTTTTATTTTTATTTTTTTTTATTATTATCATAATAGACGGAGCAGCAGACCATAAATATGTGCGTAATGCCGATTCCGGTATGAATCGGCCCTGACTCTTTGTCCCCTCCGGTCTAATAGCGTGGAGGGGACAAAGAGTCAGGCCCTTGATACCAGACTCCACCAGGCTGACTGAGAAATGTCAGCCCGGTCACTGACACATACACCTCTGGCCACAAGAGGGAATTCGAGGTCACGGTGAATGTGCCGCCTGTAGCTAAACTCCTTCAGGAGAAAGTGTCCTTCTTTTTATTAATTGGCTCCACCAAATCACCCGGTAGTGCCCCTCAGCGTGCTCACGTGAGTCACAGTGAGGTTGTCTCTGGCGCGTCAAAGACAAATCACAACGAATCACAAATACTCGAAGCAAGTGCATAACCGCGCTTAAGTTGACGAATTGAAGGTGAAAAGGGAGATTAAACACACATCTAAGCGCGCACGACACACAGGAAAGGTAGGCGAATGTGATGTGTGCCACGGTGTGAATGCGTGGCGAGACGTGCTGGGTTATTCCATTTACAGCTGCGAGGGCCGCAAACTTTTCAAGGCTCTCTGCGAGACTTTTAATTAAAAACCTTGCTCGAGGAGCGTCAGGCAAATATTAATGTAAAATGATGCATAAAATCCACAAAACAATGACGTGTGTAATTTTCTTAATTTCCTCCCTGGCACGGTTCCCTTTGAAGATTAAAATCATGTTTCGTTTCATCCCGGTGGGGTTCTAATTGGTTTTGTGCACAGCTGGCTGAGGACAGTATTTTGAATACCGATTCTAATAATAGCTTACGTCGCATTCTTCTCGTTAACAACTTTAGGTGAATTAATGGAGCGTGGAATCCATACTATGAGAATCAAATTGGAATAAATATCACTCGGGTGCTCTCTTTCACCCTTCCCGCTGCGCCACGGAGGATAAAAGCAAAACTAAGTGACAGGCGAATCGTAGCTGGAGGCGTCACCACTTCTACTCTTGAAATGAGCATGTTCTGCCAAACATCCACGGGGCGGCAGCCACGATCCATCTGAAAAGAATCGTGTCTTCAATTCAGGAGGGATCCCAAGAAAGTCTACTCCTGTCAGCTATCAGTGACCTCTATCATAACAGACATCGTTTAGATGAAATTAAAAATAGAGCCACACGGAACTGATCGTTGACATGAATACCCTTCCATTAACTCTGACAATATCTTCCCTCTGCAGCTAAAGCAGCCAAACACAGACTGGACTCTCACGAAGAACAAAAACTCCTCTATTAAAAGGTATAGTTCTGAACTTTGACCTGATTTCTGTAGAGCAGCATTATGACCTGCCCCCCCCCCCCCCCCCCCCCCCCATCACACACAAACACACACACACAAGTATGTGCTCAATAAAGCTCTAAAGCATACAGTCTGCATAAAAAATGCTCATGTCAATATGATTTGCATTTTCATAAATATGAGTCAACGGTGTTGTTACACAGACTTATTTCATTTGTAGTTACAATTCCATAAACATGGATGGCACCCTCATGCGAAAAGCCATGCATGCAGACCCAGAAAACTATGTCACCTCAATGGCACCTGGACAATACTGGACCTGGGGTACTCACATGAGAGGCACGAAAGGTGAGAGAGGCTAAATGCATTCCTGCTTATGTATGCATATGGAGTATTTCATCGACACTACTTTAATATTACACACGCTGCGCATCCTCGTTCTTTAATTTTTTTTACTTTTTTGTTATTCCCTTAACTCACTTGTAGCTGACGGCCTACCTCATCCTCACTAAACTGACCACTAAACAGATCACTGCTCCTTTTACTGCATTTAATCGTTAACAGTCCTTACAACAAGCTGTAAAGACATGAGTCAGTATTGAATAATAAGCAGTTGTTTCTTCTCTCCTTTCTCCTCATGTTATAGATTATAAAATGTCTCCTTCACCCAGTGGGATTCCCTCTCGCCCCTGGACTCCTCGGTGTACACCTCCTCCCCAGCAGCAGCAGCCTTCAATCCCCTCCCACCCGCACCCACACCCACCACCCGATTACCACCACAATGTGTACATCCCTGGGACGCCATCAGGCTTTTGCACCCTGAGGCCTGCCGCACAGCGAAGCGACCTAGATGTCCACAATTCATTTTCTACTTTTGGAAAGAAGCGCCGTCTCCAGATGTCGCCCCAGGGAGAGACTGCGATCATAAATAATGACCTGTACAATGACTGACTTTTCAATAACTGCCCTAGTGGATGATTAAAAAGATGGATATCCTTATATGAAAACAGAGGTAGAGCCCACCCAGTACATAAATTAATGAACATATGATTTATAAGTGGTATGAAAATAGAAAGGGAAAGAGGAATAATGTATGGACAATCTGTTTTGAAGAAGGATAATGAAGGTCTGATGGCTATTTATTTGACATGCCACTGCAACATTGTCAGCATATGTGTCTGTTTTTATTATTAGAATTATCATTATTATTATTTAGACAATCAAACTGGAGCAGCAGTTACATCCAAAATAGTTTTCGAAAAAGCATTCGTGGACAATAATTTTGCACATCCTTATGAATTTATATTTTTTGGTTACATGAAAAAGAAGACGTGTTTTTCCTTTTTGTATCTTTGTTTGCTAACAGAGCTTGTGTGAATATGAAACAGTGAGTATGTATATGCAAGCTGCACCATGAAGCAGACTACTGTAATGACAGGGGAGGGTTCCTTCCTTTACACATGTACTGTATACATTTATGAAAATAAAGTATTTTTTTCATATGGCCTTCCTCTTTTCTTTCAAGCAAGCATTTGTGACCTGCTGTGATTCATAAAACATAATCCCTGCACCAAAACACAGATTCAGTCGATGTGCACGCATAAATGATTTAGATGTAAGTTTTCCAGATCTATGTTTAATTAGCCTGAGTTAATTATTTTGAGGTGAAAAAGTTCCAGAGCTACTCGTACAAGGGTGAAAAGCTTTTCGCCTTGGTAAGCTGTTTTCCACGGTGAGGAATAAACATAGTAAAATGCTAACATATGCTAATTGGAGTGCTTGCATTTCCATTTGCCCGCAGAGAATAGTGGGGTTCATTAACTGAACAAACAGAACCTCCTCTCTCGAAATATCACTTTAATTAAGACCACGAACAGGAATACAAGGGAAGAAAGAGAAAGGATGGGGGTGGGGGGCTCTTAACTCCAAATGCCACACCTGAATCTGAGCAAGGGGGCCTGTGGCTTCTCTCTCTATGTATGCCCTTTTATTTCTTTCTTCTCTGGGAATTAGTTCACAGCATCAACAGATGGGAGCTGGCCACTGGCCAGAAATGAGCAGGGTAATTAGGTTGTCCTATGGCTCAGATTGAAAATAATGTCGTTAATAAGGAAACGGATGTCCATAGAGAGCATGAAGGGGAGCAGAGTAACCTTCTCTGTAGTAAGGTGATCCACAGGGACAGTGAAAGGGGCAGCCATTTTTAGATCGGCTTGGCTCATTTTCAGGTTTTGATCCTTGAAATAAAGTGGAAGTTGGACATTGTTTTTTTCTTTTCTGTTTTAAACACGTTCAGAAACGCCAAATTCGTGTATATAAAATAGATCACATACATATCAGCTTCCTTTAAAGTCAGCAACTGGTGAAATTGTAGTGAAATGATAAAATATAAAATCTCAACGTTTCTTCTCTTACAGCATAGCAGGACTTGTAAGGCAGACAGACTCGCTTCATTTCCACATCATGTAACCATTACTGTCGGTCGCACTGGGAGCTGTCCATTGTCATAGTGCTGAAACGGCTTTGTCCATTTGTGCCTCTAAATCCAACTGCAACGTTTCCTGTTGTCCACCAGAGGGCGCTTAGAGCACGGTGCAGCAGGCTGGATTTAATGCTTTCACAGCAGCCTCTCACATACATAAATCATGACCTCTTAAAATGTTTTGTTTTTAATTTTTAAGTAGTGATAAGAAAACAAAGTCATGAGGTGTAAATTATGCTCGTAAAATACAAATAAATTGCATACCCCTCCCCCCCTCTCTAATGTCAGTGGTAGGTTTAACCAAAAAAATACCAATAATGCAACAACATAACATTAGATGAAAACGCTGTTACAACACTGTTGCAACAACCTTGCATTCATTAATGTAAAAAAAATGCTCTACTTAAATGAAGCAATTGAATGTTGCAGCTTGCTGTGGTGAAAAGCTTTAAATACTGTTGATTACATTAATCTCTGTTTGTTCGTTTTTTTTGTTAACCACATCTTACTCTGCAAACTAACTACTACAGTTTCCCCAAAATATAAACACATAAACAAAGTAGTTGAGTAAAAAACACACAATTACACAAAGAAACATAGATGAAATGTGGTTTAAATACTCAAGTAAAGGACAAAAAAGGACAAGTGCCTCCGAAAACTACTTAGTAAACTGTAAGTTAAGTTATTTATATATTATAGATGTTTAAATTTGATTAATTTATGATCACAACGTTTTCACAGTCACTATACTGACCAGTTTTTCCACAGAATAGTTCCCCGGTAGAGGGCATCATTGAGTAAAAATTATTTTAGTGATCCACTTATTTAAAACTCGTATCCAACCCAGGGAGAAGTGTTCCCCTCCAAACAAAACTTGTTGGACAGAAAATATAACAGAAAATATTATGTGGACACCGTGTAATGTACAAACAAAACAAACAAGCAAAAACAAAAAACTGGTCAAATCTCAGTGGGAGTCATACTGTCTGTTGCATGGGCCCCCATTTTTTTGTGTCTCTGAAGCCCTTTATGACTCAGTCTGTTTGCTTAGGGTTGTTGTCATATGGGCAGATCAGATTCTTCACTAATAGTCTCATGCGTGATAACATCTGAGCCTATATTGCAAAGCCTAGTGAGTTCTTGGCAAAAAGCATAATGAAAAAGTAATTAAAAATAATTGTAATAAAATGTAATAAAACTTTGGCAGTCAAGGAGTACTACCACTACTACCACATATATTAGTGAGCCACCATTTCATGAGTAAGATGGCTCAGTGTACATTTTTAAACTTAATTTTCAATCTTTAAGATAATTAAATGAATGTAACAATCATTTCCATCAAATCTGACTTTTTATATTAAGTGTGCATGGATTTTTTAAATGTAAAATTGTGGTTTCAGATAATAAAATTTTTTAAATAAAGCATTCCAAACCATGAAGTTACATAAAGTAGTGACTCAGACACATTCACATTCTAGTGACCAGTGCTGTTTCCAAATTAGTTTCATCTTCAACAAATCTAAAATTATTTTGACCAAGACTATTTATTAGAAAAAGTCAGGTTTCACATTTTCAGAGGCATTTTCTAGCCAATCCTTACAGTGTATGTACAAAGGAAATGGCATTTTAAGCAGTGATTGATTAGAAAATAACACATGTTGAATTAACACAAAAAATTACAAAAAGTGAAGATTACAGTTGGGTGTGACCTGATTAAAGCATCCATAGATACAGGCCAGACTCATCTAGTCCACTTGTGGGACCAGAAATAATAGATAATCAGATAACTGAGGTTAGATTGATAGAGGCTGTGATGATCACTGGCACTCCTTTTGGCTCTTTTAAACGCAGGGTTCTCCTCATCATGATGAACTGTCAGCTTAGGTCTTTAAGGGAAACTTGATGGATTCAAGGAGATTTATTGTCATTCGCATCACATGTTTACATGAGGTGGAACCTCATGTACACATGGTCCCGGAGCAAGAAGAAACAGTATTTTAAATTGTAAGTAAATTAATAGTTAAAAAAACAAATACAATTACCAGTCGGGAGAATAGATATAGAAATGTAGGTATAAATATAGGTATAGATACTTTAGCAGCAAACGGGCATAATGACCAGCATTGATAAAGTGACAGTGTCAGTAAGTGTCTTATTGTAAACTGTGATGTAATCCAGTTGCAGTACAGAAGGTAAACCAAAATACCCAAGGTATGTGTAGCTCTCTCTCTCTTCTGTGAACATGATGATCCATATACAGTGGAAGTCCCCAGTGAGCTGTTTATTACATTTATCAATCCCATTCTCCTTTGCCTTAAAACTATTGCACAAAAACACTTTTCCTTCTATGGGCTTCTCACAACAGCAGTTATGAGTGTACTTTAATGAGCAGATAATAATTTTATTGCAGCCCGGAAATACTTCCAGGCACTAAGTGTACTGAGTGTATCCTTGACTATCATAGAGCTCACACTAATTAGAACATTGCTTAACATATTTTTTTTCCATCAGTGAGATCCGCCTGTGGATCGCAGCTTGTACTCTGGCTTGCAGAGTACAACAGTCAGACTGAAATCAGGAACATAACGGTGCATGATAACTGTGCAAACATTTCAAATACACAGCCAGTGGTGGGAGGTAAAAAGCTGATCTTAATTTGCCTTTTTGTCAAGAACTTTGACAAGACAGTAATCTAAAAGGAGACGAATTGCACAGTGAGAGATTTTGCTAAGGCAGCTGCAGTAAACTCTGACACATGCTCTCTATCTTTCTCTCTTTCTCTGCCAACTGTAAACATCCTTTGATTGAGAGTATCACTCTTTCCTGATTCCAACCAGTCAGATTTTGGCACTACTCTCTGCTGCTGTCAGCTGTCATTTAGGTGTCAGATCAAGGAGGGACGCACGTCTCCTTCACACAATTCACCTCCAGGTTTTATCAGTGTCTTCTCACTGATTACATCACACCCACTCACATCTTCATCATTGTTCTTCACCCCTACTGTACCTCTCAAATGTGTAGCCTTGTTGAGTATATGTGGTAAAATCTAGTGAACACTTGACTCTACTTACACTTCAACTGTTACTCATTGTGGATGTTTACCCTAAAAAACTTTCTGTTACTTGAGTCTCCTTAGACTGAATGCTTCCACCCCCTAAACTACTATAAAGTTAAATGCATACAATGTGTTTGTTTTAGTCCAAGACCTACTTCAACTTCACTACAATTTGGCTGCTATCTTGTAGAGACCAACTACATGCGGATTTCTTGACTGTTTCCATATTACAGGCAAAACAAAACAAAACATGTTTTAAACTTTTAAAAATTAATATAAAAGTAAATGGAAATAAAAGTCATAAACTACAAACTGTAAAATAGCATCTACCAGCACAGGTCATTTGCCAGCTTAGGGCAGACTGTAGTAGGCTGGCGTCAAGTAGTAACAGCGCCAACAGGCTTGTGTATAAAGGCACAGAAAGCTAGAAAAGGTTTATGTCTTTATTATACAATCATATACCTCAGTAATGTAGGAGCTGTTTTAAACAGCTGTTTTAAATCATCTAGTGGCATGTAAATAAAATAAAGACATGCCAACTTAAGGATAGTAGATTGTTTTATCCTCCATGATTTATTCCCTTGTTATAAAGACCTCAGACAATATTTGAAATTAATCCTTTATTATTACAAAACAAACAACTGTCTTTTGAAGACATGCCCGATGAATGAGAGATGTTGTCAGGATAAAGCACACAGTGCTGCTCGTGCGCCTGTGTGTGTGTTTGGGGATGTCCTTCCATGCGTCAGTGCCTTGCGAAGCTGCAAAGCTGATTTCAGAGCTGAATAATTCAATACACTATGTTTAGCGTGTATCGCACGGTGTCACTGTTGACCACTAGAGCACACTACCACACTACTCTTCTTCTCTGAAGTCATGACACACCCATTTGTAAAGGCAAAGGACTGGTTTCTTAAATGGGCGCTTATGATTATTTACACACAGAACCTTAATTCATTCTTGTCTATTGTTTTTCTGGATTTTTTTTTTGCAAAGATACTCTGTGAAATCTTAAGAATCACAGACATAAAACGGCTTTTAGGATCTGGCTTATTTTTTTCCTGCAAAGGAAAGGATGAGATTTTGCATTGCCGTCTTTGTCTTGTGTGCAACATGGCCAGCCGCTTTGTCGGTGACACGGTACTCCATACCCGAGGAGAAGGAAAGGGGATCTGTTGTGGCTAATCTGGCTGCAGATCTGGGACTTGAGCCAGGAGGTTTGGCGCAACGAGAGGTAAAACTTGATATTTTTTCCAACAAAAAATACCTAGATTTTAACAAAAAGACGGGCGAACTGTACATCGTAGAAAAAATGGACAGGGAATATCTTTGTCCGGCGAAACCCGCGTCCTGCTTTTTAAAGCTCGATGTGATCATAGAAAGCCCCTTACGTATCTTCAACATCGAGCTTGGAATAACGGACATAAACGATAACGCTCCACATTTCCGACGGGACAGAGTAGAGCTCGACGTTTCAGAATCTGCAACGCCGGGCGAGAGGTTCTCCCTGCCCAACGGCGTGGATCCAGATGTTGGTATAAATACAATTAAAACGTACAAACTCAGTGTTAGCGAACACTTCACAATCGAAATTCAGACAGGTAGCGATGGAACTCAGTATGTAGACTTGGTGTTGACCAAATCGTTGGATAGAGAACAGACTGCTGTTCATAATTTAATATTAACTGCAGTGGATGGCGGTGTCCCGGTGCGCTCTGGCACTGCTAATATTATTGTAAGAGTACAGGACACAAACGATAATCCCCCACGGTTTGATAAGCAGACTTATACAATTAACATGACGGAAAACACCCCAATAGGGACCTTAGTGATGAAGCTAAACGCCTCGGACCTTGACGAGGGTTTGAATTCAGAGATTGTGTACTCATTCACCCTTTACACGTCGGAGAAAACACAAGAGGTGTTTTCACTGAATCATAACACTGGAGAGATAACTGTGAAAGGAACTATAGACTATGAAGATATGAAATTCTATGAGATGCACATAGAGGCCAGAGACAAAGGCACGCATCCCTTGCTTGGTCAGTGCAAAGTGGTCGTTAATGTGAAGGACATGAATGATAATTATCCGGAAATCATCATACAGTCTGTTAAAAACACAGTGGAGGAGAACGTAGCAGTAGGAAGTGTTATTGCACTTGTAGATATAAGTGATAGAGACACGGGGGATAACGGAAAAGTAAGCTTGACTATACATCGACCCATGCCCTTTACAATTAACACATCTTCAGATCGACCCATGCATTACAAGCTCATTGTGTCCGAGCCTTTAGATCGCGAAACAGTACCTGAATATGACATTACTCTAATTGTAACAGACGCAGGGATGCCACCTTTATCTGATAATGAAACAATAACTGTCCATCTGCTGGATGTTAATGACAATGCGCCACAGTTCCCCCAGTCATTTTATACTATACGTGTCATGGAGAATAACGCACCTGGGGCCTTGCTCAGCTCACTCACTGCCTTTGACCCCGACCTCCATGAAAACCAGTATCTAGTTTATTTCATAATAGAGAAGGAGATAGCTAACACATCCATGTCTATGCTGTTCTCCATCAATCCAGAGAACGGTAATCTTTACGCACTCAAAACCTTTGATTATGAGATTGAGAAGGAGTTTCTGTTCCACATCGAGGCCAGAGACTCTGGCTCTCCTCCTCTCAGCAGTAACGTGACCGTCCACATCATTATTGTGGACCAGAACGACAATGCTCCTGTTATTGTGTCTCCGTGGCGTGCACAAGGCTCTGTGGTGGAGGAAAAGATCCCCAGATCCACTGATAAAGGATCCCTGGTTGCCAAGGTGATAGCCTTAGACACAGACTCTGTGCACAACTCTCGGATCACCTACCAGTTTCTACAGGTGACTGACGCCACCTTGTTTAGTCTGGACCAATACAATGGAGAGATCCGGACTATGAGGATGTTCAGTTACAGAGATCCACGCCACCAGAGACTGGTTGTTGTTGCCAAGGACAACGGAGAGCCTGCTCTCTCTGCTACAGTCACCATCAAGCTGACCACAATGGAGACTGCTGTTAAAGCCTACTCTGACATGACTGAGGAGCCTCTGGAATATGACATCTTCTCAGACATCAACCTGTATTTGGTCATCGGTCTGGGCTCAGTGTCGTTTCTGCTGCTCATCACCATATTGGTCACCATCGTGATCAAGTGTCAGAAACCCAAGCCCAGCAAAGCAGCTCCTCCCTCCAGGAACAGTGTGATCAGTGAGAGGAACTCCACCATTGCAGACTCCACTCTGGTCTCCAACGATGCCTACTGGTACAGTCTGTTTCTAGCAGAGACCAGGAAAGGAAAGTTGGTGGTTAGACAACCTCTGCCAAAGGGCTCCAGGTACATTGTGTCCAGCATACCGAGAGGGACAGGACAGACAGACACTAGTGACTCAGCAGCTTCTACTCTGCAGGTGAGAGTTCAGTGTCGATATTTGTATTTATGTTCATGAGTTTTTATATTCATTATTCATTCATCATATACAGTAGACTCCTTCCACAATGTAAAAGTTCAGGAGTGATTTACTGTTATTTAAGCTCATTAATAGTATTATAGTATTTCTAAATATATATCTATATATATAAATATATCTATCCATCTATCTATCTATCTATCTATCTATCTATCTATCTATCTATCTATCTATCTATCTATCTATCTATCTATCTATATATTGAAATTGAAATTTATTAAAGAATGTTCGGAGAAACATTCAATATTACCGGTGTCGCTGTTCCGTTAGTAAAAGGTGGAACTACGAACGTAACCAGCATTCACTGTGGAAGTCGGGACCCGACCAGAAAGCTCAGTGGTGCTGAAATTGCAATGCGAAAAGACGTGTGGCCATTTTACTACGGGAACAACGTAGCGGGAAAATTTTTGTGTGAAAATATTTGTGTTCAAATCCGTTACAGGAAATTTTTATATCATTGGAAAGTAAAGAATATCGTTTAAAGTGCTGCAAGTCCGTGAACAACAAAGGGTTCCTCATAACAATGGAGTCAGAGAAATGGTACGTGCTGTTCATTGCTCTTCTGTTTTCGATTGTGTGTCAGATATCGGGTTCAGTAACTCATTATTCGATGCCCGAAGAAATCAAAGAAGGATCCGTCGTGGCTAATCTCGCCACCGATCTCAGTCTGGATATTAAATCACTGAATCAGAGGAAGATGCGTCTTGATATCATCGCGAACAAGAAATATCTGGATGTGAACAAAGAGACTGGTGAGCTGTATGTTGTTGAGAAGATTGACAGGGAAAATATTTGCACCACCAAGTCGTCAGCGTCTTGCTATCTTAGACTGGAGGTTATATTAGAAAACCCTTTACGAATATTTAATATAGAAGTAGAAATTCTTGATATGAACGACAACGCCCCACAATTTCGAAGAGACGCCATACATTTGGATATATCTGAAGCGACGCCAAGAGGAGAAAGATTTTCTCTGAGTAATGCAGTCGATCCGGATGTAGGGTCCAATTCAGTGAAAACCTATCATTTGAGTGAAAGTGAATATTTTAATATAGAAGTTCAGACCGGAAGAGATGGAACGAAATTTGCGGATTTGATCTTAAAACAGACATTAGATCGAGAGCAGCAGCCTGTTCATAATTTGATACTTACAGCTGTAGATGGAGGAACACCCGCTCGTTCTGGCACTGCCAGTGTTATTGTTCATGTTCTGGACACAAATGACAATCCACCTGCCTTTGAAAAAGAAAATCTTAGTGTTAAAATATTGGAAAACTCTCCAATTGGAAGTCTTGTTGTTGATCTTAATGCAACAGACTTAGATGAAGGATCAAATTCTGATATAACATATTCATACAGTTTATATACATCAGAAAAAACACAGGAGACATTTAATCTGAATCCAGCCACTGGTGAAATTACAGTTAAGGGAGTGCTGAACTATGAAGATTTCAGGATTTATGATATGGAAGTTATAGCTGCTGATAAAGGAGCCACCAGTTTAACAGGACAATGCACCATAAAGATTCTAGTTGAAGACATGAATGATAATCATCCAGAAATATCAATTAAATCATTTCAGAGTCCAGTGACTGAAAACATCGAGTTAGACACAGTGATAGCTGTAGTTAGTGTCAGTGATAAAGATTCAGGTGATAATGGAATAGTTGATCTTCGTGTTCCAGATAATATGCCTTTCAAACTGAGGGAGTCCTCTGATAACTATTATGAATTAGTAGTGTCGGAGTCTTTAGACCGTGAGAAGGTGCCGGAATATGACATCACTTTCACTGTGACAGACAGAGGCTCTCCTCCTTTATCTGACAATGAAACTATGACTTTAGAGCTGCTCGATGTTAATGATAATGTCCCACAGTTCCCCCAGTCATTTTATACTATACGTGTCATGGAGAATAACGCACCTGGGGCCTTGCTCAGCTCACTCACTGCCTTTGACCCCGACCTCCATGAAAACCAGTATCTAGTTTATTTCATAATAGAGAAGGAGATAGCCAACACATCCATGTCCATGCTGTTCTCCATCAATCCAGAGAACGGTAATCTTTACGCACTCAAAACCTTTGATTATGAGATTGAGAAGGAGTTTCTGTTCCACATCGAGGCCAGAGACTCTGGCTCTCCTCCTCTCAGCAGTAATGTGACCGTCCACGTCATTATTGTGGACCAGAACGACAATGCTCCTGTTATTGTGTCACCGTGGCGTGCACACGGCTCTGTGGTGGAGGAAAAGATCCCCAGATCCACTGATAAAGGATCCCTGGTTGCCAAGGTGATAGCCTTAGACACAGACTCTGTGCACAACTCTCGGATCACCTACCAGTTTCTACAGGTGACTGACGCCACCTTGTTCAGTCTGGACCAATACAATGGAGAGATCCGGACTATGAGGATGTTCAGTTACAGAGATCCACGCCACCAGAGACTTGTTGTTGTTGCCAAGGACAACGGAGAGCCTGCTCTCTCTGCTACAGTCACCATCAAGCTGACCACAATGGAGACTGCTGTTAAAGCCTACTCTGACATGACTGAGGAGCCTCTGGAATATGACATCTTCTCAGACATCAACCTGTATTTGGTCATCGGTCTGGGCTCGGTGTCGTTTCTGCTGCTCATCACCATATTGGTCACCATCGTGATCAAGTGTCAGAAACCCAAGCCCAGCAAAGCAGCTCCTCCCTCCAGGAACAGTGTGATCAGTGAGAGGAACTCCACCATCGCAGACTCCACTCTGGTCTCCAACGATGCCTACTGGTACAGTCTGTTTCTAGCAGAGACCAGGAAAGGAAAGCTGGTGGTTAGACAGCCTCTGCCAAAGGGCTCCAGGTACATTGTGTCCAGCATACCGAGAGGGACAGGACTGACAGACACTAGTGACTCAGCAGCTTCTACTCTGCAGGTAGGAATTTGATATACAGATAAGATATTTTACCTACATAACATTAAAATTAATTACGATTATTTTTTCTATTTTCCGCTTTACCTTAATCCACAAAAAAAATATTCAGTGAATTATTCAAAAATCTCATAAATTATCATGAGGTACCACTATCAAATGCACTACTTAGTACATAACCAACATAGCAACAATCCATCATCATGATTTAGCAGCTTTTAATTGTGTTCAGGTCTTGTCCTCAAAAGTCAAGGCTGCAGTTTAAAGAACAATCTAAAAACCTGTGTTTTAATAGCAGTATAAATAATGTATATTTAATAAATGAAATGCAGTATTTAGGATCCACAAAGCTTAACTTCTTCATGACTTATTCACGTTTATTGTTTTTTATATACTTTTTACGTTTGTACTGTTAGCACAGTTTTTTTTTTCTTATTTAACAATCAGTTTTAGGTGCGCCGGTATCTTCATGTTGTTAGAGTAACTTAATCTCAACTAACTTCTCTGGCTGTGTCCATTCTTTACAGCCATTTCCTCCCTGTTCTTGTTTTTGTGTAAATAAAATTTAATATCATGTATTTTCAATATTTTCCTGTGAATTCTGTATATGCAATATTTGCAACTTGTGCATTTATGATTAATACAATTGAGTACTTTATTATCTCTAATAATTTGTTTTTATCAGTGGTAAAGAGCGACTAGATTACTACGTCACCTAAAGTACCATGGTCATAAAGATATGGATAGAAAATCATTAGATCTATAATGAGACATTATGCAAAGTTAATGATAACTCGAAGTGCTACCATATTTGAAAATCGTCTGCAGCATTTTAGTGGTATCTCGTTTTATAATGCAGTAATCGTGAGGTCATTACGGTTCATTGCTTTGACTGGTGGATTGTGTCTGAAATTTGATTGTTTTTTCAGCAATAATCAATTTGAACTGATTACATTTAGTAAATGTCACCTTTTATGTTTTGGGACCACCATTAACGGTATCCAGGTCCGTGTGTAGTAAAAACCAAAATATATGCAAAAACCAACGAAAATCAAGAATAATTTGAAGACGTGTGGTGTTCATTGTGGCTCAAAGGCTCCGACAAAATCTCAGGGGTGGCGCTATTCTATCAGTAAATTGCAAAGCAAAGAACGTAAAAGCAGAAAAGCGTGATGGTCTTCGCACGTTTAGAAGCAAGAGGACAGCGTCGTAGTGCTGAAACTCCGCTGCGAAACGCGCTGGCCTTGATTTAAGTTTAAATGTACTTTGGAATTCATACAATGTGTATTTGGCTCGAAAGAAACAGGGGGAGTTTTTTTTAAATGAATATTGCTAAAAACAAACATTATATCGTTTGAAGTATGATGAACTCCCATACAAGACGGGTTTCCAGAACAATGGAGTCTTACGAGAGGTACGTGATCCTCGCTATAATTTTTTCTTTTGCCCGGTACACATCGGCCTCAGTGACTCATTATTCAATACCAGAAGAAATGAAAGAAGGATCCGTCGTGGCTAATCTCGCCACCGATCTGACCCTGGATCTTAAAACACTGAATCAGAGGAAGATGCGTCTTGATATCATCGGGAACAAGAAATATCTGGATGTGAACAAAGAGACTGGTGAGCTGTATGTTGTTGAAAAGATCGACAGGGAATACATTTGCAATACCAAGTCCTCTTGCTATCTAAAATTAGAGGTTATACTAGATAACCCAGTAAGAATATTTAATATAGAAGTAGAAATTCTTGATATAAACGACAACGCCCCACAATTTCGAAGAGACGCCATACATTTGGATATATCTGAAGCGACGGCAAGAGGAGAGAGATTTTCTCTGAGTAATGCAGTCGATCCTGATGTTGGATCCAATTCAGTGAAAACGTACCATTTGAGTGAAAGTGAATTTTTTAACATAGAAGTTCAGACCGGAAGAGATGGATCGAAGTTTGCGGATTTGATCTTGAAAAAGACTTTAGATCGGGAGCAGCAGCCTGTTCATAATTTGATACTCACAGCTGTAGATGGAGGAACACCTGCTCGCTCTGGCACTGCCAGTGTTATTGTACGAGTTTTAGATACAAATGATAACGCACCCACCTTTGATAAAGAAAATCTGAATGTAAAGGTAATGGAAAACTCTCCGATTGGAAGTCTTGTTGTTGATCTTAATGCAACAGACTTAGATGAAGGATCAAATTCTGATATAACATATTCATACAGTTTATATACATCAGAAAAAACACAGGAGACATTTAATCTGAATCCTGCCACTGGTGAAATTACAGTTAAGGGAGTGCTGAACTATGAAGATTTCAGGATTTATGATATGGAAGTTATAGCTGCTGATAAAGGAGCCAGCAGTTTAACAGGACAATGCACCATAAAGATTCTAGTAGAAGACATGAATGATAATCACCCAGAAATATCAATTAAATCATTTCAGAGTCCAGTGACTGAAAACATCGAGTTGGACACAGTGATAGCTGTAGTTAGTGTCAGTGATAAAGATTCAGGTGATAATGGAATAGTTGATCTTCGTGTTCCAGATAATATGCCTTTCAAACTGAGGGAGTCCTCTGATAACTATTATGAATTAGTAGTGTCGGAGCCATTAGACCGTGAGAAGGTGCCAGAATATGACATCACTTTCACTGTGACAGACAGAGGCTCTCCTCCTTTATCTGACAATGAAACTATGACTTTAGAGCTGCTGGATGTTAATGACAATGTCCCACAGTTCCCCCAGTCATTTTATACTATACGTGTCATGGAGAATAACGCACCTGGGGCCTTGCTCAGCTCACTCACTGCCTTTGACCCCGACCTCCATGAAAACCAGTATCTAGTTTATTTCATAATAGAGAAGGAGATAGCCAACACATCCATGTCTATGCTGTTCTCCATCAATCCAGAGAACGGTAATCTTTACGCACTCAAAACCTTTGATTATGAGATTGAGAAGGAGTTTCTGTTCCACATCGAGGCCAGAGACTCTGGATCTCCTCCTCTCAGCAGTAACGTGACCGTCCACATCATTATTGTGGACCAGAACGACAATGCTCCAGTTATTGTGTCTCCGTGGCGTGCACACGGCTCTGTGGCGGAGGAAAAGATCCCCAGATCCACTGATAAAGGATCCCTGATTGCAAAGGTGATAGCCTTAGATACAGACTCTGTGCACAACTCTCGGATCACCTACCAGTTTCTACAGGTGACTGACGCCACCTTGTTCAGTCTGGACCAATACAATGGAGAGATCCGGACTATGAGGATGTTCAGTTACAGAGATCCACGCCACCAGAGACTTGTTGTTGTTGCCAAGGACAACGGAGAGCCTGCTCTCTCTGCTACAGTCACCATCAAGCTGACCACAATGGAGACTGCTGTTAAAGCCTACTCTGACATGACTGAGGAGCCTCTGGAATATGACATCTTCTCAGACATCAACCTGTATTTGGTCATCGGTCTGGGCTCGGTGTCGTTTCTGCTGCTCATCACCATATTGGTCACCATCGTGATCAAGTGTCAGAAACCCAAGCCCAGCAAAGCAGCTCCTCCCTCCAGGAACAGTGTGATCAGTGAGAGGAACTCCACCATCGCAGACTCCACTCTGGTCTCCAATGATGCCTACTGGTACAGTCTGTTTCTAGCAGAGACCAGGAAAGGAAAGCTGGTGGTTAGACAGCCTCTGCCAAAAGGCTCCAGGTACATTGTGTCCAGCATACCGAGAGGGACAGGGCTGACAGACACTAGTGACTCAGCAGCTTCTACTCTACAGGTAAGAATATAATAAACAGATATATTTTTCTTCGTTTCCCCCCCAAATTATTAACATTGATGGTTTCTCATTCATTGTTTCTTTTATGTGTGGGGGCCAATTAACAAAAATAAGTGAGGTCATGAACAAACTTTTTCATTATCTTAAAAAGAACCTGGAGTCAATCAGTCACACCTGACAATACAAGAAATAAATTAAAATATTCATAACTTATCTTCATGCCAAGCATTTCAAAACATTATAAAATCCAAAAGGTGGCGCTGTTTGGTCAAGAACACCTCAGACCATAACGTCATGACTGTGTGTCGTCGCCATTATTGGTTATAGTAAGAGAAGCGACAGTTTCCAGGTCCCGAAACACCCCCGTTCAACGCGTCTTGCTCATTTTACCCTGGGATATAGCTGGGAGTGAATCGGCTGCATATTTTTTAATCAAGGAGGGAAGAGAAATACTGAAAACTGCTATACACGTACAGTATATCGCTTGAAATGCAGTGAAACCTTAAATAACGGGAAAAACGGGTCCCACGCAACAATGAAGTCATTTAAGAGGTATGTTCTGCTCGCCGTTATTTTTAGTTCTGTTCATAGCGTACGGGCCTCAGTGACTCATTACTCCATACCCGAAGAAATGAAGGAAGGGTCAGTTGTTGCTAACCTTGCTACTGATCTCAGCCTAGACGTTAAATCACTCGGTAAGAGGAAGATGCGACTTGACCTTATCGCCAACAAAAAATATCTGGATGTGAACAAAGAGACTGGTGAGCTGTATGTTGTCGAGAAGATTGACAGGGAATATCTTTGTACACAAACGTTTACGGTGTGTTACTTAAAAATGGAAGTAATACTAGAAAATCCATTGAGAATATTTAATATTGAACTGGAAATTTTGGATATAAACGACAACGCCCCACAATTCCGAAGAGACGCCATACACTTGGATATATCTGAATCAACGCCTACAGGAGAAAGATTCTCTTTGAGCAATGCCGTTGATCCCGATGTGGGCAGCAATTTAGTGAAAACGTACCATTTAAGTGAAAGTCAACAATTTACAATTGAAGTTCAGACCGGAAGAGATGGATCGAAGTTTGCGGATTTGATCTTGAAACAAACATTAGATCGTGAGAAGCAGCCTGTTCATAACTTGATACTCACAGCTGTAGATGGAGGAAAACCTGCTCGTTCTGGCACTGCCAGTGTTATTGTTCATGTTTTAGACACAAATGACAATCCACCTATATTTGGTCAATCAGTCTATAATGTAAAAATAATGGAAAATTCTCCGATTGGAAGTCTTGTTATTGATCTTAATGCAACAGACTTAGATGAAGGATCAAATTCTGATATAACATATTCATACAGTTTATATACATCAGAAAAAACACAGGAGACATTTAATCTGAATCCTGCCACTGGTGAAATTACAGTTAAGGGAGTGCTGAACTATGAAGATTTCAGGATTTATGATATGGAAGTTATAGCTGCTGATAAAGGAGCCAGCAGTTTAACAGGACAATGCACCATAAAGATTCTAGTTGAAGACATGAATGATAATCACCCAGAAATATCAATTAAATCATTTCAGAGTCCAGTGACTGAAAACATCGAGTTGGACACAGTGATAGCTGTAGTTAGTGTCAGTGATAAAGATTCAGGTGATAATGGAATAGTTGATCTTTATATTCCAGATAATATGCCTTTCAAACTGAGGGAGTCCTCTGATAACTATTATGAATTAGTAGTGTCGAAGCCATTAGACCGTGAGAAGGTGCCGGAATATGACATCACTTTCACTGTGACAGACAGAGGCTCTCCTCCTTTATCTGACAATGAAACTATGACTTTAGAGCTGCTGGATGTTAATGACAATGTCCCACAGTTCCCCCAGTCATTTTATACTATACGTGTCATGGAGAATAACGCACCTGGGGCCTTGCTCAGCTCACTCACTGCCTTTGACCCCGACCTCCATGAAAACCAGTATCTAGTTTATTTCATAATAGAGAAGGAGATAGCTAACACATCCATGTCCATGTTGTTCTCCATCAATCCAGAGAACGGTAATCTTTACGCACTCAAAACCTTTGATTATGAGATTGAGAAGGAATTTCTGTTCCACATCGAGGCCAGAGACTCTGGATCTCCTCCTCTCAGCAGTAACGTGACCGTCCACATCATTATTGTGGACCAGAACGACAATGCTCCTGTTATTGTGTCACCGTGGCGTGCACACGGCTCTGTGGTGGAGGAAAAGATCCCCAGATCCACTGATAAAGGATCCCTGATTGCCAAGGTGATAGCGTTAGATACAGACTCTGTGCACAACTCTCGGATCACCTACCAGTTTCTACAGGTGACTGACGCCACCTTGTTCAGTCTGGACCAATACAATGGAGAGATCCGGACTATGAGGATGTTCAGTTACAGAGATCCACGCCACCAGAGACTTGTTGTTGTTGCCAAGGACAATGGAGAGCCTGCTCTTTCTGCTACAGTCACCATCAAACTGACCACAATGGAGACTGCTGTTAAAGCCTACTCTGACATGACCGAGGAGCCTCTGGAATATGACATCTTCTCAGACATCAACCTGTATTTGGTCATCGGTCTGGGCTCGGTGTCATTTCTGCTGCTCATCACTATATTGGTCACCATCGTGATCAAGTGTCAGAAACCCAAGCCCAGCAAAGCAGCTCCTCCCTCCAGGAACAGTGTGATCAGTGAGAGGAACTCCACCATCGCAGACTCCACTCTGGTCTCCAACGATGCCTACTGGTACAGTCTGTTTCTAGCAGAGACCAGGAAAGGAAAGCTGGTGGTTAGACAACCTCTGCCAAAGGGCTCCAGGTACATTGTGTCCAGCATACCGAGAGGGACAGGACTGACAGACACTAGTGACTCAGCAGCTTCTACTCTGCAGGTAGGAATCCAGTGTTCGCCTTTGCAGTAATTTCTCTGCTTTATAAACCTTATTATTTGTATTTGTAACATGTACAAAACAGCGGATTCTCGTTTTACATGCTATACTTTTTCAGGTAAATAAATATAATTGACTTTGGTAAAAATGCAAAATACATTTTTTCTATTATCAAAACTAATCTCACGAAATATAAAATGAATACTTCATTGTCTTTATTTTTATTTTTTTTTACTTTTTCCCCTTCCTTTAACACAAGTAAAATGTGGTATGATATTTTCGGTGGCGCTGTTCCGTCCATAAAAGGCCAGCCCATCAACGTAGTCACAATGCTAACTACGTCTGAGCGAATCGGAAAAAAGACCAAACAGCTCCGTGGTGCTGAAAGTGCGAAAACGCACTAGCAAACTTTACAGCGGAAAAAACGGTGCGATAAAATTCAGTTTGAACGTGTTTCGAGTAGACTAGGTCTCAGCGCAAATTAGTATTGCTAGAAACGTCAAATATTCCGAGTGAAATAATATGATTGGATACAAAACCAGGGGTGCTTTTGTAACAATGGAGTCGTCGGAAAGGTACGTGCTGCTCAGTCTTTTCCTGTTTTCGATCGTCAATCCACTGTCGGCCTCAGTGACTCATTATTCGATACCAGAAGAAATGAAAGAAGGATCTGTCGTGGCTAATCTCGCCACCGATCTGACCCTGGATCTTAAAACACTGAATCAGAGGAAGATGCGTCTTGATATCATCGCGAACAAGAAATATCTGGATGTGAACAAAGAGACTGGTGAGCTGTATGTTGTTGAGAAGATCGACAGGGAACATATTTGCCCTTTTAAGTTATCAGCATCTTGCTATCTAAAATTAGAGGTTATACTAGAAAGCCCGTTACGAATATTTAATATCGAAATAGAAATCCTTGACATGAACGACAACGCCCCGCAATTTCGACGAAACGCCATACATTTGGATATATCTGAAGTTACAGCAAGAGGAGAGAGATTTTCTCTGAGTAATGCAGTCGATCCTGATGTTGGATCCAATTCAGTGAAAACGTACTATCTGAGTGAAAGTGAATATTTTAATATAGAAGTTCAGACCGGAAGAGATGGATCGAAGTTTGCAGAATTAATTCTAACAAAGACATTAGACCGAGAGCAGCAGCCTGTTCATAATTTGATACTCACAGCTGTAGATGGAGGAACACCCGCTCGTTCTGGCACTGCCAGTGTTATTGTTCATGTTCTGGACACTAATGACAATCCACCTACGTTTGATAAAGACAATCTGAGTGTAAATTTAATGGAAAACTCTCCGATTGGAAGTCTTGTTGTTCATTTAAATGCAACAGACTTAGATGAAGGATCAAATTCTGATATAACATATTCATACAGTTTATATACGTCAGAAAAAACACAGGAGACATTTAATCTGAATCCTGCCACTGGTGAAATTACAGTTAAGGGAGTGCTGAACTATGAAGATTTCAGGATTTATGATATGGAAGTTATAGCTGCTGATAAAGGAGCCACCAGTTTAACAGGACAATGCACCATAAAGATTCTAGTTGAAGACATGAATGATAATCACCCAGAAATATCAATTAAATCATTTCAGAGTCCAGTGACTGAAAACATCGAGTTAGACACAGTGATAGCTGTAGTTAGTGTCAGTGATAAAGATTCAGGTGATAATGGAATAGTTGATCTTCATATTCCAGATAATATGCCTTTCAAACTGAGGGAGTCCTCTGATAACTATTTTGAATTAGTAGTGTCGGAGCCATTAGACCGTGAGAAGGTGCCGGAATATGACATCACTTTCACTGTGACAGACAGAGGCTCTCCTCCTTTATCTGACAATGAAACTATGACTTTAGAGCTGCTGGATGTTAATGACAATGTCCCACAGTTCCCCCAGTCATTTTATACTATACGTGTCATGGAGAATAACGCACCTGGGGCCTTGCTCAGCTTACTCACTGCCTTTGACCCCGACCTCCATGAAAACCAGTATCTAGTTTATTTCATAATAGAGAAGGAGATAGCTAACACCTCCATGTCCATGCTGTTCTCCATCAATCCAGAGAACGGTAATCTTTACGCACTCAAAACCTTTGATTATGAGATTGAGAAGGAGTTTCTGTTCCACATCGAGGCCAGAGACTCTGGCTCTCCTCCTCTCAGCAGTAATGTGACCGTCCACGTCATTATTGTGGACCAGAACGACAATGCTCCAGTTATTGTGTCTCCGTGGCGTGCACACGGCTCTGTGGTGGAGGAAAAGATCCCCAGATCCACTGATAAAGGATCCCTGATTGCCAAGGTGATAGCGTTAGATACAGACTCTGTGCACAACTCTCGGATCACCTACCAGTTTCTACAGGTGACTGACGCCACCTTGTTCAGTCTGGACCAATACAACGGAGAGATCCGGACTATGAGGATGTTCAGTTACAGAGATCCACGCCACCAGAGACTGGTTGTTGTTGCCAAGGACAATGGAGAGCCTGCTCTCTCTGCTACAGTCACCATCAAGCTGACCACAATGGAGACTGCTGTTAAAGCCTACTCTGACATGACTGAGGAGCCTCTGGAATATGACATCTTCTCAGACATCAACCTGTATTTGGTCATCGGTCTGGGCTCAGTGTCGTTTCTGCTGCTCATCACCATATTGGTCACCATCGTGATCAAGTGTCAGAAACCCAAGCCCAGCAAAGCAGCTCCTCCCTCCAGGAACAGTGTGATCAGTGAGAGGAACTCCACCATCGCAGACTCCACTCTGGTCTCCAACGATGCCTACTGGTACAGTCTGTTTCTAGCAGAGACCAGGAAAGGAAAGCTGGTGGTTAGACAGCCTCTGCCAAAAGGCTCCAGGTACATTGTGTCCAGCATACCGAGAGGGACAGGACTGACAGACACTAGTGACTCAGCAGCTTCTACTCTACAGGTAGGAATTTAATTCACAGACATGGTATTTTAGCTACATCGCTAATATATGTAAATTAATTACTATAATTTTAATGTTCCTTTTTTCCTCAACGTGATCTGCTAACAATTTTCAGTTAACTAATATAAAATGTCATAAGTTATCATGAGGGTACCACTATTAAATTCACTACTTAGTACATAACCAATAATCCATCATCATAATTCAGCAGGTTTTATTGTGTAAAAGTCTTGTCCTCAAAGGTCAAGTCTGCATTTCAAAGAACAGTCTAAAAACCTGCGCTGTTAGCAGCGAAAATAACTTATATTTAGTAAAAAATGCTGCATCCACGATCCACAAAGTTTAACTTTTTCATGACTTATTCAAGTTTATTGATTTTTATACATATATATGTTTATGTTATTACTGTTAGCATAGTCATTTTTTTTTCTTATTTAACAATCAGTTTTAGGTGCGCCGTTATCTTCATGTTGTTAGAGTAACTTAATCTCAACTAACTTCTCTGGCTGTGGCCATTCTTCAGAGCCATTTCCTCCCTGTTCTTGTTTTTGTGGAAATAAAATGTAATATCATGTATTTTCAATATTTTTCCTGTGCATTCTGTATATGCAATATTGGCAACTCGTGCATTTATGATTAATACAATTGAGTACTTTTTCTATCTCTAATAATTTGTTTTTATTAGTGGTAAAGAGCGACTAGATCACGACGTCATCTAAACAACCATGGTCATGGAGATATGCGTTCAGAATCATTAGATCTATTATGAGAAATTATATAAGGTAATGACAACTCGAAGTGCTACCATATTTAAAAATCGTCTGCAGTATTTCCGTGATATTTCGTTTTATAATGCAGAAATCGTGAGGTCATTAAGGTTCATCGTTTTGACTGGTCAATTGCGTCTGAAATTTGATTGTTGATTGTTTTTTCAGCAATAATCAATTTGAAGTCATTTAATGTACTAAACGAGCATCGTTTATGTTTTGGGACCACCATTAACGGTACCCAGGTCCGTGTGTATTAAAAACAAAAATATATGCAAAAACAAACGAAAATCAAGAATAATTTGAAGACGTGTGGTGTTCATTGCGTTTCAAAGACTCTGACAGAATCTCAGGGGTGGCGCTATTCTATCAGTAAAATGCAAAGCAAAGAACATAAAAGCAGAAAAGCGTGATGGTCTTCGCACGTTTAGAAGCAAGAGGACAGCGTCGTAGTGCTGAAACTCCGCTGCGAAAAGCGCTGGCCAAGATTTAGCTTAAATGTACTTTGGAATTCACACTATGTGCGTTGGGCTCAGAAGAAAGAGGGAAATTTTTTAAATGAATATTGCTGGAAACAAACATTATATATGATGAACTCCCATACAAGACGGCTTTCCAGAACAATGGAGTCTTGCGAGAGGTACGTGATCCTCGCTATTATTTTTTCTTTTGCTCGGTGCACATCGGCCTCAGTGACTCATTATTCAATACCAGAAGAAATGAAAGAAGGATCCGTCGTGGCTAATCTCGCCACCGACCTCGGGCTGGATATGAAAACTCTGAATCAGAGGAAGATGCGTCTTGATATCATCGCGAACAAGAAATATTTAGACCTAAACAAAGAGACTGGTGAGCTGTATGTTGTAGAGAAAATCGACAGAGAGCATATTTGCCCTACAAAGTCATTAGCGTCCTGCTATCTAAAATTAGAGGTTATACTAGATAACCCAGTAAGAATATTTAATATAGAAGTAGAAATTCTTGATATAAACGACAACGCCCCACAATTTCGAAGAGACGCCATACATTTGGATATATCTGAAGCGACGTCAAGAGGAGAGAGATTTTCTCTGAGTAATGCAGTCGATCCGGATGTCGGATCCAATTCAGTGAAAACATACTATCTGAGTGAAAGTGAATATTTTAATATAGAAGTTCAGACCGGAAGAGATGGATCAAAGTTTGCGGATTTGATCTTGAAAAAGACTTTAGATCGAGAGAAGAAACCTGTTCACAATTTGATACTCACAGCTGTAGATGGAGGAACACCTGCTCGTTCTGGCACTGCAAGTGTTATTGTACGAGTTTTAGATACAAATGATAACACACCCACCTTTGACAAAGACAATATGAACATTAAAATGATGGAAAACTCTCCGATTGGAAGTCTTGTTGTTGATCTTAATGCAACAGACTTAGATGAAGGGTTAAATTCTGATATAACATATTCGTACAGTTTATATACATCAGAAAAAACACAGGAGACATTTAATCTGAATCCTACCACTGGTGAAATTACAGTTAAGGGAGTGCTGAACTATGAAGATTTCAGGATTTATGATATGGAAGTTATAGCTGCTGATAAAGGAGCCACCAGTTTAACAGGACAATGCACCATAAAGATTCTAGTTGAAGACATGAATGATAATCACCCAGAAATATCAATTAAATCATTTCAGAGTCCAGTGACTGAAAACATCGAGTTAGACACAGTGATAGCTGTAGTTAGTGTCAGTGATAAAGATTCAGGTGATAATGGAATAGTTGATCTTCGTGTTCCAGATAATATGCCTTTCAAACTGAGGGAGTCCTCTGATAACTATTATGAATT
Organism: Aulonocara stuartgranti; assembly: GCF_965226115.1. Lineage (NCBI taxonomy): Eukaryota > Metazoa > Chordata > Actinopteri > Cichliformes > Cichlidae > Aulonocara > Aulonocara stuartgranti. The sequence goes on from NC_138940.1 coordinate 31,373,750, forward strand.
AGTAGTGTCGGAGCCATTAGACCGTGAGAAGGTGCCGGAATATGACATCACTTTCACTGTGACAGACAGAGGCTCTCCTCCTTTATCTGACAATGAAACTATGACTTTAGAGCTGCTGGATGTTAATGACAATGTCCCACAGTTCCCCCAGTCGTTTTATACTATACGTGTCATGGAGAATAACGCACCTGGGGCCTTGCTCAGCTCACTCACTGCCTTTGACCCCGACCTCCATGAAAACCAGTATCTAGTTTATTTCATAATAGAGAAGGAGATAGCTAACACATCCATGTCTATGCTGTTCTCCATCAATCCAGAGAACGGTAATCTTTACGCACTCAAAACCTTTGATTATGAGATTGAGAAGGAGTTTCTGTTCCACATCGAGGCCAGAGACTCTGGCTCTCCTCCTCTCAGCAGTAACGTGACCGTCCACATCATTATCGTGGACCAGAACGACAATGCTCCAGTTATTGTGTCTCCGTGGCGTGCACACGGCTCTGTGGTGGAGGAAAAGATCCCCAGATCCACTGATAAAGGATCCCTGATTGCAAAGGTGATAGCGTTAGATACAGACTCTGTGCACAACTCTCGGATCACCTACCAGTTTCTACAGGTGACTGACGCCACCTTGTTTAGTCTGGATCAATACAATGGAGAGATCCGGACTATGAGGATGTTCAGTTACAGAGATCCACGCCACCAGAGACTTGTTGTTGTTGCCAAGGACAATGGAGAGCCTGCGCTCTCTGCTACAGTCACCATCAAGCTGACCACAATGGAGACTGCTGTTAAAGCCTACTCTGACATGACTGAGGAGCCTCTGGAATATGACATCTTCTCAGACATCAACCTGTATTTGGTCATCGGTCTGGGCTCGGTGTCATTTCTGCTGCTCATCACTATATTGGTCACCATCGTGATCAAGTGTCAGAAACCCAAGCCCAGCAAGGCAGCTCCTCCCTCCAGGAACAGTGTGATCAGTGAGAGGAACTCCACCATCGCAGACTCCACTCTGGTCTCCAACGATGCCTACTGGTACAGTCTGTTTCTAGCAGAGACCAGGAAAGGAAAGCTGGTGGTTAGACAGCCTCTGCCAAAGGGCTCCAGGTACATTGTGTCCAGCATACCGAGAGGGACAGGACTGACAGACACTAGTGACTCAGCAGCTTCTACTCTGCAGGTGAGGCACTTTTTTGAGTCACCCTGATTGGGTATAATATCATTCAGAAAATGTTCATTTTATAACCCAGTACTGGATTAAATAGCTTTATTCCCAAGCATTAATTTAGAAATGGTCCCTTTGTTTGAGATGCAAATTTTATTAAATGTCATCCTTATTATTCACACTCATGGTCTTTTATATGCAGCACAGTTCAGTGATGTCCTATCCTAAAATCTTTATTCGACATTTAGTTCAATGTAGTTATCTAAAGCAAACTGATGAAACATACTGTTTTAGGTGAAACAAACGTTTTCCCTTTTTGCAGTTTATATAAAATATTTTGGAAATAAAAAGAGACGTTTTACAGAAAATGATATGAATATACTTATTCTATGTCGTGCAGCGACCCATTCAAGTGAAAATAAAAAAAGTAAAATACTCCCATGAAAACACATCTTCCACATCAGCCGTGTAAATCATTACGAATAAACTTCCTAAGCATTTCTTAGTGTTTAAGTTTAATCTTGGGGCAAATTAGTAAATTATTTTTGCATTAAAAAATATTGTGTGATGGCCATTTTATTTCAGGCAGAGGCGCTGTTTCCCAATCTGACTTACGGGACAATAGTGACATCTCGATCGCCACCCCAGTAAAATTTTAAATAAGAGGAAGAGAACGGAAAACGAGCAGCTCCTGGTGAATTTGGATTTCAAGGATTTCCAGACACTGTACTTGCATTTTCGGGGGAGATTTAACTGACGCCTACCTCTTCTTTAAAGCCCACTTGTTTTAAATTGCTTAAGAAAAGAAAGGTCGTAGTAAGAATGAAGGGATTTGTCTGCTTTGGACACTGGAGAAGGTATGTGCTGATATTCATTCTCCTCGCTTCCAATATAAAGTGCACTGCAGCTGTGACACACTACTCTGTTCCCGAGGAACTGGAAGAAGGCTCTGTTGTAGCAAATCTAGCCGGGGATTTGGGAATAGATGTGAAGACACTGGTCGAACGGAAAATGCGTCTAGAGATCATTGCAAATAGAAAATATCTGGACGTGAACAAAGAAACAGGGGAGCTGTACATTGTTGAACGAATTGACAGAGAATCTCTCTGTCCCGCTAAGACGTCATGTTATCTGAAAATGGAGGCAATAATCGAAAATCCCAAAAGAATTTTTTACATAGAATTGGAGATAATGGACATAAACGATAACGCGCCCCACTTCAGAAGAGACACCATAGATTTAGACATTTCAGAAGGGACAGAGGCTGGAGAGCGTTTTTCAGTGAGCAACGCAGTTGATCCAGATGTTGGATCGAACTCCGTAAAAGCCTACCACTTGAGTGAGAGTGATTATTTCACTATCGAAATTCAAACAGGAAGAGATGGATCAAAATTTGCTGATTTGATCCTTACAAAAAAACTAAATCGAGAAGAACGCGCTGCTCATAATTTAATTCTTACGGCCGTAGATGGCGGTATACCGCCTAGTTCAGGAACTGCTACTGTTTTTGTTCACGTTTTAGATACAAATGACAACGCCCCTAAATTTGAAGAAGACAGTTATCAGGTTAGTGTACTGGAGAATTCTCCAGTTGGAAGTATTGTTATTCATCTTAATGCGACAGATTTAGATGACGGCTTAAATTCAGAAATAGTATATTCATATAGTCTGTATACATCGGAAAAAACACAGGAAACCTTTAATCTAAACCCTACGACAGGTGAGATCACTGTAAAGGGGGTGTTAAATTATGAAGATTTCAGGATTTATGATATGGAAGTTATAGCAACCGATAAAGGGGTTGGTGCATTATCAGGCCAATGTAAAATTAAAATTATTGTAGAAGACATGAATGATAATCATCCACAAATTTCTATCAAGTCTTTTCAAACTCCAGTCACTGAAAACATTGAATTGGACACAGTGATAGCTGTAGTTAGTGTCAGTGATAAAGATTCAGGTGATAATGGAATAGTTGATCTTCATATTCCAGATAATATGCCTTTCAAACTAAGGGAGTCCTCTGATAACTATTATGAATTACTAGTGTCGGAGCCTTTAGACCGTGAGAAGGTGTCAGAATATGACATCACTTTCACTGTGACAGACAGAGGCTCTCCTCCTTTATCTGACAATGAAACTATGACTTTAGAGCTGCTGGATGTTAATGACAATGTCCCACAGTTCCCGCAGTCGTTTTATACTATACGTGTCATGGAGAATAACGCACCTGGGGCCTTGCTCAGCTCACTCACTGCCTTTGACCCCGACCTCCATGAAAACCAGTATCTAGTTTATTTCATAATAGAGAAGGAGATAGCCAACACATCCATGTCTATGCTGTTCTCCATCAATCCAGAGAACGGTAATCTTTATGCACTCAAAACCTTTGATTATGAGATTGAGAAGGAGTTTCTGTTCCACATCGAGGCCAGAGACTCTGGATCTCCTCCTCTCAGCAGTAACGTGACCGTCCACATCATTATCGTGGACCAGAATGACAATGCTCCTGTTATTGTGTCACCGTGGCGTGCACACGGCTCTGTGGTAGAGGAAAAGATCCCCAGATCCACTGATAAAGGATCCCTGATTGCCAAGGTGATAGCCTTAGATACAGACTCTGTGCACAACTCTCGGATCACCTACCAGTTTCTACAGGTGACTGACGCCACCTTGTTTAGTCTGGACCAATACAATGGAGAGATCCGGACTATGAGGATGTTCAGTTACAGAGATCCACGCCACCAGAGACTTGTTGTTGTTGCCAAGGACAACGGAGAGCCTGCTCTCTCTGCTACAGTCACCATCAAGCTGACCACAATGGAGACTGCTGTTAAAGCCTACTCTGACATGACTGAGGAGCCTCTGGAATATGACATCTTCTCAGACATCAACCTGTATTTGGTCATCGGTCTGGGCTCGGTGTCATTTCTGCTGCTCATCACTATATTGGTCACCATCGTGATCAAGTGTCAGAAACCCAAGCCCAGCAAAGCAGCTCCTCCCTCCAGGAACAGTGTGATCAGTGAGAGGAACTCCACCATCGCAGACTCCACTCTGGTCTCCAACGATGCCTACTGGTACAGTCTGTTTCTAGCAGAGACCAGGAAAGGAAAGCTGGTGGTTAGACAACCTCTGCCAAAGGGCTCCAGGTACATTGTGTCCAGCATACCGAGAGGGACAGGACTGACAGACACTAGTGACTCAGCAGCTTCTACTCTACAGGTATGGAGAAGCAACGAGTGAAATTTTTACACTTACCAGTTCTATGGTTTTACTGCTGTTTCTCTGCTTAATCAACACCGTTAACACTGTGTATCCATTATTTTTTAAAACCACTCAACCAAATACCAATAAGAAAACAAATTATGTGTTTATTAATCAAATTAATTATCTTGCTGTGCTTTTGTTGGCATCTAGTAACTGCAGTTGAATGCTACAAACGATCTATATTTTAGGTAAATTAGGAGGACAGCTGTAGGAGCAACGACACTAATAACTATAACAACTACATTTGTAAAGCATATCAGCGTTATACTTTCGAAGTCGGTTAATTCAAGTGAGAGATAACACAACGCGTCGCTCTTTACCACAAAAAAAAATCAGGTCCACGTGACGTCACCATCCAGATAACTGAGGAAAGTAACAGAACCTCCATTTTTACATGGTTCTTTCTTCTAGCAGCCCGAGGTCATAGTATATAACCTCTTTGTTGATATTCATAGAGGTGTGCTTTCTTGGAACCGAGACATCGATTTTGCCCATCCAGAGGCGTTTTATTTGTGAACGAGACGAACTAATAATCATGGATTTTAAATTATGTCATCGCTCTGGGGTGAGGTACGTGTCGATGCTCATTTTTTTCTGTGTGGCCGTCTCCGTTATATCTGCTGTTACACACTACTCAATCCCCGAAGAGATGGAACAAGGTTCCGTGGTCGCTAATCTAGCATTGGATTTGGGTCTGGACGCAAAATCACTGGGTAGACGCAACATGAGACTGGATGTCATCGCCAATAAGCGATATCTTGAAATCAATAAAGACACAGGAGAGTTATTTGTTTCTGAAAAGATTGACCGCGAATACATATGTAACAGCAAGAATCCATCGTGTTTTCTTAAAATGGATGTGACGATCGAAAATCCAATTCGTCTGTTCAACATTGAGGTTGAAATAATGGACATCAATGACAATGCGCCTTTTTTTCGTAGAGACACGATGCATTTAGATATATCCGAAACGAGCTCGCCAGGGGAGCGCTTTTCCCTACCTAATGCTGTGGATCCCGATTTTGGTTCAAATTCAGTAAAAAATTACCATCTTAGTAAAAATCAACACTTTGCGCTTGAAATTCAGACCGGGAGAGATGGTTCAAAGTTTGCAGACCTGATTGTGAAAACATCTTTAGACAGGGAGAAGCAGGCTGTTCATAATCTAATACTCACTGCTGTGGACGGTGGAGTCCCCACCCGCACAGGTACAGCCAGCATCATTGTTCGAGTGCTTGATGTCAACGACAACGCCCCTTCTTTTGAAAAAGAAAAATATGTCGTAGATGTGATGGAAAACTCTCCAGTTGGCAGTCTAGTAATTAAACTTAATGCCACTGATTTAGATGAAGGATCCAATTCTGAGATTGTTTATTCATACAGTTTGTATACATCAGAAAGGACCCAAAAGATGTTTAACCTCAATCCAGAAAATGGTGAGATCAGAGTCAAAGAGATGATAAATTATGAAGATTTAAAACTTTATGAAATGGAAATTATAGCCAGTGATAAGGGACCTAACTCAGTATCTGGACAGTGTAAACTTACAATACAGGTGACAGATATGAATGATAATCACCCAGAAATATCAATTAAATCATTTCAGAGTCCAATAAAAGAAGACACACCCACAGACACAGTGATAGCTGTAGTTAGTGTCAGTGATAAAGATTCAGGTGATAATGGAATAGTTGATCTTCATATTCCAGATAATATGCCTTTCAAACTGAGGGAGTCCTCTGATAACTATTATGAATTAGTAGTGTCGGAGCCATTAGACCGTGAGAAGGTGCCGGAATATGACATCACTTTCACTGTGACAGACAGAGGCTCTCCTCCTTTATCTGACAATGAAACTATGACTTTAGAGCTGCTGGATGTTAATGACAATGTTCCACAGTTCCCGCAGTCGTTTTATACTATACGTGTCATGGAGAATAACGCACCTGGGGCCTTGCTCAGCTCACTCACTGCCTTTGACCCCGACCTCCATGAAAACCAGTATCTAGTTTATTTCATAATAGAGAAGGAGATAGCTAACACCTCCATGTCCATGCTGTTCTCCATCAATCCAGAGAACGGTAATCTTTACGCACTCAAAACCTTTGATTATGAGATTGAGAAGGAGTTTCTGTTCCACATCGAGGCCAGAGACTCTGGATCTCCTCCTCTCAGCAGTAACGTGACCGTCCACATCATTATTGTGGACCAGAACGACAATGCTCCTGTTATTGTGTCACCGTGGCGTGCACACGGCTCTGTGGTGGAGGAAAAGATCCCCAGATCCACTGATAAAGGATCCCTGATTGCCAAGGTGATAGCCTTAGATACAGACTCTGTGCACAACTCTCGGATCACCTACCAGTTTCTACAGGTGACTGACGCCACCTTGTTTAGTCTGGATCAATACAATGGAGAGATCCGGACTATGAGGATGTTCAGTTACAGAGATCCACGCCACCAGAGACTTGTTGTTGTTGCCAAGGACAATGGAGAGCCTGCTCTCTCTGCTACAGTCACCATCAGCCTGACCACAATGGAGACTGCTGTTAAAGCCTACTCTGACATGACTGAGGAGCCTCTGGAATATGACATCTTCTCAGACATCAACCTGTATTTGGTCATCGGTCTGGGCTCGGTGTCATTTCTGCTGCTCATCACCATATTGGTCACCATCGTGATCAAGTGTCAGAAACCCAAGCCCAGCAAAGCAGCTCCTCCCTCCAGGAACAGTGTGATCAGTGAGAGGAACTCCACCATCGCAGACTCCACTCTGGTCTCCAACGATGCCTACTGGTACAGTCTGTTTCTAGCAGAGACCAGGAAAGGAAAGCTGGTGGTTAGACAACCTCTGCCAAAGGGCTCCAGGTACATTGTGTCCAGCATACCGAGAGGGACAGGACTGACAGACACTAGTGACTCAGCAGCTTCTACTCTGCAGGTATGATAAAAAAAGTCACTTAAAGACACCTTCAGCACATATATATATAAATCTTTTGTTGCACTTTTATGAAATATAGGCATAAAGGAACATGTTGAACAGAAAATTTCAGAATTTTTTTTCTTTTTCTAAAACTTTGAAATGTTAAAACCCCAGTTATGTCTCCCTTTTAGCACCCAAAGGTGCATCTATTGTGTATAGAAAAACTTCCAAAACTTACAGCTTCAAATTTTAGAAATTTGCACTGAGACATACTGTCTTCATTCTGATTCTGGTCAAAGCTGTCATTTAGATATACGTTGAGCATTATCAAATTTATTTTTATTAAGAGTTGATATTTATAACCTTCACATTTTTTGGATAATACTTAAATATGGATGGATAATAATAATTTCTCGAAATTTAACTAAATGAATTCCAGAGGCCCATCACTTACACCAGAAAGTCATATTAAATTGTTTGGATTGCATTTTTCAGAAGTCGCTGATTGAAAGCCTAATGCAGAGTCATTTGTTGTGTCTTTATGTTTTACATGATGCAATTTAGCCTATGTTTAAATAAAATTATATATCATTATAAGAAACACGAAGAATAAAAACTACAATGAGAAAACAGAATAAACAGGAAGTATATTTGGAGTATGAAATTCAAATCTTAAAGCAGGCAAAAATATAATTGAAGTATTTCATAACATTATTGTTTTTTGTTTTTAATAAAAAATAAAGTTCTAGTTTGTTACGACTCGGAAAAATTCTCTAAATACTGTTGATGGCGCTGCTCTTCAGTAAAACCTAATCTCATGTGACGTCATAATTCTCACGATACTTCATTGTAGGCGTTGTATATGGCATATTTACACCAGGCTCGGAAGACAGCGGCATAAAGATATTTTCTCCAGAAATTACCGTATTGCCTTTCGTCAGAGATTTGAGGATTGCTTCACCTTGTCTGAACATAGAAGAAATTAAAAGATTTTAAATACGCATTCTTTTCCTCAATGGCTCACCGTAATCTCAAGTGTTCCCGAAGATGGTATGTCTCAGTATTTCTTTTTCTTTTTCCCATCATGAATCCGGTATCGACAGTCACCCATTATTCGGTTCCCGAAGAAATGGACGAAGGTTCTCTTGTTGCGAATTTAGCAACAGATTTGGGATTAGATACAAGAAGTCTGAGTAATAGAAAAATCCGCGTTGACGTTGTAGGCAATAAAAAATATCTTGACATCAAAAAAGACACAGGAGAGCTCTTTATTCTGGAAAGGATAGACAGAGAGTTTTTATGTCCTCTAAAGACCACCACGTCTTGCTTTCTTAAATTAGACGCTTCCGTTGAGAACCCAGTGCGAATGTTTAACATTGAAGTGGAAATCGTGGACATTAATGACAACGCTCCACATTTTCGGAGGGGGACGATGCATTTGGACATTTCTGAATCAAGTCCAGTGGGGGAGAGATTCTCACTGAACAATGCTGCAGACCCAGATGTTGGAACAAATTCTGTGAAAAATTACCATCTGAGCTCAAGTGAACATTTCTCAGTTGAAATTCAGACCGGGAGAGACGGGACAAAGTTTGCAGACTTGATTTTAAAAAAACCTTTAGACAGGGAGAAGCAGGCTGTTCATAATCTAATTCTTACTGCTGTGGACGGTGGAGTCCCCACCCGCACAGGTACAGCCAGCATCATTGTTCGCGTGCTTGATGTCAACGACAACGCCCCTTCTTTTGAAAAAGCAAAATATGTCGTAGATGTGATGGAAAACTCTCCAATTGGCAGTCTAGTAATTAAACTGAATGCCACTGATTTAGATGAAGGATCCAATTCTGAGATTGTTTATTCATACAGTTTGTATACATCAGAAAGGACCCAAAAGATGTTTAACCTCAATCCAGAAAATGGTGAGATCAGAGTCAAAGAGATGATAAATTATGAAGATTTAAAACTGTATGAAATGGAAATTATAGCCAGTGATAAGGGCCCTAACTCAGTATCTGGACAGTGTAAACTTACAATACAGGTGACAGATATGAATGATAATCACCCAGAAATATCAATTAAATCATTTCAGAGTCCAATAAAAGAAGACACACCCACAGACACAGTGATAGCTGTAGTTAGTGTCAGTGATAAAGATTCAGGTGATAATGGAATAGTTGATCTACGTATTCCAGATAATATGCCTTTCAAACTGAGGGAGTCCTCTGATAACTATTATGAATTAGTAGTGTCGGAGCCTTTAGACCGTGAGAAGGTGCCAGAATATGACATCACTTTCACTGTGACAGACAGAGGCTCTCCTCCTTTATCTGACAATGAAACTATGACTTTAGAGCTGCTGGATGTTAATGACAATGTCCCACAGTTCCCCCAGTCATTTTATACTATACGTGTCATGGAGAATAACGCACCTGGGGCCTTGCTCAGCTCACTCACTGCCTTTGACCCCGACCTCCATGAAAACCAGTATCTAGTTTATTTCATAATAGAGAAGGAGATAGCTAACACCTCCATGTCCATGCTGTTCTCCATCAATCCAGAGAACGGTAATCTTTACGCACTCAAAACCTTTGATTATGAGATTGAGAAGGAGTTTCTGTTCCACATCGAGGCCAGAGACTCTGGCTCTCCTCCTCTCAGCAGTAACGTGACAGTACACATCATTATTGTGGACCAGAACGACAATGCTCCAGTTATTGTGTCTCCGTGGCGTGCACACGGCTCTGTGGTGGAGGAAAAGATCCCCAGATCCACTGATAAAGGATCCCTGATTGCAAAGGTGATAGCCTTAGATACAGACTCTGTGCACAACTCTCGGATCACCTACCAGTTTCTACAGGTGACTGACGCCACCTTATTTAGTCTGGACCAATACAATGGAGAGATCCGGACTATGAGGATGTTCAGTTACAGAGATCCACGCCACCAGAGACTTGTTGTTGTTGCCAAGGACAATGGAGAGCCTGCTCTCTCTGCTACAGTCACCATCAAGCTGACCACAATGGAGACTGCTGTTAAAGCCTACTCTGACATGACTGAGGAGCCTCTGGAATATGACATCTTCTCAGACATCAACCTGTATTTGGTCATCGGTCTGGGCTCGGTGTCATTTCTGCTGCTCATCACTATATTGGTCACCATCGTGATCAAGTGTCAGAAACCCAAGCCCAGCAAAGCAGCTCCTCCCTCCAGGAACAGTGTGATCAGTGAGAGGAACTCCACCATCGCAGACTCCACTCTGGTCTCCAACGATGCCTACTGGTACAGTCTGTTTCTAGCAGAGACCAGGAAAGGAAAGCTGGTGGTTAGACAGCCTCTGCCAAAGGGCTCCAGGTACATTGTGTCCAGCATACCGAGAGGGACAGGGCTGACAGACACTAGTGACTCAGCAGCTTCTACTCTGCAGGTATGGGAAACGTTTACATTCAGCATTTATTTATACTGATGTACTTTGTCAATGTCCACCCCTCCGCTTACAAGTGATCAGTGTTGGACTGAATCATTAATTCAGCTTTGGAATTTGAATCCATCCCAGTCCAGTCAGTTTACTTAAATCTACCGACCTCTATTTTTTTTTTTTTTTTAAATATCTATATTTGGTATTTGGGTCAATAAGCAAATCAGATTTTCTCTCCATCATCATTAGTGTGGTCAAAGGAATAACTTTGTTAATCTGACTAGATATCTACTAAAGGAATATTTATTGGGAAGAAAGAAAAATATTGTTCAACTGTACATTTTGTGTGTACAGTTTTTTTTTTTAAAGAATTACACCCAAAACATGTAACAAAGGAAGATGAGAGATTAACAGTATACAAAGGTTGCCTAAAAAGAAAAATTAGACATGTTTTGAGGAAATTAAATGTGTCATAAATATGATATTTACATTTTGTTTAAATACTTGAAATATTCTGACCATATAGCAACACACCTAATGGTGAAACCTTTCCACTATGATTTTTGGGAGGAAACTTCTACACAGTATAAATGCAGAACCACAGAGACTTACAAATGAGCCTATGTGGGAACTGAGTTTTTAAGTAGGCTGTGCCAATAGAGGCAAGGTCCAAAACTCAGTAGAAACACTGCAAATAGAGTGCATAAAACCACAGACAGTAACATGCCCCCCCCCCCAAAAAAAAGAAAAGATAAGAAAATATTACATAGTCAGTTCAAGCGTTCAAATAAATATGTTAATAATCGAGCATGCACAAACATTTAAGAACGAAAGCCTTCATATATACACGCACTGAAACTGTACATAAACTACAAAAATACAGACATGCTTGGTGTGTTTGTTTAGTTTTGTTGACTGGTCTGATCACTAACTGGCACTTACTTTTCTGTACTTGGCTGAAAATATTCTTATTGTTATTGTTGTTATTGTTGTTGTTGTTGTTGTTATTATTATTATTATTATTATTATTATTATTATTAATATCTTAACTCTTTCCATTGTCTCTTTGAGTGCACACTATATCGAGTAGCTTGCCTAAATTTTATGTGTAAAGTAGCAGGCAGGCATTGTGTACCTTGCCAATAGCGAGAGCAAACAGTCTTTAGGTGAGTGTGACAAAGACCCGGGTGATGCATACAGTTTATTAAATCGCAATAAAGTTTTATGGCACAAAACATGTAATATAATTTTAGCGCCGTTTCAAAAATAGATGTGTCTTGCAATTAAACCGGCCTTTATATCATTCCTTAGGCATTGAAAACAGACAGAAAAGACGGGAAAATCGGTAGCACATCATAACAGAGTAACTGCCATTCGCAATGCGCAGTGATACATTTGATGTCATTACTTGTCCAGTACTGTTTCATGCATCAGCACAGGAAACCTCGCACTCCGCCAGACAAACGGGATACTGTGTTACAAACTCGCTGTTTTCCTCATGATAATTGCGTAATAAAGAAAAAAGTGCATGAAGAAATGAAAAGATGCCGAAAACTGGGAAGTACTTCGTGTGCATTCACTAATTCACGTCCCAGTTCGCATCAGCAACTTCTTAAACGGGAATTGAGACGCCCTGATTCTGTTGTTATTTAATAAAAACAACTATTTTATTTTTATGTTTTTTTTTTATTGAAAAAGTTGCGCAATTGTTTCCGTCGCTGTTTTGCAGAAAAACACACCCATTAGTGAGGTCATCGATTTCACGTAAATTTATTGGAGGAAGGAGAATAGGTGGTCCCATTTAAAATGTACGTCATTCGTGAGGAAGAAACATTTTCTCTGATGATGTCCGTTTCGTGTGTTTAGTCAACAAGAGGACGATTTACCTGCGTTTCCGCACATTTCAAGGTGTTTCAGAGTTACGGAAGCTTCACGATGATGCACCATCTCAAACAGTCATGCGGGACAGGGTACGTTTCCCTGATTTTCTTTCTTTCTGCTATCGTGAATACTGCGTCTTCAATCACCCATTATTCTATTCCTGAAGAAATGGAGGAAGGTTCTGTTGTTGCAAATCTAGCAACCGACCTGAGGTTAGATGTGAAGACGCTGAATGAAAGAAAAATGCGCGTGGATGTAGTAGCTAACAAAAAATACCTCGACATTAACAAGGTAACGGGGGAGCTGTACATTTTAGAAAGGATTGACCGTGAGTTTTTCTGTCCATCGAAGACAACATCATACTGCGTTCTTAAATTAGACGCTACTATCGAGAATCCTGTGCGGATGTTTAATATTGAGGTGGAAATAACGGACATTAATGACAACGCTCCACATTTTCGGAGGGGGACGATGCATTTGGACATTTCTGAATCAAGTCCAGTGGGGGAGAGATTCTCACTGAACAATGCTGCAGACCCAGATGTTGGAACAAATTCTGTGAAAAATTACCATCTGAGCTCAAGTGAACATTTCTCAGTTGAAATTCAGACCGGGAGAGACGGGACAAAGTTTGCAGACTTGATTTTAAAAAAACCTTTAGACAGGGAGAAGCAGGCTGTTCATAATCTAATTCTTACTGCTGTGGACGGTGGAGTCCCCACCCGCACAGGTACAGCCAGCATCATTGTTCGCGTGCTTGATGTCAACGACAACGCCCCTTCTTTTGAAAAAGCAAAATATGTCGTAGATGTGATGGAAAACTCTCCAATTGGCAGTCTAGTAATTAAACTGAATGCCACTGATTTAGATGAAGGATCCAATTCTGAGATTGTTTATTCATACAGTTTGTATACATCAGAAAGGACCCAAAAGATGTTTAACCTCAATCCAGAAAATGGTGAGATCAGAGTCAAAGAGATGATAAATTATGAAGATTTAAAACTGTATGAAATGGAAATTATAGCCAGTGATAAGGGCCCTAACTCAGTATCTGGACAGTGTAAACTTACAATACAGGTGACAGATATGAATGATAATCACCCAGAAATATCAATTAAATCATTTCAGAGTCCAATAAAAGAAGACACACCCACAGACACAGTGATAGCTGTGGTTAGTGTCAGTGATAAAGATTCAGGTGATAATGGAATAGTTGATCTACGTATTCCAGATAATATGCCTTTCAAACTGAGGGAGTCCTCTGATAACTATTATGAATTAGTAGTGTCGGAGCCTTTAGACCGTGAGAAGGTGCCAGAATATGACATCACTTTCACTGTGACAGACAGAGGCTCTCCTCCTTTATCTGACAATGAAACTATGACTTTAGAGCTGCTGGATGTTAATGACAATGTCCCACAGTTCCCCCAGTCATTTTATACTATACGTGTCATGGAGAATAACGCACCTGGGGCCTTGCTCAGCTCACTCACTGCCTTTGACCCCGACCTCCATGAAAACCAGTATCTAGTTTATTTCATAATAGAGAAGGAGATAGCTAACACCTCCATGTCCATGCTGTTCTCCATCAATCCAGAGAACGGTAATCTTTACGCACTCAAAACCTTTGATTATGAGATTGAGAAGGAGTTTCTGTTCCACATCGAGGCCAGAGACTCTGGATCTCCTCCTCTCAGCAGTAACGTGACAGTACACATCATTATTGTGGACCAGAACGACAATGCTCCAGTTATTGTGTCTCCGTGGCGTGCACACGGCTCTGTGGTGGAGGAAAAGATCCCCAGATCCACTGATAAAGGATCCCTGATTGCAAAGGTGATAGCCTTAGATACAGACTCTGTGCACAACTCTCGGATCACCTACCAGTTTCTACAGGTGACTGACGCCACCTTGTTTAGTCTGGACCAATACAATGGAGAGATCCGGACTATGAGGATGTTCAGTTACAGAGATCCACGCCACCAGAGACTTGTTGTTGTTGCCAAGGACAATGGAGAGCCTGCTCTCTCTGCTACAGTCACCATCAAGCTGACCACAATGGAGACTGCTGTTAAAGCCTACTCTGACATGACTGAGGAGCCTCTGGAATATGACATCTTCTCAGACATCAACCTGTATTTAGTCATCGGTCTGGGCTTGGTGTCATTTCTGCTGCTCATCACCATATTGGTCACCATTGTGATCAAGTGTCAGAAACCCAAGCCCAGCAAAGCAGCTCCTCCCTCCAGGAACAGTGTGATCAGTGAGAGGAACTCCACCATCGCAGACTCCACTCTGGTCTCCAATGATGCCTACTGGTACAGTCTGTTTCTAGCAGAGACCAGGAAAGGAAAGCTGGTGGTTAGACAGCCTCTGCCAAAGGGCTCCAGGTACATTGTGTCCAGCATACCGAGAGGGACAGGGCTGACAGACACTAGTGACTCAGCAGCTTCTACTCTGCAGGTATAGGTCCTCAATGTTTTTTGCATTTTTTAAAAAACTCTTTTTAAAAAAGGATACCTACTACTTATTACAATTTCTTGTTTAACAAACTCCAAAGTGAAAAAAAAAATGTAAACTTTTAATCGCTGGTACACACTTGCAATATCTGCAATGGAAATGTTTTTCTCTTTGCATGAGAGACATTACAACCTTTAGAAAATGAGTACAGATTAAAAAATGCCAACAATAATGTTTCACATGTGTGAAACCCAAATATGTTTTTGCTCTGGTGTCAATGTGTTTAGTTTTATGTTAACTGGCACATGAGCAAAGGTACACAAGTCAAATAAGATTTATTTTAAAACAAACAGGAGAAATGCATTTTGAGATCAGACAGGAGTGTGACTTTCTTTGCAGGTTTTCAAAGAGTTATATCGTCCTTACTATTTTGTTTTGTTTGTTTGTTTTTTGCTGTTGATGACATGACCTTTCAACATGAAGAAGATACAGAATATGAGATTGCTGGTCATCAGAACAACTTCAAACTTAAGTCTGCACTATGTTTGCAGGAAACTATGACATTAGGGTAGGCAGTTCATCTCCAGTAGTTGAGATGAACAGGTTTTGAGAGAAGAAACAGAAATCTCTTAATTTATTGGTTAGAATAAACAACTTAAATATGATACAATTTTGCCATTATTCTATGTCATATCTGTCTGTCTTTCTTTCTTGGTAAGTATGGTACTCTAAATGTAAAACTGTGTTGTGACCTACTTCTGTAGCACACATTGTAACAGTATTCCCTTCTAAGGTTCACACTAACCACACTTATTCTGTGCTATTTATAAGTCATAACATTCAGTTTATAGTGCCAACTCTGTGATCACTGGATTCATACACACATACACAAAGAATCCTTCTGTGCTTGTATTGACCTGACCACTGAATTGCTTTTTTTTTCTCCCCACTCTAAAGTACCCTAAATGAAGGAAGTCCGCTCTGCAGTTGGAGGTATGCAGAAGTCTCACTCCCCCACCCTGGATAACTTTTCTATTAATTATTACAGAACTATTGTTTCAATTGTTTTTCTGTTTGTTTTGTTCTCGGTGGATGTTAGTATTATTCAGTGTCTTGTATTTCATTTTCTTTGAGGAGGAGATTTTTTTTTTTTTTTTTTTTTTTTAGATCACTTGACTTACTTAACATTACATGCATTTTGCCACTTTTGTGTCAGCTTTAATGCTTACAGTCTCATCCATTAGGCCTAATGAAAGCTTCTTATACAGTCTAACCAGCACAGTGATTAACAGCATGCTAATATATTTGAGTACTATGTTTTCTCCCTTAATACTTTTATACTATTTTGGTGCATAAAACATTACTATCATGACCTTTATTGACCTCAGACAATAAAAAAGATTAAACAAAAATAATCGTAATGGCTTACAGTCTTGCTTACATTTCAGCGAATACAGTCATCCAAATTAAGTAGTATTAAATTAGTATTCCTGTCATAGTCATTGCTTTTGGTGAACAAAGTGACAATCATGTTGAGAAACTAAACAAAACAAAAGAAACCGAAGCAAAGCAAAGCAAAACAAACAAACCAAAAAACCCTTCACTTCAGTCAACACTGTTGTTATTTGCTTGCTTAGGTTCTGGCCTTTGCTGTTACAGGTTTTCTCAGTTGCTTTGGTAGATTTCTCAAAACATTTTCAACACTCTCTGCATTGAAGATTAATTACCAAGAGCAGCACATGCATGCAGCAAACAAACAAACAAAAAACAAACAAACCCTACCGTGAAGAGGCTGTAACTCACTCAAAACTGAAAATTTACTTCACGAGCTAGCAAAAATACCTCTGATATCAACATGAAAAGTGTGAACCAGGGATATTTTGACCGAAGACAGTGATTGTTATTTCGAATTTCCTCACTTCTAGTCTTTTCCTCCAATTCTTTTCACTTTGTATCAAAGTGAAAATTCTGTGTTTGTAATGAACCACTTACATTTCCATGTAGTGTGAGGGTTTTTCCTATGCTTCTCTATGTTTTTCCTGCAATTGTCACAATATAAACTATACTAAATGGGGGGAAAAAACAAAAAAACCTCTGGCCCCAGGTTTTCATACTTCACATATTTTTCTGACAGCTCAGCTCCGTTTTTTTTTTTAATTTTAAGTTTAAGGTTTCATACTTGTAACATATACTATAATAGAGTTTAAGATTAAAAACTATTCCATGGAGAAAGAATAATTTATATTGATGACAAAGACAAATACAACCCATGAGCATTCAAATTGTCTAGACCTGCTGAAAGATTTACAAATTTAAAGAATAATGAAAAATTTTCCTTATGCTGTGGATGAGCAACACAGTGCTGTGAATGATTCTGTATATTGTTTTGACAGCATTAACTCTAATTCAGGAACTGAGCCTAAGCAACTGAGAAAAACTGAAATATATGCCAAGAAAAAAATGCCCTTAATTGAATCACTATGTTCTCAAAAGAATGGTGTGTGTGTGTGCATGTCTGTTCATCCCCTAATGATCCATCACTTATATATTAGGACTATTTCCTGTTTTTGAATGTTTGTAAGTGAAATTGGGCTGTGCTGTTAAACCGGTGATTCTACTAAATGTTTCTGACTTCACAGAATGACACGTTTGAACATGAATGACACAATGTCTGTTGTAGACTGAATTGTGACCTAAATCTTTGTGCAGGAGACGCGCAAAGAGAAACCGGTCACCCAGTTACCTAGCAACCACTCTCCTTCACATAATTTTGCAGCATGGTATTCATAGATCTGCCTCCTCCCCACTACATGTTCAAGGATCCGCCCAATCCCTCAACCCAGTCTGTCCTCTGCTTGAAGCCCCGTATAAGCGACAGACGTCGGCTGCATGAGATGTGTCAGTTTGCCCAGTCCCAAGTGCTCTTGTTCTTTTTTTGAAATTTGTCTAATTTTCATCTCGTTGGCAGGCATCCACAACCAGCAGCAGCAGTTCCACATAAGACCCCCATCCACCTGCAGCGTACAGGATTAACACTGACAAGAATGGCTTCACAGAGGAAAGAAGAAACCTCTAACCATACACCCCCCTCCAGGTCTGTCCTGCTGAGTCTGTAAAAACATGGCCCAGAGCTTTATCTTTGAACCCATGAAAAGCCAGTCAACAATGCATCCCTGTCCATTCAGTATGCATGATAAGACAGCATGGTTTCAACCACACTTCAACTGTCATATGTTAAAAAGAAAATTTCAAGAGGAGATGCAATGAAATGGACTATCTGAAAAACTGTGCCAGTGGATATTAAAAGAAGCCACATCAAAGAGTAAAAAGGTGGACATTTAAATGTTGAAATGCCTTGAAAATACACACACTCTCTCTCTCTCTCTCGCTCTCTTCAAAAAAATGAAACACATAAGATATCATATTTTTAACTGCTCTGCTTTGTCTTGGTCTACTACAGCTTTGTTGTATGATAAATAGGGTAACTAAGGTGAAATAGCACAATTAACTAAACATCAGAAAAGCACCAACCTACAGTTTTAATGTATGAAATAAGAGAAAATCAGTATTTTGTAAATGTGGTAACTTTGAGTACTTTTATGTTTTGTACTTGACTTTGTGCTTTATATGTGAACTAGGCCTGAAGATACTGTATGACTTAGAGCAGCGGTCCCCAACCTTTTTTGCGCCACGGACCGGTTTATGCCCGACAATATTTTCATGGACCGGCCTTTAAGGTGTCGCGGATAAATACAACAAAATAAAACTAGTACCGGTACCGAAAAAAAGAAAATTTATTCATAACACACGTAAAAGACCAAGGAAAACCGAGTAAACGATAAAAACGATAACAAAATAACGCTGAAAACCGATAAAAACCCTGAAAACTATACATTTCACACCTGAGCCTCAACTCTCGCGGCCTGGTACCAAACGACTCACGGACCGGTACCGGTCCGAGGCCCGGGGGTTGGGGACCGCTGACTTAGAGTGCTGAGAGATAAGATCAATAAGTGTACAGAACAGAAAAGATCAAGGCCTTTAGCCATTATGCCTTTAAGTTGTTTTTGCATGGAAGAATTCAAGTACTTTTGACAGCTTTTGTTATTTTATTATATTAAGCAACATTTTTGCAGTTAAGTCTCACTGTTTCACTTGATTTTTCCGAACAATATGGAGCGATTTTAATGGGACAATAATGGCAGTAAATCAGTATAACACCTTTTAATCATGATGTCCTGAGAGGTTTAGAAGATGTCAAACAAAATCTATAAAACAGCACAATGACATTGCTTTGGACTCAGAAAACGATTTAATCAAAGCCTAAATTAAAATGTGCAATGTCGCTTATTATTTATTTTATGTGCTCCTCTAGAATGAGGCTTGGATTTTAAATGCAACACAAGTGAATACAGTGAGCCTTTAGCACTCTGTACGGTATATGCACCACAAACATGAACATGTACAGTCACCTGTCAATGTCTAGATCCAAGTTCTGGCTGTTCCTTCATTTTGATGTCTTCTGCAGTGTTTAAAACCGAAGAACCAAACATGTTCGTTTAATCCTTACACTTCAGAAACAATGTTGTTATGGTTGATTTCACTCAATGAAAGCTGTTCTAATGTTTATCACTGACTAACTGTATGTATATGGATATGCATATGCAGCACCTTATCTAGGATACAGATATAATTCATATATACAGTATCTCATTTGTATGTATCTATGAATATGCCTTTCATTTTCAGTACCAGTGCTTTTGCAACTTTTAATGTGAAAAAAGTGGAACTCCTGTGCCATAAGATTTATGACCCCAACTAGTATGTTTAGCACAGCTCATAAAGCATTACTTTTAAGAAGCTCAAATATCTTAAAAACATATGCAGTAAGGGCCTTTGTACAGTGGTACTTTTATGGTGCAATATATGGTAATTTGTGTAATGTGTGATCTGTGGTTTGGTCTGTAAGATTCATTAAATACTAAACAGAATAAACTAAAAGGCATTTAGTACTCATTTTAGATAGCTGGATTATTTAATAATTGTTTCAAATGTAATACATTTTAAGCAATACTTGTCTAACCATCTAAATGGATAGTATCGAGAGTGAGAGAGACACACTCGTCTATTATAATAAAATGCATTAAAATGCCAAAGTTCAAGTTCCTGTCCCATCTTTGTAAACTTGTCAACCAACTCAGTCAAGTTTCTCTACAGTAGAACCTGCTTGTATTAATGTATTAATACTTATTGAATTGACTGTATTAATTTCAGATTTATTTACCTTATTAAGATATTTGCTCTTTCACATTTTATTTTACCATTCTATTAAATTCATTATATATTTGTTGCTTTTTTACTTCTTTAAAAAGAAAAATCTGTGGCGTATTAAGACAGGTTTAGAAACAAAAACCCATATTTTCACAAGACAATGTGGGAGGATATTCTACAGATAAGTTTTGCAGTCATTCTTTCACTGTCTCGTTTTCTTGCAGTTCAGTTTCCACAAAAACTATAAAAGCATGGTAAGGTTTGCACACAGTGCTGTTCCTGTTTCTGTAGGCTGCTAAGACTTTTTTTATTTGTTTGTTTTTCTTATACCTAATATGGATGGTGTGAAGAAAAATATGAATACGAGTACCAACAAGACAAACAAAAACTGAAAAAAAAAACTCCTAAAGTAAACCATATACAAACATTTCCACAAAAATCTCCCTTCTAGAGCTGCTCTCCTTCAAGATCTGAAGTTTCCACCACTAGAATGTAAGTATGGATTAAAATTCAAATTATCAAATTATATTGTCATATATATTTAAAACATCCATCCACCCGCTTCCGCTTTTTGTTTTGCTTTTTGATTTTTGTACTAAACTAACCAGCTTTTCTTGATTTAATCTATATTAAAAAAAAAAAACAAACAAAAAATTTTAGATATTTGAAGAATATATCACATGAAGTGAAAGCAAGAGGGACATTTTGACAGGTAAGTATTTCAGGAAATCTATGAGGGTTCCTCTGTCATGATGGCAAAGGGAATGGCTCCAGCTATGTGTCTGTACTGCGCTGCCTTCTATGAGCCCTATATATGCACGATGTGTTATTATATTGCCAAACAAACAATCATAATAAAAGAGCAATTACATCATGAGTCTGCAGTATATGAATCTTTAAACAAAGCCTTATTAATCGTGATAAATGCCACGAGCTGTGTAATAAATTAAGGGCATATAAAACATTTTGTTACAATGCAAAATGTTTTGTTTATCATGAACACTGCTTTAAAGATAATGAGTGTATTTGTATTTTATTCAGTGGCTGGCTGAAAGCATAAGGCTGTCTCTCTTTGAGACTCTTTGTGTGCAGACATGACCTCATCTCCCCTGAGAGATGAGGTCATGAGGAGGTAATAATAGTAATCAGGCCAACAGCACTAGTTATTTTAGCATCTTCTATACACACTTTAACTTCAGAATCACATTCTAGCATAACCAAGAAAAACCTCCATATATGTCTGCGTCTATATATGCAAAACAAGAACAAAGGCTTCTAAATTGACTCTAGTTATGATTAAACTGTGTTGGAGCCAATTGAAGTAGGAAACAGGATGAGAAAAGAAACATTTCTCCGCCTCTTTCTTCATTAATATGGTTTCTGTTGTCCGCTGCTCTGCTCTACTAACAGACTAGCACAGTGATGCATGACACAGCAATGCACCAGTGTGTAACAAAAGCGCTAGAACGACAACCAGCTGGCACTAGTAGGTTAACACATGCACACCACACATCAGTGGGTTTTTTTTATTTATGTCTGGTATCTCAGTTGCTCTCTCTCTCTCTCTCTCTCTCTTCAAATATATATATATATATACATATATATATATATATATATATATATATATATATATATATTTTATATATATATATATATATATATATATATATATATATATATATATATATATATTTATATATATATATATATAAAAAAAAATATATATATATATATATATATATTTATATATATATATATTTATATATATATATATATATATATATATATATATATTTTTTTTTTTTTTTTTTTTTTTTAAGTACATGGATGCAGTTTATATTGTCCGCAGAATTCACAGCTTCCGCACCCCTCCCCCTCTCCTTCTCGCGAGGGCGCCTGCTTGCTGTCAGCACCACGGACAGAGACCCACCTAAAAGAGCTGCGTTGCCATGGCGACCTGCTCTGCTCACTGGAGTTGTGAAGGTGCCTGTAATGTAATATCCGCACGACTGCACCACTCCCTCAACTTAAGCATGCACAGCTTCCAGGCTTGGCTGTGAAAATATAACTGCAACCTTCGTTTAGCAGGGGTTTATAATAAAAGAGAGAAAATATGTGCTTTGTAACACTCTGCATCACTGCTGCAGCAAAGAGAGGGTGATCGAGGTTGAAAAGGGAGGAAGTGATGCAGAATGCTGCAACACTCGTGCACGCGCACGTATATATTTAGCGTAAATCCAAAACCAATACGTGGGTAGCAAGTGGGAGGGGTGCGACTATCTGAGGCTATATGGTCACTTGCTTTTCTAATTGTTGCAAGGAGGATTGTTGTGTTCTTCTTTCTCTTACAATTCCCCACGCATTTCTATATGCACTGCGGTAGAGAGGCAAGCCTTCTGTTATTTTCAGATAAGAACAATGTGTTCCACGTGAATGGACTCCTAGCTGTACTTGCAGGTTGATTCCATGCGATGTCACTGCTCACATCTGAAATAGACTAAAGACTGTGGGTGTGTGCTGGAAGGCCGCATGCAGTGTAAGAAGAGAGAATGTGTTCAGGTTTAACATCAACATACTAAAGTAGTTAAAACTTTGTATTACATATCAATCCTTGTAGAATGTTTTCCTATTGTTTGCATGGAGATTTCCTCCCAAAAAAGATTTAGTTTGCCAGAAATCTAGAAGGGAAGAAGAATCTAAAATGAGAAGAAAAGCTCAGTTCAACTTACTATTTATTGAGAGCAGTTAAATGTAGGGATAACAAGAAAATATTGGTTATTCCATGATGGTCAGCTGAAACGCAAGAGGGTGAAATCTGTCAAGGCTATATTCAGGACTTACTGGGAGTAAAACTTTCAACTCCTAAGAACTGGGGCGGGGAGACTTCCTCTCTCGACTCTCTCGAGTTTGTACTTCAGAATGTGCTTGTACACTTTAAAAATAAAAAGGAAATATTCAAAGTGTCAGCTCATAATTTCTATTTAGTATTGTGTAAAATGCTGATGTGGGCTAATGTTTGAGCAACAATATTCGGGCTAAATTGAAAGGGATAGGTTATATAGTCAGTGCAGCATCGTTACAGTGACAGCGGGTGGTGCTATCACACTACATATCACCACACTGATGGCGTATGAATGGCCATCTTTTCTTCTATATGTATACTCAGTAACAACCAAAGAGACGGTTTGACAGAACGACCTAACAGACGCCCTGCTGCTAAAATTATGGCTTTCGCAGACATTTATACTTTATTTTTCATTCGAGGGAATTAAAAGTTCCTAAATAGGCTAGTTTAAGGATTTTTTCCACCGCCAATTAAAAAGCTTTTGTCAAACAATGGAGATCACGGACGTGAAAGCACGATGGAAGGATGTGTGGTTTTCCTTTTGTCTGGCGCTGCTGATTCTGACCAAATTAAAAGGAATCTCTGCTCAAATAAGGTACTCCATTCAGGAAGAATTAAAACCAGGGACAGCGGTTGGAAATGTAGCCAAAGACCTCGGACTGGATCTTGGGAGACTGGCTGATAGGAATCTTCGAGTTGTGCAAGGAACAAAGCGAGATCTGTTCGAGGTAAATCCAAGGGATGGAGTTTTGTTAGTGAACCAGAGATTAGACAGAGAGGAGCTGTGTGCAAAAACTGCCCCATGTGTCACGAATTTAAAAGCAGTTGTAGAAAATCCACTCGAAATGCACCAGGTCGTAGTTGAAATCCTCGATGTAAATGACAATTCGCCGAAATTTCCTGAAGAAAATTACACACTGGAGGTGCTGGAGTCTGCCTTAGTGGGGTCTCGATTTCAGCTGGAAGGAGCACACGATTTAGATGTGGGTTTGAATTCATTACATTCATATAAGCTAAATCCGTACCAGTATTTTCGTTTGGAAACAGAGGAATTTGGGGATGACGGGAAAGTTCCGTTCCTAGTATTACAAAGACCTTTGGATAGAGAACATACAGCTCAGCATTGGTTACTATTAACAGCTACAGATGGAGGAAAACCATCAAAATCTGGAACGATTAATGTCACGGTAATTGTATCAGATGTAAATGACAATCCACCAGTCTGTGAAAAACAAAAGTACACAGTAACGATAAAGGAAAACGCACCCGCTGGAACATTTCTGCTGACGGTAAATGCATCTGACTCAGACGAAGGGCTGAACGGTGAGATTGAATATTCTTTAAAGAGTAAACTTAGAGGACTCTCGTCCGATACGTTTGATTTGGATAGTAAAACTGGAAAACTAGTTGTGAAAGGACGCCTGGACTACGAGGAAACCCAAGTTTACGAGATTAAAGTACTGGCTACGGACAAAGGTGTTGTGGCTCTGTCCACACTCTGCAGCGTAATTATTAGAGTGGAAGATGTGAATGATAACCCACCAGAAATAGAAATCACATCTTTTTCGAGTCGCATTCCAGAAGATGCGCCCCCTGGAACCGTGGTGGCATTAATGGGTGTGACGGATCTTGACTCAGGTGTGAACGGACAGGTGGTTTGCAGCGTGCCCCTTCATTTACCTTTTGATTTGAAGCCCTCCCCTGACGGTCAGTCATACTCTTTGGTTACCAAAGATTACCTGGATAAGGAAACAACGCATATGTATACCATTACAGTAACAGCTAAGGATTTAGGAAGCCCAACTTTGTCATCAACGAAGGTAATACAGGTAGAGGTGCAAGATGTTAACGATAACAGGCCTCTTTTCACTGAAAGCCCGTATACCTTTTATGTACTTGAAAATAACAAGGCAGGAATGTCCATTTTCTCAGTCAGTGCTACTGACGCGGATGGAGGTGAAAACGCGGCAGTGACATATTCACTTGTCCGTATGAGCCCGGGGCTCACTATAACCACGTTTTTAAATATAAACGAAGCAAACGGAACGGTTTCAGCACTAAAAAGTTTTGACTTTGAAACGCTGAAAACTTTCCAGTTCCAAGTTGTTGCCTCAGATTCTGGAACTCCGTCATTAAGCAACAATGTCACAGTCAACGTCTTCATCCTGGATCAGAACGACAACGCTCCAGTCATCCTGTATCCACTCAGCTCCAACGGTTCTGCTCAAGGTGTGGAGGAGATTCCCCGAAACGTCAACGCAGGACACTTGGTGACTAAAGTCAGAGCCTATGACGCTGATATAGGATATAACGGCTGGTTGCTCTTTTCACTCCAGGAAGTTACTGACCACAGTCTCTTTGCTTTGGACCGCTATACAGGACAGATCAGAACACTTCGCTCATTCACAGAGACAGACGAGGCTGAGCATAAACTGGTAATACTGGTCAAAGACAACGGCAACGTTTCTCTCTCAGCAACAGCTACTGTGATTGTCAAACTTGTGGAGCCCAAAGAGGCTTTTGCAGCTTCTGATGTTAAAAGTACAGCAAAAGATGATGAGGACAGTAATGTCATATTTTACCTCATGATAACTTTGGGCGCAGTTTCTGTACTTTTTCTCGTCAGCATTATTGTGCTGATTGCAATGCAGTGCTCAAAATCCACACACTATACTTCCAAATATCTGCCAGAGACTAATTATGATGGGACACTGTGTCACAGCATCCAGTACAGATCAGGAGAGAAGCGGTACATGCTAGTTGGACCCAGAATGAGTATAGGATCTACTATAGTACCAGGAAGCCATGCAAATACACTTGTGCTTCCCGACAGAAGAGGTGCTACTAAAGAGGTAAGACCTTAATACCAATCTTATGCACAACCACGTTTATCCTTGTGTTCATCTAAATTTTTTGCTGTAATGCTGTCTCTGAAACTCTTGTTACAATGTGGTCTTTTAAAGCATGTGTTTCACTTTTGTTCCAATGTCCCAATTATGTAACTGACATATATGTATTATGGAACATCGGTTAAAGTTAGCTGTAAAAAATTTATATGCTTCCGAAGCCAATCTGTTCTCTTCAAGAAAGTCCCACTGCTTGTCTTGCTTGCTGCTGACAAACATTAATCAGTTTACGTAAGTGAAGACAGTGTTATTAAAAAAAGAAAAACGATAAATGCAGTTATCGATATAAATATTTCCTCTTTTGACTGTGTCAGCGTAATTGCGCTGTCCAATGTGCTGAAATTGTTTAATTCTGGGGAATGAACCATTTAAGACAACAATCACTTCACCGGTCTTTCAAATAACGTTTAGATGTCCATTTCTCTCAGCATTCTTACGCTCCGCTTCTTTGGAATATACAGTATATCTTTCCTGTCTGCCCTGACTTAATTATACACTATCAGAAAGTCTGTAGTGGGCGGGATTGCGTGCCCTTTAAGTATTTTCCACTGAAGGCATTATTATTGATCCTATTTACTTGCTAATAAAAGACATTTGACTCACAGTTTTGAGTTTCTGACAGAATACTAGATATGACGGCGACCAGCTGTAGCAGGCAGGCTTCAGTTTCCTCCAAAGCGTTAGACTTCAAAAAGTCAAAAGTAAAGTGGCGGGAAAAGGGAACAGGTGAACTGTTTTGGTTTCGTACCATTATGTAGTGGCCACTTGGTGTCGGTATGGCATAGGGAATGGTTGCGCTTCATTCTATACAGGCCCTGCCCATCTGTGGTTCCTATCTGGTGGAGGTGTACACAGGGAGTGTGCAAAGGAGGCTAGATATCAAATAAAACCAAAAGCGGTAAATTTTCGTCAATGGAATTTCACCTTTTACAGTTTCGTGAACATATTCTAATACGACTGACTCCATAAGCGATGGGATCACTGAGTTTGCCTCCGAGTAAGCCCTTATATATTTACCTCGGGATGGGGGAAGGAGGACAAAGACACCGTGCGAATTGCTGGTGGGTCGCCGGGATTGTGTTGCTGTGCTTTGCGGAGAGGATTTTGGCGCAGTTAAGATACTCCATTCCAGAAGAAGTTCAGGTGGGATACCCTGTTGGAAATGTTGCAAAGGATTTAGGACTAGAGATCAGCAGTTTAACTGGCAGGAAATTCCGTATTGTTTCGGTTCCAACTCAAGATCTGTTTCAGTTAAATCAGAACAATGGAGTGTTGTATGTTGGGAAAAAGATGGATCGTGAAGAGCTCTGTGATGGAAGCAAGGTTTGTTTGATAAACCTGAAAATTGTTGTTGAAAGCCCCTTGGAAATACATTATGTTGGAGTTGAAATAACCGATATTAATGATAATTCGCCGACTTTTCCAGAAAGCGAACAGCGACTGAAAATCGCAGAGAATACGCCTCCAGGTACTCGTTTCCAAATTCATGCCGCTCGAGACCCTGATTTTGGTGCTCATTCAGTTCGAAAATACATACTGAGTCACACGGATTTATTCGATATTGAAGTCAGAGACAGTGAAGAGGACAAGATGCCCTTTTTAGTGCTAAAAAAGTCTTTGGATAGAGAGCAAAAGGCTGAGCATCGTTTACTGTTAACAGCCGTAGATGGGGGGAGTCCAGCGAAATCAGGAAGCCTTAATTTAACCATCACCGTGCTAGACACGAATGATAATCGACCTGTGTTCAGCAAAGATGTATATACTGTGTCACTGGATGAAAATGCACCAATAGGAACATTTGTTGTAAAATTAAACGCTACAGATTTGGATGAAGGTTCCAATGGCAACATTGAATACAACTTTGGTAAAATACAAAGGAAAAAAGTGCACGACACCTTTGAATTGGACAGCATAACCGGTGAGATTCGTGTAAAGGGAAAAGTAGACTTTGAGGAAACGGAGCTGTACAGGCTAGATTTGCAGGCTTCAGATAAAGGTCAGCCACCCTGGACAGTCGAAAGTAGAGTTGTGATTAAAATAAAGGACGTGAACGACAATAAACCAGACATTGAAGTAACATCACTGTCCAGTTTAATCCCAGAGGATTCAAAGCCCGGCACAGTCATCGCCCTCATCAGCGTTGTCGACAACGATTCAGGCTTTAATGGGAAGGTTATTTGTAAAGTATCGCAGGATGTTCCATTTGATCTGACGCCATCACTTGAGGAAAACATGTACTCGCTCGTTACAAAGGGCCGTTTAGACAGAGAAACTGTTTCCCGCTATAATATCACAATAACAGCTACTGATTGCGGTGAACCTCAGCTTTCAACAGTGAAAACACTGAGTGTTCAGGTGTCAGATGTAAATGATAACACACCAGTTTTTAGTCAGAATCCATTTGAGTTGTATTTGATAGAAAACAACACCCCGGGCGCACCAATATTTTCTGTGAGCGCAGTTGATGATGATTTGAATGAAAATGCAGCAATTACATATAAAATCGTGAGAGGTGATGGTCTACAGGATGCTATTACATCTTTCCTGAATGTAAATTCGGATAATGGACAAATCACTGCGCTGAAAAGTTTTGACTTTGAAACGCTGAAAACTTTCCAGTTCCAAGTTGTTGCCTCAGATTCTGGAACTCCGTCATTAAGCAACAATGTCACAGTCAACGTCTTCATCCTGGACCAGAACGACAACGCTCCAGTCATCCTGTATCCACTCAGCTCCAACGGTTCTGCTCAAGGTGTGGAGGAGATTCCCCGAAACGTCAACGCAGGACACTTGGTGACTAAAGTCAGAGCCTATGACGCTGATATAGGATATAACGGCTGGTTGCTCTTTTCACTGCAAGAAGTGACTGACCACAGTCTCTTTGCTTTGGACCGCTATACAGGACAGATCAGAACACTTCGCTCATTCACAGAGACAGACGAGGCTGAGCATAAACTAGTAATACTGGTCAAAGACAACGGCAACGTTTCTCTCTCAGCAACAGCTACTGTGATTGTCAAACTTGTGGAGCCAAAAGAGGCTTTTGCAGCTTCTGATGTTAAAAGTGCGGCAAAAGATGATGAGGACAGTAATGTGATCTTTTACCTCATAATAACTTTGGGCGCAGTTTCTGTGCTTTTTCTCGTCAGCATCATCGTGCTGATTGCAATGCAGTGCTCCAAATCCACAGACTATACTTCTAAATATCTGCCAGAGACTAATTATGATGGGACACTGTGTCACAGCATCCAGTACAGATCAGGAGAGAAGCGGTACATGCTAGTTGGACCCAGAATGAGTATAGGATCTACTATAGTACCTGGGAGCCATGCAAATACTCTCGTGCTTCCCGACAGAAGAGGTGCAACTGAAGAGGTAAGGCCTTAATACCAAACTTTTGCACAACCCTGTTTATCCTTGCGCTCCTATAAATGTTTTGCTGCAATTTTGTCCCTGAAACTCTTGTCACAATGTATTTTTTAAAGCATGTCTTGTTCAAATTTTCCTATCTGCAATATGTAACTGAGATATAAATATTAAGAAACATCGCTTTGGTTAGCTGGATGAACTTTTCATGCTTCCGAAGTCACTCTGTTCTCCTTGATAAAGTCCAACTGCTTGTCTTTTTGCTACCGACAAACATTAATCAGTTTAAGTAAGTGAAGAGGTTTTGTTTTTAAATTAATTACACGAAGAAAGCTTTCTAATAGCGTTATTAACCTTCCTGTCGTGTTCGGGTCAAATCTGACCGATTTACAAATAAAAAACCTCACAAATACTTTGTTTTACATCCGATTGCCTCGAGTCCTGATGAAATTCTCCACACTATGCACTTGAACATATAAAAGTGATGAGCACCTCTTCAACTGTGTTACATCCGTGTGACCACCATTACAAATGAATGTCTGCCCTGACTTAAATACATCCCTTTCAGAAAGTCTGTAGTAGGCGCGACTGAGTCCTCTATAAGTGTTCTCGACTATTATTATTGATCCTATTTGCTTTTAATAAAAACTATTTGAATCACATTGTTGCGTTACTTACAGAATACCAGATATGAAGGTGACCAGCTGTAACAGGCAGGCTTCAGCTTCATCCAAAGCGTTTCGTATCATACTATAGTAACCACTTGGTGTCGGTATGTCATTGGGAATGGTTGTGCGCTTCATTCTGCACAGGCCCTGCCCATCTGTGGTTCCTATCTGGTGGAGGTGTACACAGGGAGTGTGCAGAGGAGGCTAGATATCAAATAAAACCAAAAGCGGTAAATCTTCGTTAATAGAATTTCATCTTTTGGAGAATCGTGAAAATGTTCTAATGAGACTGACTCCATAAGCGATAGGATAACTGAGTTTGCCTCCGAGAAAGCCCTTATATATTTACCTCGGGATGGGGGAAGGAGGACAAAGACACCGCGTGAACTGCTGGTGGATCGCCGGGATTGTGTTGCTGTGCTTTGCGGAGAGAATTTTGGCGCAGTTAAGATACTCTGTTCCAGAAGAAGTTCAGGTGGGATACCCTGTTGGAAATGTTGCAAAGGATTTAGGACTAGAGATCAGCAGCTTAACTGGCAGGAAATTCCGTATTGTTTCGGGTCCAAATCACTATCTGTTTCAGTTAAATCAGAACAATGGAGTGTTGTATGTTGGCAAAAAAATGGATCGTGAAGAGCTCTGTGATGGAAGCAAGGTTTGTTTGATAAACCTGAAAATTGTTGTTGAAAGCCCACTGGAAATACATTATGTTGGAGTTGAAATAACCGATATTAATGATCATTCGCCGACTTTTCCAGAAAGCGAACAGCGACTGGAAATAGCAGAGAATACGCCTCCAGGTACTCGTTTCCAAATTCATGCTGCCCGAGACCCTGATTTTGGTGCACAATCACTTCGAAAATATACACTGAATCCCACGGATTTATTTGATATTGAACTCAGAGACAGTGAAGAGGACAAGATGCCCTTTTTAGTACTAAAAAAGTCTTTGGATAGAGAGCAAAAGGCTGAGCATCGTTTACTGTTAACAGCCGTAGATGGGGGGAGTCCAGCGAAATCAGGAAGCCTTAATTTAACCATCACCGTGCTAGACGCGAATGATAACCGACCTGTGTTCAGCAAAGATGTATATACTGTGTCACTGGATGAAAATGCACCAAAAGGGACCCAAGTTATAAAATTAAACGCTACAGATAAGGATGAAGGTTTGAATAGTGAAATTGAATACAACTTTGGAAAAACACAAAAGAAAAAAGTGCACGACACCTTTGAATTGGACAGCATCACCGGTGAGATTCGTGTAAAGGGAAAAGTAGACTTTGAGGAAACGGAGCTGTACAGGCTAGATTTGCAGGCTTCAGATAAAGGTCAGCCACCCTGGAAAGCCGAAAGTAGAGTTGTGATTAAAATAAAGGACGTGAACGACAATAAACCAGACATTGAAGTAACATCACTGTCCAGTTTAATCCCAGAGGATTCAAAGCCCGGCACTGTCATCGCTCTCATCAGCGTTGTCGACAAAGATTCAGGCGTTAATGGGAAGGTTATTTGTAAAGTATCGCAGGATGTTCCATTTGATCTGACGCCATCACTTGAGGAAAACATGTACTCGCTCGTTACAAAGGGCCGTTTAGACAGAGAAACTGTTTCCCGCTATGATATCACAATAACAGCTACTGATTGCGGTGAACCTCAGCTTTCAACAGTGAAAACACTGAGTGTTCAGGTGTCAGATGTAAATGATAACACACCAGTTTTTAGTCAGAATCCATTTGAGTTGTATTTGATAGAAAACAACACCCCGGGCGCACCAATATTTTCTGTGAGCGCAGTTGATGATGATTTGAATGAAAATGCAGCAATTACATATAAAATCGTGAGAGGTGATGGTCTACAGGATGCTATTACATCTTTCCTGAATGTAAATTCGGATAATGGACAAATCACTGCGCTGAAAAGTTTTGACTTTGAAACGCTGAAAACTTTCCAGTTCCAAGTTGTTGCCTCAGATTCGGGAACTCCGCCACTAAGCAGCAACGTCACAGTCAGCGTCTTCATCCTGGATCAGAACGACAACGCTCCAGTCATCCTGTATCCACTCAGCTCCAACGGTTCTGCTCAAGGTGTGGAGGAGATTCCCCGAAACGTCAACGCAGGACACTTGGTGACTAAAGTCAGAGCCTATGACGCTGATATAGGATATAACGGCTGGTTGCTCTTTTCACTGCAAGAAGTGACTGACCACAGTCTCTTTGCTTTGGACCGCTATACAGGACAGATCAGAACACTTCGCTCATTCACAGAGACAGACGAGGCTGAGCATAAACTGGTAATACTGGTCAAAGACAACGGCAACGTTTCTCTCTCAGCAACAGCTACTGTGATTGTCAAACTTGTGGAGCCAAAAGAGGCTTTTGCAGCTTCTGATGTTAAAAGTGCAGCAAAAGATGTTGAGGACAGTAATGTCATATTTTACCTCATGATAACTTTGGGCGCAGTTTCTGTACTTTTTCTCATAAGTATCGTCGTGCTGATTACAATGCAGTGCTCCAAATCCACAGACTATACTTCTAAATATCTGCCAGAGACTAATTATGATGGGACACTGTGTCACAGCATCCAGTACAGATCAGGAGAGAAGCGGTACATGCTAGTTGGACCAAGAATGAGTATAGGATCTACTATAGTACCGGGCAGTCATGCAAATACACTCGTGCTTCCTGATAGGAGAAGAACATCTGAAGAGGTAAGAGCACGTTTTTACTTAAAGCTGTTTCGGGAATGAAAACAAAATTCCCTCCTGGCAAACACCACTCTCTTTGGAGATAAAACATGCGGTCCATTTTACTATATAATGCAAATAATTTTAATCAGTGTTCTGTATATCCGTGTTGAAGTTTTGTAGTGCAGGTAAATAACAGGAAATCATATTTTGTTTGGTTCTCATTAAGTGCAGTGTACTGGTTCCGTAAAGAAAAGCAAGAAAGAAATGTCTTTATTCTGAATTTTTAAAAATTTTTTTTATCCTATTTTATCTTATTTTGTTATTTTTATTTATTTAAGTATTTTTGTAGTAAAGGAGGGATGCATACCTGAATAACGTTGTATTTATGGAAGGTAATATTCACTATTATGATTAGGGTACGTGAACTGAAAGCTTTGATCGTGACACTTCCCTGTCTTTGCAACTTGAAAAGCTATATAAATACGTAATAAGCACAATGGAACTATCCAATTTGCAAACACACTGATATTGCTGATTTTTTGATGGTATATTTTAAAAATAGTCCGTAATACTGTTTCCAGCTGGATTAAGTAGACGACCCAAATGCCCTAAGCCCATTCCGGGTCCTGTTATTGCGTCAATTCTCAACTATCTTAATATACAAACAAACAACAACAACGACAAACAAACAAACAAACAAATCTTCAAAACGTAAAAATGTCTTAATTTTTTTGAATCCACACGGTGTCAGTGTAATATCAGCATCCACTTTTTGTGTTATAGCACTGGTCCTGCCCCTTCCACAGAGGTTTTGTTGTGGTGGACAGAAAGGAGACGACACTATCCACAGACACAAGTGTAGCCGTGATTTATACATGGGAAGCTTCGGAATATTGGGTATATTTCAGAGTGGATGTTATGTTTTGAAAAATTAATGTTAGACCACGGTCTTGGATGTAAAGACCTCTAAGTGGATACATATTTTGTTATCTTAACGAAAACGATGGAGCCAAGAGGACAAAGACGAGGAACGCAGTGCTGGTGGCTTGCTATCAGCTTTTCTTTGATGCTCAGCTGTGTGGAGCGGGTTTCAGCTCAGATAAAATATTCAATTCAAGAGGAAGTAAAGGTAGGAAGTGTTGTTGGGAATGTGGCAAAGGATCTGGGACTGGACATCAGTTCATTAGAGGAACGACGGTTTCGTATTGTTTCTGGAGCTGAAGATGCTCATTTTGAAGTAAATCCGAACAATGGCGTTCTGTATGTTCACGGAAATATCGACCGAGAAGAGCTGTGCGAAAGAATACATCCATGTATTAAAAACCTAAAACTGGTAGCTGAAAACCCCATGGAAATACATTATGTAGGAGTGGAAATAATAGATGTAAACGATAATTCACCAAGGTTTCCTGATGAAGAAAAAATATTAGAAATTCCTGAATCAACTCTCCAAGGTAAACGATTTCAGTTGCCAACTGCACATGATCCAGATGTTGTTACTAATACAGTACGAACGTACAAATTAAACCATAACGATCACTTTAGTTTGCAAATTAGAGAGAGGGGAGAAGATAAGATACCATTCTTAGTTTTACAAAAGCCTCTGGATCGGGAAAAGGAGAACGAACACAAACTGATACTGACAGGAACTGACGGAGGAAATCCACCGAGATCAGGGACTCTTAATGTCACAGTCATAGTCCTGGATTCAAATGATAACCATCCTGCATTTAGTAAAGAAGTTTATTCAGTAACGATACCTGAAAATGTAGATGCGGGTACAAGTGTAACTACCGTAAAGGCGACTGATTTGGACGAGAGTTCAAACGGAGAAATTGAATATTTTTTTGGTGAAGAACTTGACCCTAAATTGTATGATACATTTAGCCTAGATAAGGACACTGGTGAAATTCGAGTGAAAGGCGAAATTGACTTTGAGAATATGGAGGTATACAAGTTGGACGTCCACGCCACAGACAAAGGACAACCTCCGATGAGTACCGACTGCAGGGTGATTATCAAGGTGCTGGACATAAATGATAATAAACCTGAGATAGAGGTGACATCTTTGTCAAAGATTGTATCAGAAGATTCCAAACCTGGGACTGTGGTGGCTTTGATCAGTATTACAGACCAAGACGCGGGTTTAAACGGTAAAGTAATATGTAGTCTTTCAGACAATGTGCCATTCGATTTAAAACCGTCATTTCAAGATAACATGTACTCTTTAGTTATTAAACATAAATTAGACCGAGAATCAGTTTCCCATTACGACGTCACAATAACAGCAACCGACTGTGGCGTGCCTCCTCTGTCTACATCCAGAACTTTGAGTATTGATGTGTCAGACGTGAATGATAATGCGCCACAATTTGCACAGAATCCAGTTGAACTTTACCTGGTAGAGAATAACGAGCCTGGAAAGCCGATATTTTCAGTTTCTGCCTCAGATAAAGATTTGAATGAAAACGCGGCTTTAACGTATCGTATAATCAGAGAGGAAAGCAGTCAACAGAAAAACGCAGCATTTTTAAATATTAATTCAGAAAATGGACAAATCACTGCGCTGAAAAGTTTCGACTTTGAAACGATGAAAACTTTCCAGTTCCAAGTTGTTGCCTCAGATTCTGGAACTCCGTCACTAAGCAACAATGTCACAGTCAACGTCTTCATCCTGGATCAGAACGACAACGCTCCAGTCATCCTGTATCCACTCAGCTCCAACGGTTCTGCTCAAGGTGTGGAGGAGATTCCCCGAAACGTCAACGCAGGACACTTGGTGACTAAAGTCAGAGCCTATGACGCTGATATAGGATATAACGGCTGGTTGCTCTTTTCACTGCAGGAAGTGACTGACCACAGTCTCTTTGCTTTGGACCGCTACACAGGACAGATCAGAACACTTCGCTCATTCACAGAGACAGACGAGGCTGAGCATAAACTGCTCATACTGGTCAAAGACAACGGCAACGTTTCTCTCTCAGCAACAGCTACTGTGATTGTCAAACTTGTGGAGCCCAAAGAGGCTTTTGCAGCTTCTGATGTTAAAGGTGCAGCAAAAGATGATGAGGACAGTAATGTGATCTTTTACCTGATGATAACTTTGGGCGCAGTTTCTGTGCTTTTTCTCGTCAGTATCATCGTGCTGATTGCAATGCAGTGCTCCAAATCCACAGACTATACTTCTAAATATCTGCCAGAGACTAATTATGATGGGACACTGTGTCACAGCATCCAGTACAGATCAGGAGAGAAGCGGTACATGCTAGTTGGACCCAGAATGAGTATAGGATCTACTATAGTACCGGGCAGTCATGCAAATACACTAATGCTTCCTGATAGGAAACGTCCTTCTGAAGAGGTAAGACCATGTTTAAGTTTTAACTGTCTTACCAGACGTGTTCCCTTTAGAAGTAAAACATATAATGCTCCTGATTTAAAGATAATATTACACCTGAATTGCAGCATATTTGTTAGCACTGTCCATGGTCCTGGCAAGTGGTTAAACTGCTGAAATTTAAGTTAGTTTGTTTTCTTCATAATATGAGAATTCGATTCTCTGTGTTGTTGTTGTTGTTGTTTTTTTTACTAAAAATGTCGCGTGTTTATTTAGGGATTAAATTACACGATTCAGTAGCTATATTGATTTAGGCGTCTATGAGTTTGTTTGTTTGTTTGTTTTTATTAGAAATCCATAGGTCCCTTGTAGTTGATTCTTATTTGTTTTCCTTGGAAAAAATGTTGTTAATTGCCTTCAAACCCTGTCATCGTTTCACTCAATCATCATTCAATTTTGTCAAAATCACACTTTTTTCTTTTAGAGAAATAATCGCACACGAAGCTAAATTGCTTTGACCTAAAGAAAAATACAACACTTGGATATACTAATACTAATAAGATGTTGACTACTACGATTAGGGACGATGATATGACAGCCTTGAAGTGGGTTAACTGATCAACATACTCTTTTGAAAAAAACTGAAAATTTGCTGCCTTTAATTCGTAGAAGTAAATTTTTATTCGGATGTATTACTTTGAAACACATACGTTACTAGCAAAAATTAGAACAATTTTCTAGACACGAAGCGACAACTTGCAGACGGGCTGATGTTGCAGTTTATGTGGTAGTTTTGTTTATCAACATATACTCATATGTTCAGTCCACAAGGTGTCAGTGTCATATCAGCATCACACTGGTATATTTTAGTGCTGGCCCTGCCCCTTCTATACAGTTTTTGTTCTGGTCGACAGAGAGGAGACGGTACCTTCCACAGAAACAAGTGTAGCCGTGATTAATACATCGGTTTGTTTGGAATCTGCAACACATTTCGCACTGGATATTTTGTTATTTAAACTACTTCCTTTGCTCAAAGGACTTTTAAGCGGGTATATAATTGGAAACATAAAGCGAAACGATGGAGCCAGGAGGACAAAGACGAGGAACGCAGTGCTGGTGGTTTGCTCTCAGCTTTTCTCTGATGCTCAGCTGTGTGGAGCGGGTTACAGCTCAGATAAAATATTCAGTTCCAGAGGAAGTAACGGTAGGAAGTGTTGTTGGGAATGTGGCAAAAGATCTGGGACTGGACATCAGTTCACTAGAGGAAAGACAGTTTCGTATTGTCTCTGGGGCTGAAAATAATCAATTTCTAGTAAATCCGAGAAATGGCGTCCTCTCTGTTCAAGAGAACATTGACAGAGAAGAGCTATGCAAAAGCATTTCTCCTTGTCTCATAAACCTAAAAATGGTAGCTGAGAATCCCATGGAAGTACATTATGTAGGAGTGGAAATCATAGACGTAAATGATAATTCACCCAGCTTTCAAGAGGAAGAAAGCATACTGGAGATTTCAGAGTCTACTTTCCCAGGTAAACGATTTCAGTTGCCAGCTGCACATGATCCAGATGTTGTTACTAATACAGTACGGATGTACAAATTGATCAATAACGATCATTTTAGTTTACAAATTCGAGAGAGGGGAGAGGACAAGATACCATTCTTAGTTTTACAAAAGGCTTTGGATCGAGAAAAGGAAAATAAACACAAACTGATCCTGACAGCAATTGACGGAGGAAATCCACCGAGATCAGGGACTCTTAATGTCACAGTCATAGTCCTGGATTCAAATGACAATAACCCTACATTTAGTCAAGAAGTGTATTCAGTAACAATACACGAAAATGTAGAGGTGAATACATGTGTAATTACCGTAAATGCAACTGATTTGGACGAAAGTTCAAACGGAGAAATAGAGTACGTTTTCGGTGGTCAACTTGACCGAAAGATTTATGAACTGTTTAGCTTAGATAAAAACACTGGTGAAATTCGAGTAAAAGGAAACATTGACTTTGAGACGGTGGATGTTTATAAACTAGATGTACACGCCACAGACAAAGGACAACCTCCGATGAGTACCGACTGCAGGGTGATTATCAAGGTGCTTGACGTAAATGATAATAAACCTGAGATAGAGGTAACATCTTTGTCAAAGATTGTATCAGAAGATTCCAAACCTGGGACTGTGGTGGCTTTGATCAGTATTACAGACCAAGACGCGGGTTTTAACGGTAAAGTAATATGTAGTCTTTCAGACAATGTGCCATTCGATTTAAAACCGTCATTTCAAGATAACATGTACTCTTTAGTTATTAAACATAAATTAGACCGAGAATCAGTTTCCCATTACGACGTCACGATAACAGCAACCGACTGTGGCGTGCCTCCTCTGTCTACATCCAGAACTTTGAGTATTGATGTGTCAGACGTGAATGATAATGCGCCACAATTTGCACAGAATCCAGTTGAACTTTACCTGGTAGAAAATAACGAGCCTGGAAAGCCGATATTTTCAGTTTCTGCCTCAGATAAAGATTTGAATAAAAACGCGGCTTTAACTTATCGTATAATCAGAGAGGAAAGCAGTCAACAGAAAAACGCAGTATTTTTAAATATTAATTCGGATAATGGACAAATCACTGCCCTTAAAAGTTTTGATTTTGAAAAGCTGAAAACTTTCCAGTTCCAAGTTGTTGCCTCAGATTCTGGAACTCCGTCACTAAGCAACAACGTCACAGTCAACGTCTTCATCCTGGATCAGAACGACAACGCTCCAGTCATCCTGTATCCACTCAGCTCCAACGGCTCTGCTCAAGGTGTGGAGGAGATTCCACGAAACGTCAACGCAGGACACTTGGTGACTAAAGTCAGAGCCTATGACGCTGATATAGGATATAACGGCTGGTTGCTCTTTTCACTGCAGGAAGTAACTGACCACAGTCTCTTTGCTTTGGACCGCTATACAGGACAGATCAGAACACTTCGCTCATTCACAGAGACAGACGAGGCTGAGCATAAACTGCTCATACTGGTCAAAGACAACGGCAACGTTTCTCTCTCAGCAACAGCTACTGTGATTGTCAAACTTGTGGAGCCCAAAGAGGCTTTTGCAGCTTCTGATGTTAAAAGTACAGCAAAAGATGATGAGGACAGTAATGTCATATTTTACCTCATGATAACTTTGGGCGCAGTTTCTGTGCTTTTTCTCGTCAGCATCGTAGTGCTGATTGCAATGCAGTGCTCCAAATCCACAGACTATACTTCCAAATATCTGCCAGAGACTAATTATGATGGGACACTGTGTCACAGCATCCAGTACAGATCAGGAGAGAAGCGGTACATGCTCGTTGGACCCAGAATGAGTATAGGATCTACTATAGTACCTGGAAGTCACGCAAATACTCTCGTACTCCCTGACAGGAGACGTCCTTCTGAGGAGGTAGGTCCATTGTGCGATTTTAAATCAAGGTTATTTTGGTTGTCAAGACGAAGTTTCCTTTACGATGTATCATTAACTTTTGAAACAGATGGAAATGTATTTAAGGTTTTTAATCGTTTTATTTCATTCCTCTCTTCTTTTTGTTTTACACACTTTATTTTCAAACAGTATTTTAGTTGTTATCACCATCATTTTGAAAGACTGCCCATTATATTCTGTAGTCTTTTGACACTGCACTAATTGCTGGGATATCCACGTATGCATAGGGAAAGAATAGTTTAGAAAAGATAAGTAACTAAATAAAGAAGGTCACGCCACTCAGATTGGGAAACTGTGGCAAAACACATGCATATTCATTAGCGTTGTCCATGGACAGGTGACCTTCAGACATAAACTCGTGGTCTTCAAGTTCAAATCTGTTTTTCGTTTCAGACCTTTTTGTATTTAGCGCCAATCCTATGTTTTCTATCACACTTATTAGAAATCACTAATTGTGTTACATATTACTGCGTCGTGGAAATAGTAATATACCTATCCACTGTTCGAATGGGATCCTGTTAATTCATCTGAAACGTGAAACTTAGCAGTACAAGCCTGAAACTCGCGTGTGCTGTGTCCTCGATTATTTTTCATCCAGTCTGCGCGCAGTTTTATCAGAATCACTTG
This sequence comes from Aulonocara stuartgranti, assembly GCF_965226115.1. Lineage (NCBI taxonomy): Eukaryota > Metazoa > Chordata > Actinopteri > Cichliformes > Cichlidae > Aulonocara > Aulonocara stuartgranti. Next base: position 31,414,048 of record NC_138940.1, read on the forward strand.
TGCGTTTGGCTAATCCTGCATCATTACACAGCATTAATGTAATACTGACAAATATCAGAATTCCCTGTTGCAATTAGTCATTATGATATACTGTACGCGTCTATCAGCTGATCATCATATGACGCAAAAATACATGAAATTTTATTCCTGAGACTCTGAAATATGTGACAAATTAAATCCATCACGGTACAAAAAATTCTTAAGAAAACATTTTTAGACTTGTTTTAATAGTGACTGGGACACATTTGGAAACATACTTGTATATTACATGTAGATGTTTGCTCTAACAATGAGTCACAAGATGTTCAGTCCACAAGGTGTCAGTGTCATATCTGCATCAAACTAATATGTTTTAGCTCTGGCCCTGCCCCTTCCACAGAGGTTTTGTTCTGGTTGGCAGAGAGGAGACGATACCTCAGACAGAAACAAGTGTAACCGTGATTTTTCCATGAATACAAGGGAATATGGGAAGAAGTGTTGATTTAGGCTACTTCCTTTACGGTAAACACCTCTGAGTGGATACAGTATTTATTATCTAAACGACAACGATGGAGGCAGGAGGACAAAGACGAGGAACGCAGTGTTGGTGGGTTGCTATCAGCTTTTCTCTGATGCTCAGCTGTGTGGAGCGGGTATCAGCTCAAATAAAATATTCAGTTCCAGAGGAAGTAAAGGTAGGAAGTGTTGTTGGGAATGTGGCAAAGGATCTGGGACTGGATATCAGTTCACTGGAGAAACGACGGTTTCGTATTGTTTCTGGAGCTGAAGATGCTCAGTTTGAAGTAAATCCGAACAATGGCGCGCTGTATGTTCACGGAAATATCGACCGAGAGGAGCTGTGCGAAAGAATACATCCATGTATCAAAAACCTAAAATTGGTAGCTGAGAACCCTATGGAAATACATCATGTGGGCGTGGAAATCATGGATGTAAATGATAATTCCCCCAGTTTTCAAGAATATGAAAAAATATTGGAAATGTCTGAATCCACTATAACAGGCAGACGGTTTCAATTGCCAACTGCGCATGATCCAGATGTTGTTACTAATACTGTGCGTATGTACAAATTAAACCATAACGATCATTTTAGTTTACAAATTCGAGAGAGAGGAGAGGACAAGGTACCATTTTTAGTTTTACAAAAGTCTCTGGATCGGGAAAAGGAAAGTGAACACAAACTGATACTAACAGCAATTGACGGCGGAAATCCACCGAGATCAGGGACTGTTAATGTCACAGTCATAGTCCTCGATTCGAATGATAACCACCCTACATTTAGTCAAGAAGTTTATTACGCTACAGTACGTGAGAATACAGATGCGGGTGTGTTTGTAATTAAGCTAAATGCGACTGACCTGGATGAGGGACTAAATGGACAAATTGAATACTTTTTTGGTGAAGAACTTAAGGGTAATTTATATGAGATTTTTAATATGGATAAGGACACTGGTGAGCTTCGAATCAATGGGGAAATTGACTTTGAGAAAACTGATATTTTTAAGTTGGACGTCCACGCCACGGACAAAGGACAACCTCCGATGAGTGCGGATTGCACAGTAATCATCAGTGTCTTGGACGTAAATGATAATAAACCTGAAATAGAGGTAACATCTTTGTCAAAGATTGTATCAGAAGATTCCAAACCTGGGACTGTGGTGGCTTTGATCAGTATTACAGACCAAGACGCGGGTTTAAACGGTAAAGTAATATGTAGTCTTTCAGACAATATCCCATTTGATTTAAAACCGTCATTTCAAGACAACATGTACTCCTTAGTTATTAAACATAAATTAGACCGAGAATCAGTTTCCCATTACGACGTCACGATAACAGCTACAGACTGTGGCGTGCCTCCTCTGTCTACATCCAGAACTTTGAGTATTGATGTGTCAGACGTGAATGATAATGCGCCACAATTTGCACAGAATCCAGTTGAACTTTACCTGGTAGAAAATAACGAGCCTGGAAAGCCGATATTTTCAGTTTCTGCCTCAGATAAAGATTTGAATGAAAACGCGGCTTTAACTTATCGTATAATCAGAGAGGAAAGCAGTCAACAGAAAAACGCAGCATTTTTAAATATTAATTCAGAAAATGGACAAATCACTGCCCTTAAAAGTTTTGATTTTGAAACGCTGAAAACTTTCCAGTTCCAAGTCGTTGCCTCAGATTCTGGAACTCCGTCACTAAGCAACAATGTCACAGTCAACGTCTTCATCCTGGATCAGAACGACAACGCTCCAGTCATCCTGTACCCACTCAGCTCCAACGGTTCTGCTCAAGGTGTGGAGGAGATTCCCCGAAACGTCAACGCAGGACACTTGGTGACTAAAGTCAGAGCCTATGACGCTGATATAGGATATAACGGCTGGTTGCTCTTTTCACTCCAGGAAGTAACTGACCACAGTCTCTTTGCTTTGGACCGCTACACAGGACAGATCAGAACACTTCGCTCATTCACAGAGACAGACGAGGCTGAGCAAAACTTGCTCATACTAGTCAAAGACAACGGCAACGTTTCTCTCTCAGCAACAGCTACTGTGATTGTCAAGCTTGTGGAGCCCAAAGAGGCTTTTGCAGCTTCTGATGTTAAAAGTGCAGCAAAAGATGATGAGGACAGTAATGTCATATTTTATCTGATGATAACTTTGGGCGCAGTTTCTGTGCTTTTTCTCGTCAGCATCATCGTGCTGATTGCAATGCAGTGCTCCAAATCCACAGACTATACTTCTAAATATTTGCCAGAGACTAATTATGATGGGACACTGTGTCACAGCATCCAGTACAGATCAGGAGAGAAGCGGTACATGCTAGTTGGACCCAGAATGAGTATAGGATCTACTATAGTACCTGGAAGTCACGCAAATACTCTCGTACTCCCTGACAGGAGGCGTCCTTCTCAAGAGGTAAGAACATATCTTGATTTAAATTGAAGGTCTTTTTGCTTGCAAAGATTATAAAGATGAAAATTCTTTCTACCAGAATCATTTTTCCTTTTAAACATATAATATGATTAGTGTTTAGAACATGGAAGAAATGTGCTCAAGGTTTTTGATTTGTATTTTTATTTTTTGTAACTGAATTATAAAGTTTTTTAGTTGCTACCTCTAAAAGTTGTCTCGCGAGGCTACCCATTATCATAACTAGTGGCACAAATTTTTGGAACATAAATTGCTAATAAGGCGGAAATTGCTTCATAAAAAACCCACAATAAATAAGAAAGATGACCAATATATCGGGAAACTATGGGGGAAACAGCGGTATTCTCAAGCGCTGTCCGTGGTTCTGATAAGAGATCACGTTTAGTCAGCTAGTGGTGGTGTTCAAGTTCAAATCTGATGGTTTCACATTTATTCATTTGCACTGTGAAAGTGATTAACACAGCCCTTACATTTACTTGAGTCATTCTATCTTTTATTTTCATCCAGTCTGAGTGTAATTTTTTCTAAGTCACATTTTTGTTAAGGAAACAGAGTGCGCATTTGGCAACTACTGCGTTACTAAACAATAATGCCACAATAACAAATAGAGTTCTCTGTTGCAGTTAGCCCTGCATGATATATTAGTCTGTTTACTAAATGTCACAAAAATACTAAGATGATCGTGGCTCAAGAGTTGGGAGTTTGCCTTGTAATCGGAAGGTTGCCGGTTCGAGCCCCGGCTTGGACAGTCTCGGTCGTTGTGTCTTTGGGCAAGACACTTTACTCGTTGCCTACTGGTGGTGGTCAGAGGGTCCGGTGGCGCCAGTGTCCGGCAGCCTCGCCTCTGTCAGTGCGCCCCAGGGCGGATGTGGCTACAATGTAGCTTGCCATCACCAGTGCGTGAATGTGTGTGTGAATGGGTGGATGACAGGTTGTGTAAAGCGCTTTGGGGCCCTTAGGGACTAGTAAAGCGCTATACAAATACAGGCCATTTACCATTTACCATAAACAAAAAGGGCTTCAGAAACTGCAAAAGTACTCCATCATTTGAACATATTGCTGTACAAATAACAAAGAAACAGCAAACAAAAAAAATGTTCAGTAAGAAAGACTGTTAATTTTTAGTGAGCAGACTACATGTTGGAAACATATTTGTGTAACACATGTAGCTGATTGCTTCAACAATGAGTAACAAGATGTTCAGTCCACAAGGTGTCAGTGTCATATCTGCATCAAACTAATATGTTACAATAGTGGCCCTGCCCCTTCCATAGAGGTTTTGTTCTGGTTGCCAGAGAGGAGACGGTATCGTCCAGAGAAACAAGGGTAGCCGTGATTTTTCCATGAATACAAGGGAAAATGGGAAGCATTACAGACGGGATATTTTGTGATTTATTCTAGCTTCTTAACGATAAATACCTGTGGGTAGATACAGTATTTGTTATCTAACACGATGGAGGCAGGAGGACAAAGACGAGGAACGCAGTGCTGGTGGCTTGCTATCAGCTTTTATCTGATGCTCAGCTGTGTGGAGCGGGTATCAGCTCAGATAAAATATTCGATTCAAGAGGAAGTAAAGGTAGGAAGTGTTGTTGGGAATGTGGCAAAGGATCTGGGACTGGATATCAGTTCACTGGAGGAACGACGGTTTCGTATTGTTTCTGGAGCTGAAGATGCTCAGTTTGAAGTAAATTCGAACAATGGCGTTCTGTATGTTCACGGAAATATCGACCGAGAGGAGCTGTGCGAAAGAATACATCCATGTATTAAAAACCTAAAACTGGTAGCTGAGAACCCCATGGAAATACATTATGTAGGAGTGGAAATCATAGATGTAAATGATAATTCGCCCAGCTTCACTGATGAAGAAAAAATAGTAGAAATTCCTGAATCCACTCTTCAAGGAAAACGTTTCCAGTTGCCAGCCGCACGGGACCCAGATGTTGTTACTAATACTGTACGTATGTACAAATTAAACCATAACGATCATTTTAGTTTACAAATTAGAGAGATGGGAGAGGACAAGATACCATTTTTAGTTTTACAGAAGTCTCTGGATCGGGAAAAGGAGAATGCACACAAACTGATACTGACAGCAGTTGATGGCGGAAATCCACCGAGAACGGGGACTCTTAATGTCACAGTCATAGTCCTCGATTCAAATGATAATCACCCTACATTTAACCAAGAATTATATTCAGTTACAATACCGGAAAATGTTGATAGGGATACTAGTGTAACTACGGTAAATGCAACTGATCTGGACGAGGGTGTAAACGGAAAGATTGAATACTTTTTTGGTGGCGAACTTAACACTAAATTGTATGATACATTTAGCCTAGATAAGGACACTGGTGAAATTCGAGTGAAAGGCGGAATTGACTTTGAGAATATGGAGGTATACAAGTTGGACGTCCACGCCACTGACAAAGGACAACCTCCGATGAGCACTAACTGCAGGGTGATTATCAATGTATTGGACGTAAATGATAATAAACCTGAGATAGAGGTGACATCTTTGTCAAAGATTGTATCAGAAGACTCTAAACCTGGGACTGTGGTGGCTTTGATCAGTATTACAGACCAAGACGCGGGTTTAAACGGTAAAGTAATATGTAGTCTTTCAGACAATGTGCCATTCGATTTAAAACCGTCATTTCAAGATAACATGTACTCTTTAGTTATTAAACATAAATTAGACCGAGAATCAGTTTCCCATTACGACGTCACAATAACAGCTACAGACTGTGGCGTGCCTCCTCTGTCCACATCCAGAACTTTGAGTATTGATGTGTCAGACGTGAATGATCATGCGCCGCAATTTGCACAGAATCCAGTTGAACTTTACCTGGTAGAAAATAACGAGCCTGGGAAGCCAATATTTTCAGTTTCTGCCTCAGATAAAGATTTGAATGAAAACGCGGCTTTAACTTATCGTATAATCAGAGAGGAAAGCAGTCAACAGAAAAACGCAGTATTTTTAAATATTAATTCGGATAATGGACAAATCACTGCGCTGAAAAGTTTTGACTTTGAAACACTGAAAACTTTCCAGTTCCAAGTTGTTGCCTCAGATTCTGGAACTCCGTCACTAAGCAACAATGTCACAGTCAACGTCTTCATCCTGGATCAGAACGACAATGCTCCAGTCATCCTGTATCCACTCAGCTCCAATGGTTCTGCTCAAGGTGTGCAGGATATTCCCCGAAACGTCAACGCAGGACACTTGGTGACTAAAGTCAGAGCCTATGACGCTGATATAGGATATAACGGCTGGTTGCTCTTTTCACTCCAAGAAGTGACTGACCACAGTCTCTTTGCTTTGGACCGCTATACAGGACAGATCAGAACACTTCGCTCATTCACAGAGACAGACGAGGCTGAGCACAAACTGCTCATACTGGTCAAAGACAACGGCAACGTTTCTCTCTCAGCAACAGCTACTGTGATTGTCAAACTTGTGGAGCCCAAAGAGGCTTTTGCAGCTTCTGATGTTAAAAGTACAGCAAAAGATGATGAGGATAGTAATGTCATATTTTACCTCATGATAACTTTGGGCGCAGTTTCTGTGCTTTTTCTCGTCAGCATCATCGTTCTGATTGCAATGCAGTGCTCCAAATCCACAGACTATACTTCTAAATATCTGCCAGAGACTAATTATGATGGGACACTGTGTCACAGCATCCAGTACAGATCAGGAGAGAAGCGGTACATGCTAGTTGGACCCAGAATGAGTATAGGATCTACTATAGTACCTGGAAGTCACGCAAATACTCTTGTGCTTCCTGATAGGAGACGTCCTTCTGAAGAGGTAAGAGCTTTAAAGTGTGATGTCACATGTTTTTGTGCATTCTTTTCCATCAATTTGACTTTTTATATCATCTAAATTTTCTTTTCTTTTTTGAAATCACAATTCTAAAGTATCATAGCTAAAGACTACAGTGCTAACACTAAAGTTAGTTTCATTGACATTTTGGTTATGATAAATGGTGATTCATAATGCTTCTACTGAATCAAATATGGGTCTAGGTAATGCGGTCGATTCTCATGAAAAACCGGTGGAATTGCACGTTACCAGACATGTTGCATGCTACTTTGCTGAACGGCACTTTTCTTAAATCAAATATATGCTGCTGAACAGTGTTGGTCCGGGCTGATCTTCTTTCTTCAGAAGCGGGTTAAATAACATCTTCTGAGATAATCAACATATGGAACAAAATTTTAACCCCCTGATAACGTATTTAATTGTTGGAATAACGGTTTCTTTTTAAACACTGTAATTTATGACTATATACTTCTCCAGTAACCTCTGGGTGTCAGTATTACATTGACAAACTGGAGACCACTTTACCCATCCTCTCACAAAGCTTTTGTTTGCCACTGCTATAAGCAGAGAAGACGCTTGACTCGAGCTCGCAATCTTTCCAAATCGCGCTTTATACATTATATTACAACAGGCAATGAGCTAGGTAGTCCAAACATTGTTTTTAAATCTTTTGTTTGATTACAATGGAGAACGAAAAACGAAGTCGTGGAAGGAATGGGGTCTGGTTTATTCTCCATGTAGCTTTGCTGCTGTTTTTCGGGAAAGAGGCTTCGGCAGAAATAAGATACTCTGTTGCAGAAGAGGTGAAAGATGGAACTGTTGTCGGAAATGTTGCAAAGGATCTCGGTCTTGATATCAGCTCTTTGACCAGCCGGCGGTTCCGTGTTGTGTCTGAATCCAAGGATGCGTTTTTTGATGTAAACCAGGACAACGGGGATCTATATTTGTTTAAGAAAATCGACAGAGAGGAGCTTTGCCTGGGCAGTGGGGCATGCATAATGGAGCTAAAAATTATAGCAGAAAACCCTTTGGAAATACACTACGTAGTTGTAGAAATTATTGATATTAACGATCACTCCCCTGTTTTCCCCGAAAAAGAACAGAGGTTTGAAATTTTTGAACAAACCATGGCAGGAAGACGATTTCAGCTGCACACTGCTCGGGACCCCGATTCTGGAATTAACGCAATTCGTACATATACTTTAACCTCAAACGAAAATTTTGAAGTAACAATCCGACAGAGCGATGAGGATATAATACCATTTTTGGTGCTGAAGAAATCGTTGGACAGAGAAAAAATCAACAAATACACGTTAACTGTCACTGCAGTTGATGGAGGAAAACCTCCGCGATCAGGCACCATAAATGTTACTATAATCGTTCTTGACACAAATGACAACCGTCCAACATTTAGTCAAGAGAGCTACCAAATAGAAATAGATGAAAATGTTCAAGTAGGGACTTCAATATTTAGAATGAATGCGACAGACCCAGATGAAGGTTCCAGTAGTGAAATTGTATACAGCCTTGGAAAAACACTCAAGAAAAAAGTCTATGATATATTTGAACTGGATAAAATAAGTGGGGAAATAAGAATAAAGGGAATAGTGGACTATGAAGAAAACGACGTTTATAAACTGGATATCGAGGCATCAGATAAAGGAACACCTCCATTAACTGGTGAGTGCAGATTAATTATAAAGATAAAAGACATCAATGATAATCCGCCAGAAATTGAAATCACATCGCTTTCAAATACAGTGTCTGAGGATTCAAAGCCCGGCACAATGATTTCACTCATCAGTGTGCGAGATAAAGATTCTGGTGTGAATGGGAAAATTATTCTCAGCCTAACCTCAGACTTACCGTTTGAATTAAAACCATCATATAAAGAGAACGTTTATTCCGTTGTCACTAAAGTTCTTTTGGACCGAGAGGAGGTATCTCAATATGAATTGACAATAAAAGCGACCGACTGTGGAGAGCCCCCTTTATCTACTTTTAAAACTTTGAACATCCAGGTAGCAGATGTAAATGACAACAGACCACATTTTCCCATAAATCCACTACACTTTTACCTGTCCGAAAATAACGTTGCTGGGAAATCAATATTCTCCGTAAGCGCAGTGGACAAAGACTTAAGTGACAATGCAGCAATTTCATATCGAATTGTGAAAGAGGGGAGCCAAAATGACATTATGTCATTACTAAGTATAAACAGTGATAACGGACACATTTCCACGCTGAAAAGTTTTGATTTTGAAACGCTGAAAACTTTCCAGTTCCAAGTTGTTGCCTCAGATTCTGGAACTCCGTCACTAAGCAACAACGTCACAGTCAACGTCTTCATCCTGGATCAGAACGACAACGCTCCAGTCATCCTGTATCCACTCAGCTCCAACGGTTCTGCTCAAGGTGTGGAGGAGATTCCCCGAAACGTCAACGCAGGACACTTGGTGACTAAAGTCAGAGCCTATGACGCTGATATAGGATATAACGGCTGGTTGCTCTTTTCACTCCAGGAAGTGACTGACCACAGTCTCTTTGCTTTGGACCGCTATACAGGACAGATCAGAACACTTCGCTCATTCACAGAGACAGACGAGGCTGAGCATAAACTGCTCATACTGGTCAAAGACAACGGCAACGTTTCTCTCTCAGCAACAGCTACTGTGATTGTCAAACTTGTGGAGCCCAAAGAGGCTTTTGCAGCTTCTGATGTTAAAAGTACAGCAAAAGATGATGAGGACAGTAATGTCATATTTTATCTGATGATAACTTTGGGCGCAGTTTCTGTGCTTTTTCTCGTCAGCATCATTGTGCTGATTGCAATGCAGTGCTCCAAACCCACAGACTATACTTCTAAATATTTACAAGAAGCAAATTATGATGGGACATTGTGTCACAGCATCCAGTACAGATCTGGAGACAGGAAGTACATGTTAGTTGGACCCAGAATGAGTATAGGATCTACTATAGTACCAGGAAGCCATACAAATACTCTGGTGATGCCAGACAGAAGACGGCCATCTGAAGAGGTAGGATAAATTCACGATGATTATTTTAATGCAATTGCCTAATTTCGCCTCACCTATTGGATAATCCTTACGACTCCCTGTCGTTTTTTAAGATAATGGAAGTGCTGGCACGTGGTATTGGTGAGGCATCTTAGTAGTTTTGAGTGATGTCCTTCTATTTGTATTGTAAATGTGTTAGCAATGTTACCACTAAACATATTTTGTATTCCTGCCCACGATACCGACGTGGTTATTGGTCATCGAAGAGAGAATCGAGCACGCTGTTGTTATTGATGTGATTTTAAGACTTTTCCACTGTCCATGGTGCTGAAAAGCTCTTATTAAGGTATTTAACTATGCTCGGTTATCACAGGACACTGAAGCTCTTTAACTACTACATTACAGAGTTAGTGCTTGTGATGATGCCCTAGGATATTTTTCCCTTGTCACACGGATAGCCATTTGAATAAAACTTTTAATATATTAAATTACAAAAGTTTCTATTTAGTCGAATCTGTTTTTCCCCATTTCCTACTAAATGTAAGCGCTGAATGATCCTGTGGGTGTCAGTGTTACTATAAGGAAGTGCGAAATTCCACTCAGCCCCTTGTAATGTGTGCGTTGTCACCTCGGCCACAAAGAATATCAACGTTTGGGGTTTCGCCTGTGTATTTTTCTTTTCACGAAAACGGATGTCTGGAGTAAAATCTCAGGAAAACTGGATGATTACTAAGTGGAAAAATACGCGTGGATTTTATTACATATGATTTTTCCAAAGGACAAAGAGGCAGAATGATAACTTGGCCGTATCCTCTGGTTTTCGCCGCGCTCTTCTGTTGTGTGCAGGTGATTTTAGCTCAGATTAAATATTTGACTCCAGAGGATGTTAAAGTGGGAGCTATTATTGGAAATGTTGCGAAGGATCTGGGGCTCGATGTCGGTACATTGATAAGCAGGCGTTTTCGTATTGTGTCTGGAGCCCAGGGTACGCTGTTTGAGGTAAACCCGAACAATGGGGCGTTGTATGTTCACGAAAATGTGGACAGGGAACAGCTGTGCGATAGAAATGTTGCCTGTTTATTAGATCTAAAAATTGTTGTTGAAAACCCCCTTGAAGTCCACTATGTTACTGTTGAAATAATAGATACTAACGACAATAGACCCAGTTTTACTGAGAAAGAAAAGGTAATAGAAATAGCAGAGACCACACTGCCAGGAGCACGATTTCAGTTACCAGGCGCTCGTGACCGAGATGTTGGAGTAAATGCGGTGCAGATTTATAAACTCAGTCAAAACGATCATTTTCATCTTGAAATTCGAGACAGAGGGGAAGATAAAATCCCTTTCCTCGTACTGCAGAGAAACTTGGACAGAGAGCGGAAAACAAACCATAGCTTGATTTTAACCGCTATGGATGGGGGGACGCCGCCAAAATCCGCAAATCTGAGCCTTACTATAAAGGTTCTTGATAACAACGATAACAGACCAGTATTTTCTCAAGAGGTTTATTCCGTTACATTGCAAGAAAATGCCCCATTAGACAAGACTATAATCAAAGTCCAAGCAACAGATCTAGACGAGGGTATTAACGGGGACGTCGAGTATACTTTTGGGGGTGATATTACTTCCAGTGTGTTGCGACTATTTACTTTAGACAGACTCACGGGAGAAATTCGAGTTATCGGAGAAATTGATTATGAGACAGCCAGTGTTTACAATTTAGATGTCCAAGCCTCAGACAAAGGTCAGCCGCCGATGACGACTGACTGTAGAATTATAATAAAGATTCAAGATGTCAATGACAATAAACCAGAAATAGAAGTGACTTCAATATCCAGCATAGTCCCAGAGGACTCAAAACAGGGTACCGTGGTCGCTCTCATTACTGTTACAGATGCTGATTCTGGTTTAAATAGCAAAGTCATATGTCATCTAACAGAAAATGTACCATTTGAATTAAAACCGTCATTTAAAGAAAACATGTACTCGTTAGTAACAAAAGAATCACTAGATAGGGAAACTGTGTCACATTATGACATTTCAATAACAGCTACAGACTGTGGTGAGCCGCCTCTTTCCACCTTTAAAAAGTTCAACATTCAGGTGTCAGATGTGAACGATAATATTCCGGAGTTCTCACATAATCCACTAGAATTATACTTGACGGAAAATAACGCGGCTGGCGCGTCAATATTCTCTGTCAGTGCATTTGATAAAGACTGCAATGAAAATGCAGCAATATCCTATCAAATACTCAGGGGGGGAGCTGGCCGCAATGTTATAGCATCCTTTGTGAATATACATCCCGAAAGCGGACAAATTACTGCGCTGAACAGTTTTGATTTTGAAACGCTGAAAACTTTCCAGTTCCAAGTTGTTGCCTCAGATTCTGGAACTCCGTCACTAAGCAACAACGTCACAGTCAACGTCTTCATCCTGGATCAGAACGACAACGCTCCAGTCATCCTGTATCCACTCAGCTCCAACGGTTCTGCTCAAGGTGTGGAGGAGATTCCCCGAAACGTCAACGCAGGACACTTGGTGACTAAAGTCAGAGCCTATGACGCTGATATAGGATATAACGGCTGGTTGCTCTTTTCCCTCCAGGAAGTTACTGACCACAGTCTCTTTGCTTTGGACCGCTATACAGGACAGATCAGAACACTTCGCTCATTCACAGAGACAGACGAGGCTGAGCATAAACTGCTCATACTGGTCAAAGACAACGGCAACGTTTCCCTCTCAGCAACAGCTACTGTGATTGTCAAACTTGTGGAGCCCAAAGAGGCTTTTGCAGCTTCTGATGTTAAAAGTGCAGCAAAAGATGTTGAGGACAGTAATGTCATATTTTACCTCATGATATCTTTGGGCGCAGTTTCTGTACTTTTTCTCATCAGCATCATCGTGCTGATTGCAATGCAGTGCTCCAAATCCACAGACTATACTTCTAAATATCTGCCAGAGACTAATTATGATGGGACACTGTGTCACAGCATCCAGTACAGATCAGGGGAGAAGCGGTACATGCTAGTTGGACCCAGAATGAGTATAGGATCTACTATAGTACCAGGAAGCCATGCAAATACTCTCGTGCTTCCTGATAGGAGACGTCCTTCTGAAGAGGTAAGACCTTAACACCCTTTTGTAAAAGCATTTTCCCTTTCCGTTATCGGCTTGCTTTACAATATCAGTTATAATGGCAGCAAGTAGCATAATGGTGCAGTGGTTCGCGCTATTACTTCAAAGAAAGAAAGTTTGGGTTTGTCTGGCTGGGTGGAGTTTGTACGCTTCCCGAGCCACTCTGTTCAATGTGCTATGTTTTCTTGCTGTTTCTTTTTAGATCACATTCACTGATAAGCTAGAAAGCCATACATGTACAAATAATAATAATAATAGTAATAATAATAGTAATAATAATAATCGTTTGTAGTTTTGCGAACTATTCGCTGCCCTTGGTGCTGATTGTTTTTTTTTCCCTTTCTTTTTTTTTTTCTTTGAGCATGTGTTGGGTGCCTTTACTGGCTCTCTTGGTAGTTGTTTATATGTCACTTTTTGCGATTAAAGTTCTGTGGGAGATCCTGTGATCGCTATCCATGGTGCCAAAAACTATCAGGCTATCAGGTGAAGGAATGTTAAAGAAACACAATGATTGATTAATGACATTATCTGTTGGAGCAAGTTATCAGCAAGTTTTTATGGGGTAAATCGAGAGAAAGAGGGAAGAGACTAGAAAATGTTAAAATACTAAATTTATATTTGTTGTTCGAGAGCCAGTCAACTTTAATTCAGTTCTCAAGCCTAAAAGAGGATTCAATCAATGGGAAAAAGAAAAAAAAAACAGCATATGAGGTTCTTTCTCAGCACAGCCTCTGGGTGTCACTATGAAATCAGAAAACCTTTAAGAACATTGTCCCTCCCCTTGCAAACCCTTTGTCTGAGCTGAGCAAAGCACTTGGACCAAATATACCAGCCGACAAAACCCTGTTGTTGGTTTTGTAAATATGTGGCGGTAAGCGAGTCGGTTATTGCTCTTGGCATTAACAGCTCCTGTGGATTTATATGCTGTTGAAAAATGATGGAGACTCCAACAAGTCACTACTCCCGGTTTGCCTTTTATTTGGCGTTGATGCTATTTTCCGGAAGAGAAGCTTTGGCTCAAATAAGATATTCTGTTGCAGAGGAGGTGGACGATGGCACTGTTGTTGGAAATGTTGCGAAGGATCTCGGGCTTGATGTAACCTCTTTGGGTGACCGACGGTTCCGTGTTGTCTCTGGAAGTGAGGACAGTATTTTTGAGGTAAACCAGAATAGTGGGGCATTGTATGTCAGTAATCATATCGATAGAGAGGAACTCTGTCAGGGCAGCGGTGCTTGCCGCATGGAGGTAAAAATTCTTGTAGAGAACCCTTTGGAAATACACTACATAATCGTAGAAATTACTGACATAAATGATAATTCTCCTAGTTTTCCTGCAAGAGAGCAGACATTTGAAATAGCTGAACAAACACTGCCAGGGAAGAGATTTCAGCTGCACACTGCTCGCGATCCCGATGCTGGATTAAACTCTATTCGTACATATACTATAACCTCAAATGAACATTTTGAAGTAAATATCCGTCAAAGTGATGCAGGAAAGGTACCGTTTTTAGTGCTTAAGAAATCACTAGATAGAGAACAAAATAATGAACACAAGCTAGTGATGACAGCTGTCGATGGAGGAAAACCTCCAAGATCAGGCACATTAAATGTTACCATAACTGTTCTGGATAGTAATGACAATCGTCCAATATTTAGTCAGGAGATTTATCACTTGTCTATAAAAGAAAACATACCCGTCGGTGCATCAGTATTTAGAATGAATGCGACAGATTATGATGACGGTACTAATGGAGAAGTTGAATATACTCTCGGAAAAACTTTATGGCAGAAAGTTTATGATATTTTTGAACTGGACAAAATAAGTGGAGAAATTACGGTCAAAGGAGTAGTGGACTATGAAGAAAACAACGTGTATGAACTGGATGTTGAGGTATCGGATAAAGGAACGCCTCCATTGATGGGCGAGTGTAGACTAATTATAAAAGTACTAGATGTCAACGATAACCCGCCTGAAATCGAAGTTACATCACTTTCCAACACAGTGCCTGAAGATTCCAAGCTTGGCACCGTTATTTCACTTCTTAGTGTGAAAGACAAAGACTTCGGTGTGAATGGAAAAATAATATCAAGCATTATTAATGAAGTCCCTTTTGAATTAAAACCTTCTTATAAGGAAAACACATACTCAGTGGTAACTAAGGATGTTTTGGATCGAGAGGTGGTGTCCCATTATGAAATAACAATAAAAGCCACCGACTGCGGTGAACCTCCACTATCTACTTTTAAAACTCTGCGCATTGAGATATCAGACGTAAATGACAACAGTCCACATTTCAAACAAAATCCTTTAGAGTTTTATCTCGTAGAAAACAACGCTGCTGGAAAGTCTATATTTTCTGTAAGCGCTTCAGACAATGACTTAAATGACAATGCAGCCATTTCATATCACATTATGAGAGAGGGGAGCCAAAATGACGTTATGTCATCCCTGAATATAAACAGTGATAATGGACAAATCACTGCGCTGAAAAGTTTTGACTTTGAAACGCTGAAAACTTTCCAGTTCCAAGTCGTTGCCTCAGATTCTGGAACTCCGTCATTAAGCAACAACGTCACAGTCAACGTCTTCATTCTGGATCAGAACGACAACGCTCCAGTCATCCTGTATCCACTCAGCTCCAACGGCTCTGCTCAAGGTGTGGAGGAGATTCCCCGAAACGTCAACGCAGGACACTTGGTGACTAAAGTCAGAGCCTATGACGCTGATATAGGATATAACGGCTGGTTGCTCTTTTCACTCCAGGAAGTGACTGACCACAGTCTCTTTGCTTTGGACCGCTACACAGGACAGATCAGAACACTTCGCTCATTCACAGAGACAGACGAGGCTGAGCATAAACTGCTCATACTGGTCAAAGACAACGGCAACGTTTCCCTCTCAGCAACAGCTACTGTGATTGTCAAACTTGTGGAGCCCAAAGAGGCTTTTGCAGCTTCTGATGTTAAAAGTGCAGCAAAAGATGATGAGGACAGTAATGTCATATTTTACCTCATGGTAACTTTGGGAGCAGTTTCTGTGCTTTTTCTCGTCAGTATTTTCGTGCTGATTGCAATGCAGTGCTCCAAATCCACAGACTATACTTCTAAATATCTGCCAGAGACTAATTATGATGGGACACTGTGTCACAGCATCCAGTACAGATCAGGAGAGAAGCGGTACATGCTAGTTGGACCCAGGATGAGTCTAGGATCTACTATAGTATCTGGCAGCCATGCAAATACTCTAGTGCTTCCTGATAGGAGACGTCCTTCTGAAGAGGTAAGACGTTGCCCATCATTTTTTAATTCGTTTAATTTCTATTTCACAAACAGACGCCCTGAAACAGTACTTACTGGGGTATTTTAACATCTATACCAATACAAATACACGTTTCCTTTTAATTATTTTGGTCTCAGCTTTTGAGAAGTTTCCCTTACAAAGTTGAAAAAAAGTTAAGAAATGTATAGTTGTGACGCGTGGGTCTTACACGTTCCCAGCTTTAAATTTAGAATTAGTCAATTTATGGGCAGTATACATCAGCTTTGTTGTTTTAACACACATCTACATTCGCTGTGTAAAACAAACTCTGTATAACTACTTGATGCCCATTGCGATCAAAGTATGTCAACATGAAATTCATCCCTATAGAATTAATCTGAGTACTATCAGATCCATGTTTCCTAATGCTTCTTCGATTGCATTAAGTTCTATGGCAGGAAAAAATAGTACAGTCGCTTTAATTTGTAAGGCGGAAAGAAAGCATATAGAGAAGACAAAATATATGTATCATATGAATCACGTTTTGTAACACATCTCCTCTGGGTGTCACTCTTACATCGGAAGAAAAAAATGACTCCGTCCCTCCTCTTTCAAGGCTTTTGTTTCAGATTGAGGAGGGGAAATCGCGTATTAAAACCAAACCCACCAGCTGATGGACGGTTTATATTTTAGAAATATGCTATAACCTGCTGTTTGTCGACTCAGGGAGCTTCTGTGTATGTAGGTACTGTTAAATAGCTATGAAGATCACTACAGGATCACGAACGATGAAGGGTTACTGGTTTGTTTTTCATGTGGCCGTATTGCTGCTTTTTGGGAAGGAGGCTTTTTCTCAGATACGATATACTGTTCCAGAGGAGGTTGCAGATGGAACTGTAGTTGGAAATATTGCGAAAGATCTGGGCCTTGACATCAATTCTTTGGCTGATCGACGTTTTCGTGTTGTGTCTGGAAATACGGATGCCTTTTTTGAGGTAAACCAGGACAATGGGGCTCTCTATGTTCGCAAGAAAATCGACAGAGAGGTTCTCTGTCAAGGAAGTGGCGCATGCTTACTGGAGCTTAAAATTCTTGTTGAAAACCCACTGGAAATGCATTATGTAGTTGTGGAAATTACTGATGTAAATGATCATTCTCCTAATTTCTCCGAAAGAAATCAGAGATTTGAAATAGCCGAACATACACTGCCGGGAAGGCGGTTCCAGCTACACACCGCTCGTGATCCTGATGCAGGACTTAATTCCATTCATACCTACACCTTAACACCAAATGATCATTTTGAATTAGATGTCCGCCAAAGTGACGAGGACAAAATACCATTTTTAGTCCTAAAAAAGTCGCTGGACAGAGAGCAAAAATGCAACCATTCGCTTGTGGTTACAGCAGTTGATGGGGCTAAACCTCCAAGATCCGGAACCCTAAATGTTACAGTTATTGTTCTAGACAGTAATGACAATCGCCCAATGTTTAGTAAGGATATTTATGAAATTTCAGTCCCAGAAAACGTTTTGGTTGGCACCAAAATATTTAAAATTAATGCGACAGATCCAGATGAAAACTTAAATGGAGCAGTTGAATATAGCCTTGGAAAAACTCTAAAGAAGAAAGTGTATGATATATTTGAACTGGACAAGTTAAGTGGGGAAATTATAGTAGAGGGATTGATTGACTATGAAGAAAATGACGTTTACAAACTTGATATTGAGGCGTCCGATAAAGGAACACCCCCACTGACGGGTGAGTGCAGAGTCATCATAAAAATCACAGATGTTAATGACAATCCACCAGAAATAGAAATCACGTCACTATCAAATTCAGTATCCGAGGACTCCAAGCCTGGCACAGTTATTTCTCTACTCAGTGTAACAGATAGAGATTCCGGAGTGAACGGAAATATTATTACAAGCATAATCTCAGACGTGCCTTTTGAATTAAAGCCTTCGTATAAGGAAAATATATATTCAGTTGTAACCAAGGGACTTTTAGATCGAGAAAAAGTGTCTTATTATGAAATAACAATGAAAGCCACGGATTGTGGTGAGCCTCCACTATCTACTTTTAAAACCCTTAGCATTCAAATATCAGATGTAAACGATAACATCCCACAATTCTCGCAGAATCCACTACAGGTTTACCTGTCAGAAAACAACGTTGCTGGAAAGCCAATATTTTCAGTAAGCGCGACGGATAAAGACTTGAACGACAATGCAGCCATTTCATATCACGTTGTGAGAGAAGGGAGTAAAAATGATATAATGTCTTTCCTAAGTGTGAATTCAGACAATGGACAAATCACTGCGCTGAAAAGTTTTGATTTTGAAACGCTGAAAACTTTCCAGTTCCAAGTTGTTGCCTCAGATTCTGGAACTCCGTCACTAAGCAACAACGTCACAGTCAACGTCTTCATCCTAGATCAGAACGACAACGCTCCAGTCATCCTGTATCCACTCAGCTCCAACGGCTCTGCTCAAGGCGTGGAGGAGATTCCCCGAAACGTCAACGCAGGACACTTGGTGACTAAAGTCAGAGCCTATGACGCTGATATAGGATATAACGGCTGGTTGCTCTTTTCACTGCAGGAAGTTACTGACCACAGTCTCTTTGCTTTGGACCGCTATACAGGACAGATCAGAACACTTCGCTCATTCACAGAGACAGACGATGATGAGCATAAACTGCTCATACTGGTCAAAGACAACGGCAACTTTTCTCTCTCAGCAACAGCTACTGTGATTGTCAAGCTTGTGGAGCCCAAAGAGGCTTTTGCAGCTTCTGATGTTAAAAGTGCAGCAAAAGATGATGAGGACAGTAATGTCATATTTTACCTCATGATAACTTTGGGCGCAGTTTCTGTGCTTTTTCTCGTCAGCATCATCGTGCTGATTGCAATGCAGTGCTCCAAATCCACAGACTATACTTCTAAATATCTGCCAGAGACTAATTATGATGGGACACTGTGTCACAGCATCCAGTACAGATCAGGAGAGAAGCGGTACATGCTCGTTGGACCCAGAATGAGTATAGGATCTACTATAGTCCCGGGTAGCCATGCAAACACATTAGTTCTACCCGACAGGCGGAGAGCATCTGAAGAGGTAAGACCTTAACACCCTTTTGTAAAAGCATTTTCCCTTTCCGTTTTCGGCTTGCTTTACAATATCAGTTATAATGGCAGCAAGTAGCATAATGGTGCAGTGGGTCACGCTATTACTTCAAAGCAAGAACCTTTGGGTTCGTCTGGCTGGGTGGAGTTTGTACGCTTCCCGAGCCACTCTGTTCAATGTGCTAAACACCAGCTGTTTTCGTGCTGTTTTTTAGATCATATTCACTGATAAATTATAAAGCCATAATAACAATAACAATAACAATAACAATCCTTTGTGGTTTTGCGAACTATTCGCTGCCCTTGGTGCTGATTGTTTATTTTTTCCCTTTCTTTTTATTTCTTTGAGCATGTGTTGGGAGCCTTTACTGTCTCTCTTGGTAGTTGTTTATATGCTACTTTTTGGAATTAAAGTTATGTGGGAGAGCCTGTGATCGCTATCCATGGTTCCAAAAAACTATCAGGCTATCAGGTGAAGGAATGTTAAAGAAACACAATGATTGATTAATGCCATTATTTGTTGGAGCAAGTTATCAGCAAGTTTTTATGGGGTAAACCGAGAGAAAGAGGGAAGAGACTAGAACAATGTTAAATTACTAAATTTCTATTGGTTGTTCGAGATCCAATCAACTTTAATTCAGTTCTTAGCTTGTAGCTTGTTCTCAGTAGCAGTGTTACTCATCTAGTCACACTCAGGTTATACAATTGCTGCATGTGTTACCGTTTCCTTGAAATCACACTACAGCAAAACAGTCATCATTATGACGTAGTATGTCCCGCTTTGCATTGTGGTGTTTTTGAAAATGAAGTACTTTAAAACATGATTACATTTTCATTTTTTACTGTAGTTACCTTTGAGACGGTTTTAATTACCAATACTATTACCAATATTATAGCTAAGCTGCAATAACCAGAATAGTTTCTTGTGAATAGGAGAACAGTTTTTGATATTACTATGTTACATTTTCTGGTTACGTTTGTCAACCTCCGCTTTCTGTTGGTGTTACAATTACAGGTATCTTTGGTAACGAGAGCAGCTATGTCAAGAGCAGCTATCGCTGTCTGTAGTGCTGAACTATACTGTGGCGCGTTGCCGGTTCCATTCAAAGTAGGGTGTTAGATTAATATACTGTTATGTAAAAGCAGAAAAATTAAATCTTTCTTCAGTACTATTAAAAAATGAATACAAAATTCAACTGGTGAAATTCAGGGGAAAGAAATACCTCACGTATCCTTAAGTAAGTGGATAGAACTCTTTTATCGCTATTGTCCTCAGTGACAAATTTTGCACATACAATACATACCTATACTGGTCCTTACTTAAAATCATCAGAAATAAACACACAGAGTTGTCCTCTTGGTGTCACTATAACATAAATGACCAGAAAACACAGTCCCTCCCCTAACAAAGCTTTTTGTCTGGTGGTTCACAGCAACGAATGCATAATATCTAAAAACGGGAGTCGGATGAGACCGTGAAGTAATCGCAAATATAATTATTATAGAAACAGATTCAGGTGTCATCGTGTGCAACTGGACAACAATGAGGAATGGAAGACCGTATCGATGCTGTGAGTGCTTCTGGGTTGCTTTTTATTTGACACTGCTGCTGGTTTTCGGAAAGCGGGCTTTGGCTGATTTGAGATACTCTGTTCCGGAGGAGGTCAAAGAAGGAACTACTGTTGGAAATGTGGCCAAGGATCTTGGTATTGACAAAACCTCTTTGACTGATCGTCGGTTCCGTGTTGTTTCTGGATTTAAGGACGCGTTTTTCGAGGTAAACCCGGACAATGGGGCTTTACAGGTTCGTAAGAAAATCGACAGAGAAAAGCTTTGTCACGGTAGCGGTTCATGCCTCATTGAGCTAAAAATCCTTGTTGAAAATCCCCTGGAAATGCATCATATTGCTGTAGAAATTGCTGATGTAAATGATCACTCCCCCAGCTTTTCTGAAAAGGAGCAGACCTTTGAAATGGCCGAGCATACATCTCCGGGAACACGATTCCAGCTTCACCCGGCTCGTGATCCTGATGCTGGAATAAACTCTATCCGCATATACACACTAACGTCAAACGAGCATTTCGATATTGAGATTAGTCAAAGTGATGAGGACAAAATACCATTTCTAGTGCTGAAGACATCTTTAGACAGAGAACAAAAGAATAAACACTTGCTAACTGTAACAGCAGTTGATGGAGGTAAACCTCCAAAATCTGGCACGCTTAATGTATCCGTTATTGTTCTTGACAGTAATGATAATCGCCCGACATTCAGTCGGGAGACTTACCAAATTGAAATAAAAGAAAATGTCTCTGTTGGTGCTGTTGTTGCAACTGTAGCTGCTATAGACCCAGATGAAGGCACTAACGGGGAAATAGAATACAGCCTGAGCAAAACATTAGCGCGTAAAGTTTATCAGATATTTGAACTGGATAGTGTAAGTGGACAAATTACGCTAAAAGTAGCATTAGATTTTGAGGATTCTGAGATTTATAAACTAGACGTTGAAGCATCTGATAAAGGACAACCTCCATTAATCGGAAGGTGTAGAGTAATAATAAAGATACAAGACATTAATGATAATGCACCAGAAATAGAAGTCACGTCACTATCAAATACAGTAACCGAAGATTCAAAGCCTGGCACAGTTATTTCACTTATCAGTGTAACGGATAAAGACTCTGGACTTAATGGAAAAATAATTACACACATGACCGACAATGCACCTTTCGAATTAAAACCTTCTTACAAGGAAAACATATATTCCGTGGTCACGAAGGGAGTGTTAGATCGAGAAACTGTACCAGAATACGAAGTAATAATAACAGCTACAGACTGTGGTGAGCCTCCTTTATCGAGTTTTAAAACTCTTAGCATTCAGATAGCAGATGTAAATGACAACAGTCCACAATTCACCCAAAACCCATTACAGTGTTACCTGACAGAAAATAACTTCGCAGGTGCGCCAATATTTTCTGTGAGTGCGGTAGACCTCGATGCAAATGAAAACGCAGCTATTTCATATCATCTTCTGAGAGAAGGTGGTGAAAATTATGTAATATCTTTTCTAAATGTGAATTCAGATAATGGACAAATCACTGCGCTGAAAAGTTTTGATTTTGAATCGCTGAAAACTTTCCAGTTCCAAGTTGTTGCCTCAGATTCGGGAACTCCGCCACTAAGCAACAATGTCACAGTCAACGTCTTCATCCTGGATCAGAACGACAACGCTCCAGTCATCCTGTATCCACTCAGCTCCAACGGTTCTGCTCAAGGTGTGGAGGAGATTCCCCGAAACGTCAACGCAGGACACTTGGTGACTAAAGTCAGAGCCTATGACGCTGATATAGGATATAACGGCTGGTTGCTCTTTTCACTGCAGGAAGTGACTGACCACAGTCTCTTTGCTTTGGACCGCTATACAGGACAGATCAGAACACTTCGCTCATTCACAGAGACAGACGAGGCTGAGCATAAATTGCTCATACTGGTCAAAGACAACGGCAACGTTTCTCTCTCAGCAACAGCTACTGTGATTGTCAAACTTGTGGAGCCTAAAGAGGCTTTTGCAGCTTCTGATGTTAAAAGTGCAGCAAAAGATGATGAAGACAGTAATGTCATATTTTACCTCATGGTAACTTTGGGCGCAGTTTCTGTACTTTTTCTCATCAGTATCATCGTTCTGATTGCAATGCAGTGCTCCAAATCCACAGACTATACTTCTAAATATCTGCCAGAGACTAATTATGATGGGACACTGTGTCACAGCATCCAGTACAGATCAGGAGAGAAGCGGTACATGCTCGTTGGACCCAGAATGAGTATAGGATCTACTATAGTCCCTGGAAGCCATGCAAATACATTGGTGATGCCAGATAGGAGGAGAACATCTGAGGAGGTAAGACTAACATATAACACATACTGTGCATCCAGCTCAGATGTGTCAGCTGTTATTTGGTCTGCAAGATTAAACCTTTTGATAACTCATGATGAATGAATTAATGGGTTAGTTGCTTTTTGAATCCATATCAATACAAAAATGTGTACAAATTCAAAATAATTACCAATACTATAACGTTTTCTTTCATTATCAATATAAAGAAAGCCTATGAGTTTGTTTGTTTTAAGATTTCTTTTAGTAGAAATATCGGAGAAATATATACAACAACACCCACTACTACTGTTACTAACAGAAACAAAAACAACAACAATAATAATAAAGAGAAGAAGAAGCAGAAGAAAAGAAGAAGAAGCAAATATTGCGCAGCGTTTTGTCTCGAATCCTGCATGTACGTCCTTCCGACGTGACGTGTTAAATTGTTACTGTGGCGGAGTTCACTAATATACACCGTTTATTTTCTCAATGACACATGAGACTAATAAAAAGTCTCTGACTGTAAAGATGGCGCAGCCCTTCCCTTAGCATATTATAGTGTGTTTGCTGCAACTTGAGTTTATCTGCTGACTTATGTTGATGTGGCTGTTGTTACTAATGTATAGGAAAACCTTTCAGAGTATAAATCGTCTAAAATGTTGTCCTCTTGGCGTCACTGTTACACCGAGCATTCCATAAAGGAATTAGGTCCTCCCCTAAGAAGGCTTTTGTTTGATACCTCACAGCAAAGCTGATGTGAGTCGGATGAGGCGGTGCCATATGTTTTCTTTACATACTTTACGAAAAGCCAAGGATATATAAATTGAGCTTCCTAGAGAAATATGTTTTATGTGTAAATGTGTTGTTTGAGAAGGATGGCTGAGAGAACACGAAGCAGAACAGGCAACCGCTGTTGCTTTGCTTTTCATTTGTCTTTGCTGCTGATTTTCGGAGAGCAGGCTTTCGCTGAACTGAGATACTCGATTCCAGAGGAGATGAAAGAAGGGACTATTGTTGGAAATGTTGCTAAGGATCTTGGTCTTGACAAAACCTCTTTGGCTGATCGTCTGTTACGTGTTGTATCGGGCTCTAAGGATGCGTTTTTCGAGGTGAATCCGGACAATGGTGTGTTACTGGTTCGTAAGAAAATCGACAGAGAGGAACTGTGCCATGGAAGTGGTGCTTGCATGATAGAGCTAAAAATGCTTGTAGAGAACCCACTGGAAATCCACTATGTAGCTGTAGAAATTACTGATGTAAATGACCATTCCCCGAGTTTTTCTGAAAAACAACAAACCTTTGAAGTAGCAGAACAATCATCCCCGGGAACACGATTGGAACTGCATGCGGCCCGTGATCCTGATGCTGGCATAAATTCTATCCGCACATATTCATTATCTTCAAATGATCACTTTGATATAGAGATTAGTCAAAGTGATGAGGAAAAAATACCATTTCTAATTCTGAAGAATTCCCTAGACAGAGAAAAAAAACATAAACATTTCCTCTTTGTAACCGCGGTTGATGGAGGTAAACCTCCGCGATCAGGAACGCTTAATGTTTCCATCACTGTTCTTGATACTAATGATAATCGCCCGACGTTTATACAGGATACTTATCAAATAGAAATATTTGAAAACGTTTCGGTTGGGACGACTGTTGCAAACGTAAATGCAACAGATCCGGATGAAGGGACAAATGGGGAATTAGAGTATAGCCTTAGTAAAACATTAGCGCGTAAAATTTATGACATATTTGAACTGGATAGTGTAAGCGGAGAAATTACACTGAAAGGAGGGTTGGATTTTGAAGATTCCGAGGTTTATAAACTAGATGTGCAGGCGTCAGACAAAGGAACGCCTCCGTTAACAAGCAGGTGTAGAGTGATTGTGAAAATTAAGGACGTCAATGACAATCGACCGGAAATAGAAGTCACGTCACTGTCAAATACAGTAACCGAAGATTCAAAGCCTGGTAAAGTTATTTCACTTATCAGTGTAACGGATAAAGACTCTGGAGTTAATGGGAAAATTATTTCACGGATAACTCAGGGCATTCCTTTTGACTTAAAACCATCCTATAAAGAAAATACTTACTCAGTTGTTACTAGCAGGTTTCTGGACCGAGAGGTGGTGTCACATTATGATATTACAATAGAAGCTACAGACTGTGGTGAGCCTCCTTTATCCAGTTTTAAAATTCTTAGCATTCAGATAGCAGATGTAAATGACAACAGTCCACAATTCCTGCAAAACCCATTACAGTGTTATCTGTCAGAAAATAACTTCGCAGGTGCGCCAATATTTTCTGTAAGCGCGTCGGACAACGATGCAAATGAAAACGCAGCTATTTCATATCATCTTCTGAGAGGAGGTGGTGAAAATGACGTCACAGCATTCCTAAATGTGAATTCAGATAATGGACAAATCACTGCGCTGAAAAGTTTTGATTTTGAAACGCTGAAAACTTTCCAGTTCCAAGTTGTTGCCTCAGATTCTGGAACTCCGTCACTAAGCAACAACGTCACAGTCAACGTCTTCATCCTAGATCAGAACGACAACGCTCCAGTCATCCTGTATCCACTCAGCTCCAACGGCTCTGCTCAAGGCGTGGAGGAGATTCCCCGAAACGTCAACGCAGGACACTTGGTGACTAAAGTCAGAGCCTATGACGCTGATATAGGATATAACGGCTGGTTGCTCTTTTCACTGCAAGAAGTTACTGACCACAGTCTCTTTGCTTTGGACCGCTATACAGGACAGATCAGAACACTTCGCTCATTCACAGAGACAGACGAGGCTGAGCATAAACTGCTCATACTGGTCAAAGACAACGGCAACGTTTCTCTCTCAGCAACAGCTACTGTGATAGTCAAACTTGTGGAGCCCAAAGAGGCTTTTGCAGCTTCTGATGTTAAAAGTGCAGCAAAAGATGATGAGGACAGTAATGTCATATTTTATCTCATGATAACTTTGGGCGCAGTTTCTGTGCTTTTTCTCGTCAGCATCATCGTTCTGATTGCAATGCAGTGCTCCAAATCCACAGACTATACTTCTAAATATCTGCCAGAGACTAATTATGATGGGACACTGTGTCACAGCATCCAGTACAGATCAGGAGAGAAGCGGTACATGCTAGTCGGACCCAGGATGAGTATAGGATCTACTATAGTCCCTGGAAGTCATGGAAATACTCTAGTGCTTCCCGACAAGAGAAGAACATCTGAAGAGGTAAGATGCCTTAAATGGCCAAAACTCTAGTTTTGCTTTTAGTAGAGTTTGACAACAAACTTGTCTTGATTTGCCATTTAGAGGTGTTGGTGAATGCTGTCAGTGGTGCTGAAACCACGCGCTATTTATCTTCTTCTTTCTTTCCTAACACCATGAAATTTGACATGTCCTTCTTAACACAAGTGCAAGTATCAACTTAAAGATGAGATACTTTAACATGCACTATTATCCAGGGAAAAAAAAAACTTTGATAGTCACTTGGTGTCACTATCTGAGCAGAAAAGTGTTTAAAGATAAGCTCTTTGTCAGCAGTATGGGACCTCCTATTTGTGGGATGGGTTTCACTCTATGCCTCCTCTTCATTTAGAGCATATATTCATCTTATGTGAACCTGATACTGCACGGTAGCCTGTCTGGTGATATGAATATTTTTTATTATTTTTCTCAACTCGTGGAAAACTCTGTATTGTAAATCACAGAGGAACATTTTTATCTCCTAATTATGGAGCGAAAACAACCTGGAGCATCAAAAGACGAATTGCGGTGGATCGCTTTCATTGTTGTAGTTATTCTAGTGTGGAGCCGCGCTTCGGCGCAGATCAGATATTCCATTGCCGAGGGAGTCAATGAAGGAACTGCTGTTGGAAATATAGCAAAGGATTTGGGATTGGAAAAGAATACATTGAAAGAGAGAGGATGTCGCATTGTTGAGGGTTCATCGGAGTCGTTTTTTCACGTGGACCAAAACGATGGAATACTATACGTTGACCGTATAATTGACAGAGAGAAGGTTTGTGAGAGAAACACAGCGTGTTTGATCAACCTAAAAACAGTGCTTGAAAACCCTCTTGAAATTCATTATGTGACTGTGGAGATTCAGGATGTGAACGATCATGCTCCTAGCTTTTCAGTTAAACAGTACCGTCTCGAAATTTCAGAGTCAGTTTTACCAGGTTTGCGCCTCCAGCTGCAGGCAGCGCATGACCCCGATGTTGGTCAGTTTTCTGTCCAAGAGTATAAGCTCAGTCCCAATAATCACTTTCGATTAGAAGTTAAAGATCGCGGAAAAGAGGGAAAAATACCGATTTTAGTTTTACTCAAGACGCTAGACAGGGAAACAAAGAAAATTCATAAGCTACTTCTTTCAGCTATTGATGGAGGGAAGCCAAGTAAATCTGGAACAGCTGAAATATTTATCGATGTGTTAGACGTTAATGATAATATGCCAGTTTTCAATGAAGACACGTACTCGGTACTTGTGAACGAAAACACTCCCACCGGTACAACAATAGTAAAAGTAAATGCTTCTGACTTAGACGAGGGATCAAACGGTGAGCTTATCTATTCTTTAGGTAGCAATGTAAACCACAGGATACGCGAACTATTTCGTGTTGATCCAAACACCGGTGAAATTATTATTCAAGATGTGCTAGATTTCGAATCAGAGGAAAGCTATGAAATTGATATACAAGCGTCTGATAAAGGCTCGGCTCCGTTAAGGACAGACAAAAGTGTGTTGGTGAAGATTGTTGATTTGAATGATAATGCCCCTCAGATAGAGGTCACTTCGTTTTCAAAGGCAATACCCGAGGATGCAAGACTGGGAACTACTGTGGCATTAATCAGTGTTATCGATAAAGACTCTGGTCTTAACGGGAAAGTAATTTGCTCATTTAATGAAGAAGTCCCTTTCAAATTGTCACCTTCAACACACGACAACATGTATTCCATAAGTACAAAATCGCCACTGGATAGAGAAAAGCAGGCCATATATGATGTAACAATAGTTGCAAAAGATGCAGGCACACCCTCGCTAACTTCTGTAAAAAGCATTACTATTATTGTATCGGATGTGAATGATAACAGGCCGGAGTTTTCAGCAAACCCTTACACTTTTTATGTTACTGAGAACAATTTACCAGGGGTTTCAGTGTTTTCTGTGAGGGCATCAGACCAGGACGAGGGTGAAAATGCCCATATTTCATATCATATCCTGAGAGACGAAAAAGAGAATAGTAAACTTTCTTCATACAGTCTTAATATCAATTCTGATAATGGGGAGATATTAGCGCTGAAAAGTTTTGATTTTGAATCGCTGAAAACTTTCCAGTTCCAAGTTGTTGCCTCAGATTCTGGAACTCCGCCACTAAGCAACAACGTCACAGTCAACGTCTTCATCCTGGATCAGAACGACAACGCTCCAGTCATCCTGTATCCACTCAGCTCCAACGGTTCTGCTCAAGGTGTGGAGGAGATTTCCCGAAACGTCAACGCAGGACACTTGGTGACTAAAGTCAGAGCTTATGACGCTGATATAGGATATAACGGCTGGTTGCTCTTTTCACTGCAGGAAGTGACTGACCACAGTCTCTTTGCTTTGGACCGCTATACAGGACAGATCAGAACACTTCGCTCATTCACAGAGACAGACGAGGCTGAGCACAAACTGATCATACTGGTCAAAGACAACGGCAACGTTTCTCTCTCAGCAACAGCTACTGTGATTGTCAAACTTGTGGAGCCCAAAGAGGCTTTTGCAGCTTCTGATGTTAAAAGTGCGACAAAGGATAATGAGGACAGTAATGTCATATTTTACCTCATGATAACTTTGGGCGCAGTTTCTGTACTTTTTCTCGTCAGCATCATCGTGCTGATTGCGATGCAGTGCTCCAAATCCACAGACGATACTTCCAAGTATTTACAAAAGGCAGATTATGATGGGACACTGTGTCACAGCATCCAGTACAGATCAGGAGACAGGAAGTACATGCTTGTTGGACCCAGAATGAGTATAGGATCTACTATAGTTCCGGGCAGCCATGCAAATACTCTGGTGATGCCAGACAGAAGACGCCCACCTGAAGAGGTGAGTAATAACGTGTTGCCATGTATTCTATCTATTCTACTCCGAGTAATGATTTTTGTCATTATTCTCAATGGTGGTGAAACTGGATTTGGATAGAATTTCGACAATGACCTCAAACACGTCAGTTTAGTGATGCAGTTGCCATAATTATTTGTCAGCTTGATATCATAAATTGTACTATTACACATATTCACAAGGTGGCGGTACCTTGTCAGTATAACGCCTTATAGCGTCTCTGAACGTCATACTCGAGTCCAACCACGCTACATGCAGTCTGATTTGAGAGCGTTTAGTTGAAAGACTTGCTCTAAGCGTGTGGTGACTATTATTTTATACTGGCAAATAATATACGAGAAGTGGATTTATTTCTTGCTGCTATGGAGACAAAAATCTAAACATGTGGCGAATGATGAAAGCGTTTGGATTTTTACGTTTACCTCACAGTATGAAACAAAGGCGACGGGAATCATGGCGACAGCGATCACCACTCATCAGCGTTTTTGTTGTGCTTTTATTTTTCACAATCGCTTCAGGACAGCTGAGGTACTCTATATCAGAAGAGCTAACAGAAGGGAGTGTTGTTGGGAATATCGCTAAAGATTTGGGAATAGATCTGAATATAATGAAGCAGAGGGGATTTCGCATTATATCTGGCTCGACTGAACCTCTTTTCAATGTAAATGAGGATGATGGGGTCCTTTACGCAAAGCGCAAAATAGACCGAGAGAAAGTATGTAAGGATAATAATGTTTGTGTAATTAGTCTCAAAACTGTGCTTGAAAACCCACTAGAAATACATTATGTCATAGTGGAAATAGCGGATTTAAACGACCACTCTCCTGCATTTCCCGACAAAGCTCAGAAACTAGAGATCTTTGAGTCTGCATTACCAGGAGCACAGTATCAGTTACAAAACGCTCACGATCCGGATAGTGGCACAAACTCTATCCAACAGTATAAAATAAGTCAGAACGACCATTTTCGTTTAGAGATTAAAGACAGAGGCAAAGATGGTAAAACTCCAACTTTAACGTTGGGTAAACAGCTAGACAGAGAGGTTAAAAGTAGCCATAAATTGGTGCTCATGGCTATAGACGGTGGAACACCTCAAAACACGGGCACAGTTGAAATATACATAGATGTTTTAGACGTTAATGACAACATGCCAGTGTTCATCCAAGATACATATTCAGCAGTACTACAGGAAAACACCCCGGCTGGCACAACAGTCATTCAGGTTAACGCAACCGATTTGGATGATGGTCCCAATGGGGAAGTAGTTTATTCATTTGGCAGTGGCGTAAAAGGTAAAATTCGAGAGCTTTTTGATATAGACTCTGTTACTGGGGAGATAATTGTAAAAGGTCACATAGATTTTGAAGAACAAGACAGCTATCACATTGATATACAAGCCTCTGATAAGGGAAGCATTCCACTTAAAACTTATAAAAGTGTGATAATTAACATTGGAGACATAAATGATAATCCCCCTGAGATAGAAGTGGCATCGCTGTCAAGTGCAGTTTCAGAGGACTCTAGACCAGGAACAACGGTCGCGCTTCTCAGCATTACAGATTCAGACTCTGGGTTAAATGGAAAAATAATCAGCTATATCGCAGGGGACAGCCCTTTTACACTAACTCCGTCAATACAAGATAACATGTTCGCCGTGGTCACCAAGTCACAGATGGACAGAGAGCAACAATCAACATATGATATAACAATAATTGCAAAGGACGCTGGTGAGCCAGCCTTAACATCGGAAAAGACAGTAAACGTGTTTGTGTCAGATACGAATGATAATAGTCCGCAGTTTTCAGCGAGTCCCTATACGTTCTTCATTGCCGAAAATAACCCACCGGGAGCTTCTGTGTTTTGTATAACCGCATCCGACAGTGATGATGGAGATAATGCGATTATCTCATATCATATTCTTAGGAATGCGGGTCATGAAAATAAAGTTACATCATTTCTAAATATTAACTCCGAAAATGGGGATGTTTCAGCCCTGAAAAGTTTTGATTTTGAAACACTGAAAACTTTCCAGTTCCAAGTTGTTGCCTCAGATTCTGGAACTCCGTCACTAAGCAACAACGTCACAGTCAACGTCTTCATCCTGGATCAGAACGACAACGCTCCAGTCATCCTGTATCCACTCAGCTCCAACGGTTCTGCTCAAGGTGTGGAGGAGATTCCCCGAAACGTCAACGCAGGACACTTGGTGACTAAAGTCAGAGCCTATGACGCTGATATAGGATATAACGGCTGGTTGCTTTTTTCACTGCAGGAAGTGACTGACCACAGTCTCTTTGCTTTGGACCGCTATACGGGACAGATCAGAACACTTCGCTCATTCACAGAGACAGACGAGGCTGAGCATAAACTGCTCATACTGGTCAAAGACAACGGCAACGTTTCTCTCTCAGCAACAGCTACTGTGATTGTCAAACTCGTGGAGCCCAAAGAGGCTTTTGCAGCTTCTGATGTTAAAAGCGCAGCAAAAGATGATGAGGACAGTAATGTCATATTTTACCTCATGATAACTTTGGGCGCAGTTTCTGTACTTTTTCTCGTCAGCATCACCGTTCTGATTGCGATGCAGTGCTCCAAATCCACAGACTATACTTCTAAATATCTGCCAGAGACTAATTATGATGGGACACTGTGTCACAGCATCCAGTACAGATCAGGGGAGAAGCGGTACATGCTAGTTGGACCCAGAATGAGTATAGGATCTACTATAGTCCCGGGTAGCCATGCAAATACACTCGTACTTCCTGACAGGCGGATGACATCTGATGAGGTAAGATGAACAGTTTACCTCTGTGCTGTATTTTAACAGCTCAAAATGGTGATTTTTACTTTAATGATATGTTCACGGATCAAAAATTAAATCTATTATAATCAAATCATCGTCCTCTAGTTTATATTTTTCGAATTTAAATTATTAAAATCACCTGCCTTCATACAGTTGTTAAAATCTTTTTTGCCACTATATATAGAACTTGTTTCAAATATACAACTTTTTTCTCGTTTTGTACTATCAATATTGGAACAATGGGTCATGATTATAGGTCCTTTATGTACATCACTTATATTGCTGCTATGTTGTAGCTAGCATTAGCATACATGAGGATCCTAGACTCGTTAGCTTCACAGCTTCAGCTTATCTGTCCGTTTTATTACCCTCTAAATATGCCAGTGTAAATACTCCTGGTATTTCAGTCGGATTTGTATTTGTTTCGTATTTGTCTGGAAGTTTACCTTTTACATTGTCGCTTTCCGCGGTGCTGAAATTTTCTGTGGCAAGTTCGTGTCCCTCTGACTGGAATTGCATTACAACAACAGGCAGCGTAATCATGAACAGCAACAGCACATGCATGGAGTAATGTCAAAAGAAATTTGGATAGAACGGTTTTGCTTACTTTTGTTTTAGAATGGTGAAAGTGGAGTAGGCTGAATGTTTTTCTTTTCTTTTTTTCTAAATTTGGTTACAACATTTATTATCTCGACAAGTTTGCTGTTTCTGAAGCATGCTTCTTTTTGAAGTCTGCAGTGTGATTGTTTGTCACTTGGTGTCAGTGTAAGGACAAATAATGCTTCCACAAGGTTACAATTATATACACAAGAGCCATCCCCTTCCTTTAAAACAGTCGAATGGAGGACGTTTCTGTGTGTGAAGGACTAGAGACAATTTAATCGCTAAGAATTTTTATTCTGAAAAACTGTCAGATTGTAATAACGGGTGTGGCGGAACAATCCTATTTGAGTGTATGAGTGTAGCGATTTGAAAGTTGCTTCATTTCGCTGTTTCATCTTTACGCCATGGAACAAAGGCGATGCCTAACGTGGAGAACGAGGAGAATATGGATTGTATACATTTTGGTTTTGGTTCTGGTCTGGAAGACCGCTTTGGGACAATTTAGATATTCAATTTCAGAGGAAAATACAGAAGGAACTGCTGTTGGAAATATCGCGAAGGATTTAGGTCTCGATAAGGCTACACTGAAAGAGAGGGGGTACCGCATTGTCTCCGGCTCAGCAGAGCCTCCTTTCCGAGTAAACACAGATAATGGGATCTTGTATGTGAACCGAAAAATCGACAGAGAGGAAGTGTGTGACCGAAACAAGATGTGTGTTATCGACCTAAAAACAGTGTTAGAAAATCCACTCGAGGTGCACTACGTGGCAGTGGAGATTCTGGATGTAAACGACCACGCACCGATCTTTCCTGAAAAAGAAAATACGTTGGAAATTTCTGAATCTGCACTACCAGGAGCACGATTTCAGTTACAAGCAGCCCGTGATGCTGATAGTGGTTCGCTGTCTGTCCAGCAGTACAAGCTGAGTCACAATGAACATTTCCGTTTAGAAGTGAAAGACCGGGGCGAAGACCGTAAAACACCGAGTTTAGTCCTTCAAAAATCACTTGATAGAGAATCTGTTAAAACTCATGTGTTGCTTCTGACAGCCTTTGATGGAGGTAAACCTCCAAGATCTGGTAACATGACAATAATTGTTAATGTTTCCGATGTTAATGACAACCCTCCTGTTTTCAGTAAGGAGGCATATAGTGCGCACCTCAAAGAAAATTCTCCTTTTGGTACGACTGTGATTCAAGTTAATGCAACAGACCTGGATGAAGGATTAAATGGTGAGGTTGTGTATTCATTTGGAAATGACGTGGAAGCACGGGTACGTGAACGTTTTGACTTAAATCCGGTTACTGGAGAAATCATAGTGGCGGGACAAATAGACTTTGAAGAAAGCGGCAGGTATGAAATCGACATTCAAGCATCCGACAAAGGAGCAGCTACAATGACAACAGACAAAATCGTCATTATTAATATAATTGACGTAAATGATAATGCACCAGAGATTGAAGTGACATCTTTTTCTCATGCACTCCCTGAAAATTCAAAACCAGGAACCACAGTGGCGTTAATTAGTGTCAAAGACTCCGATTCTGATTTGAATGGAAAAGTAGTATGTTATGTAAGCAAAGATGCTCCCTTTTTGCTCGCACCTTCTTTACAAAGTAACATGTATTCTCTAGTAACGAAACAGGTTTTAGACAGAGAACAACAATCCCAGTATAATGTCCTGATAGTTGCTAAAGACGCAGGCAAACCTTCCTTATCATCGGAGAAAAGTATAAATATTGTTATTTCAGATGTGAATGACAACAGCCCTGAGTTCTTACAGAATCCATATACTTTCTACATAACTGAGAATAATAGCCCAGGGGCGTCGATCTTCTCAGTGGCAGCCCGAGACAATGATGAGGGAAGTAATGCTCTTATTTCATATCTTATCTTAAGAGAAAGGGGGGGAGAAAATACGCTCACCTCTTTTCTAAATATTAATTCTGAAAATGGAGAAATTGTGGCACTGAAAAGTTTTGACTTTGAAATGCTGAAAACTTTCCAGTTCCAAGTTGTTGCGTCAGATTTTGGAACTCCATTACTAAGCAACAATGTCACAGTCAACGTCTTCATCCTGGATCAGAACGACAACGCTCCAGTCATCCTGTATCCACTCAGCTCCAACGGCTCTGCTCAAGGTGTGGAGGAGATTCCCCGAAACGTCAACGCAGGGCACTTGGTGACTAAAGTCAGAGCCTATGACGCTGATATAGGATATAACGGCTGGTTGCTCTTTTCACTGCAGGAAGTTACTGACCACAGTCTCTTTGCTTTGGACCGCTATACAGGACAGATCAGAACACTTCGCTCATTCACAGAGACAGACGAGGCTGAGCATAAACTGCTCATACTGGTCAAAGACAACGGCAACGTTTCTCTCTCAGCAACAGCTACTGTGATTGTCAAACTTGTGGAGCCCAAAGAGGCTTTTGCAGCTTCTGATGTTAAAAGTGCAGCAAAAGATGATGAGGACAGTAATGTCATATTTTACCTCATGATATCTTTGGGCGCAGTTTCTGTACTTTTTCTCGTCAGCATCATCGTTCTGATTGCAATGCAGTGCTCCAAATCCACAGACTATACTTCTAAATATCTGCCAGAGGCTAATTATGATGGGACACTGTGTCACAGCATCCAGTACAGATCAGGAGAGAAGCGGTACATGCTAGTTGGACCCAGAATGAGTATAGGATCTACTATAGTTCCGGGCAGCCATGGAAATACACTCGTGCTTCCTGATAGGAGACGGACACCTGAAGAGGTAGGGTTATTTTATATTAGCTAACAGTGGCTTAATGAGTTTTTTGAATGGTATATGGGAGAATTTGATTTCATTTAAAGCGTTTTTAGTTTAATTTTTATTATATTTAACAAGAGTAATACTTTTACCAGTACTCTGTGTTCACTCTCCATGGTGCTGATTTGTTACTAGTGTCACAAATGTCGGGCATTAGTAAACACTGAAAACCGTTTTCCTCTTCCACTTGTGGGTTTTTGGTAAGGTTATTTGTGTGGTATTTTTTGCTGATGTTTTCTACTTAGTATATGCTAACTACACAGTTACAGTAAAGCACAACACATAATGTATACGTGTTGTACTTATACAAGTACTTTGTACTTGTATATTTTCAAATGTATTCGAGTGTCCAGAGTTGGGCTTTGTGCAAAATCCGGTCCTATAGGTCAATAAAGACCTGTTTACGTCAGCGTGAGAATATAACTCATCTGGGGGATTTTAATTTTTTTCTTTTTTTTTTAACTGTAGTCTGTGTAAATAACAAAACCTAACGCTTGATGTCAGTGTAGTTCAGTGGTTCTCTG
This sequence comes from Aulonocara stuartgranti, assembly GCF_965226115.1. Classification (NCBI taxonomy): domain Eukaryota; kingdom Metazoa; phylum Chordata; class Actinopteri; order Cichliformes; family Cichlidae; genus Aulonocara; species Aulonocara stuartgranti. The sequence continues at coordinate 31,450,049 of NC_138940.1, forward strand.
TATTTGGCAGTACCTTACGTCACGAGTGGTATTTCAACCGAGCCGATATGCTATTTTTCTCTCAAATAGCAAATTTCAAGGTAAGATCGTGATTCACGGCAACGAGTGTGCTTTATTTTCAGAGCATTCCCCCAAAACAGATCCTGGTTAACATACAGGATCATCGGACACTGGCTGGCTTTGCAAGCAGGGATTTTATGGACTATTTTCAGTCATCTTTGTCATGGAACAAAGGGAAGGCAAAGCACGGAAGGACCGGCGGTGTTGGTTCGTCTTCATAATTGTTTTGGTTATTTTATGTAGCGGAGCTTTTGCACAGATCAGATATTCCATATCCGAGGAGGTTCAAGATGGAACCATCGTGGGAAATATAGCTAAGGATTTGGGGCTTGATAAGAGTGCACTCAAAGGCAGAGGATACCGCATTGTAACAGGCTCAACGGAATCACTGTTCCAGGTGAATCAAAACGATGGCATCCTGTATGTGAAAAGAAGGATAGACAGGGAAGAGGTGTGCGAACGAAGCAGTGCATGCACCATCAATCTAAAAACCGTGCTAGAAAACCCACTAGAGATTCACTATGTGGCAGTGGAAATACTAGACATAAATGATCATTCTCCCGTTTTTCCAGAGAAAGAGAAAAGGCTTGAAATTTCCGAGTCGGCTCTACCAGGAGCGAGATTTCAGCTACAGGCCGCGCGTGACCCCGATGTGGGCCAATTCGCAATTCAGCAATATAAACTAAGTCATAATGAATATTTTAGAGTAGAAGTAAAGGACCGTGGCAAAGACCAGAAAATACCATTCTTAGTTCTGCAGAAGCAGTTAGACAGAGAAACAAACGAGAAGCACAAGTTACGTTTAACAGCCGTTGATGGAGGGAAACCGGCGAAATCAGGCGATATAGAAATCACTGTGGATGTACTTGATATTAATGACAATTCCCCAGTGTTCACCAAAGAGCTGTATTCTGCTACACTTAAAGAAAACATCCCCACTGGTACTGTCGTCATTCAAGTGAATGCAACAGATTTGGACCAGGGAGCAAACGGTGAAATAATATATTCATTCGGTAACGAAGTCGATCCAAAAATAATGGAGCTTTTTAGTATAGATGCAAACACTGGCGAAATTCATGTAACAGGTAAGTTAGATTTCGAGAAAAGTACAAGTTATGAAATTGATATTCAGGCATCTGATAAGGCACAGGTTCCATTAAAAACTGGCAAGAGTGTCGTGATAACCGTTGCTGACGTGAATGACAATGCACCTGAGATAGAAGTGACATCATTTTCTAGTTCTATCAAGGAAGATTCAAAGATAGGAACTACAGTGGCCCTCATTAGTGTCACCGATTTAGACTCTGGAATCAATGGTAAGGTCATTTGCTCAATCAAACAAGGAGTCCCGTTTACGTTATCTCCATCATTACAGGAAAATATGTACGCTATAGTTACCATCTCCCAGTTAGACAGAGAAATTACTTCTCAATATGATGTCACGATTATTGCAAAGGACTCAGGTGAACCTCCCCATTTAACTGAAAAGACTATAAGCGTGGTTATATCAGATGTAAACGACAACAGTCCAGAGTTTTCAACAAGTCCTTACACGTTTTATATCACAGAGAATAACAGTCCAGGAGCCTCCGTATTTGCGGTGAAAGCCTCTGATCGTGATGAAAATGACTGTGCACGCGTTTCCTATCATATCATCAGAGACGGAAGTGAAGATAATAAAATCAGTTCATTTCTAAATATAAACTCGGATAATGGGGAGATTTTAGCGCTGAAAAGTTTTGACTTTGAAACGCTGAAAACTTTCCAGTTCCAAGTTGTTGCCTCAGATTCGGGAACTCCGTCACTAAGCAACAACGTCACAGTCAGCGTCTTCATCCTGGATCAGAACGACAACGCTCCAGTCATCCTGTATCCACTCAGCTCCAACGGCTCTGCTCAAGGTGTGGAGGAGATTCCTCGAAACGTCAACGCAGGACACTTGGTGACTAAAGTCAGAGCCTATGACGCTGATATAGGATATAACGGCTGGTTGCTCTTTTCACTGCAGGAAGTTACTGACCACAGTCTCTTTGCTTTGGACCGCTATACAGGACAGATCAGAACACTTCGCTCATTCACAGAGACAGACGAGGCTGAGCACAAACTGATCATACTGGTCAAAGACAACGGCAACGTTTCTCTCTCAGCAACAGCTACTGTGACTGTCAAACTTGTGGAGCCCAAAGAGGCTTTTGCAGCTTCTGATGTTAAAAGTGCGACAAAAGATGATGAGGACAGTAATGTCATATTTTACCTCATGGTAACTTTGGGCGCAGTTTCTGTACTTTTTCTCGTCAGCATCATCGTGCTGATTGCAATGCAGTGCTCCAAATCCACAGACTATACTTCTAAATATCTGCCAGAGACTAATTATGATGGGACACTGTGTCACAGCATCCAGTACAGATCAGGAGAGAAGCGGTACATGCTAGTTGGACCCAGAATGAGTATAGGATCTACTATAGTACCTGGGAGTCATGCGAATACACTCGTGCTTCCTGACAGGAGGAGAACATCTGAGGTAAGGCATACCTTAAAATATAACGTTCTTCCCCTAAGTTGTACTTTTCATTTTAATCACTAGTCATACAAAAATGCATCCTTTTCATCTCCCTCACCTCGATCAGAGCAGCTGTGATATTTTAAAGTGTCTCATTGGACATTATTATAATACCTTGTTATTCTGAAATTATTGAGCAACAAATCAAGGTTGATTTATTTCAGACAAGTGAGTGTTTTTAGCTACCAGTCAATTAATGAGATACAAAAATGTGCGGGACTCACTCAGTGAAAGCAATTTGCAAACTAAATAACTATCCTTGGTGCTGAAAAGTGCCTTGCTTCGTTTCAAGGTAATTCTGCAGTGACACGATTTGCTTAACTCGTGAGATAACAACAATACAAATTTAAAATACTCGCTGGTTCTGCGTGAAATAAAGAGATTATATATTTTTTAATTTGTGTTGGATTTGTAATCTTCTGATGGACACTAAATCTCTTCTTCGCTTTTCATAAACCGATCATACTGCTCTAATAATCCAATATGAAGCCAATTTTCTGTAATGAGAATAAAACTCGCATGGTGTCAGTGCGATATAGAAAACCTTCCCCCCACAAGCTTGTCCTTACTGCTTTTTGGTTCCACCCCTTAGCTATTTCACATCGACAAGGGGAGCATCGTTTCGCGGATTGTTCTCTGGGTTTACACCAGGTTTTGCATGTACAAATATCACAGGAGTGTTTGCAAGAACGAGGTTGTTCTTTTTTTGCATTTCCAACAGATTTATAGTCATTGTGATGGATTATTGAAAATTTTCGTTTTCATCATGGAACAAAGAAAACGCCAGTCGGAAATGAGGAGAGGATATCTGGTCGGATGCGTATTTGCTGTGCTTTTGTGGACTGTAGCATCAGCGCAGTTGCGATACTCGATCTCCGAGGAGGTTAACGAAGGAACTGTGGTTGGAAACATAGCAAGAGATCTGGGATTAGATAAAAACACGTTGAAAGACCGGAAGTATCGGATTGTTTCAAGTAATGCGGATCCCCTGTTCTATGTGAATCCAAACGATGGTGTTCTGTATGTGAGCAGAAAGATTGACAGAGAGGAAGTGTGTGCGCAGAGCATTGCGTGTGTAATAAATGTTAAAACTGTGCTAGAAAACCCACTGGAGGTCCATTATGCTAGAGTAGAAGTGCTGGATATAAATGATCATTCACCCAGCTTCCAAGACAACCAGACAACCCTTGAGATTTCAGAGTCAGTATTACCCGGGACACGATTTCAGCTGAAAGCAGCACGTGACCAAGACAGTGGACAGTTTTCCGTGCAGCAGTATAAACTTAGCAACAACGATCACTTCCGGTTGGAAATTAAGGATAAAGGAGATGATGGAAAAATACCTATTTTAGTTGTTCAAAAATCCTTAGACAGGGAAGCTGCAGGGAGCCATGTATTATCACTGACGGCGCTGGATGGGGGTAAACCTCCGAAATCAAGCGAAATGAATATTCTGGTAAATGTTCTTGATGTTAATGATAACGCTCCTGCTTTCTCTAAAGATGATTATTCTGTTACGCTCAATGAAAATACACCACTTGGTACAATAGTCATACAAGTAAATGCAATAGACTTAGATGATGGACCTAACGGAGATGTAGTTTATTCATTTGGTAAGAGTATAAATCAAAAAGATTTAAATTTCTTTGCTATCAGTCCATTAACAGGAGAGTTAAGCGTTAAAGGGTTGATAAACTATGAGGAGAGGGAAAAATACGAAATAGAAATCCAGGCGTCAGATAAAGGTATGGCTCCTCTAACTACAGAAAAGAGCGTAAAAATAAAGATTGTTGACTTGAATGATAACGCACCTGAGATTGAGGTAACATCATTTTCAAGCTCAATCCCAGAAGATTCCAGACCTGGAACTACAGTAGCTCTTATTAGTGTAAACGACTTGGATTCTGGTCTTAATGGAAAAGTTATTTGTTTCGTAGGTGAGGATGTTCCGTTTGCTTTATCACCATCTTTACAGGATAAGATGTTTTCATTAGTGACCAAATCCCCTCTGGACAGGGAAAAACAGTCACAATATGAGTTGACAATAACAGCAAAAGACGCAGGTCAGCCTCCGTTATCATCTGAAAAGACAATAAGCGTTACGGTGTCAGATGTGAATGACAACCGTCCAGAGTTTTCACTCAGCCCATATACTTTCTATGTTACTGAGGGGAACAGTCCAGGAGCTTCAGTGTTTTCTGTTAATGCCTCTGATCGTGATGAGAATGACAATGCGCGCATTTCGTATCATATTATCAGAGACGGAAGTGAAGAGAATAAAGTCACTTCATTTCTAAACATAAACACTGAAAATGGCGAAATTTTAGCGCTGAAAAGTTTTGACTTTGAATCGCTGAAAACTTTCCAGTTCCAAGTTGTTGCCTCAGACTCTGGAACTCCGTCACTAAGCAACAACGTCACAGTCAACGTCTTCATCCTGGATCAGAACGACAACGCTCCAGTCATCCTGTATCCACTCAGCTCCAACGGTTCTGCTCAAGGTGTGGAGGAGATTCCCCGAAACGTCAACGCAGGACACTTGGTGACTAAAGTCAGAGCCTATGACGCTGATATAGGATATAACGGCTGGTTGCTATTTTCACTGCAAGAAGTGACTGACCATAGTCTCTTTGCGTTGGACCGCTACACAGGACAGATCAGAACACTTCGCTCATTCACAGAGACAGACGAGGCTGAGCATAAACTGCCCATACTGGTCAAAGACAACGGCAACGTTTCTCTCTCAGCAACAGCTACTGTGATTGTCAAACTTGTGGAGCCCAAAGAGGCTTTTGCAGCTTCTGATGTTAAAAGTACAGCAAAAGATGATGAGGACAGTAACGTCATATTTTACCTCATGATAACTTTGGGCGCAGTTTCTGTACTTTTTCTCATAAGCATCATCGTGCTGATTGCAATGCAGTGCTCCAAATCCACAGACTATACTTCTAAATATTTGCCAGAGACTAATTATGATGGGACACTGTGTCACAGCATCCAGTACAGATCAGGAGAGAAGCGATACATGCTAGTTGGACCCAGAATGAGTATAGGATCTACTATAGTTCCGGGCAGTCATGCAAATACACTAGTGCTTCCTGATAGGAGACGCACATCTGAAGAGGTAAGGAATATTCAACATTTTCCAATTAAATAAATGCACAGTACATTCGCATTCATGCACTGATTATAGTTTGTGGAAATTTGTGTTTACAACTAATACTTATGGAAACAACTTGAGCGATATCCAAGAACATCTGCCAAGATTTTATTCGTAAGAATTATTCTTCTCTCTGTGTGTCAGTATAAAATGAAATGAGTTAGGCTTTTCTTTAAAATACGAGACAAGTCATTTTAGACATAGAGTATATTTAATATATTAAATGCCATTCTAAAGTCAAACAACTTTTAAAAAACATCCAGCTGCAAAGACAGATTAAGGAACTAAAACAGATTTAAAAAACAGTATTTTAATTAGGGGTGTTTTTACGTTTTTCTTCTTTATAAAAAATATGAACGATAACAACGCATAACTCAACTGGACCAAGGTGAAGTTTCTGACTATCGCTTTACATGGTGTTGAAAATCCTGTTTCAAGTATGTGTAGTTGTAACTCATATAACGAACCAGGAATCTTAACTTGTTCTTTGCAACAATTGTAACGATACAGAGTAAACATTTAATATTCCTACATGATGAGAATACAACAAAAGAAGCATTGGGTTGGTATTACCCCAGGGTACTCATTTTACTTATTTTTAACTAATGCATTACTAGTGTGTTGTCTGCAGTTAGACTTTTGGTCATGTGGTGTCAGTATAATGGAAGCAAAGTCAGGATTAATAGTTTGTCGTTACTGTGTGTATGTTTTAGATGTTTGGACTCATAATTTAAGCACACAAGAAGGAATAGCCTCAGCCACAGTAGCGTGTGATTGAAGGTGAAGGCTTGTCTCTTTTCAACTATCGATCGCGTTTGGTCACAGATTTACAGGCAGATACAGAACAGTGTACCATTCAGCTGGTACGCTAATACTTCGTTTCACCGAAGAGAAACACTTGGTCGCATGGTGTCAGTACAATATCACAAGTCAGCAGTGTGTGACGTTGTCTCATTGTAATGTGGTTCCTCCTCCTGATAAGGCTCTCACTTCGACGTTACCGCATTCTCTTCTGTTCTCATTCTTCCCTGTAACTGCGATCATTTTATTCCTATTTTCTTAAGAACAGGATTGTTTACAGTAGTGAAAAACACTGTGTTCTATCACGACGTCGCGATGTTTTCTGTGATAGATCTTTGAACATTAAGGACAAGACCATGGAACAAAGAAAACGTGAACGAGAAATAGCGAGAGGATATCTGTTTGGATGTGTAGCTGTTGTGCTTTTGTGGACTGTAGCCTCAGCGCAATTAAGGTATTCGATCTCTGAAGAAGTTGAAGACGGAACTATGGTTGGAAACATAGCAAGAGATCTGGGATTAGATAAAAACACGTTGAAAGACCGGAAGTATCGAATTGTTTCAAGTACTGCGGATCCCCTTTTCTACGTGAATCCAAACGATGGTGGTCTGTATGTGAGCAGAAAGATTGACAGAGAGGAGGTTTGTGCGCAGAGCAGTGCGTGTGTAATAAATGTGAAAACAGTGCTAGAAAACCCGCTGGAGGTCCATTATGTGGAAGTGGAGGTTGTAGATATAAATGACCATGAGCCCATTTTCCACGAAAAAGACAAGAAATTGGAGATTTCAGAGTCAGTGTTGCCCGGAGCACGAATCCAGCTGAAAGCTGCGCTTGATCGAGACATTGGTCAGTTTTCCGTGCAGCAGTATAAACTTAGCAACAACGACCATTTCCGTTTGGAAGTTAAGGATAAAGGAGACGATGGTAAAATACCTATTTTAGTTGTTCAAAAATCTTTAGACAGAGAAATAGCAGGAAGCCATTCACTAATACTGAAGGCCCTGGATGGGGGCAAACCTCCGAAATCAGGTGACATGAATATCCTGGTAAATGTTTTGGATATTAATGATAACGCACCTGCTTTCCCTAAACATGATTATTCTTTTACACTCAGTGAAAATATTCCCCTCGGCACAATAGTCGTACAAGTAAATGCAACGGATTTGGATGATGGGCCTAATGGAGAGATAGTTTACTCATTTAGCAACAGTATGAATCAAAATATATTAAATCTATTTGACATTGATTCAATGACAGGGGAAATAACGGTTAAAAATTTAATAGATTACGAAGAAAGGGACAAATATGAAATAGAAATCCAGGCATCAGATAAAGGTTTCGCTCCTCTTACCACAGAAAAAAGCGTCATAATCAAAATAGTTGATGTGAATGATAACGCACCTGAGATTGAGGTTACTTCGTTTTCAAATTCCATCCCTGAAGATTCCAGGCCTGGAACTACAGTAGCTCTTATTAGTGTAAATGATTTGGATTCTGGTCTTAATGGAAAAGTGATCTGCAGTGTAAATGAAGATGTACCGTTCATTCTATCAACATCCTTAAAAGACAAAATGTTTTCATTAGTGACCAAATCCCCTCTGGACAGAGAGAAACAGTCACAATACGAGTTGACAATAACAGCAAAAGACGCAGGTCAGCCACAGTTATCATCTGAAAAGACAATAAGCGTTACGGTGTCAGATGTGAATGACAACCGTCCAGAGTTTTCACTCGGCCCATATACTTTCTATGTTACTGAGGGGAATAATCCAGGAGCTTCAGTGTTTTCGGTTAAAGCCTCTGATCGTGATGAGAATGACAATGCGCGCATTTCCTATCATATTATCAGAAATGGAAGTGAAGATAATAAAGTCACTTCATTTCTAAACATAAACACTGAAAATGGCGAAATTTTAGCGCTGAAAAGTTTTGATTTTGAAACGATGAAAACTTTCCAGTTCCAAGTTGTTGCCTCAGATTCTGGAACTCCGTCACTAAGCAACAATGTCACAGTCAACGTCTTCATCCTGGATCAGAACGACAACGCTCCAGTCATCCTGTATCCACTCAGCTCCAACGGTTCTGCTCAAGGTGTGGAGGAGATTCCCCGAAACGTCAACGCAGGACACTTGGTGACTAAAGTCAGAGCCTATGACGCTGATATAGGATATAACGGCTGGTTGCTCTTTTCACTGCAAGAAGTTACTGACCACAGTCTCTTTGCTTTGGACCGCTATACAGGACAGATCAGAACACTTCGCTCATTCACAGAGACAGACGAGGCTGAGCATAAACTGCTCATACTGGTCAAAGACAACGGCAACGTTTCTCTCTCAGCAACAGCTACTGTGATTGTCAAACTTGTGGAGCCCAAAGAGGCTTTTGCAGCTTCTGATGTTAAAAGTACAGCAAAAGATGATGAGGACAGTAACGTCATATTTTACCTCATGACAACTTTGGGAGCAGTTTCTGTGCTTTTTCTCGTCAGCATCATCGTGCTGATTGCAATGCAGTGCTCCAAATCCACAGACTATACTTCTAAATATCTGCCAGAGACTAATTATGATGGGACACTGTGTCACAGCATCCAGTACAGATCAGGAGAGAAGCGGTACATGCTAGTTGGACCCAGAATGAGCATAGGATCTACTATAGTTCCGGGCAGTCATGCAAATACTCTAGTGCTGCCTGACAGGAGAAGGACATCTGGAGAGGTAAGAGATATTAAAAGTTTTTATTTTATTTTGCGAAATAAGCATATTTCTATTCATGAATTTATGATGGCTTAAGAAATCTTACGTATTCATAACCAGACCTCTTGCAAAAAACCCTAATGTGTTTCTGGCAACATATGCAGTATTTTATGTCCTAAAACATTTTTCCACGTTTGTCATATTTTGAAGCTTCTTAACCTGACACTTAGCAGTTTATAATATACTTATGTTTATCTAATATATGTAAATATCAATCCTTATGCAACCAGCTTAATGGGCCGTAGCTTTCCTTGTGGTTTGTAATTGCTGTCCATGGTGCTGAAAAGAATTCCCACGCTTTCTCTGTTCCTCGAATATTACAAGTACAAAAAGACAAACGTACAGTTTGTAGATCATTTAACGTATTGTTTTGGCTTTAGAAAATAACGTTAGATCATTGTCTGAAAGGCCGTGTTTTTGTTTTTTGTTTTGTTTTTTATTAGGGGAATCATTGAGATCTCTTATTGACTCTGGACACCACGTCTTTATCTTTTCTTGTGGCTTGACAGTATGAGTTGTAGCAAAGTATAAAACAATTTTGCATTAAACAGATATGATAAAAACTGGACGAATTCTCTGCTGTGAGACACCTGCTCGCATGGTGTCAGTGCGATAACAAAAATCAGCAGCTCAATATATTGTCGTCATAGCTTTGTAATCCGTCCTCCTCACACCAGCCTCAGTAACACATTAGCGCAGTTTTTCTGTTCTTATTCTAGTCTGCGTTTGCCTCATTTTACCTGTTTAGAAAGGGAGTATTTGTAATCAGGTAACCCCTGGAGTCTTTTTTTAAAGGTCAAAAAACTATTTGTGATGGATTACTGGTGATTTTGGATAGAACCATGGAACAAAGAAAACGCCAGTCGGAAATGAGGAGAGGATGTCTGGTAGGATGTGTAGCTGCTGTGCTTTTGTGGACTCTAGCCTCAGCGCAATTACGATATTCGATCTCTGAAGAAGTTAAAGAAGGAACTATAGTTGGAAACATAGCAAGAGATCTGGGATTAGATAAAAACACGTTGAAAGACCGGAAGTATCGGATTGTTTCAAGTAACGATGATCCCCTTTTCTTCGTGAATCCAAACGATGGCGTTCTGTATGTGAGTCGGAAGATTGACAGAGAAGAGGTGTGCGTGCAGAGCAGTGCGTGTGTGATAAATGTGAAAACAGTGCTAGAAACCCCACTGGAGGTCCACTATGTTGAAGTGGAAGTTTTGGATGTAAATGACCATTCACCTACTTTTTCGGAAAATAGTGCTACACTGGAGATTTCAGAGTCAGTGTTGCCCGGGACACGATTTCAGCTGAAAGCCGCCCGGGATCGAGACAGTGGTCAGTTTTCCGTGCAGCGATATATAATTAGCAACAACGAACATTTCCGTTTGGAAGTTAAGGATAAACGAGATGACGTAAAAATACCAATTTTAGTTGTTCAAAAATCTTTAGACAGGGAAACGGCAAGAAGCCATTCACTAATACTGGCAGCACTTGATGGGGGTAAACCACCAAAATCTGGTAACATGAATATTCTCGTAAAAGTTTTGGATGTTAATGATAACGCGCCTATTTTTTCTAAAGACGTTTATTCAGTGACACTAAATGAAAATGTTCAGGTAGGAACACCAATTATTCAGGTAAATGCAACAGACTTGGATGATGGCCCGAACGGAGATGTGGTTTACTCATTTAGCAACAGTATGCATCAAAACATATTAAGCATTATTGATATTAATTCACTAACAGGACAATTAACTGTTAAAGGTTTAATAGATTATGAGGAGCAGGACGGATATGAAATAGAAATCCAGGCATCAGATAGAGGCCTGGCTCCTCTAACCACAGAAAAAAGTGTAAATATTAAGATAATTGATGTGAATGATAACGCACCTGAGATTGAGGTAACATCATTTTCAAGCTCAATACCAGAAGATTCCAGGCCTGGAACTACAGTAGCTCTTATTAGTGTAAATGATTTGGATTCTGGTCTTAATGGAAAAGTGATCTGCAGTGTAAATGAAGATGTACCGTTCATTCTATCAACATCCTTAAAAGACAAAATGTTTTCATTAGTGACCAAATCCCCTCTGGACAGAGAGAAACAGTCACAATATGAGTTGACAATAACGGCAAAAGACGCAGGTCAGCCTCCGTTATCATCTGAAAAGACAATAAGTGTTACGGTGTCCGATGTGAATGACAACAGTCCAGAGTTTTCACTCAGCCCATATACTTTCTATGTTACTGAGGGGAATAATCCAGGAGCTTCAGTGTTTTCTGTTAAAGCCTCTGATCGTGATGAGAATGACAATGCGCGCATTTCCTATCATATTATCAGAGACGGAAGTGAAGATAATAAATTCACTTCATTTCTAAACATAAACACTGAAAATGGGGAAATTTTAGCGCTGAAAAGTTTTGATTTTGAAACGCTGAAAACTTTCCAGTTCCAAGTTGTTGCCTCAGACTCTGGAACTCCGTCACTAAGCAACAACGTCACAGTCAACGTCTTCATCCTGGATCAGAACGACAACGCTCCAGTCATCCTGTATCCACTCAGCTCCAACGGTTCTGCTCAAGGTGTGGAGGAGATTCCTCGAAACGTCAACGCAGGACACTTGGTGACTAAAGTCAGAGCCTATGACGCTGATATAGGATATAACGGCTGGTTGCTCTTTTCACTGCAAGAAGTGACTGACCACAGTCTCTTTGCTTTGGACCGCTATACGGGACAGATCAGAACACTTCGCTCATTCACAGAGACAGACGAGGCTGAGCATAAATTGCTCATACTGGTCAAAGACAACGGCAACGTTTCTCTCTCAGCAACAGCTACTGTGATTGTCAAACTTGTGGAGCCCAAAGAGGCTTTTGCAGCTTCTGATGTTAAAAGTGCAGCAAAAGATGATGAGGACAGTAATGTCATATTTTACCTCATGATAACTTTGGGAGCAGTTTCTGTACTTTTTCTCGTCAGCATCGTGGTGCTGATTGCAATGCAGTGCTCCAAATCCACAGACTATACTTCTAAATATCTGCCAGAGACTAATTATGATGGGACACTGTGTCACAGCATCCAGTACAGATCAGGGGAGAAGCGGTACATGCTAGTTGGACCCAGAATGAGTATAGGATCTACCATAGTACCTGGCAGCCATGCAAATACACTTGTGCTTCCCGACAGGAGGAGAGCATCCGAGGAGGTAAGACATTTGCGTCACATTTCCTGGTCTCAATCCTTCCTTACATTTGTTTTATTAGTAGCGCGTCTGGAATGAAATTAATGGCATGCTTCGTAACGAAATAACCATTTAAGACGACAAGGTCGTGAATATTTACTATTCTTAAAGTAATCAAAAAACAACTTTTGCAATTTGTCTTTGAACAGTGATGAACGTGGGATTTTTTTCCCACAATCTCCACTGTTTTCTCTTCTTTTCCGTTTCCTTCTCTTCTATTCCCAACCTTCTTTTGCTTAAAACACTGGCATAAATGAAATAAGGAGCCTGAGCAATCCAAAAGCCTCAGCATGTGTCAGGCAGCACTGTAGTGCACAGCATTAGCAGTTCTTTATTGGACTCGCTTGATTGAGTTTCTATTGACCTGAAATATTTTTTATACTTACTGATGTTAACGCAGCGTGTTGACTCATATCACTTTATTTTGTCGTGTAATAACTGTTTCTTGTATAATGTTATGCCGACCCTTCTGATGTTTTTGAGATTTGTGTCACTTTTTTTGTCAAACATGAAAAAATCTGTTATAATATTTTCCCTGCAGTGAGAACGCAGATCGCGTGGTGTCAGTGTAATCCAAACAGGAAGCCTTGCACGAGTTTCCCACCAGGGTTGTTTGGTTCCATTTCTTTTTTCGCGGCCGTTGTTGAGCTTACTACCGTGTTTCTTTGGCATTATGTCCGTCATTGTAGACAGAAGATGAGTATTTTCATATAAGGAACGTTTGGATTTTGTCGTTATGTTGCAGCAATCGATTATCTGAAGGCATACTTGTGATCTAGGGTGTAACCATGGAACAAAGAAGACACGAGAGGCGAAGTGGGAGAGGATCTTTCCTTAGCTGCATGGCTGCTGTGCTTTTGTGCACTGTGGCTTCGGCGCAGATGCGATATTCTGTCTCGGAGGAGGTTAACGAAGGGACTGTGGTAGGAAACATCGCAAAAGATCTGGGAATAGATAAAAGCACATTAAAAGAGAGAAAGTATCGGATTGTTAATAGTGATGTAGATCCGCTTTTCCATGTAAATCCAAATGACGGTATCCTGTATGTGAGTCGGAAGATTGACAGAGAAGAGGTGTGCGCGGAGAGCACTTCGTGTTTAATAAATCTGAAAACTGTACTAGAAAACCCGCTGGAGATACATTACGTTGCAGTGGAGGTGTTGGATGTAAATGACCACTCTCCTCGTTTTCCACAGGAAGAGAAAAGGCTGGAAATTTCAGAGTCTGCGTTACCCGGTGTACGTATACCGTTACAGCCCGCACGAGATCCAGACGGCGGTCCTTTTACCATTCAGCAGTATAAACTTAGCTCAAACGACCACTTTCGGTTAGAAGTAAAGGATAAGGGAGAAGATGGGAAAATACCAATATTAATTGTGCAGAAATCTTTGGATAGGGAAGCAGCGGGAACCCATTCATTAGCACTGACGGCCCTGGATGGGGGCAAACCTGCTAAATCTGGAGAGATGACAATTCTAATATATGTTTTGGACATTAATGATAACGCACCTGTTTTCTCCCAAGATGTTTATTCTGTTACGCTTAATGAAAATTCTCCTGTAGGTACAGTAGTCGTCCAAGTGAATGCAACGGATTTAGATGACAGTCAAAACGGAGATATCCTTTACTCATTTAGCAGTGTTGTTCATCCTAGGTTATTGAAGCTTTTTGACATAAACCCTGTGACAGGTGAGATAACTGTAAAAGGGCAGATAGACTATGAGGAGAAGGACAAATATGAAATTGAAATTCAAGCTTCAGATAAAGGTCTTGCTCCTCTATCAACACAAAAGAGTGTAAATATTAAGATAGTTGATGTGAATGACAATGCGCCTGAGATTGAAGTTACTTCATTTTCCAGCTCTATCCCAGAAGATTCCAGACCTGGAACTACAGTAGCTATTATAAGTGTAAATGATTTGGATTCTGGTCTTAATGGAAAAGTCATTAGTTCCTTAGGTGACGATGTTCCGTTTGCATTGTCACCATCTTTACAGGACAAAATGTATTCATTAGTGACCAAATCTCCTCTGGACAGAGAGAAACATTCACAATACGAGTTGACAATAACGGCAAAAGACGCAGGTCAGCCTCCGTTATCATCTGAAAAGACAATAAGTGTTACGGTGTCCGATGTGAATGACAACAGTCCAGAGTTTTCACTCAGCCCATATACTTTCTATGTTACTGAGGGGAACAGTCCAGGAGCTTCAGTGTTTTCTGTTAAAGCCTCTGATCGTGATGAGAATGACAATGCGCGCATTTCCTATCATATTATCAGAGACGGAAGTGAAGATAATAAATTCACTTCATTTCTAAACATAAACTCTGAAAATGGGGAAATTTTAGCACTGAAAAGTTTTGACTTTGAAACACTGAAAACTTTTCAGTTCCAAGTTGTTGCCTCAGATTCTGGAACTCCGTCACTAAGCAACAATGTCACAGTCAACGTCTTCATCCTGGATCAGAACGACAACGCTCCAGTCATCCTGTACCCACTCAGCTCCAACGGTTCTGCTCAAGGTGTGGAGGAGATTCCCCGAAACGTCAACGCAGGACACTTGGTGACTAAAGTCAGAGCCTATGACGCTGATATAGGATATAACGGCTGGTTGCTCTTTTCACTGCAGGAAGTGACTGACCACAGTCTCTTTGCTTTGGACCGCTATACGGGACAGATCAGAACACTTCGCTCATTCACAGAGACAGACGAGGCTGAGCATAAACTACTCATACTGGTCAAAGACAACGGCAACGTTTCTCTCTCAGCAACAGCTACTGTGATTGTCAAACTTGTGGAGCCCAAAGAGGCTTTTGCAGCTTCTGATGTTAAAAGTGCAGCAAAAGTTACTGATGAGGACAGTAACGTCATATTTTACCTCATGATAACTTTGGGAGCAGTTTCTGTACTTTTTCTCGTCAGCATCATCGTGCTGATTGCAATGCAGTGCTCCAAATCCACAGACTATACTTCTAAATATCTGCCAGAGACTAATTATGATGGGACACTGTGTCACAGCATCCAGTACAGATCAGGAGAGAAGCGGTACATGCTCGTTGGACCCAGAATGAGTATAGGATCTACTATAGTACCAGGAAGCCATGCAAATACTTTAGTGCTTCCTGATAGGAGAAAGACATCTGAGGTAAGGCATATTTAAAGAACCTTTTTCCCAAAACCTACTCTAAATGCATCAATATGCACCAGGCACAAACTGATTTGTTTAGTGTGAACCTTTATTTTATGACAAATGTATGTCAGAAAAAAGACATTACTATTTCAACACAGCCTAACAAAAAAACAAGAAAGAAAGAAAGAAAGAAAGAAAGAAAGAAAGAAAGAAAGAAAGAAAGAAAGAAAGAAAGAAAGAAAGAAAGAAAGAAAGAAAGAAAGAAAGAAAGAAAGAAAGAAAGAAAGAAAGAAAGAAAGAAAGAAAGAAAGAAAGAAAGAAAGAAAGAAAGATTTTTTTTTAAATTTACCTGAATAGGTTTCACTGAGTCTGACTGAGTTGGATAACTTTTTAGTCAAAATGATGACGAGATTGTGATCATGGTAAAACTAAGAATTCTTTTGATGATTTGGCATGACATGGATTTGCTGCTTTTAAGTAGAACTTTTAACATTATGCACAATACTGTTTATTTCTTTGACCAAGCATACTCTATGGTATATACTTTTCTATGGCCTTAGCATACTTTTAGAAAAAGGGGTACTCATTTGTTTACCTTGGCAAACTTTGTGTGTTGGTCATTACATTTTCCTTTATGATTAGGCGGTTAGTAGGTCTCAGTTGCTTGAACTGGACAAGAACAAATAGACGAAACGTCATTGTCTGTCTTTTCATGCTGTCTTCATGTCCTTTTTCTTGAACATTATCTTTCATAACCCAAGATGACCATATTTTCTCTGGTAGTAGCAGATAAGATCAGTCTGCAAACAAAACTGACTGAATGTACTGTAGCAATAGACTACAAAAAGTTAAAATTCCTCTGGTGACTTGTGTAGGAAATGTAATATTGTCAGAAAATGTAGCTAGAAATTCTTGAAGTTTATGGCATGTGCTGTCCATGGTCCTGACCATGTTTATGCTCACTTCACAGTAAACAGTCCCAACAGAGCTCTATTAGCTGTAACTGATATGATATATAAATCAAATTTAATGACATGAAGTAATTTAATTTACTGGTCATTTAGAGGGAATCTTCTCCACACTTTCAGATACTTTTTTTCTTTGAGCGTTTTTTCAAGAGTGCACTACCTTATAATTTATTTACAAATACCCCTCAATTTATGTCGAAAACTTCAAAATAAGAATAACACATGAGTTTGATCTTTCGATTTAAGTTTCACATAGTTCTGATTTTCTGTAGTGATTGTTTTGCTCACAAGGTGTCAGTATAGTGAAAAGAGGCAGCATTAAATGTGTTTTCTATCGTTGCATTTTGATTGAGCCTCTTGATAGCGTCCCGGTTTGGATATTAAAGCAGTCGTTTCTGAGCTTGGGAATACGCTGTTCGTGCTTGTGCTTGTTTTAGGAAAAGGGTGATTGTTCTTTACTCATGGACGATTTGTATTGGATCGCTGCAGTGCTGGATTGCCCTTATAAGTGACACTGATGCTTTCGGGTGTAACCATGGAACAAAGAGGACATGAGAAAGGAATGGGGAGACGACGCGATGTCATCTGCATTGTTGTCCTGTTTTTGTGGAGCTTGGCGTCGGCACAATTAAGGTATTCAATCTCAGAGGAAACTAACGAGGGAACGGTTGTTGGAAACATCGCAAAAGATCTAGGATTAGATAAAAGCACACTGAAAACAAGGAAGTACAGGATTGTTTCTAGCGGTGCTGAACCCCTTTTCCACGTAAATCAGAACGATGGTATCCTGTATGTGAGCCGAAAGATCGACAGAGAAGAGGTGTGCGCGAAGAGCAGTACGTGTGTGATAAATGTTAAAACTGTGCTAGAAAATCCACTGGAGGTCCATTACGTAGGAGTAGATGTGCTAGATATAAATGACCATGCTCCAGTTTTTCCAGAGGAAAATAAAATACTGGAGATTTCAGAATCCGTTCTACCCGGAGCACGATTTCAGTTAAAACCTTCACGGGATCTAGACAGTGGTCAGTTTTCTGTGCAGCAGTATAAACTTAACCACAACGACCACTTCCGTTTGGAAGTGAGGGATAAAGGAGATGATGGTAAAATACCTATACTGGTTTTACAAAAAGCACTAGATAGGGAAGCAGCGCACAGTCACTCATTGGTGCTAACGGCACTAGATGGGGGGAAGCCACCAAAATCTGGAGACATGAACATTTTGGTAAATGTTTTGGATGTGAATGATAACACGCCCATTTTCTCAAAAGATCTTTATTCGGTTAAGCTCAATGAAAATGCTCCTGTAGGTACAGAAGTCATACAAGTGAATGCAGCTGATCCAGATCACAGTCAGAACGGAGAGGTAGTTTACTCATTTGGCAACAGTGTGAGTAATAATGTGTTTAACCTTTTTGATATTGACCAGTCAACAGGAAAGATAACTGTAAAAGGTCTGCTAGATTATGAGCAAAAGGATAAATATGAGATTGAAATTCAGGCGTCAGATAGAGGTTTGGCTCCGTTAACTACGGAAAAGAGTGTAATTATTAAGATTGTTGATGTAAATGATAACGCACCGGAGATTGAGGTAACATCATTTTCAAGCTCAATCCCAGAAGATTCCAGACCTGGAACTACAGTAGCTCTTATCAGTGTAAATGATTTGGACTCTGGAGTCAATGGAAAAGTCATTTGTTCATTAGGTGACGATGTTCCGTTTGCATTGTCACCATCTTTACAGGACAAAATGTATTCATTAGTGACCAAATCTCCTCTGGACAGAGAGAAACAGTCACAATATGAGTTGACAATAACGGCAAAAGACGCAGGTCAGCCTCCGTTATCATCTGAAAAGACAATAAGCGTTACGGTGTCAGATGTGAATGACAACAGTCCAGAGTTTTCACTCAGCCCATATACTTTCTATGTTACTGAGGGGAACAGTCCAGGAGCTTCAGTGTTTGCTGTTAAAGCCTCTGATCGTGATGAGAATGACAATGCGCGCATTTCCTATCATATTATCAGAGATGGAAGTGAAGATAATAAAGTCACTTCATTTCTAAACATAAACTCTGAAAATGGGGACATTTTAGCGCTGAAAAGTTTTGACTTTGAAACGCTGAAAACTTTTCAGTTCCAAGTTGTTGCCTCAGATTCTGGAACTCCGTCATTAAGCAACAACGTCACAGTCAACGTCTTCATTCTGGATCAGAACGACAACGCTCCAGTCATCCTGTATCCACTCAGCTCCAACGGCTCGACTAAAGGCGTGGAGGAGATTCCCCGAAACGTCAACGCAGGACACTTGGTGACTAAAGTCAGAGCCTATGACGCTGATATAGGATATAACGGTTGGTTGCTATTTTCACTGCAAGAAGTGACTGACCATAGTCTCTTTGCTTTGGACCGCTATACAGGACAGATCAGAACACTTCGCTCATTCACAGAGACAGACGAGGCTGAGCATAAACTGGTAATACTGGTCAAAGACAACGGCAACGTTTCTCTCTCAGCAACAGCTACTGTGATAGTCAAACTTGTGGAGCCCAAAGAGGCTTTTGCAGCTTCTGATGTTAAAAGTGCAGCAAAAGATGACGAGGACAGTAATATCATATTTTACCTCATGATAACTTTGGGGGCAGTTTCTGTGCTTTTTCTCATAAGCATCATCGTGCTGATTGCAATGCAGTGCTCCAAATCCACAGACTATACTTCTAAATATCTGCCAGAGACTAATTATGATGGGACACTGTGTCACAGCATCCAGTACAGATCAGGAGAGAAGCGGTACATGTTAGTTGGACCCAGAATGAGTATAGGATCTACTATAGTACCTGGGAGTCATGCAAATACTCTAGTGCTACCTGATCGGAGACGAGCATCTGAAGAGGTAAGACATTTATGTTAGAGAACGCAATAGTTTGCAGTCATATTACTTCATTCACCTTCTATAACTTCACAGAAAGGCATTTGGACCAGCCGTTATTCACTGTCCGTTTTCTTGAGATAGTATTCATATCCCGATTAGAAAATTATTTTAAAAATAAATTTAAATACTATAAATATTTTGTATAAAAATATCAGACTATTAGTATTTAAAGTTATTATCTGGAAACATCTAACGTTTTTCAGAATCTAATTATACTGTCTCTACTTAGAACCTTCTAATTAGCTAATGAGGAAAAGTGATTTTCAGATTCCTCTAAGCCTGTAAGTCAAAGTAAATAAAGATGCTCCTTTAGAATTACCTGGAAACAGCTGCAGTATTTTGACTTTCTTGCAATACACAACGAATTCGCACGGTGTCAGTGTGCTGGCAAAAGACAGACTGTATCTTGTCGTCATTGCATTAGGGTTCCACATTTTTATTATCTCCTGGGTTCCCTACAGACAGAATAAGTTGAATGGATGCTGCGATCGTTTTACAAATTTTCCGGATTTGTTACGTCTTTTGAAATAAGCATCTCATAGGTATGTGCGTGTTGGACTCTTTTCTTATGACACTGTGACTTACACCGCGAAGAGTTGGTTAATTTTGTTTTAATGATGGGACAAAGAGGATGCGACCGAACGTGGATGAAAGGACGGAGTGTTGTGTGCTTGATCGCTATGCTTCTGTGCGGTGTGGCATCGGCTCAATTAAGATATTCCATTTCTGAGGAAGTTGAAGAAGGAACTGTGGTTGGAAATGTAGCAAAAGATTTGGGATTAGAGAAAAGCACACTAAAAGGCAGGAAATACCGGATTGTAACTAGTGCCATAGATCCTCTTTTTAATGTGGATCAAAACGACGGGATCCTGTACGCGAGGAGAAAAATCGACCGGGAAGAGGTTTGCGAGCGGAGCAGTACTTGTACAATAAATCTGAAAACGGTGCTAGAAAACCCACTGGAAGTTCATTATGTTGCTATAGAAGTGGTGGATTTAAATGACCATTCTCCCACATTCCCTGAAAAAGAGACAACACTGGAGATTTTTGAGTCTGTGCTACCAGGCGTGCGAATTCCGCTGCAACCCGCACGAGATCCAGACAGTGGCCCCTTCTCTCTTCAGCAGTATAAACTTAGCTCTAATGACCACTTTCGTTTGGAAGTTAAAGACTCAGGAGACGACGGTAAAATACCTGTACTGATTGTTCAAAAATCTTTAGACAGAGAGACTGCAGGAAGCCACACGCTCATACTAACGGCCATGGACGGGGGTAAACCTCCGAAATCGGGTACTATGAATATTCTAATCAGTGTTTTAGATGTAAATGATAATGGCCCCATTTTCTCTAAAGATGTTTACACAGTGATGCTTCATGAAAATGCTCCGGTAGATACAACAGTCATTCAGGTAAACGCAACAGATTTAGATGATGGACCCAACGGGGATGTGGTTTATTCGTTTAGCAATGGCGTGAATCGTAAATTCTTTAAGCTTTTTGATATTAATCAGAAAACAGGTGAGATCATTGTAAAAGGGTTAATAGACTATGAGGAGAGAGACAGATACGAAATTGAAATTCAGGCATCAGACAAAGGCCTGCCTCCAATGGCTACACAAAAAAGCGTGATTATTAAGATAATTGATGTGAATGATAACGCACCTGATATAGAGGTTACATCATTTTCCAGCTCTATCCCAGAAGATTCCAGACCTGGAACTACAGTAGCGCTTATCAGTGTAAATGATTTGGACTCTGGAGTGAATGGAAAGGTTATTTGTAGTGTAATTGATGATGTCCCTTTTGTTTTATCACCATCTTTACAGGACAAAATGTATTCATTAGTAACCAAGACAACTCTAGACAGAGAGAAACAGTCACAATATATAATAACAGTAGTTGCAAAAGACGGTGGCCAACCATCGCTATCATCTGAAAACACAATAAGTGTTACGGTGTCCGATGTGAATGACAACCGTCCAGAGTTTTCACTCAGCCCATATACTTTCTACGTTACTGAAGGGAACAGTCCAGGAGCTTCAGTGTTTTCTGTTAAAGCCTCTGATCGTGATGAGAATGACAATGCGCGCATTTCCTATCATATTATCAGAGATGGAAGTGAAGATAATAAAGTCACTTCATTTCTAAACATAAACACTGATAATGGCGAAATTTTAGCGCTGAAAAGTTTTGACTTTGAAACACTGAAAACTTTCCAGTTCCAAGTTGTTGCCTCAGACTCTGGAACTCCGTCATTAAGCAACAACGTCACAGTCAACGTCTTCATTCTGGATCAGAACGACAACGCTCCAGTCATCCTGTATCCACTCAGCTCCAACGGCTCGACTAAAGGCGTGGAGGAGATTCCCCGAAACGTCAACGCAGGACACTTGGTGACTAAAGTCAGAGCCTATGACGCTGATATAGGATATAACGGCTGGTTGCTATTTTCACTGCAAGAAGTGACTGACCATAGTCTCTTTGCTTTGGACCGCTATACAGGACAGATCAGAACACTTCGCTCATTCACAGAGACAGACGAGGCTGAGCATAAACTGCTCATACTGGTCAAAGACAACGGCAACTTTTCTCTCTCAGCAACAGCTACTGTGATTGTCAAACTTGTGGAGCCCAAAGAGGCTTTTGCAGCTTCTGATGTTAAAAGTGCAGCAAAAGATGATGAGGACAGTAATGTCATATTTTACCTCATGATAACTTTGGGCGCAGTTTCGTACTTTTTCTCGTCAGCATCATCGTGCTGATTGCGATGCAGTGCTCCAAATCTACAGACTATACTTCTAAATATTTGCCAGAGACTAATTATGATGGGACACTGTGTCACAGCATCCAGTACAGATCGGGAGAGAAGCGGTACATGCTAGTTGGACCCAGAATGAGTATAGGATCTACCATAGTTCCGGGTAGCCATGCAAATACTCTAGTGCTACCTGATAGGAGACGCACATCTGAAGAGGTAAGAAAGACTTTATTTAAACAGTTGTTTTGAGAGTAGTTCACAATTCTCAGACACTCCAAAAAATACTGACTCAACATATTTAGAGCTTTATTCCCGTTGATATAAATATGTTCAAAGTGCTGCGTTAAACTTTCTCTTTATAACAGCTGAATAGAAACAGAACATAAATTTGTCGTGTGTATTCATCACCCAAACTAGCTGTGTGTGTGTTAATGAGATCGTTGTTGTATGTGTTTGCTAACAAGTAACGAGGTGATCTGTTAAAATCATAAATTAAACTACAGTTATGTGGTTTAATGTTAATTTTTATCCCTTTTGCCTTTGAAACTGAAAATATCTAATCAATCAGAAACAGACAACCTTTCGACTGAACATGAAAGATTTAATTTTAAAAATTCAAGAAAACAATAATTGCTTTTCAGAACTAGAACACCTGAAACATTTCTTTGGTAGTTTTCCCACTTTAGAGGCCCTTGACAAAACTGTAGCAGATTTCAAGGAATTGCAGGGAACTGAATTGTATCACT
Source organism: Aulonocara stuartgranti (assembly GCF_965226115.1). Classification (NCBI taxonomy): domain Eukaryota; kingdom Metazoa; phylum Chordata; class Actinopteri; order Cichliformes; family Cichlidae; genus Aulonocara; species Aulonocara stuartgranti. The sequence goes on from NC_138940.1 coordinate 31,473,154, forward strand.
GAAGTTACTGGGTGTTCTATATTTTCCAAATGAGGAAGCCACAGTGATGACCTTTTAGAATGATGGGTGTGCTCAGAGCAAATTATGGCGCAATTTCTGACGTTTAAAAGTCATTATCGATAATGACACCGTGTTTTAATACATATAATGCTGTCTTATTGTCGTTGGATAGTTAAATCTATAACGCGCATGTTTATTTAATTCCCATAACATTTATGTGTGCTGAAAGTGTATCAGACTTTGTCGGTGTGCGTCTGCCTGTGGTCGGTAGTGTTGCTGTCCGTAGTGCTGAAAGTTGTTTCAGTTCTACAAGCCTTTTTATTAGAAATAATACAGAAATAACTCATATAGATTTCCAAAGAAGGAACCTTACAAATCATCGATAATATATCTTATTCTTAGCAGAACGCTGTTTTGTTTCCTGCAGTTGCCAAATAGTTTTGTTGCTTGAATTTAGTTGATTTTATTTCATTTCTTAGGTTCACGGTGCTGCAATAACGTCATATATCGCATGGTGTCGGTGTAATTACAAATGTTTTCGTCTTTTTGTCGTCACCAGCTGGTCCAGCCCTGTATTTTGGCATTTCGTGCAACGAGCTTAAATAAGAAATCAGCTGCTTGTCGTTCTCGGTGGTGTGCACAGATAGGTTTAATTTATGGAGAGCAGGTTAAAAAGGAACCCTGCTGCACTTTATGTGTAAACGACACAATAATTGATCCTGAAGTCGTAATTTTATTCTGCACATAATGGAACAAAGAGGACGGCGGACGTGGATCGAGCGATGGAGATGCATAGTCTATGCGGTGGCATTGGTGATGTTTGGGAGCGAAGCCTCGGCTCAGATCAGATATTCCATCTCTGAAGAGGTTAAAGAAGGAAGTGTTGTTGGAAACATTGCGAAAGACGCGGGGATTGATAAGGTTACGCTGAAGGAAAGAAAGTACCGCATTGTTGGCAGTTCAAAGGAACCCCTTTTTCATTTGAATCAAGACGACGGTGTTCTGTATGTGAGCAGGAAAGTGGACAGGGAAGAGATTTGCGAACGAAGACTCGATTGTGTAATAAACCTTAAAACAGTGCTAGAAAATCCTCTGGAAATCCATTATGTGACCGTAGAGGTGGTGGATATAAACGACCACTCCCCCATCTTTCCAGAGAAAGAGAAACGACTTGAAATATTTGAATCAACGATACCGGGTGCAAGATTTCAGCTGCAACCTGCACGAGACCCAGACGGTAGCCAGTTCTCTGTTCACCAGTATAAACTAAGTCACAGTGATCACTTTCGTTTGGAGTTAAAAGATAGAGATGATGGTAAAATGCCATTTCTAGTTTTACAGAAGCAGTTAGATAGAGAGGCTGCGAGAGAGCACACGCTTCTCCTTACCGCTATTGATGGGGGGAGACCGCCAAAGTCTGGGACAACGCAAATACTGATTGAGGTACTTGATGTTAACGACAATGCACCTGTTTTTACACAAGATGTATACTCTGCTACGCTGAATGAAAACGCAGCCCCCGGCACGCTAGTCATTCGGGTGAATGCCACAGATTTAGATGAAGGAGCAAACGGTAAAATTGTTTACTCTTTTGGTAAGGAAGTAGAAATCAAACTGCAAAAACTGTTTTATATAGACTCGAGCACAGGGGAAATTAAAGTGACTGGTGAAATTGATTACGAAGAAAATGAACGCTATGAAATTGATATAAGAGCGTCTGATGAGGGGACAATCCCTTTATCAACAGACAAAAGTGTGATAATAAAGGTAATCGACCTGAACGATAACCCACCCGAGATTGAAGTCACGTCATTTTCTAAGTCAGTTCCCGAAGACTGTAGGATTGGAACAACAGTAGCTTTGATCAGCGTGAATGATTTAGATTCAGGTCCCAGTGGGAAAGTCTCCTGTTTCATACCTGAGGATGTTCCTTTTGCTATATCGCCATCCCTCCAAGATAATATGTACGCCATAGTGACCAAGTCACTGCTGGACAGAGAAGAAAGGTATTTTTATGAACTTACAGTTGTTGCAAAGGATGCTGGTGTTCCATCACTCTTAAGTGAAAAGACAATAACTGTGGCGATATCAGACGTGAACGACAACAGGCCTCAGTTTTCAGTCAGTCCTTACATATTTTACATCACTGAAAATAACGATTTAGGTGCACAATTATTTTCAGTAAAGGCGTCCGATTGTGATGACAGTGATAATGCGCGTATTTCATATCACGTTTATCGGGACAACAGCGAAGGCAGTATGGCATTGTTTTTAAATATTAACTCGGAAAGTGGAGATGTTACGGCGCTGAAAAGTTTTGATTTTGAAACGATGAAAACTTTCCAGTTCCAAGTTGTTGCCTCAGATTCTGGAACTCCGTCACTAAGCAACAATGTCACAGTCAACGTCTTCATCCTGGATCAGAACGACAACGCTCCAGTCATCCTGTATCCACTCAGCTCCAACGGCTCTGCTCAAGGTGTAGAGGAGATTCCCCGAAACGTCAACGCAGGACACTTAGTGACTAAAGTCAGAGCCTATGACGCTGATATAGGATATAACGGCTGGTTGCTTTTTTCACTGCAGGAACTTACTGACCACAGTCTCTTTGCGTTGGACCGCTATACAGGACAGATCAGAACACTTCGCTCATTCACAGAGACAGACGAGGCTGAGCATAAACTGGTAATACTGGTCAAAGACAACGGCAACGTTTCTCTCTCAGCAACAGCTACTGTGATTGTCAAACTTGTGGAGCCCAAAGAGGCTTTTGCGGCTTCTGATGTTAAAAGTGCAGCAAAAGATGATGAGGACGACAATAACGTGATATTTTACCTCATGATAACTTTGGGCGCAGTTTCTGTACTTTTTCTCGTCAGCATCATCGTGCTAATTGCAATGCAGTGCTCCAAATCCACAGACTATACTTCTAAATATCTGCCAGAGACTAATTATGATGGGACACTGTGTAACAGCATCCAGTACAGATCAGGAGAGAAGCGGTACATGCTAGTTGGACCCAGAATGAGTATAGGATCTACTATAGTTCCGGGTAGCCATGCAAATACACTTGTGCTTCCAGATAGGAGACGCACATCTGAAGAGGTAAGAAAGGCTTTATTTTAACAGGATTTTTTTTTTTTTTTTTTTTTAGTAGTTCACAATTCTCAGACACTCCAACAAATACTGACTCTACATATTTAGAGTTTGAATTCGGTTGATATAAATATGTTCAAAGTGCTGCGTTAAACTTTTTCTTTATAACAGCTGAATAGAAATAGAACACAAATGTGTAGTGTATATTCATCACACAAACTGAGTATGAGTATAGGATCTACCATGCAAATACACTAATGCTACCTGATCGGAGAGGGACATCTGAAGAGGTAAGAATGTCTCTCTTAATTTGAATATCTCATGAAGTAAAATTAACATTAATATGTTTTTGGAGGAGTTTGAACGAGATGATTTTGTTCATGTTGAAATGATGTCGAGTGCACTTTTCCCGTGTTTTGCTTGACCCCTCGACACGAAGTTGAAGCTTTTAAACACTATTTTTATTATCTCCATTGTAACGTCAGCTCGCATGGTGTCACTGTTTGTGAAAATTAACGACTCCCGACTGTACGTCTTCTACGTCAGCAGTTTTGCGCTACAGTATTTCTCGACAGGGTGCACTTGCGCTTTGGGGGGCAATGGCTTTAAATCTTTGATACCCTCGGAAACATCATGTTTCGGAATCCTGGAATATTTGGTTTTCATCAGCTCCAGTGTTTCGGTGTAAATTCATATTTCAATGTTTAACCGTCCTGTTCCTATTATTTTACTTATTCTGTGAATTCGCCATGGCAAGACGGGGATGCGGAGTATTGTTGGAGCGCCTGGTCGTCTTTATTGTTTCGTTGGCTCTCACTATGAATTCTTCTTCCGCACAGCTGCGATACTCTATTCCCGAAGAGCTAACGGTGGGTTCTGTTGTTGGAAATATCGCTAAAGATTTAGGGATGGATCACAGTGCTTTGCATGCTAGAGGATTTCGCATCGTTTCTGGATCGACTGAACCCCTGTTTCAACTCAACAGCAACGGCATAGTACACGTTAACAGAAAAATAGACCGAGAAGAGGTGTGTGAACGGATAACCACCTGTATTCTCAACATAAAGACTGTGCTGGAGAATCCCTTAGAGGTCCACTACGTTGGCATTGAGGTTTTAGATGTAAATGACCACTCTCCCATCTTCACGGACAACCAGACGCATTTAGAGATATCCGAATCTGCTTTACCTGGGGCGCGATTTCAGCTACAAGGCGCCCGTGATCCAGACAGCGAGATGTTTTCTATTCAACAATATAAGCTCAGTCAAAATGACCATTTTCGTTTGGAGGTTAAGGATAGAGAAGAGGATGGCAAAATTCCTGTTTTGTTTTTACATAAAGCGCTGGACAAAGAGGCTGCGCGAAGTCACAGATTGCTTCTGACAGCAGTTGATGGAGGAAAGCCCGCTAGATCAGGGACGATGGAAATTATTGTTAATGTTCTGGATGTGAATGATAATATGCCAGTTTTTGCCAGAGACTCATACACTGCTGAACTTGATGAAAATTCACCAATTGGCACAACTATCGTACAAGTAAATGCCACAGATTTAGATGATGGTTTAAATGGGGAGGTGGTTTATTCATTTGGGAATAATGCAAATAAGAAATTACGTGAAATTTTTGAAGTCGATAGTAATACAGGTGAAATTATTGTGAAAGGGCCCATAGACTATGAAGAAAAAGACCGATATCAAATTGATATTAAAGCTTCTGATAAAGGGCAAGTCCCCCTGGCAACAGAAAAAAGTGTTAAAATAACTATTGTGGACTTAAATGACAACACACCTGAAATTGAGGTGACATCCCTTTCAAGTGCAGTCCCTGAGGACTCCAAACCAGGAAGGACAGTAGCACTGATAAGTGTGAATGATAAAGATTCAGGAGTAAATGGAAAGGTGATGTGTTCTGTAAGTGAAGGTGTACCTTTCATATTAACGCCTTCATTACAAGAAAATATGTACTCTTTAGTCACCAAGTCAATGCTGGATAGAGAACAGCAACCCAAGTATGACATAAGAATTGTTGCAAAAGATGCTGGTAACCCGCCACTGTCATCTCACAGGATAATAAGTGTGATAATATCAGATGTGAATGACAACAGTCCAGAGTTTTCAACAAACCCATACATGTTTTATGTGACTGAAAACAATGCTGCTGGAGGATCTTTATTTTCTGTCAGTGCTCATGACTGTGATGAGGGTGATAACGCCCATATATCATATAATATTATGAGGAATGCTGATGAAAAATTGACATCATTTCTAAGTATAAACCCTGAAAATGGAGAAATTGTGGCACTGAAAAGTTTTGATTTTGAAACAATGAAAACTTTCCAGTTCCAAGTTGTTGCCTCAGATTCTGGAACTCCATCACTAAGCAACAACGTCACAGTCAACGTCTTCATCCTGGATCAGAACGACAACGCTCCAGTCATCCTGTACCCACTCAGCTCCAACGGCTCTGCTCAAGGTGTGGAGGAGATTCCCCGAAATGTCAACGCAGGACACTTGGTGACTAAAGTCAGAGCCTATGACGCTGATATAGGATATAACGGCTGGTTGCTCTTTTCACTGCAGGAAGTTACTGACCATAGTCTCTTTGCTTTGGACCGCTATACAGGACAGATCAGAACACTTCGCTCATTCACAGAGACAGACGACGCTGAGCATAAACTGGTAATACTGGTCAAAGACAACGGCAACGTTTCTCTCTCAGCAACAGCTACTGTGATTGTCAAACTTGTGGAGCCCAAAGAGGCTTTTGCAGCTTCTGATGTTAAAGGTGCAGCAAAAGATGATGAGGACAGTAATGTCATATTTTACCTCATGATAACTTTGGGGGCAGTTTCTGTGCTTTTTCTCGTCAGCATCATCGTGCTGATTGCAATGCAGTGCTCCAAATCCACAGACTATACTTCTAAATATCTGCCAGAGACTAATTATGATGGGACACTGTGTCACAGCATCCAGTACAGATCAGGAGAGAAGCGGTACATGCTAGTTGGACCCAGAATGAGCATAGGATCTACTATAGTTCCGGGCAGTCATGCAAATACACTTGTGCTTCCAGATAGGAGATGCACATCTGAAGAGGTAAGAAAGACAATTTTATTTCTAGGCAGTTATGCTATAATTTTAATCAGAAATAAGAAGCTGATCCTACAAAATAATCTACTCAACAGGAACCGTCAAGAAGCATAAAAAAATATTCACTGTGTGAAATAAGTAGGCTGTGTGTTGATAAAACGCCTTACATGTGGTTTTCTGGTTAGCTCTCACACAGTCCAAACTTCTAATTCATAAGCAAATTGAACTGTTGCTTCTATGCCGTGTCTATACCATAATATGGTGCTCTGCTTTTGAAGTTTAAAATTATTTATAATACTAATATCACCCAAATATCCAGTCAGACACTTATTGTGGTTTGCATGTATTTATGTCTGAGTCTGAATGAAAAACTGTGAGCTTTGCGCTGTATACGCTTGGTTTTTTTTTTTCATCTTTAATTGCATCTATATATCCTTCCTGTCTATGAGGTTTCTTACATGGGCTTAAAGCAACTGAATGACTGGCTATGAGATTTCTTGTGGTTTGTGCTTGCTGATGCTGTTGAGGTGATTCAATGGGCCATGAATGGCTGGAGCTAAGACAGAGAAGAGCAGAGAGTGCCTGAGGCGGGTGTGCAGTGCATCACAATGTGCAGCAAGTCAGGTGGGGTTGTTTCAGCAGGGATGTGAATTCATTCCAGGAGTGAAAAACAAGCAATATAATTTTACTATTTTTTTATTTGATTGGTTTGTTGTGCTTTGGAATTGAGAAATACTGATGTAGAAGACTGTATATTTAGCACACTGCACACAAGCTTCAGAGTGCATGATCCCCTTTGACTTACTGAAAATAGGTCACATTCTATGACATGTGCGAAGGTCTGCAAGCTAGAGTCTGAGAGGTGATTCTCTATCGAATATTGTGTGTTGCCCATAGCAACACACTGGGAGATCCACCTCTCAGACTCTACTGGTTTCCACAGACTAGCATGCACTCAACGGTCTTAGCAACAGCAGTGGAAGAGGATGAACGAGGGAGGGATGGAGAAAGCAGTAGAGTAGGGGGAGGGGATGTGGCTTTTGTACAGCTCATCTATAGAAACCTCACAATATTTGATAAGAATTGGTTTATGTCTATATAAACTCGTGGATTATAATACCACATTCAGCACTGTAAATTAGAAAGAACATGCTGCAGATAGTAAAGGAATAGCAAAGGCAGGAATATTCTAGCTTTTAATTAGATATTTTATAGTATGGAGGATAATCTATTCACCCAAAAAACTGGGTCAACGTTAGATTCCCTACACAGGAAACTGACAGAAAAAAAGCACATTTTAAATTATAAACATATATGTCTGTGCTGAAAACTGGTGCTGTATGAGAAGCTACTGAGCAGCATGTGAAATAAAGCAGCAAGCTAAAGCTTGAATACAGGAAGGTAAAGGATCGGTTCAGATTCAGAGTAAGAGAGGCTGGCCACACTTTCTCTGCAGTTCATCTGTCCAGATTTATTTAGCTCTGCTAGCAATAACTGCCCCTCTGAGCATATGTGTGCATGAATGAATATTTTATATGCACGTGTCCATGCGTGAGTGTGAGAGAGATAGAAATCAGGCTTTGTGTGTGTGTTGCAGCACAGCAGCAATGCTAAGCTGTGCCTGGACAGCAGATGCCCAGAAAAGATGTGATTAAAAATGAGAGCATCTCATTAAAACTAATAAGTGCTTGGAAATGTCATTGCATCACAGACTGTGAGCTGATTGCAAGTCTTTTAAAGAATTATAGTGTATTTTTATTTATTTTATTCCTGCGCCATCATAGTTTGTTTTTTAATAGTTAGGAAAAAAACAGATGGTAAGAGGAGTGGATGAGCTGTAATTACTTTAATGCAAGCACATGGGATGCACCTTTGTTGTACAGTAAATAAACAATTTTTAACATGTATATTACTATTGCAAAAACAGATGAAAAAATGACTCCTGCATTTGAAACTTGCTGATCTTAATTTAGTTTGATGTAAGAAGACGTAAACTGTTTACAGTTTTCATTCTGTATGCTCTCCTCTGTGGGGGTGTGGCTGCTTGCTCCAGTGGCTTTGTCTGTTTGCTTGGCTGGCTCAGCAGATCTCTGCAACTGTGTTTGCATGCGGTATGTCTACACAAAATGTTATCTACAGTGCAGTTACCTAAGTGTGTCTGTATACATTGCTTTTATTGAATAGGTGACAGCACGTTCCTCATTAAACTGCATTCATTGCAGTTTGGGAATGTTGTAAGAAGCCAATCATGTACAACAGTAGTGTGTAGTCATTTCAGCAACTTTCCTCCTATTTACCTTTCTTTTTGTGTCTTTTCTTCTAAAGTAACACATAAAATGCTGACAGCTAAACACACTCATATCATGCTTCACTCTACTTGCCTTTGCGTTTTAACTTATTCTGCACCTAATCTTCTGCAGCTAATCCCTCTCTCAAATTTTATGAAAAATAACCTGCATTCTTTTTTTTTCACTGTCAATTTGCTGTAAGTTTTGTTTTCTGCTTTTATAGCAATGAGTGTTCCATCAGTATACTACTCCATGCAGTGCTCACTGTTCTGCCTCTGCTCTGAGGACTGCTTATCCTTCCTCTTTTTTTGCAGCTTCTCTCTCTCTCCCTCTCTCACTCTCTCCCCTTTCATACTGATTTTGCTCTCAGTAGTTCCCTTCCCCCTTCCCACTCTTGGCCTCCTTTTCCCACTTCCTTGTTTCTGTTCTTCCTCTTCTCCTTCATATGGTGCACTTCTTTATTTCCCGGGTGATATTTGACTTGCTTTCTGCAATCTTTCTCTGGTTATGCCACATGCTCTTAAGCTGTGTGCTGCTGTGCCTCATGCCTGTAGGGTCATAGCAGTGGATGCTGAATGTGCTGTTGTATGTCAGTAGGGCACATTCTCCCTTATTGCTCCAGCTTTGTATGAAGACGCCGCCACTCATATTGAGGTCAGCAGCAGTGATGGTAATCTAATTTTGGACACATAGTGCAGTACAGCAAAAACAGCTACCATCATCATGTTCACACTTTACACATGCACACTTGTCCCCATAGATGCACATGCAATATCACATCACTGATATCACCTACTGTGTCTAATCCTCTTTATTCAAAGGCACTTTCACAGATAAACTGACTGGTGTGTGTGTGTGTGTGTGTGTGTGTGTGTGTGTGTGTGTGTGTGTGTGTGTGTGTGTGTGTGTGTGTGTGGGGGGGGGGGGGGGGGGGGGGTAGAAACTTAGTGAGTTTCCTTCCAAGTAAGCTTTCATGTTCTTTATTAACTTCCGACTTTTCTCAGATGCTGCTGTTGTGGAAAGTCCTACAGCACACAATTCTTTCTTAATAACAGCCTTTATTACAGAACGGCAAGGTGTGAGTCTTCACCAAGTGCCGTTACACTACTTGAGTGTTATACCCCAAAATGGAAAGGGGGGACAAAACATGATCACAAATGTTTGTTTGTTCAGGAAAGAAGAAGGCATGCACAATTTTAACTTTGCTAAAACTGAATTGTGAAGTTGAGTAATGATAAATGTATTTTATGTTTAGCAAAAACTTAGGTAACTGGAACTGTATTTAAAAATAATCAGGTTAACTTATGACAACTTCAGCCTTTTAAACTGATCAAATGCATCTAATATTTTTTGTTTAATTAGACTTTTCTTGAACTAGTGCACAAAACTCTGCAACAATACCTAAAATACAATACAAAAAATAACTTCCATGCTTGTTTATATTTTATGATGAGCATACTAAGTAGATTCACATTGTTATTGAACTTTTTTTTTCTTTCACTGGACATTGATTTTTATTTTTAAGGTGCAATCACTTACTGTTGATTGGGGATTTGCTTTTCACTGCAGAAAAACTGATGTGGCTCAGTGGAAGAATTCAAGGAACACATTGACTTTGACAGTCTGGTTTTTATTAGTGTTGAACTGAAGCACGTGATTTGTAGATGTTTCCAAACAAGTTGTCTGAGCTGCTATTTACTACGTATCTCTGCTATGAGTGCTTGTGTTCATATCTGTACTTCCTCTTAGTAAACATTTAGGCAATATGGTGCTGGTTAATCAGGAGCTTAATGTCAATATCAACAAGCATTGCAGCAATGCATCTTTTAGTGTTCTTAGTAAATAATCTGTTTGTTGACCTCTGTGTGCTGCACTTTGAACAGAGTTTCAGAGAAGGGCTGAACGAAGATGTGTTTTGTGTCAAGATGTTTTTATGTCAAGTTAAACTCAACTATTTAACTTTACCTTTGAGTCTTGTATATTCAATTTTAAAATTTCCACTTCGTATGTTTAATGCATGACACTCACTGCAGTTTCAACCACATGAACCACTCGCACAGTACAGAAAATGCCCTTATTTGATTAAGCTCATTTAATAAACACAATAAATCAACTAGAAACATGACAAGAAGATGACCTGGATTTTTTCAGTTGCTTCTGGACAAACAGGGCAAAAATAGAAGTCAATGGGATAAAAATGTAATTGCAGGCTGCACTCACATCTGTGGGGCAACACTGCTTGGCATAGCTCCTTTAGCTCTTGTCATTTGCACTAGGACATGACTGATTTAGAGCCATGTGTAGCTTTAATGTCAGATGGCAAAAGCGAGGCAGTACTCGTCAGTATTTGGGTCAAACTTTCTTTAGTGTTGATAAAGATACAACTAGAATTTATCGGGTGTCCAGCAAAATTTGACACAGCAAATCATAAAGAATAATAGCAAAAAGAAAAAAAAACCTACATAATTCCTGTCTTTTATTTTTACTGTTTGAAAAGGTCTGACCCTTTGCTATCTCTACCACTTGGTTATATAAACCATCAATTTCATTATCTCTCAGTCCATTGACTCATGAGTCCCATAGATTGGTCCTTGCTACTCTTATTTTAGAATCACTCTAGTGCAGCTGAATCAGTCCACGGAGGCCTTTCTCTGGAGCTTTAGCTGGGTCAACTTCTCTAAGCATTAAAAACATTGCACCAAAAAAAGTCATTTGCATACACTATCTCCATGTGTCCCTTTAACTCCTTGATGGATGATATGAGCCTTGCTTAGTGTACTGCATTGTGATGATTTGTTCACTGTCTTTATGTCAAGCTCTCTTTGCAATGCTTTACTTTCCTAACAATAGTCATATTAATAGTATCATAATGCTTAACAGTACTTAAGTCTAGACATATATGTCTGTGTGTTGTAATGCAGAGTGATTGGTAGCTTTGTTAAGTGCATTGAGCCATGTGCAGTGTTTACAAGTTGTTGTTTTTCCTCTTTTTTTCTGAATCAACAGAGATAAGAACAGATGCTGGTCTGTGCTGCTCTTGTTTGGCATCAGTGCTCATACAGCCAGAACATCTGCTGCTGTGCTTAGGTCATCATGCCATGCCCGGAGGATTGAACTGACTGATGGGTCAGGGCAAGGATACACGCAAGACAGCCAGCCATTAAGCAGAACACTAGTAAAGACACATATGGCTTAAAAACCACTTTTAATTTATCCTGTACCAAAACCTAAAAACAGCACAATGAAGTGTCCTGAGATCTAGATTTAGGAAATAGGAATTTAGTGAATTGTGAGAGAAAGCATGAATGAGTGAGGGAAATTCAGAGTCTGCTGTTTAGATGCTGGGTGTAGCCTTGCTAAGAGGATTGCCTTCTTATCCTTGCACTGCTCACTGCGGGGTAAATGGGGTAAATGAGGTATACGGTCACAAATGACATATACTTGTCTAATTAATACCGTATTTGTTGCCACACATGGATGGAATCAAATGTTGGCCGTTAGAGGGATTGAGTCTGTAGCTGCAGGGTTCCTCTTCCCCGTGTGGCTATTCGGCCTGTCTAGTTCCCCTACTAAACATCTTGAGTGAAGTCAATGCCTTGTTTATTCTTATCTTTCTGAATGTTCCAGCCCAGCTTTCAATGTGCTAATGTTTTATTCAATGTAACCAAATCACAAGACTTTTTGTTCCTGCAGTGTATATCTGGCAAAGCTCTGTGTTGCATGTCACACCCCTCTTTCACTCTAAATGTTCTCAATCTAATTTCTTTTAAAAGAAAAGCTCTACAAGGTTTAATACAACACAAACCACACATTATCCCGTTAAAATAGGTCTTATTAGTCATATTATTAAAACTTTTCCCAAAGAAAACCAATGGGACAAAGTCAAACTAGATTGTTTATTATTTCTCTTAAAGGTTGAGACTTGAAGTTTCACATGATATGGAGGAATAGTATGTGCATGTATGCCGCAAACAAAAATACTATATATACTGTAGCATATACCGCACAGCCTGGGTGGGTACAGGTATATCATACATTAATCCATGGTATCTGAAAGGATGCACAGTGTGTGTGTGTTTGTGTTTATGTATGATCACATGACACTTGACGCAGACACATGAGAAAGCCCATTTTAACAGTGATTAAAGCTACAGTGTAAAAAAGTCTCCTTGTATTCTCTGTGTTTTTAAAATGGACATTCAGCTCCTCCAGGTCATTTTTCTTAGTGTGTGATGCAGTGAGTTTTTCTGTTCAGGACGTGAGTCATCTCATCCCACATGTAGCTTTTCATTTTGCGAAGTTGGTCTGCTGGGTTTATTTCAGGATGAACCATCTGTCATAAAAAATGAATCAGGAATGTGGGCATTTAGGGTTGGTGCTAGTATTATTTTAACATGATATTAGAAAGATGATAGGCTATGACATTCCCTGTAGTCACACAGGCACACAGACAAACATACACACACACACACAGAGCTGTGTTTTTGTGTTTACATGTCTGTTCATTCCTAGACCTTTCTCTGTTTCCCACAATCAAATCTAGTAGTGTATGAATAAAACAATGACACAAGGGTGTGGAAGATGATGATGCTGTGGCTCATACCACACGCTCTCCTCCCACTGACTGCTCCCCCCCCCCCCCCCCTTTCCCCAATCTTTGTTCTCTTGATTACTACCCCACTTTTCTCAGCCTCATGTGCTTTCCTTCTCATCTTCATCTCTCCCTCATTTCCTTGCCATTTCTTGCTCGATTCTTCAATCAGTGTATTTGTCTTCATATTTCTTCATTTCATTTCTTAAACAAAGAATCTCTTCTCCTCCTCCTCCTACGCATCCTGATTTCTTTTTGCTGATACTCTTTCTTATGCCCTCTCCTGTCGCTTTGTGCAACTGCAGGCTCACAGAAAATGGCTGACACATTTTGTAAGCTTGTTTACTCTTTCTTTTGTTATCCCCCAGTTCTCTGTTTTTTTGCTCAGCCTGGTGTTCGTTTTGGTTTGACTTGGTTGCTAACTGCTATTACAAAGCTTAGTTGAAGCTATACAATCCTTCCTTGCCGCTGAAAACATAGGTGGCCTCTTTTCTCAACTCTACCTCCTCTTTCTCAATAAACTGGAGCTATGAGCTGAGTTTGTTAGAAAACCTTTTTCTCTCTCTTCCCTATGGCTGTAGTAGGGACACGTGAAGCATAGCCAAGTCTAGTGTTGTTTTTCAAAGCCAGAGGTCCTAGAGGAAAAATAATAATAATTTTGCCTGCATATGAATCCAAAGTAACATTTTTTCAGCTTGTTGCTGTTGACTTGAGTTAAATACTTCTTATACAGGAGGATGAAGGATGGGATTACATGAACAATGTTCTTAGAATTTGCATATTGCTATTCAATTTTGTTAGATTTAAGGTAAGGATGGGTATTTTGGTTAATGTTAGGGAATATTTTGGTCATTGCATTATTTCTTCGGTTTGTTCGCGGTCTGCATAAATAATCATTATGCTGTTCACAATTACTATTTTTCCTGTTTTCAGGAAACAATACATTTAACAATAATGTGTTTCATTTATTATTTTGTGGGTCATAAACCTACAGCTATCCCTTATTTGGGGGAAATGGCTATCAGAATTTATTAATTACATTTGTTTCATGCTTTTTCATGCTTTTTGCTATTTACATTTTATCAAAATGATTGGTATAAGTGTTGTGTTCAGTCAGACATTACCTTTCTCATTATTTTGTTTTTAGTCACAAAAGCATGTCACTCATTCAGAGACTATGAGCCTAAGGGCCTTTAAAACATTAATCTCACAAACTGAGCAACAGCAGCTGTACAAGGGCTAGTGCAATAAATTTCTTATTTATATTATATTATAATTGCAGTACCACATAATTGAGACGTACCATTAGTTTCAAAAAGAGTGTTACTGTGTACCTCTGCTTCAATGCTGATAGTGTGTCAAATTACGTTAAGGCTTGATTTTATAGTAGATAGTGAGATCAGGTAGAAAGGGATTTAGCAAACAGATGAACTCAGTCTTTTATGCAGACCAAAACTCACAGTAGATACTGGGCCAGATAATCTATGCATCGCATTACAGATAATGAAGTGAGAATCTGCTTAATGGGAATGAGGGGAGCAAAGTTGTGCAGAGACAAAAAAAAAAAAAACGTGATACCAACATAACAAAATGTGTTTATTTTGCTTGTTAACAGACTGCTATAAATGAGGTGCTCATGATAAGGCTGGAGTGTAATTTCTCCCTAAGCCCTTTACTGCCCGATTTTTGTCACTTTGCTTTGTCCTAGAGCAGAGAACTAAAGTAATGAATTATAGTGATAATGCTTCTAATAGAATAATGATAGAAATAGACAGAAATTGTGAAATGGCATAAAAATACTCAGTACTTTGTAAGCAGTATATTAGAAACAATTCAGTGTAAACCTGCAACACATGACCTTTGTGAAAGCATCATGTTAGATCTCCTTGCATTATATAAAAAGCTGTACTTTTGGCAGTTTGTCATGCCAAATGTTTAAAAGTGCCAAAATATTGCTGCTGTTGCTTTAGGTGTTTTCAAAAGAGAATTCCTATCCAAGCATTTTTTCATCTGCTATAACTGTCACTATCCCCATTTGTGTTGGATTAGGGCTTCTGTAAAGTATGTAAAGTAATAATTCTACTATGTTGGTCCTCCAATATGATTAGGTGGAATCATCTTAACGATGCCATGAAGAGCAGCTTTGAAAGACAGCAGCGCATAAAATAACCTAGGATTTCACTCAGCTTTAAACTTCAGGCTAATGGCTAGACAGCATTATTATTATTATTATTATTATTATTATTATTATTATTATTATTATTATTGCTATTATTATTAGTAGTAGTAGTAGTAGTAGTAGTAGTAGTATTATTCATGCATCCATTCTCTTCCGCTTATCCTTGTCAGGGCTGTGGCTGGAGCCCATCCCAACTACCATGGGGGGAGAGGCAGGGTACACACTGGACAGGTCACCAATCTTTCGCAGGGCTAACACATAGAGATAGACAACCATTCCCACTCACATTCACACCTTTCGGCAATTTAGAATTACCAGTTATGTAATTCTAGCTGTCAGTAGCTGACATCCCCATCTAACCCAACCTCACTAACTGGACGATGGGAGGAAGCCGGAGTAGCCAGAGAGAACCCGCACAAACACAGGAAGAACATGCAAACTTCAGACAGAAAGGCCCTGGCCAGGTGGTGGAATAAAACTCAGACCTTCTTGCTGTGAGGCAACAGTGCTAATCACCATGCCACCATGCTGCCACCATGTTGTTTTCTTTAATCTGTTATGTATTTGCTTTGTCCTTGACTTTAAACTTTGCATGCTTATACCCACTTAAAAAGATCTGTCCCATTGAATTATTTTTTAAAGCTGCATATATTGTATGCTAAACATATGGTATGAGAGGACTGTGAATTCAACTTTACAGTCTGTAAGAAGCTGTAGTTTGTGTTGCTGTTGGATTGTGCTGAACAATACAGAGGCATGTTGTTGATATTTAATCTGACAAAAAGGGCCTGACATATTAAAAAAACAATAGCCACATATATAAAAAAACACAGTTTCAAAAAGGCAACTGAATTGAGTAACACTAAAGCAGAATGCCATAACAATAATGAAGGTGGCATTTATGTCAGCAGTCATGTATCAGTGAGTCTTAGACAGAAAACATGTGGGGAAACATTAAACTAGCAAGTGGCAATAGGTTTTTTCTTCCCTCACTGTTTAACACTCCTCAGCCAAAAACACACATGCATGCAAACTAACATGAACACTCAAACAATATGTGACACTTAGAGCAGATCATTTATATCCCTATCATCACATCTTAAGAAGGAACATTATTTTTGCTGCTGCACAAGTAGATGTTTAAGTTTTGATGTTAATGAGAGTGGAAATTGGTGTTTGTTATTCTCGGTAAACGGAAGTATGCTTAAACGATTTGTAGGCAAGTTACTATTTTTATAAATAGTTATCTTCATTTCTGTGGAAAGTGGAGCAACCTCACAGAACCATCTCAGTCATTTCTCAGTGTCAGATTCTCTGCAGGCCAGCGCTCTCCTCTATAATTCATTCTTTTTTTATGCTCTTCCACCGAAGCTCTGCCCTTCGAATGCGCCTCTGAATGATGCATGTTTCATGCTGCATGGCTATTAAGAACGTAAAAATAGATATTACACAAAGCTGAAATGGTGTGCAGGTGTAATGTGTGTGTAAAATATATATGACACATTTAAGTATGGATAAATTATGCCTTGCAGCTCTTTGTGTGTAAATTGTGTACAGTAGAAATGTCCGATGCTTGCCATATATTCTGCATAATCTTTACTTGTTTTGATTTGTAAATGATAGAAGAATTTCTCTGTTTTCTTCTCCCTTTTCTTTGTTTTGATATGTATCAAGCTGGATGAGATTGTGCAGGTATTGTTAGACTCAGTAGCTGACATCGGCATCTTCTTTCCCATCTGGGACAGTTGACATTTTAATTTCCGCAGGCAGAGGAAATGTGTAGTAGACACACAGCCTGTTAGTGTATCTTTAGCACTGATACAATTTTGGAAGTGTGTGACGGTGCTAATCTAATTTAAGGCTTTATATCTTTGCCTGCCTCTGATATCAGTCTATGTCTGTCTGTGGATATGGAAACTGCAATGGAGAACAAAGAGAGTGATTTTTTAAAAGGCTCCCCCTTGTGGCAACAAGTGGATATTACCAGCCTGTCTAAATATCAATGCATTCAATTATTTAACGTGTTACCACTCTGCATGTGGTAGTATATTGAATGCTATTTTTTACTGAGTTTCTCATGCAGTATTGATCTGCAGATAGCAGGTCTGTCCCCAATTTCCAGCCATACCAAAAGCAGTACACTGACCTATTCCCCAGTGAACTGTTTGATTGACAAATCTAGGTTATCCATGCATATAAAGCTAGATTTATTCTTAATCCCACTGAGAATTGTTTGAGTCAAGCTATTTCAGTGTGTGAGTGAGGGAGAAAAAAAGAAAAGAGGAGGAGATGACAGAGACAGACTGTACCAGATGCTTTCTGTGCTCTATGTTACACTCCATGGTTGAATTTAATGTATCACTGTGGACAGTGTGAAACAAAATATGATTTTTAATCAAACACAATCCTTTTTTTTTTTAGTTTATATGGTTGTGTTTAAATGCCTTGTCCTTGGCTTATGTACTGACTGCTCATAAAGAAGGGTGTGGTGGAGGTAGAGGGGGAGGCAGGGTGGGGCATAGACAGGGGCTGCATCTGCGTCACCATGGGTACCAGAAGGGAGATAGTAAATCAATTCTGGGTGCTTTCTATAACACTGCCTTTGTTGCTAGGCACAATACTGAGCCAATCACTGTCCATTTCAGCCACAGTGACCAATCAGATTTCTGTGCTACCTTTGCTGTTACCAAAGCCTGTTGAAGCTCCTGTTTATTGACAGCTTTGATTGATGCTCTGTTTTTGCAAAGTAATCCATGGCTGTTTTTCTGCTTGCACAACCAGTTGCTGAATTACACATTTTAAAATTTGAGTCACAATGCTGAACTATATGTGAATGGAATTCATGCTGTCTCTCATACCTTTTATATTTCTCACTCTCACACCTCTCTCACACAAACCACACAAACCACACAGAGCCTGATCAGCCCTTCATGTATTTGAACTCCAGACTGCAATGTTGCCATTCATGCTGTGCAGATGCTTGTTACTAATTAGATACAGTATCACAGATTCAATAACACATCGTCTTTGATCAGCCCTGCTCTGCACATTAGTGATCATTTCCTAACTGATCAAACTTATGGAGGTTCTTACACTAAATGAAAACATTGCTAGTGTAAATAAATTGTTGAATACATTAAAACATAAAATGAAGAGTGAAGTTTTTTTTTACATTTTAAAGCAAAATACACTATATGGAAAATGTTTTCTAAATACTAAATAGTATATGGGATCCTTAATCCTTAGGGATTAATAAAGTATGATGATTATGATTATGATTATGTTTAATATTTACTTAGTTGATAGGTCACTATACTGTTTTATTTCCCCAGCAAGTCTGTGATAAATCATGACACACAATAATCACACTGTAGCAGTGGCAGGATGTTGCTCCTGTATGTTGTTTTACAGTAGAGTAACTAATTATGTGATTTTTGGGCATTGTGCCATTGTTTTCCAAATGAGTGAACACTGTGTTCTATTGTGTTGGTGTGCCTCTCAGGGCTGTGTGCATGCGTATGTTTGGGCATGCTCCATATTGCTGTGTCCCGGTTTTGATCTTGCTCATGTTTCCGCGGACCCGCCCCTGTCCTACTTAGTCCAGAAACCAGTGAAGGCAGGCACAGATTTGGAAATAAATGATTAAGTGGTAGTTGGTTTTAAAACTAGGAGTGATTCATCTTTTCTTGCATCCTTCCTCTCTTTATTATATTAGTCATAGATTATTTCACAAATTGTGTAAGTAGGTAAACAGCTGATTGCATGCCCAGCTTTCCAGTACATAGATGTTATTACAGTTACGCTGATATGCACATAATTGTATGCACAGTTCTCTAGTAAGTGGATATTATTCTATATAGTGAATTTACATCTGCATATGTCAGAGCTAAAATGCATATAAGATCATTGAAAAGTAATTTTTCCATTATTGTATTATATTACTCTATTGCAATAGTCAAGTGCTGGATAATTCATATCACACCTGCTTTTCTGACAATAAGCAGACACTGCATATTAAATGGGCCCAGTGCATAAAGTGCACAAAGTGAAAAGGATTTGAAAAGTAAAAAGCATAATATAGTAGTACTTATACACAAGGAGTAGGTTGCCCTCTTGTGTCATGATGAGATACATGCCACATAAAAACCCCACTATGACATTAGTATCTCATCATATGAAAAGGACGTAATGTGCAAATGGCAGGAGGGACTATGTGTGTGTGTTTGAGGTCTCCAGAGGCCTGGCACCAAGAAGGTAGGATGTGCATGGCTGAATGCAAAGGTCAGGCTCTCTGAGGGTTTGTGGGGGGTGGAAAGAGAAGCAGACACTTCTGTAAAAGTGCTGTGACAGTGAATGTGCCGCTGCAGTGCTACATTACCAATTACAACTGCAGCCCTGCACAGTCTGGTGAGGTATGCGCAAGAGTATGGTTTGTGTGTGCTTGAGTGAGTTTGTGTGTGTGTGTGTGTGGGGGGGGCACAAGCAGATAAAATGTGGAAGTAGATATGAAATCTAATTTGTCATTTTTGTGCTATCTGACGCATTCTGAAAGCTAAACACACAGGCTACTGCATTAGTGTGTGTGTGTGTGTGTGTGTTCACATATGCATTCATGCCTGTGCCCAAGATGGCGTTGCTATGGAGATGAGAGCTGTGCAGAGGGAGAGAGGAAAAATGGGGGTAGGACTCGCCTAGAAGCATGTTTAGATCACACCCTTCCCCTATCTACTCACGCACACAGATCAACAGTACAGTATACATCCTTAGGACACACACACACTTACTCATAAACACGCACACAAAACCGATGGCTGTGTGAAGGCATGAGATGATTACATGCAGGCAATATAGAAGCTAATGTGGTGGCTGTACTGTATGTGGTAGTATCCCTTTAATAATGCAGTGAACACACCTAAAGCAGTGCTGCTGACTGCTTCCGCCCCTGCAACCCCCTCCCTTCACCTACCTCTCACTGCTTTATCTGACCCTTTCATCACACTGCCAGTGGTGATTCTAGTTTCACCTCTAACATTATCGTGTTATGGGCAAACAACAGACAGAGAAGAAGGTTAAGTACATGTGTACTTAACCACTAGACTTATTTTTAACAGCTCTCATATTTTAGGTAGCAAATAATGTAAATTTTTCTATACAACAGTTTAATCACTATTAAGTTTCAATTATTATACCCAGAGGAAGAATGACTTTTATCAATGCATGCATGCATCGGTTTTAAAAACAAACGCACACCTCTCTCGCCTATGGGGTGCCACAGCATTCTGTCTTGGGACCGTTACTGTTTCTGTTGTATTTAGTCCCTCTTCTTCAACTTCTTAGCTCTTTTCCGAATATTTCATATCATTGTAATGCAGATGATATTCAGCTTTATATCTCTTTTAGGCCACCTGATGTTTCTAAGCTTCAAAGCTTCAAATCCTGCTTAGATTCCAGCAGAGATTGGATGGCTGATAATTATCTTCAACTAAATACTGATAAAACTGAAGTCATTGTCTTTGCTCCTGAGAAATTTGTTCCCCTCGTGGTTAAAATCTAGGCCCTCTTGCTTCTTATATTAAACCCTCCATTAGGAACCAGCTCTGACGCTGCACACGCACGTTAAATGTTTGGTTCGCTCTTGTTTTTACCATTTAAGAAATATTGCTAAGCTTAGTCCCATTGTGTCACACTTCGAATTGGAAATGATTATTTATGCTTTTGTTTCATCTCATTTAGATTATTGTAATTCCTTGTTTACTTGCTTAAGTAATGCCTTCCTGGAATGACTGCAGGGTGTTCAAAATGCTGCTGCTAGGCTTCTGACAAAGTATCCCAAATGCTCCCATGCCACTCCCCTGCTGATTCAACTGCAATGGCTCCCTGTCAAGTTCAGGGTCCATTTAAAGATTATAATCATGACCTATAGGGACCTGCACGGTGTAGCTCCAACTTACATCAGTGATCTTCTTCTTCGTTATCGCCCCAGCGGGTCCCTGAGGTCTTGTGACCAGGGCTTGTTGGTTGTCCAGCATACACGGTTAAAAACAAAAGGTGACAGAGTGTATGTATCAGTGGCGACCAGACTCTGGAACTCACTCCCTTTGAGTTTGAGAACTGTGGACTCAGTCATTTCTTTTAAAAAGCAGTTAAAAACTTATCTGTTTAACTTGCTTTTGGTTGATTTTGTTTGTTTGAGGTTGATCTAGGTGTATAGGTGTTAAAAATCAATTGTTATTTTTGCATTACTGTTTAAACAACTATGTTTTGATGAACTAAACATTCTGCATGTTTCCCTAATTAACTCTATCACCGAATGAAGAGGTGTGGATGGCCTTATGGATATGCTCAGTAACCCACCACTAATTCCGGGGTGTATTCAGAGCTGCTGGCTAATATACTGTGTTTCATCTATGTGGAACTAGGTTTTCCATAATTACAGAAGCCATGGATTTGTTTCTTTTAAAAATGTATTGTTTGTTTAGAATAAGAAAAAAAAAGTGTTCATCCTCTCACTGGGCAGCAAAGAATACCAAGTGTGAAATTTATGGAACATTCATATGTGTTTCATGGTGACTTTAGGAGAATGATAATCCAGACTGAAGTCCTGTAAAGTCAAAGTAGTGTAGTCTGGCCCTAAAATAAACCATGAATAATTGAATTTCATAACGGGTTGCATAATTGCGATGGTGGATATGTATGCATTTGCTTGTGTATGTTAATAAACCACAAGAGCACTATACTCTCTCTTCTATACTTTACCTACTGTTTTCTATTACATGCATTAGGAAAATGAACACACAGATCATCCTATGTGAGCCATTATTATTATTAATATTGTCTGTGGGGGCTGACAGATGATTGTAGTTGTGGGATAATATTTTCAAATCAAATCGTGTTTTCTGAGGAATGGAAATAGGGCAGGAGTTTCTGAATCTAGGGCTTGGGATTACAAACAAGCTCATGACTACTGTCTCTGTGGAAATGTGGAGTAATACTAAAATGCACCAAAAATACAACACGAGAAGCAGACACCCCCTCCTGTGCTCATATGTGCAGAAGAATATAGGTACGATTAAATATATTTATTGCCCAAAAGGCTGAAAAAGAAAATTTCATTAAAAGATAAATAAAGAAGCCATTGATGTGGGTGCAGAAGAAGAAACTGTACTATTTTTTATGGTTTAGGGAGGGTTTTTTTGTTTGTTTGTTTTTTACTGTTTTTGTTTGTTTGCTTGCTTGTTTGTTTGTTTTTACGCACTCTTAGGGAAAAAATACATACAAATTTGTAGACATGATAAAACTTGTGGTGCAATTCACACATTGCTATATAGGCATGGCTGAATGCTAAAAATTTCAGGCAGCCTCCAACTTTTTATCCGTTTATTAAGCTCACATTAGTAGTTAATAGAATCTACAAATAACTCTTAAATTGAATGGAACAAAGAGGTTTAGTGGAAAAAGGTAGAGTAACGTGGGATGCGATGTATTTGATACTATCACTTTCTACAAGGACACTCATTCAGGTGTTGTCCATGGTGCAGAGAAGAGTTGTTCCGATTTCTGATGTTAAGCTTTTCAGATACCTTTGGTGTGACCTGATGGCTGCAGGAGAAGCAACTGTTTTCACTGGCCTCTGCATTGCGCTCTTTTCACCACGTGGCGTCGCTGTTGGTCCATTAGTTACAGCCCTGCTCTTTAATAGAACTTGGCCCCTCCCGTTTACAAGCGATATGAACGATTTCTGTCTTTGTTATAAGACTCAAACGACGGTGGAACAAACAGAATACTACAGTCAAAAAGCTCCCTGATCGTCCATTCTTTCCTAAATATCTGAATGCCACTGGAGCTCAAATTTATGCTTTGTTCACATTGAACAGAGATGTCGCCCTTTAAATTGAGCTATTTTGGGATGTATTTGTGCCTTTTTTTACTGGATGTTTACTGGCAGACTGTGGCTGGGCAGCTCTCCTATTCAATCTCAGAGGAGGTAAACCCGGGGACTCCTGTTGGGAATATCGCTAAGGATCTAAACCTGAATTCACAAGAGTTGGAATCTCGTATGTTTCAAATCGTTACTGGATCAAAGAGAAAATTTTTCGAGGTAAATCTAAAGACTGGTGTTCTGTATGTCAGTGAGAGAATAGACAGAGAGGAGCTCTGCTCGGAGGAACTAAAATGTCCAGTAAGTGTAGAAGCCGTAATAAATAACCCATTGAAGCTTTATCGTATTGATGTAGAGATCTTAGATGTAAACGACAATGCTCCTTTGTTTACAACCAAACTGCAAAATTTATATATTGCAGAGAGCACATTGCCTGGAGTGAAATTTGAATTATCCGAAGCAACTGATGCGGATATGGGGAAAAACGGAGTAAGCACTTACAAATTAAGCCAAAATGAAAAATTTTCGTTGGCCGTGCACAAAGCAGGTGACCGTGTGTCTGCTGAGTTGGTGCTGCAGAAAGCCTTAGACCGAGAAAAGCAGGCAGTCATCACTATGACACTGACAGCTGTAGATGGAGGGACCCCACCGAAATCCGGCACCTCGCAACTCGTTATTAATGTATTAGACAATAATGATAATATTCCGATCTTTAGTGAATCCTTGTATAAAACAAAAATTCCAGAAAACATTCCACTGGGGTTAAAGGTAATCACAGTGAACGCCACTGATACAGATGAGGGTTTAAACAGTGAGATTGTATATTCGCTGAGAAGCAAAGACCAAGATCACGTACTTGATATATTTGAAATTGAACCTCAGACTGGTGTCATTAAGGTCAAAGGGAAAATAGACTTTGAAGAGAGGAGGGCTTTTGAGGTACGTGTTGTGGCCAGTGATAAAGGGCATCCTCCGATGTCCGCTCACTGTAAAGTGCTGGTAGAAGTGGTGGACTTAAATGATAATGCTCCTGAGATCACGGTGACGTCATTACATAGGAAGGTAAAAGAGGATGCTCCTGTAGGCACCGCAGTTGCACTTGTATCTGTCCTCGATAAAGACGGTGGAAAAAACGGTGATGTGGAGATCCAAATTAAAAACAAAGCGCCATTCAAACTCGAAACTAACTACAAAAATTATTATTCGCTGTTAGTTGATGGACCTCTGGACAGGGAGAAATTCTCTATTTACAATGTCAATATAATCGCTAATGACAAAGGGATTCCACCACTTACCAGCACAAGTGTAGTTTCCATACACGTTTCTGATGTCAATGATAATGCACCTCTGTTCACGGAGGCCGTAATTGATGTTTATGTGAATGAGAACAGTCCAGTGGGAGCAGTCATTAAAAGAGTGACTGCAACTGATGCAGACATAGACCAAAATAGCCAAATCAGCTATTCATTGTTAAAAATTGGCAATAACCAGCTGCTGTTATCTACAATGATTAATATCAACTCGGAGACAGGAGATATAATCAGCCTGCAGTCTTTTAACTACGAGGAGTTAAAAACATTCCAGTTTAAAGTTCAGGCCACAGACTCTGGTGTTCCTCCGCTCAGCAGCAACGTGACTGTGAACGTTTTACTCCTCGATCAAAATGACAACAGTCCTACGATTCTCGCGCCATATTCTGAGCATGGCTCCGTTAACAGTGAGAGCATCCCCTACTCTGCTGAAGCGGGATACTTTGTGGCAAAGATCAGGGCTGTAGACGCAGACTCTGGATACAACGCGCTGCTTTCTTATCACCTGTCTGAGCCCAAAGGAAACAACTTGTTCAGGATCGGAACCAGCACCGGGGAGATCAGGACTAAGAGGAGAATGAGTGACAATGACCTCAAAACTCACCCCTTGGTGGTCTTGGTCTCTGATAACGGAGAACCCTCCCTGTCAACTACTGTGTCTATTGATGTGGTGGTGGTTGAAAGCACGGCTGAAATCCAGACTCCGTTCAGACATGTGCCTGTAAAGGAGGACAGCTTCTCGGATTTGAACCTGTATCTGTTGATCGCCATTGTGTCGGTGTCCGTCTTCTTTCTGCTCAGCCTCATCACTTTAATAGCAGTCAGATGCCACAGGACAGATGGCACTTTCAGCAGGTACAGCGCCCCCATGATCACCACCCACCCTGACGGGAGCTGGTCTTACTCTAAAGCTACTCAGCAGTATGATGTGTGTTTCAGCTCAGACACGCTCAAGAGTGACGTGGTGGTTTTCCCCGCCTCGATTCCACCTGTAGATGCAGAACTGATCAGTATTAACGAAGGAGACACTTTTACCAGAACTCAGACTTTACCTACCAAAGAAAAGGTGAGTCCATGAAATTTTAAAATACTTGCATATTGTCATTCCTCGTCATTGCAGATTAAACGGTACCATTTTTTCTTATCTTAGTATGGTGTATCTTCTGATTTAAACTAGATTCCAAATATATATATGCTTCAGCTTTAAAACGTTTAGTTGTGCCAATTTAATAATATCCATCATTTGGACAGCAGTGCGTTCATGTAGCTGTCCATGGTGCTGGTGTAGGCATTCTAGTATATATAAAAATGTGATCTGAAGGCCGCAATAATTATAATAATAATTAAGTCACATTTCTGATATGTGCATTGCTCTTTGTCTCTGGTTACTCAAAGGATAGACAGATAGCACATTAAGCTGATGTACGCCTTGACAATTGTATTATTCATATTTGCTCATATTTTCATGTTTTGTGAAAAGGAGATAAGGCAAGTTTTAATTCAATTTGGTTTATATATATGCTACACCTGTCTTTAAATAAATATATAAGGGAGCTGGACATTATTTGCCATTACCAGATTGGCATCTTGATGCATTTATCTTGAAGGCTTAAACGAACTTATGAGATTGTTTTGTGATAATGTAGTATTTTTAAATGACCACATGGGGACATTGTAGACCATCACATTTTCATAGTGCTCTTGGTTGTTCGAAGCTCCTCCTAGATTTAGATGATGGTGACGATGATGCTTTGCAGGGCTTTGTTACAAGAGGGGCAGTATGAGAATACATTGTGCGATCATCGCTTTGTCCTTTACTTCTTATATACACGGAAATCTGGATTCTGCCACTCTAATTTCACCTTGAAGACTACGATCCATATGCTGTGCTCGCACAGGATAGAAAATGTCGACAGGGAGGATACGCAGTTCTTTTGGGATTTATGTAGTCGTTGTTCTTTTGGATTGCTGCTGGCAAGTGGTGACTGGGCAGCTCTCTTACTCTGTATCAGAGGAGGTAAACCCGGGGACTACTGTGGGAAATCTCGCTAAAGATCTAAATCTTAACGTGCATGACTTGAGGACGCGTATGTTTCAGATTGTTAGCGGATCAAAGAGAAATTATTTCGATATAAATTTGAAAACGGGTAGTCTCTATGTCAGTGAAAGAATCGACCGTGAGGAGCTTTGCGCAAAAGCTGCAATATGTACTATTAGCGTAGAGGCCGTGATCAACAATCCACTGAAGCTTTATCGTTTAGATGTAAATGTAGTCGATATTAATGATAATGTGCCACATTTTCCTGAGAATTTGCAGTATCTTAATATTGCGGAAAGTACTGTGCCAGGGGGGAAATTTGGATTTATAGGGGCATCGGATCTTGACGTTGGAAAGAATGACGTTAGTTCATACAAGTTGAGTCAAAATGATTACTTTTCTTTAGAGGTCCACAAAGGAAGGGATAGTGTGTCTGCCGAGCTGGTGCTACAGAAAGCTCTAGACCGAGAAACACAACCTACTGTTAATCTTACAGTGACTGCTGTCGACAGCGGAAACCCATCCAAGTCAGGAACATTGCAAATCATTGTAAATGTTTTAGACATTAATGACAACGCTCCGGTTTTCAGTAGGGCTTTGTATAAAACACAGATTCATGAAAATCTACCAATGGGTAAAACAATTATATTTTTAAATGCAACAGACGCAGATGACGGATTAAATGCTGAAACTGAATATTCTTTTAGAAGTAAAGGTCAGGATCATGTTTTAAATGTATTTCAAATAGACTCTAAAACGGGAGCGATTTCAATTAAAGGTAAAATCGATTACGAAGAAAGTTCTGCATTTGAGATTCATGCTGAGGCGACTGACAAAGGCCAGCCTCCGATGTCTGCTCATTGCAAAGTGTTGGTAGAAGTGCTGGATCTAAATGACAACGCTCCTGAGATCACGGTAACGTCACTACTAAATACAGTGAAAGAAGACGCGGAAGTAGGTGCAGCCATTGCACTTGTCTCGGTTTTGGATAAAGATGGTGGGAATAACGGGGCAGTGAAAGCTGTGATTGCAAATGAGACTCCATTTAAACTGGACACAAACTATAGAAATTATTACTCTTTAGTGGTTACTGGTCCGCTTGACAGAGAAACTACAAACGAGTACAATGTTACTATAATAGCAACTGATGAAGGAGCTCCTCCTCTCTCCAGCACCAGCATAATTAGTGTTCACGTTTCTGATGTCAATGACAACTCGCCTCGCTTCTCTGATCCGATACTTAATATTTATGTTAAAGAAAACAGTCCAGTAGGAGCAGTCATTAAAACTCTGACTGCAACTGATGCTGATGTCGATAAAAATGGTCAAGTGAGCTATTCTTTTTTACAAAGCAGCAGTGACTCACTACCGTTTCCTACAATGATTAATATCAACTCAGAGACAGGAGATATAATCAGCCTGCAGTCTTTTAACTATGAGGAGTTAAAAACGTTCCAGTTTAAAGTTCAGGCCACAGACTCTGGTGTTCCTCCGCTCAGCAGCAACGTCACTGTCAACGTTTTAATCCTGGATGAAAATGACAACAGTCCCACGATTCTCGCGCCATATTCTGAGCATGGCTCCGTTAACAGTGAGAGCATCCCCTATTCTGCTGAAGCGGGATACTTTGTGGCAAAGATCAGGGCTGTAGACGCAGACTCTGGATACAACGCGCTGCTTTCTTATCACCTGTCTGAGCCCAAAGGAAACAACTTGTTCAGGATCGGAACCAGCACCGGGGAGATAAGGACTAAGAGGAGAATGAGTGACAATGACCTCAAAACTCACCCCTTGGTGATCTTGGTCTCTGATAACGGAGAACCCTCCCTGTCAACTACTGTGTCTATTGATGTGGTGGTGGTTGAAAGCACGGCTGAAATCCAGACTCCGTTCAGACATGTGCCTGTAAAGGAGGACAGCTTCTCGGATTTGAACCTGTATCTGCTGATCGCCATTGTGTCGGTGTCCGTCTTCTTTCTGCTCAGCCTCATCACTTTAATAGCAGTCAGATGCCACAGGACAGATGGCACTT
This sequence comes from Aulonocara stuartgranti, assembly GCF_965226115.1. NCBI lineage: Eukaryota > Metazoa > Chordata > Actinopteri > Cichliformes > Cichlidae > Aulonocara > Aulonocara stuartgranti. The sequence goes on from NC_138940.1 coordinate 31,501,656, forward strand.
TCAGCAGGTACAGCGCCCCCATGATCACCACCCACCCTGACGGGAGCTGGTCTTACTCTAAAGCTACTCAGCAGTATGACGTATGTTTCAGCTCAGACACGCTCAAGAGTGACGTGGTGGTTTTCCCCGCCTCATTTCCACCTGTAGATGCAGAACTGATCAGTATTAACGAAGGAGACACTTTTACCAGAACTCAGACTTTACCTACCAAAGAAAAGGTGAGTCCATGAAATTTTAAAATACTTGCATATTGTCATTCCTCGTCATTGCAGATTAAACGGTACCATTTTTTCTTATCTTAGCATGGTGCATCTTCTGATTTAAACTAGATTCCAAATATATATATGCTTCAGCTTTAAAACGTTTAGCTGTGCCAATTTAATAATATCCATCATTTGGACAGCAGTGCGTTCATGTAGCTGTCCATGGTGCTGGTGTAGGCATTCTAGTATATATAAAAATGTGATCTGAAGGCCGCAATAATTATAATAATAATTAAGTCACATTTCTGATATGTGCATTGCTCTTTGTCTCTGGTTACTCAAAGGATAGACAGATAGCACATTAAGCTGATGTACGCCTTGACAATTGTATTATTCATATTTGCTCATATTTTCATGTTTTGTGAAAAGGAGATAAGGCAAGTTTTAATTCAATTTGGTTTATATATATGCTACACCTGTCTTTAAATAAATATATAAGGGAGCTGGACATTATTTGCCATTACCAGATTGGCATCTTGATGCATTTATCTTGAAGGCTTAAACGAACTTATGAGATTGTTTTGTGATAATGTAGTATTTTTAAATGACCACATGGGGACATTGTAGACCATCACATTTTCATAGTGCTCTTGGTTGTTCGAAGCTCCTCCTAGATTTAGATGATGGTGACGATGATGCTTTGCAGGGCTTTGTTACAAGAGGGGCAGTATGAGAATACATTGTGCGATCATCGCTTTGTCCTTTACTTCTTATATACACGGAAATCTGGATTCTGCCACTCTAATTTCACCTTGAAGACTACGATCCATATGCTGTGCTCGCACAGGATAGAAAATGTCGACAGGGAGGATACGCAGTTCTTTTGGGATTTATGTAGTCGTTGTTCTTTTGGATTGCTGCTGGCAAGTGGTGACTGGGCAGCTCTCTTACTCTGTATCAGAGGAGGTAAACCCGGGGACTACTGTGGGAAATCTCGCTAAAGATCTAAATCTTAACGTGCATGACTTGAGGACGCGTATGTTTCAGATTGTTAGCGGATCAAAGAGAAATTATTTCGATATAAATTTGAAAACGGGTAGTCTCTATGTCAGTGAAAGAATCGACCGTGAGGAGCTTTGCGCAAAAGCTGCAATATGTACTATTAGCGTAGAGGCCGTGATCAACAATCCACTGAAGCTTTATCGTTTAGATGTAAATGTAGTCGATATTAATGATAATGTGCCACATTTTCCTGAGAATTTGCAGTATCTTAATATTGCGGAAAGTACTGTGCCAGGGGGGAAATTTGGATTTATAGGGGCATCGGATCTTGACGTTGGAAAGAATGACGTTAGTTCATACAAGTTGAGTCAAAATGATTACTTTTCTTTAGAGGTCCACAAAGGAAGGGATAGTGTGTCTGCCGAGCTGGTGCTACAGAAAGCTCTAGACCGAGAAACACAACCTACTGTTAATCTTACAGTGACTGCTGTCGACAGCGGAAACCCATCCAAGTCAGGAACATTGCAAATCATTATAAATGTCTTAGACAATAATGACAACGCTCCGGTTTTCAGTAGGGCTTTGTATAAAACACAGATTCATGAAAATCTACCAATGGGTAAAACAATTATATTTTTAAATGCAACAGACGCAGATGACGGATTAAATGCTGAAACTGAATATTCTTTTAGAAGTAAAGGTCAGGATCATGTTTTAAATGTATTTCAAATAGACTCTAAAACGGGAGCGATTTCAATTAAAGGTAAAATCGATTACGAAGAAAATCCTGCATTTGAGATTCATGCTGAGGCGACTGACAAGGGTCAGCCTCCGATGTCTGCTCATTGCAAAGTGTTGGTAGAAGTGCTGGATCTAAATGACAACGCTCCTGAGATCACGGTAACGTCACTACTAAATACAGTGAAAGAGGACGCGGAAGTAGGTGCAGCCATTGCACTTGTCTCGGTTTTGGATAAAGATGGTGGGAATAACGGGGCAGTGAAAGCTGTGATTGCAAATGAGACTCCATTTAAACTGGACACAAACTATAGAAATTATTACTCTTTAGTGGTTACTGGTCCGCTTGACAGAGAAACTACAAACGAGTACAATGTTACTATAATAGCAACTGATGAAGGAGCTCCTCCTCTCTCCAGCACCAGCATAATTAGTGTTCACGTTTCTGATGTCAATGACAACTCGCCTCGCTTCTCTGATCCGATACTTAATATTTATGTTAAAGAAAACAGTCCAGTAGGAGCAGTCATTAAAACTCTGACTGCAACTGATGCTGATGTCGATAAAAATGGTCAAGTGAGCTATTCTTTTTTACAAAGCAGCAGTGACTCACTACCGTTTCCTACAATGATTAACATCAACTCTGAGACTGGAGATATAATCAGCCTGCAGTCTTTTAACTACGAGGAGTTAAAAACATTCCAGTTTAAAGTTCAGGCCACAGACTCTGGTGTTCCTCCGCTCAGCAGCAACGTCACTGTCAACGTTTTAATCCTGGATGAAAATGACAACAGTCCCACGATTCTCGCGCCATATTCTGAGCACGGCTCCGTTAACAGTGAGAGCATCCCCTATTCTGCTGAAGCGGGATACTTTGTGGCAAAGATCAGGGCTGTAGACGCAGACTCTGGATACAATGCGCTGCTTTCTTATCACCTGTCTGAGCCCAAAGGAAACAACCTGTTCAGGATCGGAACCAGCACCGGGGAGATCAGGACTAAGAGGAGAATGAGTGACAATGACCTCAAAACTCACCCCTTGGTGGTCTTGGTCTCTGATAACGGAGAACCCTCCCTGTCAGCTACTGTGTCTATTGATGTGGTGGTGGTTGAAAGCACGGCTGAAATCCAGACTCAGTTCAGACATGTGCCTGTAAAGGAGGACAGCTTCTCGGATTTGAACCTGTATCTGCTGATCGCCATTGTGTCGGTGTCCGTCATCTTTCTGCTCAGCCTCATCACTTTAATAGCAGTCAGATGCCACAGGACAGACGGCGCTTTCAGCAGGTACAGCGCCCCCATGATCACCACCCACCCTGATGGGAGCTGGTCTTACTCTAAAGCTACTCAGCAGTATGACGTATGTTTCAGCTCAGACACGCTCAAGAGTGACGTGGTGGTTTTCCCCGCCTCGTTTCCACCTGTAGATGGAGAACTGATCAGTATTAACGGAGGAGACACTTTTACCAGGACTCAGACTTTACCTACCAAAGAAAAGGTGAGTCCATGAAATTTTACCAAAGAGAAGGTAAGAAATTAGCAAAAACAATGCAATGCATAAATCCATGCCTTGGGTAATCTCCATGTTTTGTTTGCTTATTGTTGTTGTTGTTGTTTTTAAGTGGAATATGTTAGTACTAACTTCACAAACTATTTAAAGATGTGATTTTTCTTTATCGGTTTGGAGTTGAGTTGAAATGTACAGTTGTTAATAAGCCAAAATAAACAAAGTTCATGAGCCTTTCGAGTTTAGACAGAACGTTATTGTCGCTATCCGTGGTGCTGAAATCAGAAAGGTGCAAGTTGCCGGTCATTTGGAGGGTGCATCAGGGGACTTAATTGGGGCACGGTCGACAAAGACAAGTGTTTTCCCTGGAAACTTGACATACAATTCATGATAGATCTTTTTACTTAGTGGAGAATGGTGTAAAGTTTGTTTTATCACATTTAGCAAGGTTATTCGACCGCTTATTCAATCACCTTCGCTCTCATACTTTTAGAAATTAGGAAAATGTGTTTATTTTATGTCATAATAGTAGTAAGTTCTTGCTGTATCTTTCTTGTGTCGAAATATTTTCAATAAGGTCTGTCAATTCTAACTCGTGTACTTTTAGACGGGGTATCACCAAGCGGAAAGTTATGATTTTTTTTTCTTTGTTAACTGAGAATTAATCAGAATGGGAAAAGGAAAAAAAATCCTTTGAAATGCACCATAACATATAAGTTAACAGGGTTATGTTCATAATTAATGAGAAGTTGATCGCCTTGGACGGGTGGGTAGTCATTTAATTGTTGCTGTTCCTAAAGCTTAAATGCAGTTATTTTACATTACCAGATGGTGGCACTGAAGACCATGACATCTAGATGTTATTTCTAAAGGCATAAGACTCCACCCAGAAACAGAGGATGATCTTTCTCTGGGCTTTGTAACAAAGAGGCGCAGAGCGAGAGAGAAAGGGCGAAAAATCTATCAGGCTGACTTGTTGTGATTGCCTTTGTTTGCGGATATCTGACGGTTGCTGGTGGACACAAAGTGTGCCTGATTTCGGTGGATTTAATCATGCAATTCCCAACAAAAACAGATATTTTGCGGGCTTATTCTGTGGCCGTGCTGCTGAATTATTGCTGGGAAGCGGTGTCTGGACAGCTCTCGTACTCTGTATCGGAGGAGGAAAATACTGGGACATCTGTTGGAAATATTGCCAAAGATCTAAATCTCAATGTACAGGATTTAGAGTCTCGTAGGTTTCAGATTGTTAGTGGATCACAGAAGAAGTATTTCGATGTGAATTTAAAAACTGGTGTTCTTTATGTCAGCGAAAGAATCGACCGCGAGGAGCTTTGTGGAAGGGCTTCAAAATGTACTGTCAATGTAGAGGCGGTGATCAACGTCCCGCTGAAGCTTTATCGCTTAGAGATAAATATAAAAGATATAAACGACAACGCACCAGTTTTCTCTGAGAAGCTGCAGTCACTTGATGTTCCAGAAAATACTTTACCGGGAGTCAAATTTGGACTGATAGAGGCATCAGATTTGGATGTCGGTAAAAACGGTGTTAATACATATAAACTTAGTAATAACGACTATTTTACATTAGATATTCATAAAGGAGAAGACAGCGTGTCTGCTGAGTTAGTACTGCAGAAATCGTTAGACAGAGAGCAGGATTCTGTTATAAAACTCACGCTGACTGCAGTAGACGGAGGAAACCCACCCAAGTCAGGGACATCGCTTATTATCATTTCCGTGATGGATACTAATGACAACCATCCCGTGTTCAGTAAGTCTTTGTACAAAATTAAAATTCCTGAAAACTTGTCCAGTGGGTCGACAGTGATTACGCTGAATGCAACAGACACAGATGAGGGTTCCAACAGTGAAATTGAATATTCTTTGAGAAAAAAAGGTCAAGATCATATTTTAGATTTATTTGAAATTAATTCAAAAACGGGAGTGATTTCAGTTAAGGGTAAAGTCGATTATGAAAAAAATCGTGCATTTGAGATCCATGCGGAGGCAAGTGACAAGGGTCAGCCTCCGATGTCTGCTCATTGCAAAGTGTTGGTAGAAGTGCTGGATCTAAATGACAACGCTCCTGAGATCACGGTAACGTCACTACTAAATACAGTGAAAGAGGACGCGGAAGTAGGTGCAGCCATTGCGCTTGTCTCGGTTTTGGATAAAGATGGTGGGAATAACGGGGCAGTGAAAGCTGTGATTGCAAATAAGACTCCATTTAAACTGGACACAAACTATAGAAATTATTACTCTTTAGTGGTTACTGGTCCGCTTGACAGAGAAACTACAGACGAGTACAATGTTACTATAATAGCAACTGATGAAGGAGTTCCTCCTCTCTCCAGCACCAGCATAATTAGTGTTCACGTTTCTGATGTCAATGACAACTCGCCTCGCTTCTCTGATCCGATACTTAATATTTATGTTAAAGAAAACAGTCCAGTAGGAGCAGTCATTAAAACTCTGACTGCAACTGATGCTGATGTCGATAAAAATGGTCAAGTGAGCTATTCTTTTTTAAAAAGCAGCAGTGACTCACTACCGTTTCCTACAATGATTAACATCAACTCAGAGACAGGAGATATAATCAGCCTGCAGTCTTTTAACTACGAGGAGTTAAAAACATTCCAGTTTAAAGTTCAGGCCACAGACTCTGGTGTTCCTCCGCTCAGCAGCAACGTCACTGTCAACGTTTTAATCCTGGATGAAAATGACAACAGTCCCACGATTCTCGCGCCATATTCTGAGCATGGCTCCGTTAACAGTGAGAGCATCCCCTATTCTGCTGAAGCGGGATACTTTGTGGCAAAGATCAGGGCTGTAGACACAGACTCTGGATACAACGCGCTACTTTCTTATCACCTGTCTGAGCCCAAAGGAAACAACTTGTTCAGGATCGGAACCAGCACCGGGGAGATCAGGACTAAGAGGAGAATGAGTGACAATGACCTCAAAACTCACCCCTTGGTGGTCTTGGTCTCTGATAACGGAGAACCCTCCCTGTCAGCTACTGTGTCTATTGATGTGGTGGTGGTTGAAAGCATGGCTGAAATCCAGACTCAGTTCAGACATGTGCCTGTAAAGGAGGACAGCTTCTCGGATTTGAACCTGTATCTGCTGATCGCCATTGTGTCGGTGTCCGTCATCTTTCTGCTCAGCCTCATCACTTTAATAGCAGTCAGATGCCACAGGACAGACGGCACTTTCAGCAGGTACAGCGCCCCCATGATCACCACCCACCCTGATGGGAGCTGGTCTTACTCTAAAGCTACTCAGCAGTATGACGTGTGTTTCAGCTCAGACACGCTCAAGAGTGATGTGGTGGTCTTCCCCGCCCCGTTTCCACCTGTAGATGGAGAACTGATCAGTATTAACGAAGGAGACACTTTTACCAGGACTCAAACTTTACCTAACAAAGAGAAGGTAAGCGCATATTGGTCTTAAATATCCTGGAATGTTATTTATTGTGCAAAACCACGGTCGAGAACAGAGTATGAATCAATAGGGGTTCACCCGAATTAAATTAAAAGAACTTAATTGCCACGAAAAAAATGGGGATAAATCCAGTTCAAGTTAACTAATAAAATAAATCACTTGGATATATTTTGTTAGGCTTCTTTTACGCATGCTCATAGTTTGTGGTATTTACTTCTAGCAAAAGATGTGCAGATTTTGAATCATACCCTAAACGTTGTTCTTCATGGTACTGAACGGACGATTATGCACGATGCCAACATGCTGGGCAGTTATACTGTACTTTAAATAATGTCTCGCTAAACATGTGTTCGAGTATTCATATCCTGGCTTTGTTAACCTTAACAGGTTGCAGCAATGTATATTCAAAACAATTCTGAAAAAAAACCTCTTTTTACATGGCTTGGTTCTGTTAATTTCTCAGTTTTCTATTGTAAATATTTTTATTGTCTGAATAATGCTGAAGGTATCATATATTAGTATATGTCTATGAGAGTTCATTCATAATTGTTTTATAAATGTATGAATTTAAAAAAAACCCTGAATGATAACAGTATTCAGAATAATGCCAGAATGGCAGCACGTCATGGTTGTTGTTCCTCAAAGCACACAACTGTTTAGCTAGATAATTAAGGACACTTAATTTCCTGATATTGAATGCACTTCTGGAAAATGTCCACACGGGGACATTGTAGACCATCAGATTTGAATTTCGTCTTTGGTGTCTCGGACTCCTCCCAGAGTGTATTTTTCTGCAATTCAGACAAAGAGAATCGGAGGGCGAAAGAGAACGGCGACAACCATTTTCTGATTCATGGGAGATGAGTCAAAAAGCATCACTCTCATGTCTTACTCTGTTTAATTGTTTGAATTTGTTAATGTAATATACGGGTTTGAATTAATCCGCTTCCCGGTGAATGTAAGAATGAATATACTGGGCAAATCGAGCTGTATATGGATATATCTCGTCTTCGTGCTGCTGGATTGTTACTCTGAAACGGTTTCTGGGCAGCTCTCTTACTCCGTCTCAGAGGAGGTGAATCTGGGGACTGTTGTCGGAAATGTCGCGAAAGATCTGAACATCAATGTCCAGGATTTGGAGCCCCGCATGTTTCAAATCGTTACTGGATCAAAGAGGAAATATTTCGAGGTAAATCTAAAAACTGGAGCCCTCTATGTTAACGGGAGAATAGATCGAGAAGAGCTTTGTGGTAATGACGCCAAATGCTCACTCAGTGTAGAAGCTGTTATTAATAATCCACTGAAACTGTACCGTATGGAAATTACGATTTTAGATGTAAATGATAATTCTCCTTTATTTGAGAGTACGTTGCAATCAATGAACATTACTGAGAGCACAGCGGCGGGAGCAAAATTTCCTCTGCATCAAGCTCACGATGCTGACGTGGGTAAAAACACTGTAAACACCTACAGGCTGAGTCAAAATGAACATTTCTCTCTTGATGCACACAAAGTTCAGGGTGTAACTCCTGAGATGGTGCTTCAGAAAGTTTTAGACAGGGAAAAACAGTCTGTGATTACGCTCACACTGACTGTCATCGATGGGGGAACACCTGCTAAATCCGGAAGCATGACAATAATAGTTAATGTACTGGACGTTAATGACAATCCTCCCGTTTTCAGCCAAAGGTTGTATAAAGCTAGAGTCTACGAAAATGTTAAAATAGGCACATCAATAATTACATTAAATGCGACTGATTTAGATGAAGGACAAAATGGAAAAGTGATATATTCATTTAGTGAAGTTGGTCAGGGGAAACAAACTAATTCATTTGTTATAGATGAGAAAACAGGAACTGTAACGAATAAAAGGAATATTGACTATGAAGAAAGTAATGCTTTTGAACTTCGAGTACAAGCCAGTGATGGAGCCTCTTCCCCTCTCACGTCACATGCCAAATTACTGATTGAGGTTTTAGATGTTAATGACAACCCACCTGAAATTTCAGTCACATCGTTATTGAACACTGTTAAAGAGGATGCATCAGTTGAAACAGCCATTGCTCTTGTTTCAGTATTTGATAAAGATGGAGGTAAAAATGGGATGGTGACATGTAAAATTTCCAATAATGTTCCTTTTAAATTGGAGTCAAATTATAAGAATTCATATTCATTAGTTGTAGACGGTCCTCTTGACCGAGAGACTGCACCTCAGTACAACATCAGCATCACTGCTACTGATGAGGGCAGCCCACCTCTCTCCAGCACGAGTGTTATAACTGTTCATGTGTCAGATGTAAATGACAACAAACCTCAGTTTTCAGAAAGTGTGATCAACATCTACGTGAAAGAAAACAGTCCAGTAGGAGCAGTTATTAAAACAGTGACAGCAGTTGATGCAGACATTGATCAAAATAGTCAGGTGAGTTATTCCTTTTTACAAAGCAGCAGTGACTCAGTGCCGTTTTCTACATTATTAAACATCAACTCAGAGACTGGAGATATAATCAGCCTGCAGTCTTTTAACTATGAGGAGTTAAAAACGTTCCAGTTTAAAGTTCAGGCCACAGACTCTGGTGTTCCTCCGCTCAGCAGCAACGTCACTGTCAACGTTTTAATTCTGGATGAAAATGACAACAGTCCTACGATTCTCGCGCCATACTCTGAGCACGGCTCTGTAAACAGTGAGAACATCCCCTATTCTGCTGAAGCGGGATACTTTGTGGCAAAGATCAGGGCTGTAGACGCAGACTCTGGATACAATGCGCTGCTTTCTTATCACCTGTCTGAGCCCAAAGGAAACAACCTGTTCAGGATCGGAACCAGCACCGGGGAGATCAGGACTAAGAGGAGATTGAGTGACAATGACCTCAAAACTCACCCCTTGGTGGTCTTGGTCTCTGATAACGGAGAACCCTCCCTGTCAGCTACTGTGTCGGTTGATGTGGTGGTGGTTGAAAGCACGGCTGAAATCCAGACTCCGTTCAGACATGTGCCTGTAAAGGAGGACAGCTTCTCGGATTTGAACGTGTATCTGCTGATCGCCATTGTGTCTGTGTCCGTCATCTTCCTGCTCAGCCTCATCACTTTAATAGCAGTCAGATGCCACAGGACAGACGGAACTTTCAGCAGGTACAGCGCCCCCATGATCACCACCCACCCTGATGGGAGCTGGTCTTACTCTAAAGCTACTCAGCAGTATGACGTGTGTTTCAGCTCAGACACACTCAAGAGTGACGTAGTAGTTTTCCCCGCCCCGTTTCCACCTGTAGATGGAGAACTTATCAGTATTAACGAAGGAGACACTTTTACCAGGACTCAGACTTTGCCTAACAAAGAGAAGGTAAGGAAGTATTACATTTCGTATTCACTGCTGCACTTCTTCGTTTGGAAATCTTAAAAGCCTAATGTAATTTATCTTCATCTCGTAGTTTTTATCATCTTTAGCAATACATTTACACACTTCTTAGCTGTGACTAAAATAATACAAATGCGAAGAAATTACTGTTGCTTAGTTTACAGCACGACAGGATCTTCTCCAACTCTGTGTTGTTGTTCTCTTTTCTGTTGTAACGTGAATTTTTCATGGCAGTTTCGCATTATCACGCATTTGTCGCTCTCCGTGGTGCTCAACGTATGTGTCCTTGTCGGGTTCACGTGCACGGTTAAGGATGTGTTTTGACATATTTAGTAGACGTTAAACAACGTATCACAACATCGATAACGTTTTTAAACATACCCCTATATATTTAACATTTGTGCTCGCTTCTCTCTTTCACTTTAAACAAACAAGTGTATTTGCCCGATTATTTTTTAAATGTAGCATTTAAAATATCACATACCTTAACATCTTTCCATAATAAAATGTTAATTGTAATCATCCGTTTAACTGATGAACTATTATTTCTAACCTTTAATCTAGTGATTTATACTACTCTTTTTAAACACTAGGAATATACAGTGCACCATTGTCCGCTGGTTTTGCTGACGTGTAATGTAGTTAGAGCAAGTGACCACGTAGGGACGGTACAGACCGTCACATTTAGACGTTCTGGTCGATGACTTCGGGCCCCTCCCATCCTACGTTCAGCAAATGATGCATTTGTGTGCTTTGTTACAAAGAGAGCTCGGAAGAGAACGAACGGTGGTCTTTATTTGAGAAGATAGAGAAGATTGCTTTGGAATAATTATACATTCATTTCCATTTATTGGTTGCTGTAACATATTATCTGGAGTATTGTGCCTTCGCCTGCTGTGTAAATATGCTTTTACCGTATAGAAGAAGCTTTCTGTGGATTAATCTGTTATTCGTGCTGCTGGATTGTTATTGGGAAACGGTTTGTGGGCAGCTCTCTTTCTCCGTCTCAGAGGAGGTGAATCTGGGGACTGTTGTCGGAAATGTCGCGAAAGATCTGAACATCAATGTCCAGGATTTGGAGCCCCGCATGTTTCAGATCGTTGCTGGATCGAAGAAAAAATATTTCGAGGTAAATCTAAAAACTGGAGCTCTCTATGTTAACGAGAGAATAGATCGAGAGGAGCTTTGTGGTAATGACGCCAAATGTTCACTAATTGCAGAAGCTGTTATTAATAATCCACTGAAACTGTACCGTATAGAAATAAATGTTTTGGATGTGAATGACAATTCACCCTCATTTCTCAGCACATCCCAGACAATTAATATTACCGAGAACACAGCGGTAGGAACAAAATTTCTGCTGAAACGAGCTCACGATGGAGACGTTGGAAAAAACTCTATAAATGCCTACAAACTGAGTCAAAATGAACATTTCTCTCTAAATACACTTAAAGGGGGTAGCATAACAGTCGAATTGGTGCTTCAGAAAGTTTTAGACAGAGAAAAACAATCTGTGATCAAACTCATACTAATTGCAATTGATGGTGGAACACCTCCTAAATCTGGAAGTATGACCATTATAGTAAATGTCTTAGACATTAATGATAATCCTCCTGTATTTAGTCAAATGCTGTATAAAGTCAGCATACATGAGAATGTGAATATTGGCACATCAATAATCACACTAAATGCGACTGATTTAGATGATGGAAAAAATGGGCAAATATCGTATTATTTTATGGAAATAGACGAAGGAAAACAAACAGATGTGTTTTCTATAGATGAACAAACAGGGACTGTAACAAATAAAAGGAATATTGACTTTGAAGAAAATAATGCTTTTGAACTTCGAGTAAAAGCCAGTGATGGAGCTTCCTCGCCTATGAGTTCGCATGCTAAATTACTGATTGAAGTATTAGACGTTAATGACAACGCACCTGAAATTTCAGTCACATCACTGTTGAACACTGTTAAAGAGGACGCATCACTTGGCACAGCCATTGCTCTTGTTTCAGTATTTGATAAAGATGGAGGGAAAAATGGGATGGTGATATGTAAAATTTCTAATAATGTTCCTTTTAAATTGGAGTCAAATTATAAGAATTCATATTCATTAGTTGTGGACAGTCCTCTTGACCGAGAGACTGCACCTCAGTACAACATCAGCATCACTGCTACTGATGAGGGCAGCCCACCACTCTCCAACACAAGTGTTATAACTGTTCATGTGTCAGATGTAAATGACAACAAACCTCAGTTTTCAGAAAGTGTGATCAACATCTACGTGAAAGAAAACAGTCCAGTAGGAGCAGTTATTAAAACTCTGACTGCAACTGATGCAGACATTGATCGAAATAGTCAGGTGAGCTATTCCTTTTTACAAAGCAGCAGTGACTCAGTGCCACTATCTACACTATTAAACATCAACTCAGAGACTGGTGATATAATCAGTCTTCAGTCTTTTAACTATGAGGAGTTAAAAACATTCCAATTTAAAGTTCAGGCCACAGACTCTGGTGTTCCTCCACTCAGCAGCAACGTGACTGTTAACGTTTTAATCCTGGATGAAAATGACAACAGTCCCACGATTCTCACGCCATATTCTGAGCATGGCTCCGTTAACAGTGAGAGCATCCCCTATTCTGCTGAAGCGGGATACTTTGTGGCAAAGATCAGGGCTGTAGACGCAGACTCTGGATACAATGCGCTGCTTTCTTATCACCTGTCTGAGCCCAAAGGAAACAACTTGTTCAGGATTGGAACCAGCACCGGGGAGATCAGGACTAAGAGGAGATTGAGTGACAATGACCTCAAAACTCACCCCTTGGTGGTCTTGGTCTCTGATAACGGAGAACCCTCCCTGTCAGCTACTGTGTCTATTGATGTGGTGGTGGTTGAAAGCACGGCTGAAATCCAGACTCCGTTCAGACATGTGCCTGTAAAGGAGGACAGCTTCTCGGATTTGAACCTGTATCTGCTGATCGCCATTGTGTCGGTGTCCGTCATCTTTCTGCTCAGCCTCATCACTTTAATAGCAGTCAGATGTCACAGGACAGACGGTACTTTCAGCAGGTACAGCGCCCCCATGATCACCACCCACCCTGACGGGAGCTGGTCTTACTCTAAAGCTACTCAGCAGTATGACGTGTGTTTCAGCTCAGACACGCTCAAGAGTGACGTAGTTGTCTTCCCCGCCCCGTTTCCACCTGTAGATGACGAACTTATCAGTATTAACGAAGGAGACACTTTTACCAGGACTCAGACTTTGCCTAACAAAGAAAAGGTAAGAACACAGTGTTTATAACAGCTTACAATTTTACATAAAAGAAGCGCGTCATCTTACACTGAACTCGTCTACATGTGGTTAATTTCTCCTGCTTTCAAAGTTTACCCTTTGCAACTGTCCGCAGCTTTAAGCCAGTCTTTTCCATTTAAATACTCGCTGTTTAAATGCCGCAGAAGAGAAGCCAGTATGCGGATAAGGAGCTTTTGGTGGTTTTGTTTAAAATTAATATAATCACTGCAAGTGAGAATATTTATTTGATTTTCCTTTCAGATTGTTTCATATATATTTGCGTAGTTCATTATTGTTTTAGGGTTCGTTTCCTTCTTGTTTGCGTTTATTTTTTCGTTCATCGTTGCCTTGTTGCTCTTTGACAGTCATTTCACTCGATGTTGTAATAACTCAGATTTTGCTTGTGTCCTTACAATTTCTTTCAATATACCCTTTGCATATACCTAAAACACAGCGACATTTTGTGAATACGCCGTTTTTGACACCCCGCAATGGGTTTCACGCCTTAGGTGGTATATTTCAGTTAAAGGCTGAAACAAGCGAAAAACAAACAAATATATTCTAAAATTAAAACAAATAAATAAGACAGTGTTACACACTAACAATATAAACAGTGTTTTATTTTCCTAACAAATCAACCAGATGTTTTCTGGTTCTGTAAAACTGGACTGATGATATTTATTTTATTTTCCCTTGGTTTCTGTTGTAATTGGTGTATAGAGCCATAAGAGGGCGGTGTAGACCATAAATCAGAGACATAAGTCCCGAGGCCCCTCCCAGATTGATAACGTAATGATGTCTTGTTGGGCTGTGACACAAAGAAACAGAAGCACGGAGAAAGGCTCGAGCATGATCTGCGCTGAGGATGAAGCAGAAGAAAATTGATAACATTTCCTGTCAATATTTGGCATAAACGGGACCCGTTTAAAGTTGGTTTGATGTCATTTTGGATTATGGCTTCAATTAACACAAGTCCTGCGGTGATATACTTGTTTTTTGTCCTGCTGGATTTTTATTCGGAAACGGCGTCCGGGCAGCTCTCGTACTCGATATCAGAAGAGGTGAATCGAGGGACTTCTGTAGGAAACATAGCCAAGGATCTAAACCTAGATGTCCATGAGCTGGAGCCTCGCATGTTTCAGATCGTTAGCGGATCAAAGAGAAAATATTTCGAGGTAAATCTAAAGACGGGCGTTCTCTTTGTCAGTGATAGGATAGACAGAGAGGAGCTCTGTGGAAAGGCCATGAAATGCACACAGAGCGTGGAGGCTGTGATAAATGCCCCACTCAAGCTATATCGCTTAGAAATAAATATTCTAGATGTTAATGATAATTATCCAGCTTTCAGTACTGACTCGCAAAGTATTGAAATAGCAGAAAGCACATTACCCGGGACTAAATTTTTTGTATTGTCAGCCTTTGATGCCGATGTGGGGAAAAATGGCATCAGTATGTACAAATTAAGTGCAAATGAACACTTTTCATTGGCAGTGAATAAAGGAGAGAGCGTATCTGCTGAACTAGTCCTCCAGAAACCTTTAGACCGAGAAAAACAACCAGTAATAAGACTCACGCTGACTGCTGTAGACGGCGGAACACCACCGAAATCCGGAACCTCACAGTTAATAATCAATATCTTAGACAATAATGATAACGTCCCAATATTTACCAAACCACTGTATAAAACAAGTGTCACTGAAAACACGCCGCCAGGCACATCAGTGATAACTGTGACGGCGACGGACAGTGATGAAGGGCCAAACGGGGAAATTTCATATTCACTAAGCAGCAAGGACCAAGACCATGTTCTCAATATATTTCAAATTGATGAGCACACGGGATTATTGACAGTCAAGGGGAAGATTGACTTTGAAGAGCACCCGGCTTTTGAAATCCGCGTGCAAGCTTCTGATAAAGGCTCTCCTCAAATGACAGCACAGTGCAAAGTATTAATAGAAGTAGTGGATTTAAATGACAATAGCCCTGAAATTTCTGTAACCACCCTCAGTAACACTGTAAAAGAGGATGCAAAAATAGGTACTGCTATTGCACTTGTGTCAGTTGTGGACAGAGATGGGGGTAAAAACGGAATAGTCCACTGTGATATTAAAAGTGAAAGCCCCTTTAAGTTACAAACGAATTATAAAAATTACTACTCCTTGGTAGTAGATGGTCAGCTAGACAGAGAGAGTCATTCTCAATATAATATCACTATCACAGCTAAAGACGATGGAATCCCAGCTCTCACAAGTACGAAGGATTTTAATGTTTATGTTTCAGATGTCAATGACAACCCCCCTAAGTTTTCAGACACTGTGTTCAATGTATATTTAAAAGAAAACAGTCCACTGGGAGCTACTCTGCAACGAGTATCTGCACTGGATGTAGATATTGATCAAAATGGACAGGTAACCTATTCCATTGTTGAGAGTAAAAGTAACTCCTTGCCAATCTCGACAATGGTAAATGTAAACTCTAAGACTGGAGATATAATCAGCCTGCAGTCTTTTAACTATGAGGAGTTAAAAACGTTCCAGTTTGAAGTTCAGGCCACAGACTCTGGTGTTCCTCCACTCAGCAGCAACGTGACTGTTAACGTTTTAATCCTGGATGAAAATGACAACAGTCCCACGATTCTCACGCCATATTCTGAGCACGGCTCCGTTAACAGTGAGAACATCCCCTATTCTGCTGAAGCGGGATACTTTGTAGCAAAGATCAGGGCTGTAGACGCAGACTCTGGATACAATGCGCTGCTTTCTTATCACCTGTCTGAGCCCAAAGGAAACAACCTGTTCAGGATCGGAACCAGCACCGGGGAGATCAGGACTAGGAGGAGAATGAGTGACAATGACCTCAAAACTCACCCCTTGGTGGTCTTGGTCTCTGATAACGGAGAACCCTCCCTGTCAGCTACTGTGTCTGTTGATGTGGTGGTGGTTGAAAGCACGGCTGAAATCCAGACTCCGTTCAGACATGTGCCTGTAAAGGAGGACAGCTTCTCGGATTTGAACCTGTATCTGCTGATCGCCATTGTGTCGGTGTCCGTCATCTTTCTGCTCAGCCTCATCACTTTAATAGCAGTCAGATGCCATAGGACAGACGGCACTTTCAGCAGGTACAGCGCCCCCATGATCACCACCCACCCTGACGGGAGCTGGTCTTACTCTAAAGCTACTCAGCAGTATGACGTGTGTTTCAGCTCAGACACGCTCAAGAGTGACGTAGTAGTTTTCCCCGCCTCGTTTCCACCTGTAGATGGAGAACTGATCAGTATTAACGGAGGAGACACTTTTACCAGGACTCAGACTTTACCTAACAAAGATAAGGTGAGTCCATAAAATCTACAGATCCCTTTTCTTGGTCCTGATTGCATCAGTTTCCATAGCGTGATGCTTTTCAGTTACTGTTTTTAACAGAAAATATTTAACAACTGACTTAGGAGTGGTCTTGACTGTTTCATTATTTTTTTAATCACTGTTGTTAGAAATTCTGTACCTTTAAATTCATTTGTGCAACAGAAATGTGCGAAATATTATACCTTTGCTCCATTATTTTTGTCTGATTTTATACTTTACTATTCATCATACTTTAGCTACTTTCCTTTAACTACACAGCCTATAGTCTCTTCCATCCAGATGAAAAGTCAAACGGTGCTCTCCGTGGTCCTGAAACGACAACTAGTTTAGTTTCGCGATCATCTCATTGATTGAGCATCTGGGCTTTCTCTGGGTTGTCTCTTTGTAAGCTGTAATGCACTCTTAACTATCTTTGTATCACAGAAAGAAAAATTATATCAATTTTGTTCTTTTTCATGAGCCAGTAGGTGTGGATAATCACAGTCACCACAAGGAGACGGTATAGACCGTAACACGACAGCTTCCGTTTTGTGTTTAACGCTCCTCCCAGAGACAGTCCACACGGTGTTGTAACAAAGAGAGTAGTAGGTGTGGGTACATTGCGACAGCCACCCGTCTGGTCTGAAAATTGGTGGTATATGTACTACATTTGTTCGAATTTTTTATAGGAATTTCAAATTCGAATGTATGCCGTGTTGTGCTGAACGGAATTATGCCTTTATCGTGTCGCAACTGCTTTTCGTTGATATACTTAATACTTCTGATACTGGATTATTGTTGTAATGAAGCGTCTGGGCAGCTCTCTTACTCCGTCTCAGAGGAGGTAAACTCGGGAACAGTTGTTGGAAATATTGCCAAGGATTTACATTTAAACATACCGGATTTGGAGACCCGTATGTTCAGGATTGTTGGAGGATCTAAAAGAAAATATTTCGAGGTAAATACGAAGACTGGAGTCCTCTACGTGAATGAGAGAATAGACAGAGAGAAGCTCTGCGGGAAAGCTGTGAGATGTGCCGTAACTGTCGAGGCTGTGATAAATGAACCTTTAATGCTGTACCGTATAGAGATTAATATTCTTGATGTCAATGACAATTTTCCGCATTTCATTGCAAAATCACAGAATATAGACATTCCCGAAAGCACATTACCCGGGATAAAATTCCCCCTACTGCAGGCCTACGATGCAGATGTTGGAAAGAACGGCATCAACACATACAGGCTGAGCTCGAATGAACATTTTTCATTAGCAATAAGCAAATCAGGTGAGAGTATTTCGACTGAGCTAATGTTACAGAAAGTCTTAGACAGAGAAAAGGAACCTCTGATTAAGCTCACGTTAACAGCCTTAGATGATGGAAGTCCACCGAAGTCTGGAACATCAGATATTATGATTAATGTTTTAGACATTAATGATAACACACCAGTGTTTGCAAAGTCGCTGTATAAAGTGCGTGTGTTTGAAAACGTACCGATAGGCACTACAGTCCTGACTTTAAATGCTACAGATGCAGATGAAGGAACAAACAAAGAAATCATATATACACTTAGCACAAAGGAGCAGGACCACGTGCTGCAGATTTTTAAAATCGATCCGAACACGGGCACACTGACGGTGGAAGGAAATGTGGATTTTGAGGAACACCCAGTCTTTGAGATTCGTGCACAGGCCAGTGATAAAGGCCAACCTCCGATGTCCGCTCATTGTAAGGTGCTGGTTGACGTGTTGGACCTAAACGACAATGCGCCTGAGATTTTTGTGACGTCACTACTGAATACTGTGAAGGAAGATGCAAAAGCAGGCACCGCTGTTGCACTTGTTTCAGTGGTAGACAAAGATGGCGGTAAGAACGGTGAAGTGCATTGTACTGTAGATGAAGATGCTCCCTTTAAATTGGAAGCAAACTATAAAAATTATTACTCATTGATAGTGGTTGCCCCCTTAGACCGAGAGAGGGTCTCTAGCTACGACGTCACCATAATAGCAAGCGATGGCGGTAGTCCCCCGCTCTCAAACACGATTATTGTCCCTATTCAAGTTTCTGATGTTAATGATAACGCGCCTCAGTTCTCGTCATCGATACTTAACATTTATGTTAAAGAAAACTGCCACGTGGGGACAATTCTTAAAACGGTAACCGCCTTTGATGCAGATATGAACAAAAATGGTGAAGTGACTTACAGTTTTATGGAAAGCAAAATTAACTCAGTCGCACTGTCTACATTATTAAACATCAACTCAGAGACTGGGGATATAATCAGCCTGCAGTCTTTTAACTATGAGGAGTTAAAGACGTTCCAGTTTAAAGTTCAGGCCACAGACTCTGGTGTTCCTCCGCTCAGCAGTAACGTCACTGTTAACGTTTTAATCCTGGATGAAAATGACAACAGTCCAACGATTCTCGCGCCATATTCTGAGCATGGCTCCGTTAACAGTGAGAGCATCCCCTATTCTGCTGAAGCGGGATACTTTGTGGCAAAGATCAGGGCTGTAGACGCAGACTCTGGATACAATGCGCTGCTCTCTTATCACCTGTCTGAGCCCAAAGGAAACAACCTGTTCAGGATCGGAACCAGCACCGGGGAGATCAGGACTAAGAGGAGAATGAGTGACAATGACCTCAAAACTCACCCCTTGGTGGTCTTGGTCTCTGATAACGGAGAACCCTCCCTGTCAGCTACTGTGTCTGTTGATGTGGTGGTGGTTGAAAGCACGGCTGAAATCCAGACTCAGTTCAGACATGTGCCTGTAAAGGAGGACAGCTTCTCGGATTTGAACCTGTATCTGCTGATTGCCATTGTGTCGGTGTCCGTCATCTTTCTGCTCAGCCTCATCACTTTAATAGCAGTCAGATGCCACAGGACAGACGGCACTTTCAGCAGGTACAGCGCCCCCATGATCACCACCCACCCTGACGGGAGCTGGTCTTACTCTAAAGCTACTCAGCAGTATGACGTGTGTTTCAGTTCAGACACACTCAAGAGTGACGTAGTGGTCTTCCCCGCCCCGTTTCCACCTGTAGATGCAGAACTGATCAGTATTAACGAAGGAGACACTTTTACCAGGACTCAGACTTTACCTAACAAAGAAAAGGTAAGCATATGGATGAATTAAGTATTTCTAATTGCGCATCTTGTGTGATGGGTGTAAATTAACGGTCAATGGATAAAGTTTTCTTAAGCTATCTAATGTTTGGTCTATCCTGCCCAAGTAGGGGAAAAAAAACTGCAATTTGACTTAAATACAGAAATACTACGAGTGTAGTACCTTGGAATAAACTGTAACTAGCTCTGGTTTCTTGTGATGCTTTTCCCATCTAAATAAGTGGTGCATGCTGGATCATATTTTTTTCCTTGCAAATTTCAGAACACTTGGGGATTTGGTGCATCCAACTGTCTTGTGGGGTTTGGAACACGGTAGTCTTCAACGTAGCACAGTAGAATAAAACTCGACTTTTAATGTCTTACATTGGATTTTTAAATCCAATTTAAATTTAAATTTAAAATTTTTTTGTGTAGCCAGAGTGACGTTCTAACTGAGAACGGTAAGGAGCATCGAGAAATCATACATGTTACTCCCAGAAACGTGTGGAATACATGTTAATTAATTAATTTTTCAATCAGCAAATAATGAGGCAGATGTGCTTTTTTGCATTCATGTAGAGTATTTTCAGATTAAATCGCAATTTTTATATTCAGTATCCCTGGACTTTGTGTGTGATAGGACTCCATAGACGTGAAAAAAGACTGATCTGATGAACCCCGAAAAACGAAAAAAAAAAACGTTTATCGATTTTTTTTGTGTCGGAAATTGTCTTCGAATTTCAAAGCTCTTTAGTGCAGGAAAATCGCTCAGCAGTTTTCTTTAGTTAGCTTTAGTGTGAAAACACCTTCCTGAAAAATGAGTGGAATGACATGCGGTCACAATGTTGGTGAATGTGGTGAATGTTTCAGCGTAAAAGCAGTAGGACTGGCATCTAAACTGCTGTAGAACTGAAGTGTAATGACATGCTGGAAGTTGAGTGCAGTCCTTCCGATTGTCCACACGGGGACATTGTAGACCATCACATTTAAATTCTCTCTGTAGGGTCTCGGTGCTCCTCCCAGATTCAGAGGATGATGATGTCTCTCAGGCGATTCAGACAAAGAGATTTAGAGGGCGAACGAGAACGGGAATGAACACTGATTATGTTTATAGGAAATATGCCAGAATAAACGTGGGCGCCTTTGGTTTTTTCTGAGGTTTGATTGTTTCATGATAAACGCCGTGACTATTTTACACCTTTTCTTGTTGAATGTAATTATGACTGGATCCGGCAGATCGAGCTGTGTGTGGATATATCTCGTCTTCGTGCTGCTGGGTTGTTACTCTGAAACGGTTTCTGGGCAGCTCTCTTACTCCGTCTCAGAGGAGGTGAATCTGGGGACTGTTGTCGGAAATGTCGCAAAAGATCTGAGCATCAATGTCCAGGATTTGGAGCCCCGCATGTTTCAGATCGTTGCTGGATCAAAGAGGAAATATTTCGAGGTAAATCTAAAATCTGGAGCTCTCTATGTTAACGAGAGAATAGATCGAGAGGAGCTTTGCGGTGATGAGCCCAAATGCTCACTCAGTGTAGAAGCTGTTATTAATAACCCTCTGAAACTGTATCGTATTGAAATTATTATTTTAGATGTGAATGATAATTCCCCTTCATTTGAAAGCACGTCACAAGAAATCGACATTTCTGAGAGCACAGCGGAAGGAATGAAATTTCCTCTGCATCAAGCACACGATGCAGATGTGGGAAAAAATTCTGTAAATACCTACAAGCTGAGTCAAAATGAACATTTTTCATTGACTACACATAAAGAAGAGGGTGTAACTCCTGAGTTGGTGCTACAGAGAGTTTTGGACAGAGAAAAACAGTCTATGATTAAGCTCACACTGGCTGCCATCGATGGAGGAACACCTGCTAAATCCGGAAGTATGACGATAATAATCAATGTGTTAGATATTAATGACAATCCTCCGATTTTCAGCCAAAGGTTGTATAAAGCCAGAGTCTACGAAAATGTTAAAATAGGCACATCAATAATAACACTGAATGCGACTGATTTAGATGAAGGACAGAATGGAAAGGTGATTTATTTATTCAGCAAAGTTGGTCGTGGGAAACCAATAGATGTGTTTTCTATAAATGAACAAACAGGGACTGTAACGAGCAAAAGGAATATTGATTTTGAAGAAAATAATGCTTTTGAACTTCAAGTACAAGCCAGTGATGGAGCTTCCTCGCCTATGAGTTCGCATGCTAAATTACTGGTTGAAGTATTAGACGTTAATGACAATGCACCTGAAATTTCAGTCACATCACTGTTGAACACTGTTAAAGAGGACGCATCAGTTGACACAGCCATTGCTCTTGTTTCAGTATTTGATAAAGATGGAGGTAAAAATGGGATGGTGACATGTAAAATTTCTAATAATGTTCCTTTTAAATTGGAGTCAAATTATAAGAATTCATATTCATTAGTTGTGGACGGTCCTCTTGACCGAGAGACTGCACCTCAGTACAACATCAGCATCACTGCTATTGATGAGGGCAGCCCACCTCTCTCCAACACGAGTGTTATAACTGTTCATGTGTCAGATGTAAATGACAACAAACCTCAGTTTTCAGAAAGTGTGATCAACATCTACGTGAAAGAAAACAGTCCAGTAGGAGCAGTTATTAAAACAGTGACAGCAGTTGATGCAGATATTGATCGAAATAGTCAGGTGAGCTATTCCTTTTTACAAAGCAGCAGTGACTCAGTGCCACTATCTACATTATTAAACATTAACTCAGAGACTGGTGATATAATCAGCCTGCAGTCTTTTAACTATGAGGAGTTAAAAAGTTTCAACTTTAAAGTTCAGGCCACAGACTCTGGTGTTCCTCCGCTCAGCAGTAACGTCACTGTCAACGTTTTAATCCTGGATGAAAATGACAACAGTCCCACGATTCTCACGCCATATTCTGAGGACGGCTCCGTTAACAGTGAGAACATCCCCTATTCTGCCGAAGCGGGATACTTTGTGGCAAAGATCAGGGCTGTAGATGCAGACTCTGGATACAATGCACTGCTTTCTTATCACCTGTCTGAGCCCAAAGGAAACAACTTGTTCAGGATTGGAACCAGCACCGGGGAGATCAGGACTAAGAGGAGAATGAGTGACAATGACCTCAAAACTCACCCCTTGGTGGTCTTGGTCTCTGATAACGGAGAACCCTCCCTGTCAGCTACTGTGTCTGTTGATGTGGTGGTGGTTGAAAGCACGGCTGAAATCCAGACTCAGTTCAGACATGTGCCTGTAAAGGAGGACAGCTTCTCGGATTTGAACCTGTACCTGCTGATCGCCATTGTGTCGGTGTCCGTCATCTTTCTGCTCAGCCTCATCACTTTAATAGCAGTCAGATGCCACAGGACAGACGGCACTTTCAGCAGGTACAGCGCCCCCATGATCACCACCCACCCTGACGGGAGCTGGTCTTACTCTAAAGCTACTCAGCAGTATGATGTGTGTTTCAGCTCAGACACACTCAAGAGTGACGTGGTGGTCTTCCCCGCCCCGTTTCCACCTGTAGATGCAGAACTGATCAGTATTAACGGAGGAGACACTTTTACCATGACTCAGACTTTACCTAACAAAGAAAAGGTGAGTCCATGAAATTTTTAAATACTTGGACATTGTCATTGCTCGTCATTACAGTTTCAATGGTCCTTTTTTTTTCTTATCTTAGCCGTGGTGTATCTAGTGATTTAAACAAGAAATGTCAGATGCTGTGTATTTGATGATGAGTTCTCATCTAAATCACAGCTGTCTATCTGTTAGATATTTCAACGTGTAGTTCACCATTTGTGGTCCTGTGTTTTTTCCTTTTTCTTTTTTTCTTGAAGATCTTAGGATATGTGTGTACTTTGACTGATAAATTGACACATATCTTGTGCAGTGTACTAAAGGTTATCATTGCTCTTCAAGGTTGAGTTGTGATTTACATATTCAATTGAGCATTTTGAATAAAAAAAAATTCAGTTATTTGATTTAATTAAAGAAAATATAGAGAAAATATTAACGAATACTGAATGTGTATAAAAATGCAACGTTTTTGTTTGTGTCATTTTTAAAAGGGAGAATATGCTAATGTGGGCTTTCTCCATTTTTATGTCTAAATTAAACTGGTTTTGTAACGTGAAAATCACTCACAATGTAGCTGTGATGATGCTCTAATAAACACAGAAACATTCAAATTAGGAAAAGAATATAGAAAAAAAGTGTTCGGATGATTAATTAATATCCCTCTTTAATTTTTTTTGTTGTTTGTTTGTTTGTTTTTTAAAATCTCCTTAATCGCAATAAGACGGTTCATTTTTTACCTTTACTTCTAAGTTAGCTTCCAATAGAAATAGTATTCATAAAAACACAGAATACCAGAATGGCATATATAATCATGATGGCAACGTCTTACACTGGGGTTAATATTTGACTGTTCGTTTATGAGGGTCAAGTGTATTAAGACGTTTGATAATGTGGGTAGTTCTCGCAAATGTCCACACGGGGACATTGCAGACTTTTCCATTTAAGCTTCCTCTTTGAATGCCTCGGGGCTCCTCCCAGATTCAAATGACGATTATGTTTATCAGGCAATTCAGACAAAGAGAATCAGAGGGCGAAAGAGAACGGTACGAGAAACGCTGATATTCTGCCATAGACCTATTGATTTTTTTCTGTTTATGCCGTTACACACCGTGTCAATTTTTATGCTTTTTCTTGTTGAACATAATTATGACTGGACCGAGCAGATCGAGCTGTGTGTGGATATATCTCGTCTTCGTGCTGCTGGATTGTTACTCTGAAACGGTTTCTGGGCAGCTCTCTTACTCCGTCTCAGAGGAGGTGAATCTGGGGACTGTTGTCGGAAATGTCGCGAAAGATTTGAGCATTAGTATCCAGGATTTGGAGCCCCGCATGTGTCAGATCGTTGCTGGATCAAAGAAGAAATATTTCGAGGTAAATCTAAAAACTGGAGCCCTCTATGTTAACGAGAGAATAGATCGAGAGGAGCTTTGCGGTGATGAGCCCAAATGCTCACTCAGTGTAGAAGCTGTTATTAATAACCCTCTGAAACTGTACCGTATTGAACTGTTAATATTAGATGTCAACGATAATTCCCCTTCATTTGAACGCACGTCGCAGGTAATCAACGTAACTGAGAACACGGCAGTAGGGGCAAAATTTCCTCTGCATCAAGCTAACGATGCGGACAGTGGGAAAAATTCCGTAAATACCTACAAGCTGAGTCAAAATGAATATTTTTCATTGACTACACATAAAGAAGAAGGTGTAACTCCTGAGTTGGTGCTTCAGACAGTTTTAGACAGAGAAAAACAGTCTGTGATTAAGCTCGCACTGACTGCCATCGATGGAGGAACACCTGCTAAATCCGGAAGCATGACTATAATAATCAATGTGTTAGATATTAATGACAATCCTCCGATTTTCAGCCAAAGGTTGTATAAAGCCAGAGTCTACGAAAATGTTAAAATAGGCACATCAATAATTACACTGAATGCGACTGATTTAGATGAAGGACAGAATGGAAAGGTGATTTATTTATTCAGTGAAGTCAGTCAGGGGAAAAAAACTAATTTGTTTTCTATAGACAAACAAACAGGAACTGTAACGAGTACAAGGAATATTGATTTTGAAGAAAATAATGCTTTTGAACTTCGAGTGCAAGCCTTTGACAGCGCAGTTTTTCCCATGAGTTCACATGCTAAATTACTGGTTGAAGTATTAGACGTTAATGACAACGCACCTGAAATTTCAGTCACATCACTGTTGAACACTGTTAAAGAGGACGCATCAGTTGACACAGCCATTGCTCTTGTTTCAGTATTTGATAAAGATGGAGGTAAAAATGGGATGGTGACATGTAAAATTTCTAATAATGTTCCTTTTAAATTGGAGTCAAATTATAAGAATTCATATTCATTAGTTGTGGACAGTCCTCTTGACCGAGAGACTGCACCTCAGTACAACATCAGCATCACTGCTACTGATGAGGGCAGCCCACCACTCTCCAACACAAGTGTTATAACTGTTCATGTGTCAGATGTAAATGACAACAAACCTCAGTTTTCAGAAAGTGTGATCAACATCTACGTGAAAGAAAACAGTCCAGTAGGAGCAGTTATTAAAACAGTGACAGCAGTTGATGCAGATATTGATCGAAATAGTCAGGTGAGTTACTCTTTTTTACAAAGCAACAGTGACTCAGTGCCACTATCTACATTATTAAACATCAACTCAGAGACTGGTGATATAATCAGCCTTCAGTCTTTTAACTATGAGGAGTTAAAAACTTTCCAATTTAAAGTTCAGGCCACAGACTCTGGTGTTCCTCCGCTCAGCAGCAACGTGACTGTCAACATTTTTATCCTGGATGAAAATGACAACAGTCCCACGATTCTCGCACCATATTCTGAGGACAGCTCTGTAAACAGTGAGAGCATCCCCTATTCTGCTGAAGCGGGATACTTTGTGGCAAAGATCAGGGCTGTAGACGCAGACTCTGGATACAATGCGCTGCTTTCTTATCACCTGTCTGAGCCCAAAGGAAACAACTTGTTCAGGATCGGAACCAGCACCGGGGAGATCAGGACTAAGAGGAGAATGAGTGACAATGACCTCAAAACTCACCCCTTGGTGGTCTTGGTCTCTGATAACGGAGAACCCTCCCTGTCAGCTACAATGTCTATTGATGTGGTGGTGGTTGAAAGCACGGCTGAAATCCAGACTCAGTTCAGACATGTGCCTGTAAAGGAGGACAGCTTCTCGGATTTGAACCTGTATCTACTGATCACCATTGTGTCGGTGTCCGTCATCTTTCTGCTCAGCCTCATCACTTTAATAGCAGTCAGATGCCACAGGACAGACGGCACTTTCAGCAGGTACAGCGCCCCCATGATCACCACCCACCCTGATGGAAGCTGGTCTTACTCTAAAGCTACTCAGCAGTATGACGTGTGTTTCAGCTCAGACACACTCAAGAGTGACGTAGTGGTTTTCCCCGCTCCGTTTCCACCTGTAGATGGAGAACTGATCAGTATTAACGAAGGAGACACTTTTACCAGAACTCAGACTTTACCTACCAAAGAAAAGGTAAGGCTGAACCTTAGATAATGTAAGGTGAGCTGTAACATAAAATAAAAAATTTCTACTTCATGTTTTGATCAAAAATTTAGTTAATTTTCCATTTATTAATTTTATAGTGTATTCATATTTCATAGTTTTTGTATCTGTGTTTTATGTCAAAGGGTAAAAAAAAGTGTTACTGTAGAAATCTTTACGGTAAAAGCTTAGATATGAGCTATACAATATATTTTGAGGGTTTCTGGAGAAAACAAATAACTTTTAGCTTGTTGTCATTCAAATGGTCTGTAAGGGACTGTTCGCTGACATTTCCCCTGGGCTCTTTTTGCAGTCTTTAGAACATCTGGCCTTTGACATGATAATTTTGCCAACAATCACCAGTCATTTTGAAACAAATCACAGAAAAGTGAAATGTATCAAACAGTAACTAAACTCACTGTATACCTGAATATAAATGATCAAGATTTAAAATAAGCACTTCCATTTAACAAAACTTAGAGTCAGGTTTTGTGTTGTTTTGTTTTGTTTTTCAAGCAGCCTTGATATAAACTTTTGTTTGTAAATATACTTGTTATCCATTCACTTTTAAATTAAATTAATATACAATAATATATTTTTTCTTGGATTAAAGCTGTGGCTAGAAGTTAAAAAGGTTGAAAGCATAACAACAGAAATCACATTTTCAACTATGTCTATTTGTTGACTTATGAAGCCTGTTTATGTTATCATTTGTAATTTGTTTAGAAATAACCAAGGCTCGGTTCTGAAAGTCTTTTAACGGCGTGTCCCTTGGTATAAGGTCAAACAAATAAGGAGTGCCTGCATCAACATAATGATACTCTCTCCATGGTTCTGAAATATGTGGCGATTACATTATACTGTACTATTAGGATCTCACAATATAAAGAAAGAAGGTGTGAGTGACTCGATTAAGAACAAGTCTTATTATTTCAAACACAACAGCAGGATTTGATTGCATTCATTCCTTAACTGTAGTTACTTAAAATGACCATGGGGCGACAGTCTAGACCGTAATACCGCCGGCTGATCGCTGATGGTTGAAGGCCCCTCCCACAATAGAAGGATCATTTTGTCTGTGCTTTGTTAGGATGAGAGGCAGGACGAAGTGGGGAGGCTTGAGAAAAATGCACTGGCATTTACTTTAGTCTCACAAAATACATTTCGCCGCCAAAAAGCGAAAAACAGACCGACATAAGGATCTATGTTGTATGGAATTATGTATCTGCCGAGAAGAAAGGCGTCCTTCGGGATATATCTAATGCTTGTTGTCTTGGAGTATAACTGGGGAGCGGTATCCACTCAGCTCTCATATTCCGTGTCTGAGGAGGTGAACCTGGGGACTTCCGTTGGAAATCTCGCCAAGGATCTGAACCTAAATGTACAGGATCTGGAGTCACGTATGTTTCAGATTGTTACTGGATCAAAAAGGAAGCATTTCGATGTAAATTTGAAGACAGGTTTTCTCTACGTGAGTGAGAGAATAGACAGGGAAGAGCTCTGCGCTAAAGCTACAAAATGCACAATAAACGTGGAGGCTGTGATAAACAATCCGCTGAAACTTTACCGTATTGAAGTCAATATTCTTGACGTAAACGATAACCCCCCGTCTTTCAGTGCCAAATCTCAAACTATAGACATTGCAGAGAGCGTGTTGCCGGGAGCTACGTTCCCTGTGCTGTCGGCTTACGACGCCGATGTGGGGGGAAATGGTGTTAACACTTACAAGCTGAACCAGAATGAACATTTTTCTTTAGCGGTGCACAAAGGGGACAGTGTTTCGGCAGAGATAGTTCTTCAGAGAGCGTTAGACCGAGAAAAGCAGGCTGTAATTAAACTCACACTGACGGCTATAGATGGAGGGACACCTATTAAATCAGGCACGTCAGAGATCATAATTAATGTGTTGGATATAAATGATAATATCCCAACTTTTAAAAAATCATTGTATAAAACAAGTATTAAAGAAAATGCACCATCAGGCACTACAGTAGTAACAGTGGCTGCAACTGATGCTGACGAGGGTGCAAACAACGACATCGTATATTTACTTAATTCGAAAGATCAGGATCATGTATTAGAAATCTTTGAAATTGATTTGGAAACAGGAATAATAACAGTTAAAGGAACTATTGACTATGAAACAAACCCTGCTTTTGAAATCCGTGTGCAGGCTACGGACAAAGGCCAACCTCCGCTAACAGCACAATGTAAAGTACTCGTAGAGGTGGTGGATCTAAATGACAATGCCCCCGACATCACCGTGACGTCACTGCTCAGTACACTTAAGGAGGACGCTGAAAGTGGCACTGCTATTGCACTTGTTTCGGTTCTCGACGAAGACGGGGGCAAAAACGGTGAAGTCAAATGCGAGATATTGAATTCGGTCCCCTTTAAATTGGAGACAAATTATAAAAATTATTATTCTTTGGTCATTGGTGGCGTTCTAGACAGGGAACTTGTGTCGCACTACAATATCACTATTAAAGCTACTGATGAAGGCAGTCCCCCTCTCTCTAGCACCAGTGTAGTTACTATTCAGGTTTCTGATGTAAATGATAACGCACCTTTGTTTGGAGACACTGTAATTAATATATATGTGGCAGAAAACAGTCCTGTCGGGACTGTTTTAAAAACTGTATGTGCAACTGACGCTGACGCTGGCGAAAACGGGCAGGTGAGATATTCATTAGTCAGTGATAACGCAGGGCCGCTCTCTACAATGATCAGCATTAACTCAGAGACTGGAGGCATAGTCACTCTACAACCTTTTAATTATGAGGAGTTGAAAATGTTTCAATTTAAAGTCCAGGCCACAGATTCTGGTGTTCCTCCGCTCAGCAGCAACGTGACTGTTAAGGTCTTAATTCTGGATGCAAATGATAATAATCCAACAATTCTCGCTCCTTACTCTCAGCACGGCTCCGTTAACAGTGAGAGCATCCCCTATTCTGCTGAAGCGGGATACTTTGTGGCAAAGATCAGGGCTGTAGACGCAGACTCTGGATACAATGCGCTGCTCTCTTATCACCTGTCTGAGCCCAAAGGAAACAACTTGTTCAGGATCGGAACCAGCACCGGGGAGATCAGGACTAGGAGGAGATTGAGTGACAATGACCTCAAAACTCACCCCTTGGTGGTCTTGGTCTCTGATAACGGAGAACCCTCCCTGTCAGCTACTGTGTCTATTGATGTGGTGGTGGTTGAAAGCACGGCTGAAATCCAGACTCAGTTCAGACATGTGCCTGTAAAGGAGGACAGCTTCTCGGATTTGAACCTGTATCTGCTGATCGCCATTGTGTCGGTGTCCGTCATCTTTCTGTTCAGCCTCATCACTTTAATAGCAGTCAGATGCCACAGGACAGACGGCACCTTCAGCAGGTACAGCGCCCCCATGATCACCACCCACCCTGACGGGAGCTGGTCTTACTCTAAAGCTACTCAGCAGTATGACGTGTGTTTCAGCTCAGACACGCTCAAGAGTGACGTAGTGGTTTTCCCGGCCCAGTTTCCACCCGTAGACGCAGAACTGATCAGTATTAACGGTGGAGATACTTTTACCAGGACTCAGACTTTGCCTAACAAAGAGAAGGTAAGGCCAATGACTAATTTACGTTTATTATTCCCCTCCAATTATTACGATAATTAACAGTGAAATAAAACTTTACACACTGTACTACAAAATATTCTTTTTGGAGTAGGCTGGTTTAAGTTACAATAAAAAGTCGCTGTGGCTGTAGTTTAGACTTTTGCGGTGTCCTTTCTTTTGTCTGCATATTTCGCTGTCTATGGTATTGAAAGTTTACAAAACTTGCCCCATGAAATATCCGTAGCTGTAGGGAGTTATTGTCTTTTCTTGACAACCAATCCACGTAACAGTGTCTTTTTTGTTTTGTTTTGTTTTGTTTTGTTTTGTTTGGGGTTTTTTTGGTGGCGGGGGGGCGGGGTATTTTTGTTTCGTTTTGTTTTAATTAAGGCAATTTTTAAGTTTACTTACTATAAGTCTGTAAGTCTAATTGTAAACGACTAAGTGTAAAAAAAAAACTGGATTTCTTGCTTTGTCATTTCAGATGAATACAATTAATAATTTGAGATTTGAAACCTTATTATCTGTCTTACTTTGAAAATGGAGTGCAAACTTTTGCACCTGCAATACTGCTTGGTGATTTGAATTGTACAACTTGCGGTGTTTCACCTGAATGAGAATATTGACCTTACTTAATATATATTGTTTGGATGATTCAACAAAGAAATACGACAATAAATACTACGATGCCAGTGTCGGTGATGGCGTAACTTCAAATAAAGTGTTATTTTATTAACGCACGTATAAAAATCTTTTAAATAACTCACAGTATTTTGGAATTGTGTGATTGTGGGCGTGTCTGAGTGAACAGGAATAATTTAGTTCTTACCAATGTGTGTAGTTTCTTCATATTACCACGTAGCGACGCTGTAGACCGTGGCACAGAAAGGTGGACGCTCCTCCCAGGGTAAAAGGGGAATAGCTTTGGTTTTCATCACAAAGAGACGAGGGAAGGGAAGGAGCGGCATAATGGAGCATTTCTCTTTAAAAATATCACAGTCGCCTTGATTTTTGTCATATCCTACCATCTAACACTGGGAACGGATTTGTGGATATATTATTTGCTGTATTCCGGCGGAAGTATGCATTTAACGACGAGAAGAAGCGCTATTGTCACATTTCTTTTGATTGTGCTCTTGGCTTATTATTGGGAAGCGGCGGCTGCACAGCTCTCCTATTCCGTTTCAGAGGAGGTGAATCCGGGGACTAATGTCGGAAATATCGCCAAGGATCTAAACCTTAACGTGCAGGAGTTGGCCTCCCGTTTGTTTCAGATTGTTGCATCTAAAAAGAAATACTTTGAGATAAATCTAAAGACCGGATTTCTGTATGTCAGTGAGAGGATAGATCGAGAGGAGGTTTGTACAGATGAGCCCAAATGCACGGTTACCGTAGAGGCTGTGATAAACAATCCGTTAAAGCTTTACCGCATGGAGATAGAAATTAGAGATGTGAACGACCACTCGCCATCATTTAACACGAAATCTCAAATACTGGAAATTGCAGAGAACACACTGCCTGGGTTTAGATTTGCGTTATCGGAGGCAAGCGACGCTGACGTGGGTAAAAACAGTGTTAGTGCATATAAGCTGAGTACTAATGAATATTTCAGTCTTGCCACACATAAAAGAGGAAAGAGTATATCTCCAGAGTTAGTGCTGCAGAAAGCCCTGGATCGTGAGAAACAAGCAAGTATACAACTTTTGTTAACTGCAATAGACGGAGGGTCTCCACCAAACACGGGGACATCAGAAATTGAAGTAAGTGTGTTAGACAGTAATGATAACGCACCAGTGTTCAGTAGCACTCTTTACAAAATTAAAACACTCGAAAATAGCCCGATTGGCACTACGATCTTCACCTTAAATGCGACTGACGCTGATGAAGGAACAAATGGTGAAATAGTGTACTCCTTACGAAGTAAGGATCAGGATCATATTTTGGATATTTTCCAAATTGACCCTGAGACAGGGGTTATTTCAGTCAAAGCCAAAATCGACTATGAAGAAAGAAAAGCTTTCGAGATCCGAGCAGAAGCTAGAGACAAAGGCCAGCCTCCCATGGCAGCCCATAGTAAGGTGCTGGTTGAAGTAATAGACTTAAATGACAACGCTCCTGAAATCAAAGTGACGTCACTTCTCAATGCAGTAAATGAGGACGCTGAAATAGGCACTGCTATTGCACTTGTTTCAGTTCTAGATACAGATAGTGGTAAAAACGGTGAAGTTGAATGTGTAATCTTAAATAAAGTTCCGTTCAAACTGGAGACAAATTACAAAAATTATTACTCTTTAGTTGTTGACGGACATCTAGACAGAGAGGAGACCCCTCAGTACAATGTCAAAATTTCAGCTACGGATGAAGGGAGCCCTCCACTTTCTAACACTAGTGTTATCACTGTTTACCTTTCTGATATTAACGACAACACGCCACGTTTTTCACAGTCTTTAATAAGTGTTTTTGTGAAAGAAAACAGCAAGGTAGGAACAGTTATAAAACGGGTGACTGCAGTCGATATTGACATCAGCAACAACGGTCAGGTGAGCTATTCACTATTAGATAGTAATAGTAAATCACTTCCTCTCCCCACAATGGTAAACATTAACTCAGAAACTGGAGACATAATCAGCCTGCAGTCTTTTAACTACGAGGAGTTGAAAATGTTTCAATTTAAAGTTCAGGCCACAGACTCTGGTGTTCCTCCGCTCAGCAGCAATGTCACTGTCAACGTTTTAATTCTGGATGAAAATGACAATAATCCAACAATTCTTGCTCCTTACTCTGAGCATGGCTCTGTTAACAGTGAGAGCATCCCCTATTCTGCTGAAGCGGGATACTTTGTGGCAAAGATCAGGGCTGTAGACGCAGACTCTGGATACAATGCGCTGCTTTCTTATCACCTGTCTGAGCCCAAAGGAAACAACCTGTTCAGGATCGGAACCAGCACCGGGGAGATCAGGACTAGGAGGAGAATGAGTGACAATGACCTTAAAACTCATCCCTTGGTGGTCTTGGTCTCTGATAATGGAGAACCCTCCCTGTCAGCTACTGTGTCGATTGATGTGGTGGTGTTTGAAAGCACGGCTGAAATCCAGACTCAGTTCAGACATGTGCCTGTAAAGGAGGACAGCTTCTCGGATTTGAACCTGTACCTGCTGGTTGCCATTGTGTCGGTGTCCGTCATCTTTATGCTCAGCCTCATCACTTTAATAGCAGTCAGATGCCACAGGACAGATGGCACTTTCAGCAGATACAGTGCCCCCATGATCACCACCCACCCTGACGGGAGCTGGTCTTACTCTAAAGCTACTCAGCAGTATGACGTGTGTTTCAGCTCAGACACACTCAAGAGTGACGTGGTGGTTTTCCCAGGCCCTTTTCCACCTGTAGATGCAGAACTGATCAGTATTAATGGAGGAGACACTTTTACCAGGACTCAGACTTTACCTAACAAAGAGAAGGTAAGGAAATGCTGCTCTGAATAAGTAAGATTTTTGTATATCACTGAATGTCAGATAATGAATTAACAGATCTGTTAAATATGTGTTAAATATACGGTGGCCCTGAGAGGCCAAACGGACTGCAATTTAAGAAAACACCAGCAAAAAGAAAAACACTACAAAAGCACACAAACACAACGGAAATAGGAAAAATTAAAACGGAAATAGAAAAAAAACAGATTTCCAAAAGCACAAGGGAAGTGTTTCTGGGGAGACAAGAACCCGACGGACCAGTTGGAGGAACCCAAAACAAGCTAGGTGTGTTTTATCATGATTCCTATAATACTGATGATGGATTTTTAGGCTAACACGCTTACCTCTTATCTTTTCTTTCCTCACAAAACCGATAGATCCTCCACTTCTTTTAAGTGTCTCCCAGCGCAATTCTTAGCATATTTTGGTTCCTGCAACTGGTCCGTCGGGTCATTGTCTCCCCAGAAACACTTCCCTTGTGCTTTTGAAAATCAGTTTTTTCGTATTTGTGTTTTCGTTTTTCCTATTTCCTTTGTCGTTGTTCCTGTTTTCTTAAGTTGCAGTCCGTTTGGCCTCTCAGGGCCACCGTATAAATATAATAAACGTGTCAGAGTAAGTCGGTAAATTGTTCTTAAGAACGTTTACAACTTTTAAAGGGCATCCTAAGATTTTTATTGGTTTACGGCCACATAGAGATTAGTGGCATATAGTTTAATAGCTGTATTTTGGTAAATCGGGTACTAATTATGTTTAGCAGTTGAACCGCATGCATTGAAAGTGCACTGAACCGCTGTCCATGGTGCTGGCAGCAGCTTTCTTCTGTTTTGTCTCGTTATAGTCTGGTGCTGTCCGTTGTGCTGAATATTGGGCGGTGTACAAAAATAAAGATGAATAATAATTTAAAAAAAAGATAATTAATAATGCAAACGAATTCATTAAACTGTATATGTCATCCAAAAAAAAAACGTAATTTGTGGATTATTCTGCATGGATTTTAATTCTGTTATACCTTATATTAAAAAAAAAACATCTTATATTTCGGGCCATGTAACCGAATACAGAAATGCCACAAGATGCCGCTAGAGACCATGCAAAAAAATATAGTCGTTGGCGTTTAGAAACTCCTCCTCATTTAATGACGAAAAGATGAAACGTCACCATCTGGCATTGCTTTGTGAAAGAAGCGCACAGACGATCAAGGCCCTAATGAGTGAGGATCCTTGGCGAGAGTGGATACATGAAGGGATATTTTTCATATTTGGCGTTTCTTTCCAGGAAGTATAAATCAGGATTTCATACTTTTGTATAAACAGCGATGGCTGCTCGAAGACAATGGGATAATATTTGGAGTCTGTTTTTCAGCCTTCTTTGTCTCTGTGAATGGTCCGTGGCTCAGATATCCTATTCCATTTTTGAGGAGGTGGACAAAGGCGCTGCGGTGGGAAATCTAGCGAAGGATTTAAATCTTAGTGTGCAGCAGCTTCAGTCAGCGGGTCTTCAGATTACATCTGGGTATAAACCCCCGTATTTTGATATCAATCTTGAATCTGGAGTACTTTTCGTTAGCGAGAGAATTGATCGGGAGGAGCTATGTCCTAATACGGTAAAGTGCTCTTTAAATATCGAGGCCATACTGAGTAACCCTCGCAGTCTTCATCGAATTGAAGTTGTAATCAATGATATTAATGACAATGCCCCGTCTTTTCAAGAAGATATATCTACAATTGATATGTATGAGTCCTCATATGTCGGAGAAAGGCATCCATTGCCGATAGCGCATGACCCAGATGTTGGCGCTAACTCAGTGAAGACTTATAAATTGAACGCGAATGATTATTTCTCTTTAGATATACAGAGTACTGGCGACCAGAGTGTGTCTGCTGAGTTGGTGCTGCAGAAAGCCTTAGATCGAGAAAAACAAGCTGTTATTGAGCTCACTCTGACTGCGATAGACGGAGGAAAATCTCCCAAAACGGGGACTTTGCAAATACAAGTTAATGTTCTGGATGTGAACGATAATTCACCCGTGTTCAGTAAATCTCTCTACAAAGTCCAAGTAATTGAAAATGCAAATATTGGCACACCGTTACTAACACTCACTGCGAGTGATTTAGATGATGGTATTAATGGTCAGGTTGTCTACACATTTACAGAAAGAGGACGTTTAAACCCTGATGACAAATTTTCCCTGAATAATAATACTGGGGAAATTACTGTGCGAGGAAATATTGATTATGAGGAAAACCAAGCATTTGAGATCCGCGTTCAAGCCCGAGACAGAGGAACTCCTCCTCGCAGTGCACATGGCAAAGTTTTAGTTGAAGTCATTGACGTTAATGACAATGCTCCAGAAATCTCAGTGTCTTCAATCATGAGTTCAGTGAAAGAGGACGCCGAAATAGGCACAGCTGTTGCTATGGTGACTATCACTGATCAAGACGGGGGTAAAAATGGCCTCACAAACTGTAAGATAACAGGTTCTGTGCCATTTAAATTAAAATCCAACTATAAAAACTATTATTCTTTGCTAGTGGACAGGCTTCTTGACAGAGAGACTGTTTCCCGATATGATATATATATTGTAGCTACAGATGAAGGGACGCCCTCTCTGTCCAGCACAACTGTTATCACTATTCACGTTTCTGATGTAAATGACAACCCTCCTAAATTCCCGAACTCTCCAATTACTCTGTATGTGAAAGAGAATAGTCCGATTGGAACTACTATTCATAAACTGACAACAACAGATCTGGATTTAAATGAAAACGCAAAATCAATGTATCATTTAATTAGCAGCTCTTCCAAGACCATGCAAATGGCTTCAATGGTAACTGTTAATTCAGAGACAGGAGATATAGTCAGCCTGCACTCGTTTAACTACGAGGAGTTAAAAACTTTCCACTTTAAAGTTCAGGCCACAGACTCTGGTGTTCCTCCACTTACAAGCAACGTCACTGTCAACATTTTAATCCTGGATGAAAATGATAATACTCCAACAATTCTCGCTCCTTACTCTGAGCATGGCTCCGTTAACAGTGAGAATATCCCCTATTCTGCTGAAGCGGGATACTTTGTGGCAAAGATCAGGGCTGTAGACGCGGACTCTGGATACAATGCGCTGCTTTCTTATCACCTGTCTGAGCCCAAAGGAAACAACTTGTTCAAGATCGGAACGAGCACCGGGGAGATCAGGACTAGGAGGAGAATGAGTGACAATGACCTCAAAACTCACCCCTTGGTGGTCTTGGTCTCTGATAACGGAGAACCCTCCCTGTCAGCTACTGTGTCGATTGATGTGGTGGTGGTTGAAAGCACGGCTGAAATCCAGACTCAGTTCAGACATGTGCCTGTAAAGGAGGACAGCTTCTCGGATTTGAACCTGTACCTGCTGGTTGCCATTGTGTCGGTGTCCGTCATCTTTCTGCTCAGCCTCATCACTTTAATAGCAGTCAGATGCCACAGGACAGACGGCACTTTCAGCAGGTACAGCGCCCCCATGATCACCACCCACCCTGACGGGAGCTGGTCTTACTCTAAAGCTACTCAGCAGTATGACGTGTGTTTCAGCTCAGACACGCTCAAGAGTGACGTGGTGGTCTTCCCCGCCCCGTTTCCGCCTGTAGATGCAGAACTGATCAGTATTAACGGAGGAGACACTTTTACCAAGACTCAGACTTTACCTAACAAAGAGAAGGTAAGGGTAAACTTTCTTTTCTGAACCTTTTAGGTCAACCGTAGCATAAAAAAATTGCACCTGTACTTCACGGAGACACTTGCAAGGACCCAGGCTGAACCTGTTAAAGCGGTATTTAACATTTCCAGTTGTGTTATTTCATTACAGAAATTAACCAGTATATTAAGTACAATTTGGAGAACATTTTATATTTTCTGTTTTATTTTCGTTTTATACATACACAGTGTGGATTCGGTGGTGTGTATATGTGTTTTTTGTTCTGTTCATTATCAGACGAAATCAATCAACTTGTGAATTTAATTTACATATAGTATTAAATTAATTTAGTAACATTTCAGATGCATTTTACCAACAGTAAAAAAGAAGGTGAAATACTAAGAATCGCTCACAAACATCCGTTGACTATTTATGAAAGAGATATTGTGACAGTTGTGGCAGATGTCCACGTGGTGGCGCCGCAGACTGTGACACTGAGATTTCTGTGTTGTAGTTTCGTGCTCCTCCCAGTTGTACAAGAGGATGTGGCTCTCCGGGCTTTTTGACAAAAACGGCAAGGACGGTGCGAAAGGACCGAGGGTGTATATATTATTTTGTACATGTAGGTGTACACTATAATTTAGCGCATATCTGAAAGTGTATTTATAGTAACTATAGAAATTGTGAAAAGGTGACCTTGTTGGGATCTGCGTTTCAATTACGTTGTGGATTTATGCATGTACCAATGAGGATGTCTATTGTTTCATATCTGGTGCTTGTGCTGCTGGAGTGTTGTCGGGAAGCGCAATCTGTGCAGCTCTCATATTCCGTGTTTGAGGAAGTGGATGTGGGGACTTCTGTGGGAAATATCGCTAAGGATTTAAATCTCAGCCTTCAGGAACTGGAATCTCGCATGTTTCAGATTGTCAGCGGCTCGAAAAGAAAATATTTCGAGGTAAATCTAAAAACCGGTGCTCTCTATGTTAATGAGAGAGTAGACAGAGAGGAGCTCTGTGCGAAGACCCTAAAATGCACAGTCAATGTAGAAGCTGTGATAAACAATCCTTTAAAGCTCTATCGCGTAGAAATAAATATTCTAGATGTCAACGACAACGACCCGTTATTCACGGAAAGGTCTCAGATTATAGACATAGCAGAGAATACTCTGCCTGGGATGAAATTCGCTTTGTCTGAGCCTATTGATGCAGATGTGGGGAAGAATATGGTTAACGCTTTTAAGCTGACGCCGAATGAATATTTTTCTCTCGCTACTATCAAAGGCGGAGAAAGCGTCTATGCCGAACTAGTCTTACAGAAAACGCTGGACAGAGAGAAGCAGCCTGTGATAAATCTCACAGTGATTGCTACAGATGGAGGGACTCCATCCAGATCTGGCACGTCACTAGTTATTATACACGTTTTAGATATAAACGATAACCCACCAGTGTTTAGTACCCCCTTGTACAAAACTCGTTTATTCGAGAATACACCAATCGGGACAAATGTGATTACACTAAATGCAACAGACGCAGATCAGGGAACAAACGGTGAGATAATGTATTCTTTGAGAAGTAAAGGGCAGGATCGTATATTAGAGATTTTTCACATTGATCCTGTAATGGGGGTGATCACAGTCAAAGCTAATGTTGATTATGAGGAATATACAGCGTTTGAGATCCGCGCAGAAGCTAACGATAAGGCCCAGCCACCGATGTCTGCTCACTGTAAGGTGCTGGTTGAGGTAATAGACGTAAATGACAACGCTCCGGCGATAACAGTGACGTCACTCCTCAGCAGCGTCAAGGAGGACGCAGGTGTAGGTACTGCGATAGCACTTGTATCCGTACTCGACCGCGATGGAGGTAAGAATGGGGAAATTAAATGTAAAATAAAAAATGATGTTCCCTTTAAACTAGAAACCAACTACAAAAACTATTATTCTTTAGTCGTTGACGGGGCCCTTGACAGAGAAATTACCTCCCAATACAATGTTACAGTTTCAGCGACCGATGAAGGGAGTCCGCCCTTAATGAACACAACTGTGATTACTATTCGCGTTTCTGATATAAACGACAATTCGCCTAATTTCTCAGAATCGGTTGTTAATGTCTACGTCAAAGAAAACAGTAAAGTTGGGGAGATTATTAAAAGGGTAACTGCACATGATGCGGACACTGACCGGAATAGTCAGGTGAGATATTCATTTTTAGAGAGTAACAGTAAATCAGTGCCGGTGTCTACAATGGTAAACATTAACGCAGAGACTGGAGACATAATCAGTCTGCAGTCTTTTAACTATGAGGAGTTAAAAAGTTTTCAGTTTAAAGTTCAGGCCACAGACTCTGGTGTTCCTCCGCTCAGCAGCAACGTGACTGTTAACATTTTAATCCTGGATGAAAATGATAATAATCCAACAATTCTCGCTCCTTACTCTGAGCATGGCTCCGTTAACAGTGAGAGCATCCTCTATTCTGCTGAAGCGGGATACTTTGTGGCAAAGATCAGGGCTGTAGACGCAGACTCTGGATACAATGCGCTGCTCTCTTATCACCTGTCTGAGCCCAAAGGAAACAACTTGTTCAGGATCGGAACCAGCACCGGGGAGATCAGGACTAAGAG
Source organism: Aulonocara stuartgranti (assembly GCF_965226115.1). Lineage (NCBI taxonomy): Eukaryota > Metazoa > Chordata > Actinopteri > Cichliformes > Cichlidae > Aulonocara > Aulonocara stuartgranti. The sequence continues at coordinate 31,542,110 of NC_138940.1, forward strand.
GAGAATGAGTGACAATGACCTTAAAACTCATCCCTTGGTGGTCTTGGTCTCTGATAATGGAGAACCCTCCCTGTCAGCTACTGTGTCTATTGATGTGGTGGTGGTTGAAAGCACGGCTGAAATCCAGACTCAGTTCAGACATGTGCCTGTAAAGGAGGACAGCTTCTCGGATTTGAACCTGTATCTGCTGATTGCCATTGTGTCGGTGTCCGTCATCTTTTTGCTCAGCCTCATCACTTTAATAGCAGTCAGATGCCATAGGACAGACGGCACTTTCAGCGGGTACAGCGCCCCCATGATCACCACCCACCCTGACGGGAGCTGGTCTTACTCTAAAGCTACTCAGCAGTATGACGTGTGTTTCAGCTCAGACACGCTCAAGAGTGACGTAGTGGTCTTCCCCGCCCCGTTTCCACCTGTAGATGGAGAACTGATCAGTATTAACGGAGGAGACACTTTTACCAGGACTCAGACTTTACCTAACAAAGAGAAGGTAAGATGCTTTCAACCACTAATTCCAGTTAAAGGGATACCACCCCTGTCTGTATTTTGATACCCACACATAGCATAATACTGTAATGTCAGTGTACATGGTTTAATGCAAAATTCGTACATTCATACAGAAAAGTAGATTACATACGTTTTTATTAGTGTAATGCTGCAAATATGACTTCCCTCACTGAAGTATTTTCTTAATCAATCGACTATATGAAAAGTGCTGGTCTAACACAGTAAATAACTAGTAATTATATGGTCTGAAGCTGCATAATGGGAAAGGCGCTCTCCGCGGTGCTGATTTCTCTTTGTCTGCGAGTCTTTCGTGTTTAGCTTCATGTCCTAAAATAGCTTATCTGTGAGTCTCAACACCATAAACTTGTATAAATAAAATTTTGAAGTTACATGCCCATAAATGATCAGCTGGTCCATAATTTGTACCATATAATTTACAGTACCTAATATGTTCACCTGGAAAGGCAAAATCGTTGGTTATATAACTTGTAATGTTTTAACTGAATGTGAAGATTTTCTCTTTTCTAATTAACAAAACTCTTCCCTGATTGCGTAGTTCCAATTTACCTGGCTTTTTTTAGTGTGCACGACGTTTTCTGCAACACAAAAAGTTAATATCTTATGACATCTGATATTCGTGATCCATTTCTGGTGTGTTTGGGAAAACAAACAATCTCTAAATATTAAACTGTTGTCGATAAAAGGAACACTAGATGTCGCCCAAGACCACAAACTCACTGATGTAAATTATGAGTTAAAGCTCCACCTTCACTGTTGGTGAAATAAGAGACAGCCTCTGCGTTTCTGTCCGGGTTAGTAAATCGCCTCGTCATGAACGATGGTATCTACATGTAGAGAGCTTGGTAGTCTTTCGGATATTTGTCTGCATTAGTGAATGAAGTGCGTTTATTTCTCTGGAATAATATCTACAAAACAGAATGAGTCTCCGACACCACAGAGAGGGGGAATGGATGTTGTTCGCCATTACTCTTTGTTTATCCGGCTACTGTGTTGCTCAGATTTCCTACTCCGTTTCTGAGGAGGTGGACAAAGGCACGGTAGTGGGGAATATCGCGAAGGATTTGAACATTAATACACAACAACTGGAGGAACGAGGATTTCGGATTGTATCGGGATACAGTAAGGCATATTTTGAGGCTAATTTACGGACAGGAGCTTTGTTCGTTGGCGAAAGAATAGACCGAGAAGAGCTTTGTCCTAATTTACCAAAGTGTTCTTTAAATATAGAGGGACTGTTAAACCATCCCATGAATATTTATCGCGTTGAAGTCAGCATTGTGGACGTCAACGATAACGCTCCGACATTCCTTGAACAAATCCATGTGTTTAATATCTCCGAATCATCTTCAACGGGAGAGAGGTATCCGCTCCCGGCAGCTCAGGATGCAGACACTGGCAGCAATTCAGTGAAATCCTACAAATTAAGTCCAAACGAGCATTTCTCCATAGATGTCAGTAGCGGAGGAGACCATTTGTCTGCTGAGTTAGTGCTGCAAAAAGCTTTAGATCGAGAGAAACAATCCGTTATTAAACTAACATTGACAGCCGTTGATGGGGGAAAGCCTGTGAGATCTGGCACCATGCAGATTTTTGTGAATGTCATAGACGTTAACGATAACACGCCTTCATTTAGTAAGCCGCTTCATAAAGTAATCGTCAGTGAAAGTGTGCCTATAGGTACAACAATACTCAAATTAAATGCAACAGACTTGGACGAGGGTTCAAACTCAGACGTCAGGTATTCTTTACTGAAAAGAGGAAATGTAGATTCCCCTGAAAAGTTCATTGTTATTCCTGAGAGCGGTGAAATCATTGTGAAGGGTAATCTGGATTACGAGGAAAACACTGCATATGAATTACGAGTGCGCGCTAGCGACCAAGGCGCTTCCCCTCGTAGCGGTTATTCTAAAGTGCTGTTAGAGATTGTTGATGTCAATGACAATGCACCACAGATTTCAGTAACTTCACTTATGAGCCCAGTAAAGGAAAATGCTGAAATTGGAACAGTAGTTGCACTTGTGACTGTAACGGATAAAGACGGGGGGCAAAATGGCCTCACCAGTTGTAAATTGAAAGATTCCATCCCATTTAAATTAAAGTCAAATTACAAAAACTATTACTCAATAGTAGTTAACGGTCAGCTTGACAGGGAGACTTTATCACAATACAGTGTAACTATAATCGCTACCGATGAAGGCAGTCCGCCTCTTTCAAGCAGTGCTGTAATCACTGTGCACATTTCTGATGTTAATGATAATGCACCGAGTTTTCCAGATGGCTATATTAATATTTACGTGAAAGAGAACAGTAAAGTGGGAGACATAATCACAAAAGTGACAGCATGTGACGCTGACACAAATGAAAATGCTAAATTAACGTATTCGTTAATAGAGAACTATCCGAAAGAATTTTCGATTTCAACTGTTTTAAACATAAACTCAGAGACTGGAGACATAATCAGCCTGCAGTCTTTTAATTACGAGGAGCTGAAAATGTTCCAGTTTAAAGTTCAGGCCACAGACTCTGGTGTTCCTCCACTCAGCAGCAACGTCACTGTCAACGTTTTAATCCTGGATGAAAATGACAACAGTCCCACGATTCTCGCGCCATATTCTCAGCACGGCTCCGTTAACAGTGAGAGCATCCCCTACTCTGCTGAAGCGGGATACTTTGTAGCAAAGATCAGGGCTGTAGACGCAGACTCTGGATACAATGCGCTGCTCTCGTATCACCTGTCTGAGCCCAAAGGAAACAACCTGTTCAGGATCGGAACCAGCACCGGGGAGATCAGGACTAAGAGGAGAATGAGTGACAATGACCTCAAAACTCATCCCTTGGTGGTCTTGGTCTCTGATAATGGAGAACCCTCCCTGTCAGCTACTGTGTCGATTGATGTGGTGGTGGTTGAAAGCACGGCTGAAATCCAGACTCAGTTCAGACATATGCCTGTAAAGGAGGAAAGCTTCTCGGATTTGAACCTGTATCTGCTGATCGCCATTGTGTCGGTGTCCGTCATCTTTCTGCTCAGCCTCATCACTTTAATAGCAGTCAGATGCCACAGGACAGACGGCACTTTCAGCAGGTACGGCGCCCCCATGATCACCACCCACCCTGACGGGAGCTGGTCTTACTCTAAAGCTACTCAGCAGTATGACGTGTGTTTCAGCTCAGACACACTCAAGAGTGACGTAGTGGTTTTCCCCGCCCCGTTTCCACCTGTAGATGGAGAACTGATCAGTATTAACGGAGGAGACACTTTTACCAGGACTCAGACATTACCTAACAAAGAGAAGGTATGTGCTTTTGAGTTTTTATTCGAGTGCTTTCTGTTTACAATTTAGATTTTATATTCACCGCATCATCAGACTCTCAAATTAAAGCAACGAAAAAGTAGGAATCCCCCGGTTGTCATAGCCGTTAATATCACCGCTTATTGTAATATCAGCACTCACGATTAACCTTCTTATCTACCACACTTCGAGAACAAAGCGATCGTGCCCAGTTTGTTCCCCTGTTTTTTTAGATTCCTGTCTGCTTAACAAATCATTGTTCATGCTGGTGGCTACAGCGCTATCCGTGGTGCTGAAACAAAGATGCAACGTTACGATTGAACTCTCAGTGCCAGTATACTCAGAACCTTTTTTTTTTTTTATTAAAATTAGTTAAAAGCACAAGGTCATATTTTGGCGAAGAGGTGTTTTCTTTTTTTATTATTATTATTATTGTATCACTTCTGTTTTATTTCATTTTAATTTGCTGTGAATTCACTTTCTTTCTAAATACACTGCACTACTGAGGTAATATTCTAGCCTTTAATGCCTCTTCAGAGTTTCGGGTTCATGTCTAAAAACGGATATGCGCAAATATTTAAGTATTATATATAAAAACTGACAACTGACCAAGACAAAAACTCTAAGACTGGAAATGTAATTGTAAAATATTTGTAATGCAACAAATCATGGGGGCTTAATGTTGCTCATATTTCTCTTGAGTCGTCTAACATTTGCCACACGGTGTCGTTGGAGACCGTAGAAACAATTGTATATCTATAACTCCACCCTGTACGGGAATACTGAGGCCGTCATTGGACACCAGTTTAAAGACACACTGGGACTATACTGTGGCGAGAAGGGCTGCTGCTGCTGGATAATGGTGTTTATAGCGGATATTTACAGGATATAGAATCATCTGGATTTACAGATTTATGCGTTGACTGTTCAACTATGGGAAACCGAGATTGTGCATGGATTCATATGGTTATACTTCTTTGTCTCTGTCACTGGTCTGCTCCACAATTATCGTACTCCATTTCCGAGGAGACGAACAAAGGCACTGTGGTAGGGAATGTCGCAAAGGACTTAAACCTCAATGTACAAGAGCTGGAAACCAGGGATCTGCGTATTATTTCGAGTTACAGTAAGAAATATTTTGACGTGAATTTAAGAACCGGAAGCCTCTTTGTTAACGACAGAATTGACAGAGAGGAGCTTTGTCTGAGAACGGTGCAGTGTTCCCTAAGAGTACAGGCTGTTTTAAGCAATCCAGTGAATGTGCATCGCATCGAAGTGACCGTGTTAGATATAAATGATAATTCACCAGAATTCATTGAAAAGTCATTTTCGTTAAATATATCTGAAACAGTCTCAGCAGGAGAACGATACCTACTGCCTATAGCGGAAGATGCAGATTTAGGCAGTAACTCGGTGAAGTCCTACAGGCTGAATCAAAATGAACATTTCTCGCTTGATGTACAGAGCGGTGATGAACATGCAATTTCTGCTGAATTAGTGCTGCAGAAAGCTTTAGATCGAGAAAAACAGTCGGTAGTTAATCTCATTCTGACCGCTGTAGATGGAGGAAAACCTGCCAAATCAGGAACACTTCAAATAACAGTAAACATAATAGATTCCAATGATAATGCGCCGGTGTTTAGCAAATCTCTATATAAAGTGAGAGTGACAGAAAATTCTACACCCGGAACACTTGTGGTTAAGTTAAATGCCACAGATTTAGATGAAGGCATGAACAGTAAACTACTGTATTCTTTCATCAAAAGGGGCAGCAGTGATCCATCAGATATGTTTGATCTCAATTCAGAAAAAGGAGAAATCACAGTGAAAGGTGGATTAGATTATGAAGGGACGCATGCTTATGAAGTCAGAGTACAAGTAAAAGATCACGGCATCTCTCCTCGCAGTGCGCATGCTAAAGTGCTTATAGAAATATTTGATATGAATGATAATCCCCCACTGATATCAGTGACGTCACTAATGACACCGGTAAAAGAAGACGCTGAACTGGGGACTATTGTTGCTTTGATTACAGTGAGTGATAAAGATGGAGGGAAGAATGGTGTAACCAGCTGTAAGGTAGTTGGATCTGCTCCGTTTAATCTCAAGTCCAACTACAAAAATGATTATTCTTTAGTTGTAGATGGACCGCTGGACAGAGAAACCACTTCTGTTTATAATGTCACCATTACAGCCACAGATGAAGGAGCTCCACCTCTGTCCAGTAACAAAGTCATTACTGTTCATGTTTCTGATGTTAATGATAATCCACCCCGATTTACGGAGCCTGTTATTAATGTGTATGTCAAAGAAAACAGTCCAACGGGCTCAGTAATTTATACAGTAAATGCCTTCGATGCTGATCTAGATGTTAATGCAAAGGTGACTTACACGCTGTTAGATAGTTCTCTTAAAAACATTCCAGTTTCATCTGTTTTAAATATAAATTCGGAGACTGGGGATATAATCAGTCTGCAGTCTTTTAACTATGAGGAGTTAAAAACGTTCCAGGTTAAAGTTCAGGCCAAAGATTCTGGTGTTCCTCCGCTCAGTAGCAACGTGACTGTCAACGTTTTAATCCTGGATGAAAATGACAACAGACCCACGATTCTCGCGCCATATTCTGAGCATGGCTCCGTTAACAGTGAGAATATCCCCTATTCTGCTGAAGCGGGATACTTTGTGGCAAAGATCAGGGCTGTAGACACAGACTCTGGTTACAATGCGCTGCTTTCTTATCACCTGTCTGAGCCCAAAGGAAACAACTTGTTCAGGATCGGAACCAGCACCGGGGAGATCAGGACTAAGAGGAGATTGAGTGACAATGACCTCAAAACTCACCCCTTGGTGATCTTGGTCTCTGATAACGGAGAACCCTCCCTGTCAGCTACTGTGTCTATTGATGTGGTGGTGGTTGAAAGCACGGCTGAAATCCAGACTCAGTTCAGACATGTGCCTGTAAAGGAGGACAGCTTCTCGGATTTGAACCTGTATCTGCTGATCGCCATTGTGTCGGTGTCCGTCATCTTTCTGCTCAGCCTCATCACTTTAATAGCAGTCAGATGTCACAGGACAGACGGCACTTTCAGCAGGTACAGCGCCCCCATGATCACCACCCACCCTGACGGGAGCTGGTCTTACTCTAAAGCTACTCAGCAGTATGACGTGTGTTTCAGCTCAGACACGCTCAAGAGTGACGTGGTGGTTTTCCCCGCACCCTTTCCACCTGTAGATGGAGAACTGATCAGTATTAACGGAGGAGACACGTTTACCAGGACTCAGACTTTACCTAACAAAGAGAAGGTAGGCAACAAAACACCAACCTTAATCCATCTTCACAAGACTGTTTGACGTTGATACATTATTTTGAACATAAGAGCAATTAAGCTTTGATTTAGCTTTCAGTACTTTCAACACTTAGCCAAAAAATCATTTAAGTGAATTTCTGGGCGCAAAAATTCAATGGTTAATGATATTTTGAGATTTAGTTATTAATTCATTTATTAGTCTTCACAGTTCACAAGAAAAAATAGCTGATCTTTTGTGGCCCTTGATGCCGTGCTATCACCTCCTTTCTTGGAATAATTGTCAGTCATTTTTATGTAATCAACACGGTTCGCCATGTTGACCAAAACCACAAACTCAAATATGTGACAGCTGCTGTCGTTTTCTAGTGATGTGAAAGACGTGAAATTTTATGTGGTGAAAACTCACTGTCCGTGGTGCTAGACGTTGTGCACCAAGCTTTATACGAGGTGATTGTGTAGGATCATTCAATAACACGCTTTTAGTTATTATATATGTATATATATATATGTGTGTGTGTGTGTGTGTATAGAGAGAGAGAGAGAGAGAGAGAGAGAGAGAGAGAGAGAGAGAGAGAGAGAGAGCTTCAAGACTGCCTAGATTTAAAATCAGAATTATAATCTTTGTTAGTGTAAATAATGAATTACTTTAACTGCGTACATGCTTGTTAACTCACTGAAATAATCGAGCTTTTCCACTAACGAGATTTTCCCCTTACATTCTAAATACAACAAGTTTTTATTTCCAAACAAAAACGAAACATTCACTATTGCTTAAGATATTCGGCTATGTAGAATGCTGTTAGTAGTCTTTGTCCACATGATGTCGCAGGAGACCATAGACCTGAATGTATTCATGTAGTTAAAACTCCTCCCTGCACGGGAAAAAATGAAATACTCATCGGCCATTGCACACCCGCGGAAGGTGCTGTGTCCATGAGAGTAGGAGCTCCTTATATAACTTATCGCTTCGGGTGTACATTTCTCAAATGAGGATTAATGTTCACTTGTGTTCACTTCTTTTTGTGGATCAACAATGTATATTCTACCAAAGGAGGAACACGTCTGGATTCGCATTGTTGTGTTTCTTTGTCTTTGGCACTGGGCTGCTTCGCAGTTAGCCTACTCGATTTCCGAGGAGGTGAACAAAGGCACAGTGGTGGGGAATCTCGCAAAGGATTTAAACATCAATGTACAGGAACTAGAAAACAGGGATCTACGCTTGGTTTCCAGTTACAGTAAGACATATCTTAACGTTAACTTACGGAGTGGGAATCTCTTAGTTGAGGAGCGGATAGACCGAGAGGAGCTTTGTCCACTGACTATAAAATGCTCCTTAAAATTACAAGCTTTTCTAAGCAATCCAATGACTGCACATCGCGTAGAGGTTAATATATTAGATGTAAACGACAATTCACCTGCATTTCTCGAAAGCAGGTATTACTTAAATATTTCTGAATCATCGTTGACGGGAGAGCGATATCTTCTCCCTGTGGCCGTGGACGCAGACATAGGAAGCAACTCAGTAAAGACCTACAAGCTCAGTCAAAATGAGCATTTCTCACTTGATGTGCAGAGCGGCGGAGAGCACGGTGTGTCTGCTGAGCTGGTGCTGCAAAAAGCTTTGGACCGAGAAAAACAGTCAGTAATCAATCTAATACTGACCGCTGTAGATGGAGGAAAACCTCCAAGAACGGGATCATTGCAGATACATGTGAATGTAATCGATGTAAATGATAATATTCCCGCGTTTAGCAAACTGCTTTATAAAGTGCGTGTCAAAGAAAATGTCACTCCCGGAACACTTGTTATCAAGTTAAATGCCACAGATTTAGATGAAGGCATGAACAGTAAAATCTTATATTCCTTCATCAAACGAGGGAATATTGATCCATCAAATATTTTTGATCTCAATTCAGAAACAGGAGAAATCACAGTGAAGGGTGGATTGGATTATGAGGAGACGCCTGCTTATGAAGTCAGAGTACAAGCAACGGACCAGGGTACCGTTCCTCGTAGTGCACATGCTAAATTACTGATAGAGATAATTGATATGAATGATAATCCCCCACAAATATCAGTGACGTCACTGATAACGCCAGTAAAAGAAGACGCTGAACTGGGGACTATTGTTGCTTTTATTACAGTAAGTGATAAAGATGGAGGGAAGAATGGTGTAACCAGCTGTAAGGTAGTTGGATCTGTTCCGTTTAATCTCAAATCCAACTACAAAAATGATTATTCTTTAGTTGTAGATGGACCGCTGGACAGAGAAACCACTTCTGTTTATAATGTCACCATTACAGCCACGGATGAAGGAGCTCCACCTCTGTTCAGTAACAAAGTCATTACTGTTCATGTTTCTGATGTTAATGATAATCCACCCCGATTTACGGAGCCTTTTATTAGTGTTTATGTCAAAGAAAACAGTCCAACAGGCTCAGTAATTTATACAGTAAATGCCTTCGATGCTGATCTAGATGTTAATGCAAAGGTGACTTACACACTGTTAGATAGTTCTCTTAAAAACATTCCAGTTTCATCTGTTTTAAATATAAATTCAGAAACTGGAGATATAATCACCCTGCAGTCTTTTAACTATGAGGAGTTAAAAACGTTCCAGGTTAAAGTTCAGGCCACAGACTCTGGTGTTCCTCCGCTCAGCAGCAACGTCACTGTCAACGTTTTAATCCTGGATGAAAATGACAACAGTCCCATGATTCTCGCGCCATATTCTGAGCATGGCTCCGTTAACAGTGAGAGCATCCCCTATTCTGCTGAAGCGGGATACTTTGTGGCAAAGATCAGGGCTGTAGACGCGGACTCTGGATACAATGCGCTGCTTTCTTATCACCTGTCTGAGCCCAAAGGAAACAACCTGTTCAGGATCGGAACCAGCACCGGGGAGATCAGGACTAAGAGGAGAATGAGTGACAATGACCTCAAAACTCACCCCTTGGTGGTCTTGGTCTCTGATAACGGAGAACCCTCCCTGTCAGCTACTGTGTCTATTGATGTGGTGGTGGTTGAAAGCACGGCTGAAATCCAGACTCAGTTCAGACATGTGCCTGTAAAGGAGGACAGCTTCTCGGATTTGAACCTGTACCTGCTGATCGCCATTGTGTCGGTGTCCGTCATCTTTCTGCTCAGCCTCATCACTTTAATAGCAGTCAGATGTCACAGGACAGACGGCACTTTCAGCAGGTACAGCGCCCCCATGATCACCACCCACCCTGACGGGAGCTGGTCTTACTCTAAAGCTACTCAGCAGTATGACGTGTGTTTCAGCTCAGACACGCTCAAGAGTGACGTAGTGGTCTTCCCCGCCCCGTTTCCGCCTGTAGATGGAGAACTGATCAGTATTAACGGAGGAGACACTTTTACAAGAACTCAGACTTTACCTAACAAAGAGAAGGTAGGTAATTTGAACTTAAGTCTTGTAAAACCTCACAGTGCGATCATAAAATTATTATGTCATTTCCTGTTAACAGTTCTTACATATATACAAATTATACAGCTTCAAGTGAACAATCCTAAGAACCAAAACACTAAGACTGACTTCTTCTTTTTGAGTTTGCTTGACAGAACTTTGGAGCATTTTGCTTAAAATGAGTGACATAATCTGTCGAATAGTGTTTAACCCTTTCATTCTTTTATGAGCGATTTTTAAACTTAAATTAGTGCGTCCAAAATCTAGGAGGCGTCAAGACTACCTTTAGTCACTTAAGTAAATAATTCATGTCCCACAGAGGGTGATTGGTGTTGGTACTTGTCACTGCACTAATAGGCTTTTTTAATCTCGTTGACATATTTATACTTTACTGTTTATATAACTTACAGTGGCTGCCATGGTGACTCAAAGTGCAACACAGGGTGTAGTACCAGGTATCTTATTTTTATTCAAGACGAGTATAGAATATCATGAAAAGTCGCTGTCCGTGGTGCTAGAATGTATGGCGCCATATTTTGAATACGTGCATTTTGTGACATCATTAAGTGAGCAAAGGTTTTGTTTTTCTTCTTCTTCTATTTCTTCTTCTTCTTGATTTTAATACATGTGTACGACTGAAAATTAAGCAATAATGGACTTTGAATAAAAGACAATATGTGTGTTGAATTGTTATAACGTCAAACGAGCTCGTTAGCTCACTGAAATACCGATCTTATCTTTTTTATTGACCGGGTTTCACACAACACAATCAAATTTTTAAATATTTTCATGTCCACACTGACACTAAATGTTCACGGTTTCTATGTAGAATGCTGATAGCAGTCTTTCGCCACTTGATGTCGCAGGAGACCATAGACCTAAATTAGTTTGAATTGTTAAAACTCCTCCCTGCACGGGAAAAAATGAAATCCTCATCGGCCATTGCACACCCGCGGAAGGTGCTGTGACGATGAGAGCAGGAGCTCCTTATATCATTTATCGCTTCGGGTATACATTTCTCGAATGAGGATTAATGTTCACTTGTGTTCACTTCTTTTTGTGGATCAACAATGTATATTCTACCAAAGGAGGAACACGTCTGGATTCGCATTGTTGTGTTTCTTTGTCTTTGGCACTGGGCTGCTTCGCAGTTAGCCTACTCGATTTCCGAGGAGGTGAACAAAGGCACAGTGGTGGGGAATCTCGCAAAGGATTTAAACATCAATGTACAGGAACTAGAAAACAGGGATCTACGTGTGGTTTCCAGTTACAGTAAGACATATCTTAACGTTAACTTACGGAGTGGGAATCTCTTAGTTGAGGAGCGGATAGACCGAGAGGAGCTTTGTCCACTGACTATAAAATGCTCCTTAAAATTACAAGCTGTTCTAAGCAATCCAATGACTGCACATCGCGTAGAGGTTAATATATTAGATGTAAACGACAATTCACCTGCATTTCTTGAAAGCAGGTATTACTTAAATATTTCTGAATCATCGTTGACGGGAGAGCGATATCTTCTCCCTGTGGCCGTAGACGGAGACATAGGAAGCAACTCAGTGAAGACCTACAAGCTCAGTCAAAATGAGCATTTCTCACTTGATGTGCAGAGCGGCGGAGAGCATGGTGTGTCTGCTGAGCTGGTGCTGCAAAAAGCTTTGGACCGAGAAAAACAGTCAGTAATCAATCTAATACTGACCGCTGTAGATGGAGGAAAACCTCCAAGAACGGGATCATTGCAGATACATGTGAATGTAATCGATGTAAATGATAATATTCCCGCGTTTAGCAAACTGCTTTATAAAGTGCGTGTCAAAGAAAATGCCACTCCCGGAACACTTGTTATCAAGTTAAATGCCACAGATTTAGATGAAGGCATGAACAGTAAAATCTTATATTCCTTCATCAAACGAGGGAATATTGATCCATCAAATATTTTTGATCTCAATTCAGAAACAGGAGAAATCACAGTGAAGGGTGGATTGGATTATGAGGAGACGCCTGCTTATGAAGTCAGAGTACAAGCAACGGACCAGGGCGCCTCTCCTCGTAGTGCACATGCTAAATTACTGATTGAGATCGTTGATATGAATGATAATCCCCCACAAATATCAGTGACATCCCTCATGACACCGGTAAAAGAAGACGCAGAGCTGGGGACTATTGTTGCTTTGATTACAGTAAGTGATAAAGATGGAGGGAAGAATGGTGTAACCAGCTGTAAGGTAGTTGGATCTGCTCCGTTTAATCTCAAGTCCAACTACAAAAATGATTATTCTTTAGTTGTAGATGGACCGCTGGACAGAGAAACCACTTCTGTTTATAATGTCACCATTACAGCCACAGACGAAGGAGCTCCACCTCTGTCCAGTAACAAAGTCATTACTGTTCATGTTTCTGATGTTAATGATAATGCACCCAAATTTATGGAGACTGTTATTAATGTGTATGTCAAAGAAAACAGTCCAACGGGCTCAATAATTTATACAGTAAATGCCTTTGATGCTGATCTAGATGTTAATGCAAAGGTGACTTACACGCTGTTAGATAGCTCTCTTAAAAGCACTCCAGTTTCATCTGTTTTAAATATAAATTCAGAAACTGGAGATATAATCACCCTGCAGTCTTTTAACTATGAGGAGTTAAAAACTTTCCACTTTAAAGTTCAGGCCACAGACTCTGGTGTTCCTCCACTCAGCAGCAATGTGACTGTAAACGTTTTAATCCTGGATGAAAATGACAACAGTCCCACGATTCTCACGCCATATTCTGAGCATGGCTCCGTTAACAGTGAGAGCATCCCCTATTCTGCTGAAGCGGGATACTTTGTGGCAAAGATCAGGGCTGTAGACGCAGACTCTGGATACAATGCGCTGCTTTCTTATCACCTGTCTGAGCCCAAAGGAAACAACTTGTTCAGGATCGGAACCAGCACCGGGGAGATCAGGACTAGGAGGAGAATGAGTGACAATGACCTCAAAACTCACCCCTTGGTGGTCTTGGTCTCTGATAACGGAGAACCCTCCCTGTCAGCTACTGTGTCGATTGATGTGGTGGTGGTTGAAAGCACGGCTGAAATCCAGACTCCGTTCAGACATGTGCCTGTAAAGGAGGACAGCTTCTCGGATTTGAACCTGTATCTGCTGATCGCCATTGTGTCGGTGTCCGTCATCTTTCTGCTCAGCCTCATCACTTTAATAGCAGTCAGATGCCATAGGACAGACGGCACTTTCAGCAGGTACAGCGCCCCCATGATCACCACCCACCCTGACGGGAGCTGGTCTTACTCTAAAGCTACTCAGCAGTATGACGTGTGTTTCAGCTCAGACACACTCAAGAGTGACGTAGTGGTCTTCCCCGCCCCGTTTCCACCTGTAGATGGAGAACTGATCAGTATTAACGGAGGAGACACTTTTACCAGGACTCAGACTTTACCTAACAAAGAGAAGGTAGGACATTTGTACTTGTTTTGTAAAACGTCATAGTGCGATCATAAAATTATAGCTTCTGCAATTTCTTGTGTAGTTGGTGTAGACATACATACACATTCTGCAGCTTTAGTTGAGCATCAGTTAGGCAATAGTACACCAAGTCTTATTCCCAGTCCTTCAGATTTTCAAACAGCTTGAATAACCTTTGTGGCATTATGCTGAAGATGAGTAGGTCACCTTAAGCTGTAGCATCGCTTTTAAGCTTTTTCAGCATTAAAGACAGCGTCTTATTTTATCTTCATCAATTTTTATTTTCGTTTTGAACTTCAATAACAAAACAGAAAACAAACAAATAAACAAAAAATAAAAAATTATCATATTCTTTCTTCACACACCAAACCCCACAGCAACCACTCTCTCATTACTCCTCTGCCCCTCAAGTTACAGAAAGTCAGTTAGTGAAGGGGGACCAAATACAATTATATTGGTACAATTTATCTAATAAATCATAAGTCACTTTTTCGTAAGATGCCAACTTAACCATCGTCATTAGCCACTCCTCATAGTGAGGGGGTTTCTTTTTGTGCCCATGTCTTAACAAGACTCATTTTGCCGTAGTAACAGCCAAGATAATCCTTTTTTTTTTTTGTATTGCAGGAAAAGTCTCAATCGGAAAGTTCTGTAGTTATACCAAGTATGGACAATTTCGGTGAGATACCAAATCTTTTCAAAACACTGAAAATGACCTCCATTGTGTTTTCCCACCAGTCCTGAAGTGTCAAACAGCTCCAAAGGATATGTAAAATCGAAGCATTTTGACCGTCACATCTCCAGCAATCGTCTGTGGGGGCCAAGTTCCATTTATACAATTGTTGCAGTGTTCAATGCCACTTATGCATTATCTTAAGTTGGATAAATCTACTGCCTATTTCTTTAAACATAGTATTAACGTTATGGAGACATGAGTCCCATTCAACTGAAGATATATCCAATGCCAAGTCCTGGGCCCAATAGCCCTTAACTTTAAGAAGAGGTTCAGCTAACCGACCCTGCAATAAATGATAAAACTTAGAAGTGATACCTTTACCCAAGGATGATCTCGAGAGCAGTACTTCCACAGGACTGCCCACAGGACAACACAAGGGGGTTCCCAGCCACTTCGATAGTGAGCTGTGTATTTGAACATATCTCCACAACTGATTAAGCTGCAAATTATCTCCACAACTTGATCAAAGGTTAAAAAACATTTGGTCCCACAGTCAACCAAAATCTGATAGATGCCTGCCTTACGCCACTGTAGCCAGTCAACCGGTGTCCCTCCAATTAAAATTATTTTATTCCCCCATAAAGTTGCTAAAGGAGATTTAATAAAATCCCAACAACCCGGCTTTTGTAATTTACACCACAATATCTTTGCATTTGCAATTATAGGATGGGTAAGTTTGTGGCTGGTGTCAAACAGTTCCTTTCAAAGAGAAATGCCGCCATTAACTTCCGTCTCTATTTGGGACCAAATGGGTTTGACTGCTGCAGTAGGTAACAAGCTCTAAGTTGTTTCACATTCATCACCCAATAATACCATTTGAAGTTAGGCAGTGAAAATCCTCCTCTCTTTGCACATGCTTGCATTTTCTTAATTATTTTGTTCTTTTTTTAATGTGACATGGTGCGTGTAAATTTACCAGGCTTTAAATGCCTATATGTTTTCTATCACTTCTGTATTTACATAAACGGTTCATTTATTACTGAGTGATAGAGGTTCGTGGCACTATGCTAATATACTACTTTTGACTGCTGAACAACGTTTCAGTGACATTTTATGATCTACGCTGATTGCCATGGTGACTGAGCCTTAAACGTTGACTTTTTGTAGCAGTTGTCATTTTGTTGTAATGTTCAGTGACTGTGCTTGAATGTGGTGAAAACTCGCTGTCCGTGGTATTAGACGGTACGTTGCCCTGTTTAGGACGTATGGATGTTGTGTTTTCATACACTAAAAAAGAAAACATTTTCCTTTCATTCTTTAAAAAAAATCATATTACTAAGGAATAACTATTTCTGGAATTCGAATCAAAGTAATCATTTACGTTGAATTTTCATGTTCCTTTAGTCACGGAAATAGCGAGTTTTTTTTATCAACCAGATTTCTCGCTTACAATCAAAATATTAATATTTGTTTTATTTCTATACTGAACTTCAATATTCACAATTTTTAACAGGAATTTAGTACTCTTTATTGTGTTTTGTTATCAGTCTATCACCACATGATGTCGCAGGAGACCATAGACCTAAATGTATTTGTGTAGTTAAAACTCCTCCCTGCACGGGAAGAAAATGAAATACTCATCGGCCATTGCACACCCGCGGAAGGTGCTGTGACGATGAGAGCAGGACCTCCTTATATCATTTATCGCTTCGGGTGTACATTTCTCAAATGAGGATTAATGTTCACTTGTGTTCACTTCTTTTTGTGGATCAACAATGTATATTCTACCAAAGGAGGAACACGTCTGGATTCGCATTGTTGTGTTTCTTTGTCTTTGGCACTGGGCTGCTTCGCAGTTAGCCTACTCGATTTCCGAGGAGGTGAACAAAGGCACAGTGGTGGGGAATCTCGCAAAGGATTTAAACATCAATGTACAGGAACTAGAAAACAGGGATCTGCGTGTGGTTTCCAGTTACAGTAAGACATATCTTAACGTTAACTTACGGAGTGGGAATCTCTTAGTTGAGGAGCGGATAGACCGAGAGGAGCTTTGTCCACTGACTATAAAATGCTCCTTAAAATTACAAGCTGTTCTAAGCAATCCAATGACTGCACATCGCGTAGAGGTTAATATATTAGATGTAAACGACAATTCACCTGCATTTCTTGAAAGCAGGTATTACTTAAATATTTCTGAATCATCGTTAACGGGAGAGCGATATTTTCTCCCTGTGGCCGTGGACGGAGACATAGGAAGCAACTCAGTGAAGACCTACAAGCTCAGTCAAAATGAGCATTTCTCACTTGATGTGCAGAGCGGCGGAGAGCACGGTGTGTCTGCTGAGCTGGTGCTGCAAAAAGCTTTGGACCGAGAAAAACAGTCAGTAATCAATCTAATACTGACCGCTGTAGATGGAGGAAAACCTCCAAGAACGGGATCATTGCAGATACATGTGAATGTAATCGATGTAAATGATAATATTCCCGCGTTTAGCAAACTGCTTTATAAAGTGCGTGTCAAAGAAAATGCCACTCCCGGAACACTTGTTATCAAGTTAAATGCCACAGATTTAGATGAAGGCATGAACAGTAAAATCTTATATTCCTTCATCAAACGAGGGAATATTGATCCATCAAATATTTTTGATCTCAATTCAGAAACAGGAGAAATCACAGTGAAGGGTGGATTGGATTATGAGGAGACGCCTGCTTATGAAGTCAGAGTACAAGCAACGGACCAGGGTACCGTTCCTCGTAGTGCACATGCTAAATTACTGATAGAGATAATTGATATAAATGATAATCCCCCACAAATATCAGTGACGTCACTAATGACACCGGTAAAAGAAGACGCTGAACTGGGGACTATTGTTGCTTTGATTACAGTAAGTGATAAAGATGGAGGGGAAAATGGTGTAACCAGCTGTAAGGTAGTTGGATCTGTTCCGTTTAAACTCAAGTCCAACTACAAAAATGATTATTCTTTAGTTGTAGATGGACCGCTGGACAGAGAAACCACTTCTGTTTATAATGTCACCATTACAGCCACAGATGAAGGAGCTCCACCTCTGTCCAGTAACAAAGTCATTAC
Source organism: Aulonocara stuartgranti (assembly GCF_965226115.1). Classification (NCBI taxonomy): domain Eukaryota; kingdom Metazoa; phylum Chordata; class Actinopteri; order Cichliformes; family Cichlidae; genus Aulonocara; species Aulonocara stuartgranti. The sequence continues at coordinate 31,559,894 of NC_138940.1, forward strand.
TGTTCATGTTTCTGATGTTAATGATAACGCACCCAAATTTATGGAGACTGTTATTAATGTGTATGTCAAAGAAAACAGTCCAACAGGCTCAGTAATTTATACAGTAAATGCCTTCGATGCTGATCTAGATGTTAATGCAAAGGTGACTTACACACTGTTAGATAGCTCTCTTAAAAACATTCCAGTTTCATCTATTTTAAATATAAACTCAGAGACTGGAGATATAATCAGCCTGCAGTCTTTTAACTATGAGGAGTTAAAAACTTTCCACTTTAAAGTTCAGGCCACAGACTCTGGTGTTCCTCCGCTCAGCAGCAATGTGACTGTAAACGTTTTAATCCTGGATGAAAATGATAATAATCCAACAATGCTTGCTCCATATTCAGAGCACGACGCCGTTAATATTGAGAACATCCCCTATTCTGCTGAAGCGGGATACTTTGTGGCAAAGATCAGGGCTGTAGACGCAGACTCTGGATACAATGCGCTGCTTTCTTATCACCTGTCTGAGCCCAATGGAAACAACCTGTTCAGGATCGGAACCAGCACCGGGGAGATCAGGACTAAGAGGAGAATGAGTGACAATGACCTCAAAACTCACCCCTTGGTGGTCTTGGTCTCTGATAACGGAGAACCCTCCCTGTCAGCTACTGTGTCGATTGATGTGGTGGTGGTTGAAAGCATGGCTGAAATCCAGACTCAGTTCAGACATGTGCCTGTAAAGGAGGACAGCTTCTCGGATTTGAACCTGTACCTGCTGATCGCCATTGTGTCGGTGTCCGTCATCTTTCTGCTCAGCCTCATCACTTTAATAGCAGTCAGATGCCACAGGACAGACGGCACTTTCAGCAGGTACAGCGCCCCCATGATCACCACCCACCCTGACGGGAGCTGGTCTTACTCTAAAGCTACTCAGCAGTATGACGTGTGTTTCAGCTCAGACACACTCAAGAGTGACGTAGTGGTTTTCCCTGCCCCGTTTCCGCCTGTAGATGGAGAACTGATCAGTATTAACGGAGGAGACACTTTTACCAGGACTCAGACTTTACCTAACAAAGAGAAGGTAGGACATTTGTACTTGTTTTGTAAAACGTCATAGTGCGATCATAAAATTATAGCTTCTGCAATTTCTTGTGTAGTTGGTGTAGACATACATACACATTCTGCAGCTTTAGTTGAGCATCAGTTAGGCAATAGTACACCAAGTCTTATTCCCAGTCCTTCAGACTTCCAAACAGCTTGAATAACCTTTGTGGCATTATGCTGACGATGAGTAGGTCACCTTAAGCTGTAGCATCGCTTTTAAGCTTTTTCAGCATTAAAGACAGCGTCTTATTTTTTTTTTAGTTTTGGGTTGTTTGGGGGGGGGGGGGGGGGGGTATTTTCTGTTTATTTTTATCTTCAACAATTTTTATTTCCGTTTTGAACTTTAATAACAAAACAGAAAACAAATAAACAAAAAATAAAAATCATCATATTCTTTCTTCACACACCAAACCCCACAGCAACCACTCTCTCATTACTCCTCTGCCCCTCAAGTTACAGAAAGTCAGTTAGTGAAGGGGGACCAAATACAATTATATTGGTACAATTTATCTAATAAATCATAAGTCACTTTTTCGTAAGATGCCAACTTAACCATCGTCATTAGCCACTCCTCATAGTGAGGGGGTTTCTTTTTCCGCCCATGTCTTAACAAGACCCGTTTTGCCGTATTAAGAGCCAAGATAATCCTTTTTTTTTTTGTATTGCAGGAAAAGTCTCAATCGGAAAGTTCTGTAGTTATACCAAGTATGGACAATTTTGGTGAGATACCAAATCTTTTCAAAACACTGAAAATGACCTCCATTGTGTTTTCCCACCAGTCCTGAAGTGTCAAACAGCTCCAAAGGATATGTAAAATCGAAGCATTTAGACCGTCACATCTCCAGCAATCGTCTGTGGGGGGCCAAGTTCCATTTATACAATTGTTGCAGTGTTCAATGTCACTTATGGATTATCTTAAGTTGGATAAATCTACTGCCTATTTCTTTAAACATAGTATTAACGTTATGGAGACATGAGTCCCATTCAACTGAAGATATATCCAATGCCAAGTCCTGGGCCCAATAGCCCTTAACTTTAAGAAGAGGTTCAGCTAACCGACCCTGCAATAAATGATAAAACTTAGAAGTGATACCTTTACCCAAGGATGATCTCGAGAGCAGTACTTCCACAGGACTGCCCACAAGACAACACAAGGGGGTTCCCAGCCACTTCGATAGTGAGCTGTGTATTTGAACATATCTCCACAACTGATTAAGCTGCAAATTATCTCCACAACTTGATCAAAGATTAAAAAACATTTGGTCCCACAGTCAACCAAAATCTGATAGATGCCTGCCTTACTCCACTGTAGCCAGTCAACTGGTGTCCCTCCAATTAAAATTATTTTATTCCCCCATAAAGTTGCAACAACCCGGCTTTTGTAATTTACACCACAATATCTTTGCATTTGCAATTATAGGATGGGTAAGTTTGTGGCTGGTGTCAAACAGCTCCTTTGAAAGAGAAATACCGCCATTAACTTCCGTCTCTATTTGGGACCAAATGGGTTTGACTGCTGCAGTAGGTAACAAGCTCTAAGTTGTTTCACATTCATCACCCAATAATACCATTTGAAGTTAGGCAGTGAAAATCCTCCTCTCTTTGCACATGCTTGCATTTTCTTAATTCTTTTGTTCTTTTTTTAATGTGACATGGTGCATGTAAATTTACCAGGCTTTAAATGCCTATATGTTTTCTATCACTTCTGTATTTACATAAACGGTTCATTTATTACTGAGTGATAGAGGTTCGTGGCACTATGCTAATATGCTACTTTTGACTGCTGAATAACGTTTCAGTGACATTTTATGATCTACGCTGATTGCCATGGTGACTGAGCCTTAAACGTTGACTTTTTGTAGCAGTTGTCATTTTGTTGTAATGTTCAGTGACTGTGCTTGAATGTGGTGAAAACTCGCTGTCCGTGGTATTAGACGGTACGTTGCCCTGTTTAGGACGTATGGATGTTGTGTTTTCATACACTAAAAAACAAAACATTTTCCTTTCATTCTTTTAAAAAAATCATATTAATACAGAATAACTATTTCTGGAATTCGAATCAAAGTAATCATTTACGTTGAATTTTCATAATGTTACAGATGTTCCTTTAGTCACGGAAATAGCGAGTTTTTTATCAACCAGATTTCTCGCTTACAATCGAAATAATATGTTTTATTTCTATACTGAACTTCAATATTCACAATTTTTAACAGGAATTTAGTACTCTTTATTGTGTTTTGTTATCAGTCTATCACCACATGATGTCGCAGGAGACCATAGACCTAAATGTATTTGTGTAGTTAAAACTCCTCCCTGCACGGGAAAAAATGAAATACTCATCGGCCATTGCACACCCGCGGAAGGTGCTGTGACGATGAGAGCAGGAGCTCCTTATGTCATTTATCGCTTCGGGTGTATCTCGAATAAGGATTAATGTCCACTTGTGTTCACTTCTTTTTGTGGATCAACAATGTATATTCTACCAAAGGAGGAACACGTCTGGATTCGCATTGTTGTGTTTCTTTGTCTTTGGCACTGGGCTGCTTCGCAGTTAGCCTACTCGATTTCCGAGGAGGTGAACAAAGGCACAGTGGTGGGGAATCTCGCAAAGGATTTAAACATCAATGTACAGGAACTAGAAAACAGGGATCTACGTGTGGTTTCCAGTTACAGTAAGACATATCTTAACGTTAACTTACGGAGTGGGAATCTCTTAGTTGAGGAGCGGATAGACCGAGAGGAGCTTTGTCCACTGACTATAAAATGCTCCTTAAAATTACAAGCTTTTCTAAGCAATCCAATGACTGCACATCGCGTAGAGGTTAATATATTAGATGTAAACGACAATTCACCTGCATTTCTTGAAAGCAGGTATTACTTAAATATTTCTGAATCATCGTTAACGGGAGAGCGATATTTTCTCCCTGTGGCCGTGGATGCAGACATAGGAAGCAACTCAGTGAAGACCTACAAGCTCAGTCAAAATGAGCATTTCTCACTTGATGTGCAGAGCGGCGGAGAGCACGGTGTGTCTGCTGAGCTGGTGCTGCAAAAAGCTTTGGACCGAGAAAAACAGTCAGTAATCAATCTAATACTGACCGCTGTAGATGGAGGAAAACCTCCAAGAACGGGATCATTGCAGATACATGTGAATGTAATCGATGTAAATGATAATATTCCCGCGTTTAGCAAACTGCTTTATAAAGTGCGTGTCAAAGAAAATGTCACTCCCGGAACACTTGTTATCAAGTTAAATGCCACAGATTTAGATGAAGGCATGAACAGTAAAATCTTATATTCCTTCATCAAACGAGGGAATATTGATCCATCAAATATTTTTGATCTCAATTCAGAAACAGGAGAAATCACAGTGAAGGGTGGATTGGATTATGAGGAGACGCCTGCTTATGAAGTCAGAGTACAAGCAACGGACCAGGGTCCCGTTCCTCGTAGTGCACAAGCTAAATTACTGATAGAGATAATTGATATAAATGATAATCCCCCACAAATATCAGTGACGTCACTAATGACACCGGTAAAAGAAGACGCTGAACTGGGGACTATTGTTGCTTTTATTACAGTAAGTGATAAAGATGGAGGGAAGAATGGTGTAACCAGCTGTAAGGTAGTTGGATCTGTTCCGTTTAATCTCAAGTCCAACTACAAAAATGATTATTCTTTAGTTGTAGATGGACCGCTGGACAGAGAAACCACTTCTGTTTATAATGTCACCATTACAGCCACGGATGAAGGAGCTCCACCTCTGTCCAGTAACAAAGTCATTACTGTTCATGTTTCTGATGTTAATGATAATCCACCCCGATTTACGGAGCCTGTTATTAATGTGTATGTCAAAGAAAACAGTCCAACGGGCTCAGTAATTTATACAGTAAATGCCTTCGATGCTGATCTAGATGTTAATGCAAAGGTGACTTACACACTGTTAGATAGTTCTCTTAAAAACATTCCAGTTTCATCTATTTTAAATATAAACTCCGAGACAGGAGATATAATCAGCCTGCAGTCTTTTAATTATGAGGAGTTAAAAACGTTCCAGGTTAAAGTTCAGGCCACAGACTCTGGTGTTCCTCCGCTCAGCAGCAACGTCACTGTAAACGTTTTAATCTTGGATGAAAATGATAATAATCCAACAATTCTTGCTCCATATTCTGAGCACGATGCCGTTAATAGTGAGAACATCCCCTATTCTGCTGAAGCGGGATACTTTGTGGCAAAGATCAGGGCTGTAGACGCAGACTCTGGATACAATGCGCTGCTTTCTTATCACCTGTCTGAGCCCAAAGGAAACAACCTGTTCAGGATCGGAACCAGCACCGGGGAGATCAGGACTAAGAGGAGAATGAGTGACAATGACATCAAAACTCACCCCTTGGTGGTCTTGGTCTCTGATAACGGAGAACCCTCCCTGTCAGCTACTGTGTCTATTGATGTGGTGGTGGTTGAAAGCACGGCTGAAATCCAGACTCAGTTCAGACATGTGCCTGTAAAGGAGGACAGCTTCTCGGATTTGAACCTGTACCTGCTGATTGCCATTGTGTCGGTGTCCGTCATCTTGATGCTCAGCCTCATCACTTTAATAGCAGTCAGATGTCACAGGACAGACGGCACTTTCAGCAGGTACAGCGCCCCCATGATCACCACCCACCCTGACGGGAGCTGGTCTTACTCTAAAGCTACTCAGCAGTATGACGTGTGTTTCAGCTCAGACACGCTCAAGAGTGACGTAGTGGTTTTCCCCGCCCCGTTTCCACCTGTAGATGGAGAACTGATCAGTATTAACGAAGGAGACACTTTTACAAGAACTCAGACATTACCCAACAAAGAGAAGGTGAGTTGATTTTAGTCTTTTAGTCCATACTACAGATTTTCACACAAACAAATGGACACATTCCTTGTCTAATTTCCTTTTAAAACGTCCTATCTGTAGTATGTGTAAAATTAGTCTCTATTCTTGAACTTCTATTCTATTCTTGAAAAAATGAACTGTCAGAAATTGCAATGGTAACTAAAGATTCCTAACTAAAAACTAAAAAAGTTTTCTGGATGACAATACCCTAGTTTCTTTTTTTTTGTTAACGAAAACTGACATAAATCAACCAGAGCTCCGTCTTGGGTTTTTAAGCAGTGTAACAGTTAAACTTGCTTGATGTTAAGATTTTTCTTTTGTTTTATTCTATGTACAATAATCTCGCCCTGTTTTATTTAGTGAAATTGGAGGAATTAATGGTAATTCTTCACATTTCTTCTATATCTTAACAGAGTTATTCATTATGTGTTGTCAGCCTGTTTAAAGGGTCTCTTTGGTCAGTAAAACTGCATCTGATAATAAAACATACTGGTTGTGCTCCTCTATTTTTAAACCATAGTCATATCTAATTTGTAACGCATGGGGTCGGTATTGACCACATGTTTAAGAAAGCTGGGATTTTTCAGTCTCCTCCTTTACGTATGAAGCGTCAGCAGGGTGGCAGTGCTTTGTGCGAAGGACAGGAATGGCGATAAAAAGCAGAAAACCAGAGAGGATAAATTTTTACACGTTGGCTGGTTCTTTGGTGTTTTGTAGATGAAAATAATTTGAATTGCGTCTCCGTCTTTGAAAACAGCGATGGGAAGTATAAGGAATAATGAAATTCTGTGTTTGCCGATCGTCCTGCTTTTATCTGGCTGGTCTGTGGCTCAGATATCGTACTCTGTTTCTGAAGAGGTGGACAAAGGGACTGTGATTGGAAACCTCGCAAAGGATTTAAACGTCAATGTTCGAGACCTGCAAACGAGGAATCTAAATGTTGTGTCTGGATACAGTAAGAGATATTTCGAGGCTAATTTTAAAACAGGGGATCTTTATGTTAATGAGAGAATAGACCGCGAGGAGCTCTGTCCAAACGTGATAAAATGCACACTAAACTTGGAGGTTATACTGAGCAATCCTATGGTGCTCCGACGCATCGAAGTCACGATTGCTGATTTAAATGACAACGCGCCGGCCTTCGTAGAGAAATCATTTTCACTGAACATTTCTGAATCTTCACCCGCGGGCGAGCATTTCTTGCTTCCGCTGGCTCTTGATGCAGACACAGGCAGTAATTCGGTAAAGACTTACAGGCTGAGTGCAAATGAATACTTCTCTCTAGATATACAAGGAGGCGGAGAACACACTGCATCCGCTGAACTAGTGCAGCAGAAGGCTTTGGATCGAGAAAAACAAGCCGTCGTTAAACTAACACTGACCGCTGTAGATGGAGGCAAACCTCCTAACACCGGAAGCGTACAAATTATAGTCCATGTTCTGGATGCAAATGACAACACACCAATGTTTAGCAAAACACTTTATAAAGCACGTGTAAATGAAAATGCTCCAGCCGGATCATTAGTAATTCAACTCAATGCCACAGACTTAGACGAAGGGGACAACGGGAGAGTAATTTACACTTTTGTCAAACGTGCAAACTTCGATCCAGCTGATTTGTTTTTTATAAATGCCGAAACTGGTGAAATCACAGTTAAGGGTCATTTGGATTATGAAGCACAGTCAGCATATGATATTCATGTGCAAGCAACAGACAGAGGTCCGTCACCTCGAAGAGCAAATGGGAAGCTATTGGTTGAGATAGTTGATGTAAATGACAATGCCCCAGAAATTGTGGTGACGTCACTCATGAACCCTGTCAGAGAAGATACTGCAATAGGAAGCGTTGTCGCTTTGGTGACAGTGACTGATAAAGATGGAGGGAAAAACGGTCAGACTCGCGGTAAACTTGCTGGTTCCACACCTTTTAAGTTGATTTCAAATTACAAAAACTATTACTCTTTAGTTGTAGACAGAACTCTTGATAGAGAGCAGCGGCCTGTTTACAACGTCACAATTATAGCTAACGATGAAGGTACCCCGTCTTTATCGGCCTCCAGTGTTGTTAATGTTGATATTTCTGATGTCAATGATAATGCGCCTGGTTTCGCTGAACCTGCAATTAATATTTATGTAAAAGAAAATAGACCAGTTGGTGCTCGGCTCTATACTATCAATGCAGTCGATCCCGACATAAATGAAAACGCTAAAGTAACGTATTCGCTAGAAGGCGATTCAAACAGTATCCCAGTAAATTTATTTGTAAGCATCAATTCAGAAACAGGAGATTTAATCAGCCTGCAGTCTTTTAACTATGAGGAGTTAAAAACTTTCCACTTTAAAGTTCAGGCCACAGACTCTGGTGTTCCTCCACTCAGCAGCAACGTGACTGTCAACGTTTTTATCCTGGATGAAAATGATAATAATCCAACAATTCTCGCTCCTTACTCTGAGCATGGCTCCGTTAACAGTGAGAGCATCCCCTATTCTGCTGAAGCGGGATACTTTGTGGCAAAGATCAGGGCTGTAGACGCAGACTCTGGATACAATGCGCTGCTTTCTTATCACCTCTCTGAGCCCAAAGGAAACAACCTGTTCAGGATCGGAACCAGCAGCGGGGAGATCAGGACTAAGAGGAGAATGAGTGACAATGACCTTAAAACTCACCCCTTGGTGGTCTTGGTCTCTGATAACGGAGAACCCTCCCTGTCAGCTACTGTGTCTATTGATGTGGTGGTGGTTGAAAGCACGGCTGAAATCCAGACTCAGTTCAGACATGTGCCTGTAAAGGAGGACAGCTTCTCGGATTTGAACCTGTACCTGCTGATCGCCATTGTGTCGGTGTCCGTCATCTTTCTGCTCAGCCTCATCACTTTAATAGCAGTCAGATGTCACAGGACAGACGGCACTTTCAGCAGGTACAGCGCCCCCATGATCACCACCCACCCTGACGGGAGCTGGTCTTACTCTAAAGCTACTCAGCAGTATGACGTGTGTTTCAGCTCAGACACACTCAAGAGTGACGTGGTGGTTTTCCCCGCTCCGTTTCCACCTGTAGATGGAGAACTGATCAGTATTAACGGAGGAGACACTTTTACCAGAACTCAAACTTTACCTACCAAAGAGAAGGTGAGTTCACCATAACCTTAGACTGGGTTTGGTCTTTGATTTAATCGTAATACGGCAAATTTATTTGTATAGCACTTTTTAGCACACAGCTTATGAAACGGTTACTGAATGGTACTTAAAGCCAGGATTGAGTCGAGCTCCTAAATGACTTAGTACTGAGTACGCTGTCTATGGTGCTGAACTGACCATCGACCATCATTTCTTTGCCAACCGTTTGTTATTGTTTGTTATAAAAAGTTGAACAATATGTTGTGAATTTTACATTCATATTTTCTACTGCTTTGTCTACTTTTACAAAATATACCGTTTCAAAGATCCAATTACGACACATGTACTAATATTTCTTATGCTTGGTAAATATCATACATATCTGGACCAAACAAACAGTTGGTGTCGCTCGAGGCCATAAATTTATTTATGGGTCAGGGTTTTGTTTTTTTTGTTGGGTTTTTTTTCCCCCAGACTCCTCCTCTCCCTGCGAGTCTGCCGTAGTCCACTAGTGCTTTGTCAAAAACAGAAAAATTGCCACAAGACGGAAACGGCTTTCTCTGTTAGTCACCTCTGAAGTGGATATGTTCCGAAATTATTATTTCGTTCATTGTGTGGCAGCGACGAGGCGTGGAGGACAAAGACTCACAATGTGGATAAAAATCATAGCTTTGCTCTGTTTGTGTGACGCGTCTGCAGCGCAGCTCTCGTTCTCCGTTGCCGAGGAGGTTGACAAAGGAACGGTGGTTGGAAATATCGCAAAGGATTTACACATTAACGTTAACGAGCTGGAAAAACGGGACTTACGAATTGTATCTGGGAACTCAAATAAACATTTTGACGTGGATTTAAAAACTGGTGCTCTGTATGTTTGCAATAGGATTGATCGTGAAGAGCTCTGTCCAAATACTGCGAAATGTTCCCTGAGCGTAGAAGCAATTCTGAACAACCCGATGCATCTGCATCGCATAGAGGTGCAGGTTACTGATATTAACGATAATGCTCCATCCTTTATTGAAAATGAAAAAATTTTAAATATTTCAGAGTCTTCTTCCACTGGGGAGCGATATCTGCTCCCAGTGGCAAACGATGCAGACACGGGCAGCAACTCGGTAAAAAGCTACAAGCTTGGTCCAAATGAATATTTCTCATTGGACGTGCAGAGCGGCGGACAGCACAGTGAGTCTGCTGAATTAGTACTGCAAAAATCTTTAGACAGAGAGAAAAAAACTGTTATTCACCTTGTTTTAACAGCTCTGGACGGAGGAAAACCTCCCCGATCTGGAACATTAAGGATAGTTGTGCATGTTATGGATATAAATGATAATTCTCCAGTATTTAGTCAGCCTCTGTATAAGGCCCAGGTAACTGAAAATACCCAGTTTCAGACCTCTATAGTCACTGTAAGTGCCACAGATTTAGATGAGGGAATAAACAGTGAAATACTGTATTCGTTTATTAAAAGGGGAAATTTCAAACCAGAAGCTTTATTCTCAATAAACCCAGGCACGGGGGAAATAACTGTAGTAGGAGAAGTAGACTATGAAGAGAATACAGCATATGATATTCGTATACAGGCAAGAGATAAAGGTACGCCATCACGAAGTACGCATGGTAAATTGTTAGTGGAAGTAATTGATGTGAATGACAATACGCCTGAAATCACTGTAACTTCTCTTATGAGCCCAGTTAAAGAAGATGCAGAGATAGGTACAGTTGTGGCTTTGGTGACTGTAACAGACAAAGATGGGGGCAGTAATGGACTCACCAGTGCTAAACTTCTTGGGGTGGTGCCTTTTAAACTCAAGGTAAATTACAAAAATTATTATTCATTAACAGTTGATGGGCCTCTAGACAGAGAGAGTATTTCTCAATATAATGTAACCATGATAGCCACTGATGAAGGCACTCCACCTCTTTCTAGTACTAGTGTTATTCCTGTTCACATTTCTGATGTGAATGACAATGCCCCTTTATTCTCAGAACCTGTTGTTAATGTATATGTAAAAGAGAATAGTGCAGTGGGAGCTATTATATCAACAATTACTGCCGTCGACCCTGATTTAGTGGAAAATGCTAAAGTGACATATTCCCTGCTCAGTGACTTTTCAAAAAGTATTCCAATAACCTCTGTTGTAAATATAAACTCAGAGACTGGAGATATTATCAGCCTGCAGTCTTTTAACTACGAGGAGTTAAAAAGTTTCAACTTTAAAGTTCAGGCCACAGACTCTGGTGTTCCTCCACTCAGCAGCAACGTAACTGTCAACGTTTTAATCCTGGATGAAAATGACAACAGTCCCATGATTCTCGCGCCATATTCTGAGCACGGCTCCGTTAACAGTGAGAGCATCCCCTATTCTGCTGAAGCGGCATACTTTGTGGCAAAAATCAGGGCTGTAGACGCGGACTCTGGATACAATGCGCTGCTTTCTTATCACCTGTCTGAGCCCAAAGGAAACAACCTGTTCAGGATCGGAACCAGCACCGGGGAGATCAGGACTAAGAGGAGAATGAGTGACAATGACCTCAAAACTCACCCCTTGGTGGTCTTGGTCTCTGATAACGGAGAACCCTCCCTGTCAGCTACTGTGTCTATTGATGTGGTGGTGGTTGAAAGCACGGCTGAAATCCAGACTCAGTTCAGACATGTGACTGTAAAGGAGGATAGCTTCTCGGATTTGAACCTGTATCTGCTGATCGCCATTGTGTCGGTGTCCGTCATCTTTCTGCTCAGCCTCATCACTTTAATAGCAGTCAGATGCCACAGGACAGACGGCACTTTCAGCAGGTACAGCGCCCCCATGATCACCACCCACCCTGACGGGAGCTGGTCTTACTCTAAAGCTACTCAGCAGTATGACGTGTGTTTCAGCTCAGACACACTCAAGAGTGACGTGGTGGTCTTCCCCGCCCCTTTTCCACCTGTAGATGGAGAACTGATCAGTATTAACGGAGGAGACACTTTTACAAGAACTCAAACATTACCTAACAAAGAGAAGGTAAGAATGTTGACACATTCAGTGCAGAAAGGTGAATGATTTTTTCCCTCCCAAATTGTCCTGCATCAGCTTTTTAAAAAATCTTGCAACACATATTAACTTCAGGTAGGTAGGTAGGTAGGTAGGTAGGTAGGTAGGTAGGTAGGTAGGTAGGTAGGTAGGTAGGTAGATAGATAGATAGATAGATAGATAGATAGATAGATAGATAGATAGATAGATAGATAGATAGATAGATAGATAGATAGATATCTGTCTTTTTAGCAGGTGGTAAATCAAAATGTTATTCCATTAAAACCCTTAATGCGTTCAGCATCTCTTTTTATGCTGTTTTTTATTGTTTATAATTACCACAAGATGTCGCCAACAGCTCATGGCGATTAAACAGGGGGGAGGGGGCGGGGGGTCTGTTCGACGCTCCTCCCTTTACAGCGGGTTTGTAATTCTTTCTTTGTCACAGCAGTAGCAGAAAATCCTCCCTGTATTTAAGGGCAATAGACTGGACGTACTCTTATCGCGCAATGTTACCGTCTGTGTGATTTTTTGTCTAATTAACTTGGTTAGTAGGATATGACGAGAATGCTACAAGGGACTATTTTCCGGAACTGGATTTATTATTTGTCCCCTGTATTTTACATATGGAGTGAAGCGGCGGCACAGATTGTGTATACTATTACGGAGGAGTCGAGCCCGGGTACCAGTGTGGGAAATTTGGCAAAGGATTTACATCTAGATGTTAATGAACTGGAAGCCAGAGGTTTTCAAATTTCAGGACCTAATACGAGGTATTTCCAAGTAAACGTTAAGACGGGAGTACTGTTGGTGAAAGACAGAATAGACCGAGAGGAGCTATGTTCTCGAAATGTGAAGTGCTCACTGGAAGTAGAAGCCATTGTGAGCTCCCCGCTGAATCTATATCGATTCGAGGTTAAAATTTTGGATGTAAACGACAATGCGCCCTCGTTTCGGATACCGGAGGTTGTTTTGAACGTCTCCGAGTTAGCGTTTCCTGGTGAGAAATTCGCTCTCCCAAAGGCATTTGATGCAGATGTCGGAAGTTATTCAGTGAAGAGCTACAAGCTGAGCCAAAATGAGCATTTCACATTGGATGTGCAGAATGTTGGAGAGCCCACTATGTCTGCTGAAATGGCACTGCATAAAACCTTAGACCGCGAGAAACAGGCTGTTATTAAATTAACACTGACGGCTACAGACGGAGGAAAACCTCCTAAATCAGGCACGTTATACATCACCGTTAATGTGCAAGACGTCAATGACAATATTCCAGAATTTGACAAACCCCTGTACAAAGCCACAGTGGTCGAGAACACGCCGCGCGGTGCAAGCGTAATTTCCGTGCATGCTCGAGATTTAGATGAGGGTCTTAATGGAGAAATACAATATTCTTTTATTAACCAAGACAATGATAACGATGTCGACAAATTTGCCATTAATCCCATAACAGGGGAGATCACAGTAAATGGGGAGCTGGACCACGAAAAACACAGTGCAGTTGAAATTCGAGTCCAAGTGAAAGACAAAGGGCAAAACCCAAGAGCATCTCATTGTAAAGTTCTCATTGAAATCACAGATGTTAATGATAATCCACCAGAAATTACAGTTACATCTTTAGCCAACATGGTGAGGGAGGATGCACCCCTAGACACAATGGTTGGGCTTTTAACGGTGAAGGACTATGACGCAGACAAAAATGGCATCGTTCAGGTTAGAGTACTTGATTCTGTGCCCTTTAAAATTAAGAACACATATAAGAATCATTACTCTTTAGTCGTAGACGGAACTCTAGACAGAGAACGGGCTTCTCAGTATAATTTAACAATAATGGCGACAGATGAAGGGCTACCGCCTCTTTCCAGCACGAGCGTGATTACGGTTCACGTTTCTGACGTTAATGATAACGCACCGCGTTTTGCAGATCCTGTGATAAACATTTTCGTAAAAGAAAACGGTCCAGTCGGCGCTGTTATTTATAGCATGAGTGCAGATGATCCTGATGTTGACGAAAATGCAAAAGTAACATTTCAAGTCATACATAATAACAAACCCAATGTTATAGGGTCAGTTATTAACGTGAACTCTGAGACTGGAGATATAATCAGCCTGCAGTCGTTTAACTACGAGGAGTTAAAAACTTTCAACTTTAAAGTTCAGGCCACAGACTCTGGTGTTCCCCCACTCAGCAGCAACGTCACTGTAAACGTTTTAATCTTGGATGAAAATGACAATAATCCAACAATCCTCGCGCCATATTCTGAGCATGGCTCCGTTAACAGTGAGAACATCCCCTATTCTGCTGAAGCGGGATACTTTGTGGCAAAAATCAGGGCTGTAGACGCAGACTCTGGATACAATGCGCTGCTTTCTTATCACCTGTCTGAGCCCAAAGGAAACAACTTGTTCAGGATCGGAACCAGCACCGGGGAGATCAGGACTAGGAGGAGAATGAGTGACAATGACCTCAAAACTCACCCCTTGGTGGTCTTGGTCTCTGATAACGGAGAACCCTCCCTGTCAGCTACTGTGTCTATTGATGTGGTGGTGGTTGAAAGCACGGCTGAAATCCAGACTCAGTTCAGACATGTGCCTGTAAAGGAGGACAGCTTCTCGGATTTGAACCTGTATCTGCTGATCGCCATTGTGTCGGTGTCCGTCATCTTTCTGCTCAGCCTCATCACTTTAATAGCAGTCAGATGCCACAGGACAGACGGCACTTTCAGCAGGTACAGCGCCCCCATGATCACCACCCACCCTGACGGGAGCTGGTCTTACTCTAAAGCTACTCAGCAGTATGACGTGTGTTTCAGCTCAGACACACTCAAGAGTGACGTAGTGGTTTTCCCCGCCCCGTTTCCACCTGTAGATGGAGAACTGATCAGTATTAACGGAGGAGACACTTTTACAAGAACTCAAACTTTACCTAACAAAGAGAAGGTAAGATATAAAATCGAGTATTAAAATCGCTTACTGCTCTATCTGAAGGCGTTTGGTATGAGACATTATTATGAGCACTGTCCTTGGTGCTGAAATCATGGGCGCCCGTTAGAACTCTTTTGCAATATTTACTGCATCACCCTACGCTGGGGTACATAGCCATTTAAAACATTAGAAATTTAAAAAAAAAAATATTATATTGGTTAATACAAAGACCATAAATAGACTAATAGAGTAAATTAAGCAATTAGACTACATTGCATTGCAGAAGGAATTCGTTTAAAAGCTCACGAGAGCCGAAGAAGTCTAACGTGGATACAGGAAGTTTTACTGTTGGTGTTGTGTGGAATCTCAGCACAACAATAACATTCAGTGTACTCACTCCATTCTTAATGCAGTGCTCCGACTCGGTACGAAGGGAGCGTTCACTGACCATATACATTTTAATACTGGTTTTGCCACAGTTTTTAGGGGTTTCACGAGAAATTACGGGATCAGGATCTAGCAGGACCTTATCCATAACAAAACACGTGAACAATGATATCATAGTCTCCGCTACCGACGTGGGCTTTTACTAAATCGGTTGCTAGCACCCATGTTACGAAAAACTAGCCAGAAGAACAATAGTAACAATATTCACAATCTATGGAGCTTGAAATGTCATTTCTAACGTTGTTTGCTCATTCACAACAGGTAGACAGATAGCCACAGCAGCTGCAAAAGGGATCAAAAATCTATTTAAACATAAGACAACTGATATGCCGTAAACAGCTTTGATTTGAAAAAAAAAATGCTTATTTGAGACTTCGCTGCTACCAAAGAGAGCAAAGAGAGTTTTAACACACTTACTGTTTTCTTGGAGTAGAAAGTGATTTTGCAGAGGTGGTTGTGATGAGTTACTGTCCTGACAAGTCTGAAGCAATCATCTGATAATCCATCATAGTTCGTGGTCATTCGGTTACTAATGGAAGCAAAGAGGAAACAAAAACTTATCGGAGGAATTGAATGAAGCAGAAACTCGACTGCTTTTTTCTGTCATGTAGAGAAACTATTCTCCGTGAGCGCGAATACAGTTCGTATGTGACATTTTTAAAAACTTCTTCGCTTGGCAACACCAGATTAGCAGAGCAGAGCTGACCGGCACTGAGCTCAGTGCTGCCGCTGGTGGCTCCAAACTGTATTGCAGCCATTCTCTAAGCTAATACTATTTAGAAATTCAGTTTAGCTCAGTAACTCCTGCTTCTGTGTGTATATTTACTTTTATTCCACTCAGTTTAGTTCCATTTGAAGATGTACCCTGTCCTGCTTTATGGCTTTTCTATAATTAAGATTTGGCTATAGACTCAAATCAAAAGCATTTTGATTTCATGATTTTGCATTACCCAAACAGATCGAAAAGGGTGATGCTTTTATGGAAATGTCGCTATTTTCTTATGATGATATAGATTATTATTAGCCTCATATTATTTCTTTACATCTTTACATAATGCTTAAAGAAGTTTTGAACTTAATATCTGCTTCCAGAGTGTAGTTTCAATGTTTTGGGTTTTTTTTCCAGTGAGGTGTCTTATTTTGTTTTTTGTTTTTTTGTTGTTGCTGTTTTTGCTAGGCAGTTAACAGGTAAAGTCTGTCACTCCTAGCACTATTCATCATCAATAAAACTATTTTTTAAATGTATGAAGTCAGGCCATGATATTACTATTCAGATAGTATTTTTGGCTTTGATGTTGCTACAAAATGAGATGCCAGAATAAGAAGACTTTAGCTGAGAATAAAGAGACAGTAGTTAGATTTAACAGCTACAGGAAAGGGACTCTGTATAGTTCTATTTGCACCGACATCAAAGTTTAAGCACTAAGTGTTACAGCTGCCTCTGCTGATGCTAACATGCCCAAAAATAGCCATGCCAGGTAGAAGCAGAAATGTCAATGGCAAGTTATAAGGATGTAAGTTCTCATAAACACAACTGAATCACATCAGTAATGTATGCCTGCACCAGCAGCACTGAACTGATAGGTCTAATCAAGGCATTTGTTTTCTTGCCTGCAGTTAATTCATTAAGCTCTCTTTGCATTTTGTTCACTTTTTGTCTATAAATATCCACAAACTTCCACACTTCCACACAGATGTTTACTTTTGGAATTTGCTGTTGAATCTGATGCCTTAGTGGATTTGTCAGCCTTTTCCATAGTTGACAATTAGACTGGTAGCAGCAAAAGCACGGGTGTTACTCATAACTGTAACTAATCGTCTGTTATGTTCAATAATCTATAAGAATGTTGCATTAGCATTGTCAAAAGACGAGGTTAAACAAAAGTCAATGTAAGTAAAAATACCCACAGAGAATTCTAGACATGCATGG
Source organism: Aulonocara stuartgranti (assembly GCF_965226115.1). Classification (NCBI taxonomy): domain Eukaryota; kingdom Metazoa; phylum Chordata; class Actinopteri; order Cichliformes; family Cichlidae; genus Aulonocara; species Aulonocara stuartgranti. The sequence continues at coordinate 31,577,277 of NC_138940.1, forward strand.
CCTTTAATTCTCTTGGGCTGTCTCAGACATTTCAGTCAGTCACTCTGTCAACCATTAGAGCTCTTAATTTTCCACTGTTTGTATTCAAACTGTCGCTGCAATATACCCAAATCAATTGTTTATTAAATATTTTGAAAAATTAATATGGCTACTTTTTAATGGATTAGTATGCAATGTGTTATTGCCCTCATACTGCTGTCATGCCTCCTTGCTTTAATATTATAGCTGTCAAGCTCTGCACTTGCACTCGATGAACTGTTAAACACAGTTATGCTTTTATAGGCCACTGTGATAGTTTGTTTAATAATAGATAGTCGTTTAACTGTGTATATACACAATAGTATATATACTCATGAAGCAAGATCCTCTTTCCCCTCCCCCCCTCTTCCTCTTCTCTGAACAATCAGAGAATTACTGTCCATCTTTGCAGACATGTGGAGCACTGCAAATACGATCTAATACATTTTCATAAACATCCATAATGTTTGCACAGAGCCCTAATCAGCTCGTGTCAAGCAGCAAAGAAGCGCCTCGTATTCTTTGATCCCATTAGATTTTTTACATCTATTCGTGACATTTGTATGCATTTGATATCGCTGTTGCTTTAAACTGGTGGAATATGTTCAGATAATGCAGGTTACGTTTGGTAGTACACTGTGTAACGCCGGATCCGTGATCCTTTGAGTCACTGAGACGGTATGACCTCATTTCAGGGAGTGGTTCAGCCCAAACAAGCGTGGCCTGATCTGTCAAAACTCCGTTCGTTGGCTGGCTCACCGTGAAGACGACTGATCCAGGGTTTTCCCTCCCTCTTTTTCAAATCTGTTAGACACAATTTGAATACTGTGAGCGACTAGTATGGCCTGTGCAACTTATAAGTGGGTCAGCGTGTGATTTAAATATGACAGTGCTATGTGACTTAACCTGGGATTTGTGATTGCGTTGCTCTGTGTGCGACACAGTCTCTGCTATATGCACAAACTCTCTGCACAACGTGGATCCTGAAAAAATGGTAAACGGTAAACGGCCTGTATTTGTATAGCACTTCACCTGGTCCTAAGGACCCCAAAGCGCTTTACACTATACACAGTCATCCACCCATTCACACACACATTCACACAATGTCTGAAGCTGTCTCTCTGCGGTAAAGGAATCCACTAGCTTGTGTGCTCTGTATGCTGCAGCTCTCTGTGAATGTGTATGAGAGAGGAAGAGATGGGGGGAGGGGCAGGTAATTTTCCGCTACTCGTTGCAGTGGCAGTAGCGGCAGGGAGCTTCAGTACCGATCGAGGTATCAGCTCCGCTAGGCTCAACCCCCCCCCCTCCCAACTCGGCTCTGCGGCTGGGCGGGGCCGACAACACCTAGTGTCAATCACAGCTAAATCGGTTGGTTGGGGCATAGGCTGAGGATGAGGAGGAGAGGCTTTTATCCAGGCAACCATCAGAACATTTATCTGTACTCCCTGGTGCTCCAAAATCTATTAAATTATTGATTTTGAAGTACATTATCGTTGTCGAAGCTAAGCATTTATGGCTTGCAACATGACAACAACTCATGCCTGATGAGTTCAGCAGTTGGATAGAAGGCATTACAAAGAAATGCCCTCACCTCAGTTATAACACAGGGTGACTGACCAGCACAGATTCATTCATTGTTCTTTATTGTTCTCTCTTTGTCTGTATGTCACACAGACATACATCTTATGTAGCACTTCCTGTTTGTCTCCTTTGCAAGGGTGTGTCCTTTGTGACAGAGTGAGGTTAGTGCTGCCATCTGTGGTTACCATGACGACTGTTTGAGCCATAATGAAAGGATGAACTAGTCTGTTTCCAGCGAGCTGCCAGTATACACCCGCCCCCACCCAGGCATCCTTCCCAGCATGTGTTACGTAGATGCAAGCACAAAGCAAACATGGTGGATATGTTGAGAGAAACAGAGACAGAGGAAAGGGAAGGATGCAGTCCAAAGATGCAGTGCTTCTGCAGCACAAATGCCTAGTCAGAAAAATTAGGGAGCAAAGCGAGTGAGGGAAAAGTGTGTGAGATTAGAGAATCTGTTCCAAAATAGGACAGGATTTTGAAGGAAGTCACATGCAGCAGCACAGACAAGAGCCTTGAGTGTGAGATGGTGAAAAGAAACGGGAGTTTGTGAGGATGTGATGGACAAAAAAAAGCACATATAATAAATGCCCTGCAGCTAACTGAGAACATCACGAGCTTACAATTGGTCACAGATAAAAGGAAGAACTTATCACCACCCCTCCCCTACTCACCCTCTTCCGCTAACCCATCTTTCCCACATGCTCCCTCTTAGTGGCATTTGGATGTTTTTCACTGTCGTTAGATTAGCTTTGTCATGCTCAGAACCATGGCTTCCATCCTCCCATATGGGAAGGATGGAAAGCCAGGGCATCCTGAGAGGGAAGTATCCAAAGCCTGCCTGCATTTTCTGATAGCTTTGTTCAGTGCCACAAGGAAAATCTGTTTGATTTATGCACAGCCTGAATCAGGACAACCAAGAACCCTTGGAGGGTCCCACAGGGATGGATTGGTGTCCTCTCAAACCCTTTATTTTTTAGAAAAAGGTACACAAGGGATCATACCCAGAGAATGCCTTTTACACGCACTTACTGTGTCCACCTGAGCAAGAGGATTGGCTTATCATGGGACCTTTGTTTTGAAGATTTTATAATGGGAAAGTTCTTGAGCACAGGGGAGAGAAAGCATGAGAATTCAACTCTGTCACAGTGTGATAAGCCCATATATTCAGCAGTAGCACTCATCAGCCTTTGCTTTTTGCATTTTTGCATTTTATAAAAAACACACAGCATAAGCATGTGTGTGTTTGTGCGTGTATGTGTGTGCGCGCGCGTGTGCGCGTGTGCACGTGTGCGCGTGTGTGCGCGTATGTGTATTTTGAAATCTTTTTAATTATGTATGTGTGAGATTGGCATTCTCTGCATTGCTATATCTCATTTTACCTCTGCAGGGTGCCTTGGCTTTATAGCTTGCTTTTTTCCATTGAGGTCACTATACTGAAAATGATAAAGAAAATGACTGCCACTGCAGCTTGACATCTGTGCCCTTGCTCCCTCCCTCTCTCTCAAACACATGCACACTCATATATGGGATTAGACTCTAGTGCTTTGGCTTAATGAAAAAGCCTGGGGTTGGGCGGTGGGGCGATAGTCACGTGTCCTACCCTTGTACTACCAGTGTATTCCAACAGAGGGACCAATTTCACTGTCTTTTCCACCTCTATTCCCTCCTGCCCAGATTTCCTCTTCCGCTTGGGGAAGGTTTAAATGTGTATCACCAATGACCTTGCCTTTTAACCTTCCTTTTTTTACTAAGACAGCAAATGTGAAAAATATCCTAAATATACTGTTTTATTTTTTAATTTAATCAGTTGAACAAGATATTCCTTTACTCACTTCCTCTGTGTTAAGGGTGTATAAAGGCTTCTTAAAAGAGCAGTTTGCCATATTTATTTCAGAACATTTTAAAAATTCATGACAGACATCTGCTCTATTTTTTCTTCTCACCTTCTATGTGAAGAAGCATTAAGAAAAATGAAAATCTTATAAGTGTTTGTCTCCGTCTGCAAATACTAATACAGTGTGACTGCTGTCATATTGCACAAAGAGACTTCAAAGCAAAGCTTTGCACCATATGAATTTGCCCAGAATAACATAGATTTTAATACTTTAGGATTTCTTTCTCTCACAGTGGCATTACACTGGGGAGCATTATGGTCGAATTTTTTGTTAATAAAGTCTGCAATGCGATCAGCTGTGGCCAAGCTTTTTAATTGCTTCATGCAGGAGAGCTAACAAACATACAACATCACAGTTGTATGTGAGATCTCTGTCATGAGATCTCTGTCTTTGGGTTCTCTCAGCTCCTCTTTTATACCCTCACAAAACAACTCTCTGTATCTCTTGTTAAGATTCGAGTTTTGAGGAGAAGAAGAAAGCAGGCCGAGTCCAAGTAGGTGGCAAAAATAGTGATCTTTTATTACACACTTTGTGCACTAAGTGTGGGAAGAAACTTGCAACAACAATCTCCGCCGGGCGGCGGCTCTCCCATATCTTTTATATTCTCCATGATGACATCACACAGACCTTCCTGGAAATGATAACTTCCCCTCAGTCAGAAAGTTCTCCTTCTATGTCCTTCTATGGCTAAGAACAACAACATGTTCCAGATGTTTCTACTCCTCTGTATCTGGGAACATAACCAATAGTGTGTAGAATGTGTAGTTGTGTGAGAGTGTCAGTTTCCGGCCAACAAACGGTCAGTGTCCTTATCTGACTCTGTTTTGGGCCATCTGGATCCACAGCTAAGCTGGTGGTGAATTACCTTGTAGCCGATTTACTAAGAATGATATGATGAATGATACAATGATATATTGCTGATAAACTGATGCAGACTAATGAAGTAATAATGAACTAATAACAGTGCATGTAAATGATATCAGTGAGATTAAAATAACATCCATTATCCTAACAACTCCTTTGAAACAATGTAAGACATTCAACATAATACAGGTCAATCCAACAGATCTAATGATTTTCACACTCTTCTAAGTCAGAGGTCTAATGCAAACTAAAACTACATACCATATTATAATGCAACTACTTTGATCTCATATATAAGGTAACATATGATAACAAAATAATCTCACACTCTTCAGTTACGACAGTTGATTATCCCACCTGGGCTGTTGCTGGATAGGGAGGACTCCCACTGTCTTCTTGGGAGTTTTCTCTTCAAAGCAAAACAGTTAGCACATAACACAGTTGAGCATAGCAAAGCAGTTATACTAGGTGATATTGACACACACATGTCCTTCACCTAAGAAATAAAAGGTTATACAAAATTCTACAGTGAAATTCTAAGCACCTGAATCTAAATGTGAGAATAAACTTGAATTTTTCCAATTACAATGTCCTGAACTTTATTAGAGAACCACTATTAGAGAACCACTAGGTAGGCCTAAGAGTTTGCATGCACCGATTTTCTAGTAAGGTCATATTGTCAATGATACTTTTCTGGCATTTAAAAAAAAAATGAGAGAACAGACAGATCAACAGATCTTCTGACATCCCTTCAGACACAGCCATGTTATTATACAGTGGTATTTTCCTTATAAATGCCTACAGCCACAAATGCCCTTTAAGTTGGAATGACTGCCTTTGTTTGTATGTGTTCACGGAGGGAATGATGCAAGGACTTATACTTAATGATTGCCCAATTATGACCATTTTCTATGAGGGTCTCTGTTGTCAGCTCTAACTCACTAAAATGGGGTGTGCCATATAAAAAACTCTTAGGGCAAGTAATATGAATGGTTTTTAGAGTACCCGCTTACAGTAGTAATGAGGTTGAAGAGAATGTTATTAATATCATGATCATCTTGCATAATTGATGTAATGGGGCTCTTAATATTCTGCTGCAATAAAAGGAACAAAGGCAAAGTCAGAATATTTCTCTTGTCACAAGCTCGCACGTTGAAAACTGCACGTCACGAAACGCGTAAGAACCCAGTATCTCCCTCAGCCAGTCATCAGCTGGAACAGCGGCTGCCGGACAAAAGCGCAGCTTGAGACAGTCCAGATTGGAGATTGCAGAAGGTGTGAATATTTAAGGAGAAATAAATGAAAAAATAGATGAGAACCGAACCTTTGATAACCTGTGATTTAAAAAAAAAAAAAAACTGCGCAAACTGCAGTAAAGGGAAACACAAATGAGCCAATTAGCGCTTTGAAATCAGTATTTGTTTAGGCGTGACAGGCGTCTGTTTGCAGGTGGGACATTGTTAATAACTTTATCTGCAACACCCTTGAGTGAAAAAAGAAAGAAATAATCTAGAGCTCAGAGGCACGCAATTAACGCTGAAACAGATGGGCGTATATGAAGCAGGAATGAGTATTAGACAGCTGTAGAAAAAAAATGCGCTGGGAAAAATAGCGAGGAGGGCGGAAAGGAATGTAAAAGATCGGTGCAGAGAACACGTGTAAATTCAGCTCTGTGTTTGTTGTTTATAAGATAAACGTCGTCTCTCTCTATTTTTGTATCATTGCCAGACTCGAAGGTTTAAACACCCCAGCGGGAAAATCTGCTAAATGTCACGGTTAGTGTGGCAGACCCATATAAACCCAGTGATGCTGCTCGCTCTGTTGATAATGCACATGTAGAAATCCACGAAGGATTTAGCACTAAAAATAATAATATTCAAATGACGTAATGTGAAAACACATTTTTTAACAGAACGTCTGACTTTCGCACATAACATTTGCCTGCTTCTCCAATTATGCCACCTATTCGTGTCGCCTTGTATCCGTTCATCCACTAGCAGCATCCCAGTGAGTCACTGTCTTCTCTTTGTCTCCCGAGATGCCAAACGCTGTCATCGCCGTGGGCAGACCAGGCGTGGGTGACAGTGGCAGAGCACCAAGGAAGAGAAAAGATTATGTGGGCGGTAGACGCTCATCTTGGCCCAGTGGCCGTGTTGAAGAGGATTCGGGGTTTCACAAGGCCAAATCGTCACAACGAATAACTTTACACAAGTTAGTGTTTAAAGAGTGTGAACAGATCACATTAGCACTTTTTAGATATCGGTACTCTACTGGATGCATCACCGAATTTGCTGAAAATTACTTTTATTCTTGGTGGGCTTCACCAGGACGTTTCAACACGAATCTCTGTTAGTCGTCAACCAAACACGTGACAAAAGCGTCCAATACTGTCTGTCCTTTTGATTCGCGTTTGGCCCAAGGCTCCAGTTAGCTTCAGTTAACTTGTATACTGGGAACCAGAGGTGAGCAGATCAAGCCAAATATCATACTGATTCCAACTGGTATTGGTATCAGATCCATACTAGCGCGATAGGATCGATACTTCTCATCTTCTAAGCTCAGCAAGGGGCTGCTTATGTGGGTTAAAAAAAACACCACGTAAAATACACACTGCTCTTCCCGATATAAATTGCCTTTATAGGTTAGAAATATCGGTCTCAGTACTGTTATTGGTAGTATTGACATTTGTTTACTTGGCATTGGATCGATACCAAAATATGCAGCATTGAACTGCGCTACTGAGCATCGAGCTAGCAAAGTAATTTAAGGGCACCCCGCAAAAGATGTTAACGTTACCACCTGCTACACATGCGCAATTTAATCCATTTAATTTAATGAATGAAACTTTACTTAACTTGGTGTAGCGTTTTAGTAGCTGCAAGATTTATGCGCTATTAATTGAGGACTTGATGCTGATAACCGAGGGAAGGCGTGCATGTTGACAAGAATCCTTCTAACGCTTTAAGTGCTTCACATCTGTACTGCCTATTAGGGGAAAGCCCTGCCTTGTCTTTATGCAGATGTGGAATAGGTTAACATCTGGAGCATTTGCCTGTGACCCGGTTAGTCTGGTCACCATTTAACAACGTTATTATGTCATGTGCTTTTTCTTTTATGTGGGACTGAACCAGTTCTAATGGCTCTGCAGCTGTGGTGTTAAAGTGCAAAGCATTGTCAGCTGTCACTGAAGGGCAGAGTGGTATCATGAAGGAACAGAAATGTGTTTGTTCTGACAGATGTCACCTGTCTCGCAGCACTTAACACGTGATTAGGACGGGGTTAAAAAGACAAATCGTGGTCAGTTTACCCGTCACCTCCTCTTACCCCCACTGTATTTTCTGTGATATAAAACTGGAGTTAATAAAGCCCTCTTTATATTGAACAAATACACTTAATATTGTGTCACACCTTTATGTGGATCCCTTCCTAAATTGGTGCATTTATGTGTTTCTTTTATTCCAAAACACATCTCTTTTCGTTGGAGTAAAGCGTTTTTGTGTTGTTCTGGATTTGCATCAGCGAGGAAGTCTAATTTCCAGGCTGCTTCATAAATCAGTTTCCCAGCACACAATGAAAAGGGCGGTGGCACTCACAAAAAAAGAGGGAAAACGATTCTGTTCATTTCTTCGAAATCAGTACACAGATGCCGCTGCAGGTTTATCTTGATTTGTAGATTAGACATATCGATAAAACTACCGAGGTCTGGTCTTTTGAAGTTTAATTTTATTAGACGGTGTTTGATTATTTTTGTCGGAGGTGCTGAAATGCAGTCAGCGTCGTTTGAGCGAGAAGCTGGCCCTCCCCCTTTGCCCACAGACAGCATCACCACATCGCAGAGAGAAAGAGAGAGAGAGCAATAGGCGGCATCTGTGAAAGGAGACAGGCTTGCTAGAGGGATAGATTCGTTTAATAACACCACTCAGACAGACAAAGCAAAATATGGATGCGGAGGAAAAATTTTCATTCATGCAGGCACCTGTGAAGATGCGGTTTTTATCCTGCACATAGTCGGAGTTATGCGCGGTCTGTTCCCTCGTTTTTAATGAGGCGGGTGGGGACCAACAGTAAGCTGAAAAGGCGGAAAGATTTCTCCAACCCGTCCGCAAATTCTGCCCGCCTGCGATGGCTGTGACGGCGCGATGCTGTTACAGTGTAAAAGGGAATGTGCCTTTTTCTTTATATTTGGTTATCGTCGTACTCAGTGGCCTTACAAATGCACAAATTCGATACTCCATTCCAGAGGAGCTGGAGAACGGAGCACTGGTAGGTGACATTGTCCGAGATCTGGGTCTGGATCTAAGAAAACTTTCCACTCGACGCATCAGAATTACATCGGACAGTGGACGGAGATATTTCACCATAAACCACAAAACTGGGAAACTGGTGGTGAGTGACCGCATTGACCGAGAGACATTTTGTGAATTCAGTGGCACCTGTTCACGCAGCCTTGAGGTAGTATTAGAGAATCCGCTTGAGGTGCACAACGTGGAGGTTGAGATTTTGGACGTGAACGATAACGCGCCGCAGTTCCCTCGAGATGAATATCAGCTTGAGGTGTCCGAGTCCGCTGTGCCCGGGTCTCGTTTCCACATCGAAGGCGCTCAGGATGCAGATGACGGCTCCAACTCTGTGAAGCAGTATCGACTCAGCCCAAGCGAGCACCTCACTCTAGACGCAATTAAAGCCTTCTCTAATAATAAGCACATTGAGCTCATTCTCAAAAAGTCCTTTGACCGGGAGCAGATGCCCTCTCATCAGCTTATCCTGACAGCAATGGATGGAGGCACCCCACAGCGAACTGGCACGGCCAAAATTAATGTCCGTGTGCTCGACGCTAATGACAACTCGCCCACATTTGACAGCTCTGTGTACAAAGTAAAACTGTCTGAAAACTCTCCAAAGGGTGCACTTGTAATCAAGTTAAATGCAACAGATCCCGACGATGGCTTAAATGGCGAGGTTTTTTACTCTTTCAGCAGTTACACGCCAGAAAGAGTCAGACAGATGTTTTCTATGGACACAGACACAGGGGAAATTAGGGTAAAAAACAACATAGACTACGAGGAGACAACCTCTTATGAAATGTATATACAGGCAATGGACAAGGGGCCAGCCCCCACAGCAGTACACTGTAAAGTAGTTGTAGAAGTTTTGGATGTCAATGACAACATTCCTGAGATTGTACTGTCTTCACTCTCCAGCCCTGTACGTGAAGATGCCCGGGCTGACACAGTGGTAGCATTGATCAGTGTGATTGACCGTGACTCTGGACCAAACAAGCAAGTAACCCTGGAGATCATGCCCAATTTGCCTTTTAGGATCAAGTCCTTCCGCAATCACTATACTATTGTCACATCAGCTTTCCTGGATCGTGAAACCATCTCATCCTACAATGTCACAGTCAATGCTGTGGATGGAGGCACACCACCCCTGTCATCTCAGATGACCTTTAAAGTGGATGTTGCAGATGTTAATGATAACCCACCTCGTTTTGAACAAACGTCATATACTGTTTATATTACAGAGAACAATGCTCCTGGTGCATCTCTCTGTATTGTTAAGGCCACAGACGCTGATGCTGGAGAAAATGCACGGATCACCTATACTGTCCTCAATGACAACAACCATGGCATCCCTATCGCCAGCTATGTCAGCATCAAACCTGATAAAGGTGAGGCCTATGCCCTGAGAGCCTTTGACTTTGAGAAGCTGCGAGAGTTTCACTTTCAGATTAAAGCCCAGGACAACGGTGTACCTCCCCTCAGTCGTGTGGCCACAGTTTATGTTTACGTTATGGATCAGAATGATCATGTGCCCAGGATAGTGTACCCACCTGCCAATGGAAGCCGCACTATGGAGACACTAATGAAGAACGTTGAAGCAGGAGTGTTGGTTAGCAAGATTACTGCATGGGATGGTGATGCTGGGCAGAATGCTTGGTTACTTTATTCCCTGGAGCAGACCAACACAGATGTTGATCTGTTCAAGGTGCATGAGTACACAGGTGAGATCCGCACCACACGGCGTGTCATAGAAGATAACTCCACCTCCTTCATTCTGACTGTACTGGTGCGCGATAATGGACTACCCCCACTCTCCTCCACCGCTACAATCTATGTACATGTGTTGGAGTCCCCTCCAAAGTTGGCACCTGAAACCAAACGCATCATCAGAGCTGACAGTGGCCTAAAGCTTTCCAGTGTCACTATCTACCTCATCATTGCCTTGAGTGCCACAACCTTTGTATTCCTGGTCACTATCTTTGTGCTGGCAATTGTGCGATGCCATGCCTATTGTACCCAGCCTGGCTCCTGTTGCCCTTGTTGTGTGTCCAAGAAAAATGTGCCAGAAGGAGGCGCTACAGCAGCTGGAGGTGGGGGCGCAGCAAGAGCTGCAGGTGGAGGGCAGCAAGCCAACAATGTGGCCCTGCGACGTGACCTCAAAGTGGAACCACATTATATTGAAGTGCGGGGAAACGGGTCTCTCACCAAAACATACTGTTACAAGACATGCCTGACTGCCACATCAGGAAGTGACACTTTTATGTTCTACAACACTGGACGGCCGCATAGTGGCACTTGGGGTTCAGGCTACGTCACCAGTCACAGTGGACAGAGCCAGATATTTGTACGGCGTCTCAGTATGCCAGATGCAACAGCAATTCAGGTGTGTTTGTGGTCTGATCTCTGTGTTTGTTATTTTAGATTTCTTTAACACTAAATGAAGCACACCATAAAAAGAAAATTCTCAGGGTTTTCTCTTCGGCAGTGTTTTAGCAGTGTGGCTGTGGGGCTGTGATGTTTTAAAAATATATTGCATGGTGCCACTCCCTGTGATTGGTTAGTTCTCTTAGTCTAACTTTGTCTGCTAGGATGAAGAAATTGTTTTCATCATGATGTTAATGGACATAGTTTTCATCTTCACATTCCTTATCTTTAGGTGTTGCATCTTGATAATGGTTTGGTATGACAATGTGGATTGCTTCTCTGGATTGTGTTGTTATTTGAGTGAATGGGTGTTAACATTTTTAATTGAATATTTGGTAGACTACATATTGTTTTTCTGTGTTTCACAATGTTTGATGATTCACGGTTTAAAATTTTGAAGTGTGTCTGTCCTTCACAGTAAACACTGAGTCTGTATATCAAGGTGCAAATCCTCTCACTCACTGTATCTTTCTTTCCCTTTACTTATTTTGTTTTCAAAACAAACTGGTAGATTTAGCATTGCTTGTTCACCTGTGACCCCACACAGCCTGTGCTGTTTGTCTAAGGTCATCTTTGTGCCACAGTATTCAGTAGTTTTAGAGGGCAATGGTGGTCATCTCTAAAGACAGAAAAAAGGAGACAGAGAATCTGTGAAATAGTGCAGTTTGCCAGCTGTAAGAGCCCCCAGTCCCACTGCACCAAAATATCCGCTTCTGGTCACGTACTTCTTTGGTACTAAAGAATAAGCTGGGCTCTGGGAATTAGTAAAGAATACAGAAATGAGGCAGAGACTGAGTTTCATTCAGCATAGAGCTTCATTTTATACATTTATTTCTTTTCTCTTCTTTCTTTTTGTTATGTGGAAGTTTGAACTGTTTGCCTCATTTGTAGTTATAGTGAAACGGCATTATTTTGGATGCACATTATTATTATTATTATTATTTTTTAGTAATTATGTTTATCCCAGAGCCTGTCTGAAAAGTGCCGAGAATGCAGGAGAGATTAGGTGATAAAAAGAGAGCTGGAGAAAAAGGTAATTGTTCAGCTATCACTTGAAGTGTTCCTCATTAAATGCCAGTCATGTTCGATCTTGATATGTAATTAAATGGAAGCGATGTGTTTCTCAGTGCTGTCCGTGGATTGGCTGCCTCCAAACAGATGAGGCGGGGGATAAAAGGTGATTGGACACAGAGTTGATGGCGGAGGTGTGAGCTCTGTATCCATGCTAGGAGTGTTCACTCAGAAGGAGAGGGAAGAATAAAGGAAAAGGCGAGAAAATGGGAGTGCGACACTATTCCTATTCCTTAATTTATCACGTATTGTGAGGCAAGGAAATTAATATACCGAAAAACCCCATGGGAATTTTGTTTTTTCATCTTCACTTAATTCATATTCTCCCTTTCAAATGATGAAATAGGATGCGTTGATTTCTCATTCTCTTAGGTTTTTATTTCTTTGTTGTGTTTGTTTTTGTTTACATTTACTATGTGAATGCTTTAGTTTTGTGGGTTTGTTTTTCCTTAGGAGGAATACTAACTAAATTACCAACATATTTATGTTCCAGATGTTTCTATCTAATGTGTGTATAGTCTACTGTGTGTGATTTCATTTACCCCCATAAACACCATCCGGCCAGGCAGACCAGTTTCCCTTTGGCCACTGCTGTGTAGCAACAGGGCGAACATTAAGCAAAGCTGTTTAGTTCCATTTGTGGACAATCTGGTCTTATTTGTAGAGGTTATTTATTTATTTATTTCTTGTTCTACCCTCTTTATTTCAATTGTTTACAAAGTAAAATGAGCAAAATAACCTGCGTTAACTGTGTATTTAATGCCAAGCTAATGTCTTTTACTTCCTTCTAAATTACTGATCTGTTCACTGATTGCTTTTTGGTGAAAAATTGTCTCCATATAATTAAGTTCACCTTTAGTTCCTAGTATGAAAAGATGCTACAGCACTCTATATCCCTGCAGACATTATCCTCTGTTTGAAAGACTCCAGGAGGAATACCAGGCTTCTCTCATTAAGACCAAATATTGGATTTCAAGGGTGATGAATGTCCACTGCAGACTCATGGAGGTCAATGCAGCTTCAGTAGCAAGTGAACATCTGTCATATTTGAAAGGAAATGGGATTGTAAATGGGTCTCTTATGAGCTGCATGGCCAGGCAGGGGGGATTTAGTGTCCTTGGTCAGGTTGTTTTGTCTTTGTCAGTGGTTTAGGATGAGATCTGAGGAAATGCTATCTCATCTCGGTGATGTGGTTGCTGCAAACAGCCCATTTTGACGCAATTTGAGTCTCATCTTAGGAAGCTGCAAACAAACAATTAGTACTATAATTGCTTTTTTCAGGATATATGATGTTTTACCTTTGTGTCTGAAGTCTCATAATAGGATCTCATTAACAAATTGCACCACTGACAGTTAATCAGAGATTGTGGTGCTCATTTATCCCTCTTTTGTAGAATTGTCTGAGTCTAAATATAGAGGGACTTAATCTGATATCTGCCCTCCCCTCCCTCTTCCTTTCTCCACCTGTGACCTTCACTGGGCTGAACTAACAGAGGGAGGTGGGTGTAGAGTAAAATATACAATGGGCTCTTCACAGTTACCATGGTGAGATGTGTCAGACTCACTCAAGCAAATTGTGTGGCAGTGAAACTCAAGGTTTTTATCAGCGTAAACAAGACAGAACAGAAGGAACTCAAATACAGAAGAGTAGGTGGTGAATATATAGAGGCAGGGTAGAAAGGGTGGGTCTTTGGTGAGAAGGAAAAATCTAGCTGATGATACTGTCTTAAAAAAAATACTGATTAAGCATTGCTGAAAAACATGCCCAGTAATCGTCTGGGAATGGAGAGGAAGCAGAAGAGACGTTGGGTTAACAGCTGAAATTTGAGTCGATCATTAATATATAAAATGAAATAAGAGTTCTAGTGGTGATAAACACACAACACCCAGCTGAGTCCAAGAGGACTTATTCTGTCTGTGTGGCTTCAGGTCTTTTGTGAAACACTACAGAGTTGGTAGGCTGCTGGAGGTAAATCTCTCAAAGTCATTTTTCCTTCAAAGTGATGGATGAGAGTAGGGAGGGAGGGGGGAAGAAACTAGTGTGTGAGGATAGGAGGCCATGAGCACACCTACATGATTCAATCCATCAGTCATTTTTCTGCAAACGAAGAGGCAAGCTATCGCTGCTATAGATTGTGGTTGGGTGCCTTAGCTTGTGTGTTAATGTGTGTGTACTGCACTAGGAGTTGTTGCCATGACTTATTAATGAGATGGTATTGGCTTTCACCTGTACTTAAGACTAAATTTCTCTCACTCTCTCTTGCAGCCCAAGGCACCAAATTCAGACTGGAGATATTCAGCCTCCCTGAGAGCAGGAGGTGTAATGCAGAGGTAAGGATCCAATTTACTTTGTGACTTTACACTAAAAGTCTCTTCATACCTCACTAGTTGATTTCCAATGTTTGGTGAAAAACAAAAGGTAAACAAAGAAAAAAAATCATATTTTCAAGATTTAAGCCAATAATTAATTCCTGCACAGTTTTATAAATGACTGATCTGTAGTAGTTGACAAATTTTATTAATCCCTATATATGGAAGTTGCATAACCTATTCCCAAATAGTATATAGAAAAAGATTAGTGTCATATTTAAATTCTATCCGATGTAACATCTAAACATTAAATAAATGAATGCAAACCCAAGTTAAACTCGTCTTCTTCCAAAAACAAGTTTTGCTGGTGTCATTATCCCTCCAAATATCTGCATATAAAGATATTGATCTAGCATGCTTCCGCATATTATGCGGAGTAATTTTAAAATAAACAAAGACCTGCAAGTACATTGGGGTTATTTACAAGTTTATTAGTTGAAGGGAGTCTGTTATTTTTAGAGCAGGCTGTTATTTAAACATTATCTTAGAATTGAAGCAGAAAATATATGCATAGACAATAATGTATATTTAAAAAAAAATAGCTTTTTTTGGGCAATGATACTGAGTTGACATTGAGATCTGTTGTAAAGGGTATGGAGTTTTCCCATTCCAATGGCTACCAGGCAAAAATTTAAAATATTTAACAAAGCCTACCCAGCTACATATCAAACATTTAGCCAGGTTAGGCATTTGCATTCATTAATTCCAGTAAGGATTATCTTTGTGCATTCTTCGCAGTGATGTGAGTGCTGCCTTAAGTGGAAGGATTTAATCTTAACATCACCCATTAATTACCATTTTCCACTGTACATTATGTTTATTAAACATATAGTTAAGGTAAATTTAGAGAATTTAGAGAAGTACCTTAGATTTTATTTAAGCATTTTGTTCAAATAAGCAGAAATAATTAATCTTTAATACTCTATAGGAGAAGAGAGACACAGCAATAAGAAATACACTCAGGAATTGCTCTATGTTACCATGCCCAGATGGGGACCGGATTGGAGGGTTAGAAGCAGAGAGGGGTCAGTGATGTATGAAGGGCAGTTTTTTGGGTGGAAACATAGCTACAAGGAGACAGGGAGTGTGCTGCATGACCACGGTAGTGATCGCATTACAAATTACAAAATCGAGGGTCATGCTTATGAGATGGCACCATAATTACAAACAGTTACATGTTTAATGAGGTAGGAAAGTTATCTCTATCTAACTATCTCATTTATTGCTTGACTAAATTAATCTGTCCTCATCTTACAGATGGTGGCATTTAAAAAATATCAGAAGTGTTAATGCCAAACAACTAGAAACATTGCTTAAGACACCCATGCTGAGAAACACTTTGCCTTTGTCACTTTGTCTCTCCTAAGGCCCTTGTGCATATGTATATGCATGTCATAGTGTGTATGATTAAAACAGCTCCAATCGTTATTTATACTCAGTGCTATTGTCCCACCTGTATTTGAATGGAGTGGCACATCTGTCTTAACACAGATGCAACCTGAAACACTGAATCGAGTGTTGGTTTCTTTTCATTATTCAAACATCATCTCTGTAGATACAAATATGTATGTACTCATGTATGCGATCTGATGCCAGATTATTAACATCGCATCATCTGAGTGTCATTAATGTTCCATAGATTCCCTCATAATTACAGCGGGGATTATTGAAGTTAATGTGTCTGAGTGAAACAGTCTAATATAGTTAATCTTTCTCATGACTGACTCTCGCTGATGTGTTTCAGGTTGACTATCACTAAGCATCACGGAATTTTCATCTGTTTATACAGTATCAGAATCATATCTTGTGTGAGAGGCTTTGGATACAACACCCGAAAAACCATTTAATAGAAGTGACCTATTTCATTTTTTTAATCTAATCCCTGGGGAAAGCACATTTTCTCCTGTGTGTTATAAAAGTATGAGAGTATGAGTTAATTTTGAGATCATAGTAGTTATGAAATAAAACAATAAGTGGCTGAAAAATCCTGAAAATTGATAAGACAGTGGTTGCAGACAGTAGGAGAGGGTTACAAGGGAAATGAGAAAAAGAGACTACCATTAGGTGAAATATATACTGTCTGCCTGTTGCCACTGTAATGTGCTTTAATATTTAATCAGTGTACCCGATAATGCTGTGTTTTAGCAGCGCTTAAAATTCCATCCATCACCAAATCGCTTCTCGTCATGCATCAATGCATAATCTAGTTCTAGCTGTATACTATTTTAACTGTTCACAGTATTAAAAAGAAAAGAAAACTACAATATAATCAGTTGCAAAACTTTACTTTACTACACTGGTTCTGGTTCAGATTTCTGATAGACATTAGATTTCTTGTTTTAAAACACAATCACTGACAGGTTTTAATCACAGAAAGTGCTGCACATGGATATTTGTAAAAAGAAATAAATAATTTTCTACATATCTATTTTTAAGCTGATAATTGTGAGAAGAACTATAGTCAGTGCCAAAATTTGTGTGGATCAATGAATTGAATTAAAGTAGAAGCAGGCTGAGAAGCAGAATAAAACGATGCTTTAGAACAGCAAATTAAGATGGTATGTATATTTTGTAAAATCATTTTATATTGGTAACTGCATGCTGTGATAGCCTGCCATGGGATAATGAATCACAGGTATATAAGTGTACAGTTTAGGTGAATTTTAGGTGAATTCACCTTTGAACAGAGGCTCTCTCATCCTCCCATCCTTAGATAACAGATATTTGGGACACCTTTTAAAGACATGTAGATATAACCAAACTGTGCCCTCTTTTTTAAATAATTTTTTTTTTTTATTACTAAAACCACAATGTCTGAGCCAGACAGTATAATCTTCCACTTTTCAAGACAAGGCAGACACAATGAGATTGGACCATGGTTTGTAGTAGAATTTCTGTTGTTGCTTTTTAACACTACACAGATTGTGGTGTTTTTCAGTAGAGCAGAGGGTGTTGGAGTCCCACAGAGTTGGTGTGAAAATGTAAGAACAGCCCTCTGTAATCCATAATCCAGAAAATGTTGGGAAAATGTAGAGTAACTACTTTAATCTTAATCTGAATGAAGCTGTTCTGGGATTTCTGCACCATTAACCAACCCCCACTGTTATTATAGTGTGTATTAAAAGAAACATATGGAGATAGGAAAACTGGATTTTGAATCCATACCTTGGGCTGTGAAATTCAGATGTGAAATCTTAACATACTATTAGAAAAAACTTATCTTAATGGATATTGTTTATAATATGTGTGCAAAAATACTTTTGTGATCTTTAATATGCTGATGTGTGTGTGTGTGTGTGTGTGTGTGTGTGTGTGTGTGTGTGTGTGTGTGTGTGTGTGTGTGTGTGTGTGTGTGTGTTTCAGTTCAGTGCATATGGAGGAGTCCTCAGTAATGCAGGGAGCCCAGGGGGTTCTGGTTCAGAACTGGCCCACTGCTTCCAGTGCTGCTGGTAAGAATCTCTCAAGCTACTTCCACCTAGAATAAGCACAGTTAATTATACCTCTGGCTAAAGATTAAAAATTAAATATACATATACTGGGAGGTTTCCATGATACACATAGTGCTAGTTTAGTCCAGAAAGTCTAAAACAATGCTCAATGATTCTGTGTTAAGCACAATTCTTGACACAGGTTCATACAGTTATGATGGAAATTTCTGTTAATAAAGTATGCAATGCAAACATCCCAGTTCTACAGTCACGAGAGCTCTGTCCTTGGGACGTCTCAGCTCCTCTTTTATACCTTGACAAAACAACTCTCTGTATCTCTTCAGTTACGACAGTTGCTTATCCGACTCAGGTTGTTGCTGGGCAGGGAGGACTCGGACTATCTTTCTACAGGAAGCACCTGGGCTGGTCTTGAGCATAGCAGTTGAGCATAGCTAAGCAGTTACACCAGGTCATATTGATACACATGTGTCCTTCACCTAAAAAATAAAAGATTATACAAAATTCTAAAATGAAATTCTAAGCACCTAAATATAAATGTGACAATAAACTAGAATTTTTCCTATTACAACATGCAGTTAAGATTGTCATACACCAACAACAGCACATCATTTAAAGCTTATCAAGGAGTGTGTACAGTGGTTATCAAATACAGGACTGTAATAAAACGATCAAGACAGAGATACCATCTACGAGACTGCCTGACCATCTCCTACCGCTTCCTGCTGCCAAAGGGAAAGGAAATGACATGTGCTAGGTAGGTGGAGATGGATATCTCTGCTCTCTTGTAGCAGGAAGAGAAAAAAATTTAGAGAAGGAGAGGAAGTGAAAGTGACAATAGCTGATTGAATTATCAGCAAGACGTTTGGGGAAGCACAAGCTACTGATTCACAGAGGACAAACATTAACATAAACACATTAGTGAAGCGTAATTATAAATGATTACAGTCATCCTCCTTTAAATGTGGATTAGGGATGAGCTAAATGTAATAGCATTTTTCAATATTTAAATGCATTTGTAATCTTTTAAAATTGAGATAAAAAAAAATCAGATTGTATCTGTGCATTGTTGCTTGCACTGAATGCAATCATATGCAAGTCATCTATTGTTGTTGTCAGGTATTATGCAGATCCTGCAAGAGTGAAAAAGCCTCAAAAGGGCCACTATGCCATTGTGACTCATAAAGTTAGGGATTTATCCTTAATGTGCTAAACAATTATGACAATAGAGTGTTCCACTCAAAGATAGAAGTCCTTTTACTTACAGAAAACAGGAAATTATACATTTTTAATATCTGGCCTTCATTAGGGTGAAAAAGACCTTGTTAATTATTCAATGAAATACTGCAAAGAAGATTATAGGGAAACAATTCCTGCAAACAGTGACAGCACGAAAACAAAAATGCTAAATGACAGCTTTTATGTGAGCTCTTACAGGCATTGTAATGCCAATTGCAGTGCATTTCCAGTGCCCATAACTAAAATTTAGAAGACAGAATTAGCACCCTCAACAGAGGGATTTCAGTTGTGAACTCTTGACTTTTGTCATGATCATGGGATCCAAAAAGATTAGGAGTTAAATAGAGAAATAGTGGAAAAAAGTGCAAGTGAAGACAGGCGAACAAATGAGACTGACATATGTACATTAAGAAGGTTGTAGCAAGGATGAAATTGCAATTAGATTTAGATAAAGAGGTGATTTGTAGTAATTAAGAATGTGGAGCTGGCATGGCCTGGTATCTTTTATAGACAGGAGGCGGTGGGCTCAGCAGGCAGACAAACTACCCACACAGAGACTACTGTTTCTTCCTATCCACACATGTATGCACATCCTCCTCCGCTGTGCCATCGATTTCTTGCCTTGGCTGAGGACTTACAGCCTGCTGGCACTTAAAAACCTGCAAGATAGAAAAGAGAGGAATAATTCAGGGATAAAAATGTCAGATAATATTAAAAACATTTTGTTTTAGTGGAGGAAAATAATGAAAATGATTCGTGTTTTTACTTTCCTGTTGATTCTGTTTATAATATCTCAGAAATGAGACAATGTGAGATAAGGATTAAATGTGGCCTGTCATAGGCTGTACTGTTTATAATAAAAATCATGTTTGTTAGGCCAGCTTTAGAGTTGATTGTTAAGAGAATATTTTGAGTGGTGAAAGTAAAGGATGCTGTTCTACCGCAAAGTCCGTTTCATTGCTCCAGTGTGAGACGCAGAGGGACAGCCGACAGCGCCCCTGTTTTTTTCTTTTTTATTTAGTATATACGGATTTGCAAAGCGGTATCAATTTGTGTGTCTGTTTTGTTGTCTTGTGTTTTCATGTGTATGTGAATGTGTCTGTGAGTCCTTGGCTGTGCTTCTAAGTGTGTTTTGGCTGCCTGCTTTGTGTGCTGCTCCTGCTGTGACAGATGGAGAATAGCCCACGCCCAGATTAACAGGCCCATATTAATGAAATCAGGGTTCTGCTTGGTGCGTAACTCTCCCTCTTCCTCTCCTTTGTCCATTCCTTCTCGGTCTTTGTCTCCTGCCCCCGTCTATATCACAGCTTAGTCACTAAACCAAGCACTCATTGGGACTGCACAGAGAGCTGCACAGCACTGCAGCAAGGGTGATGGGAAGGAGATGGGTAGGTTGTAATGCAAAGGGTTTGAAATAAAAATCCTATCAGACAATAACAGACAAGGTGAAGATGAAGGCAGGATCAGAATGATTGAGAAGAAGTGAGAAAGAAATATGAGTCTCATGTTGCTGGGAGACAGAGTGATCCCAGTATTATTTTCCATCACCATAAGCACTGTCACCATGACTCCTTCTTATGTCCTACTGCTTCACTGGAGGATGTAGTTTCCATAGCAACCATTCATGGCTGCTAATATTGGCAGGGCAGGCAGGAAGGTGGGGAGAGCTGTTATGTTTGGGGGGAGGGGGTGCAAACATATGGTATGGGACAAAAGATAATGGAGAAGAGAAAGCACGCTGGGGGCAAAGGAAAAAAGCACCCTGTAGCATCAGGTGAAGGGCAGTGGGAGGAGGTGAAATCTCCATGAGCAAAAGGGAACGAGAGAGTTAAAGGAGAAAGGATATGTTTAGATAGTGAGAGTTGGAGTGAGGAGGGTGACCTACATTCATTGGGGCGGTGGTGTACTGCAGAGGTGGATGCAGGTTTTGTGTTTTCTGTATTACGCTAGATCTTGCATGCAAACTGAAATGTCCCATATACACAGAGGAACAGAAAAATGTTTTAGACTTAATAGTGACCAACTACAGTGGCAACAATTAACTGAAGAGTAAAGTAAAAAGGACAACTCTGAGGGAGACAGTTTAGAGAGATGCTGCATTATACTCATTTAGTGCCTCTTCCCTTAATCCTATAATTGCTCTCCAGAAAATAGGAGCATAAAATCGTCATTTACATTCACTTCGTTAGTCAGTCTCATTTGAAAGGAAGTGTGCATTTGCATAGGTGGTAGGTAAAGAAGACTTTCCGACAGACTAATGGTCAAATTCAAGGCCACGTGTCATAATTTCTTGATGCAGTTTTTTGGTTAAGTGAGTGGTCTTAAAACTATAATATAATAATCAGAGAAAAATATGTAGTGAAACTAAGTTGACTTAATATGAGTTTAGTATGAAAAATAGGAAATTTGCTGATGGTATTATACTGACCATAAAATTAGGCTAGACTCCTTTGTTCTGCAGATTTTTGGATTAAAAAAACATATGGCCTTGGGAGTTGGGGACTGAAAGGTGGCATGCCATAACACTGTAAGAAGAACTATTTTAAGGTGTATCTAATGTTGTGTGTGTGTGTGTGTGTGTGTGTGTGTGTGTGTGTGTGTGTGTGTGTGTGTGTGTGTGTGTGTGTGTGTGTGTGTGTGTGTGTGTGTGTGTGTGTCAGATTAAAGGTAAGGTAGAACAGTCTAGAAGCTATGTGGGACTGTTTCTGAATTTCTACTCACCATCTGCCTTCTATTCCTAGCTCAGATATTTACTTTCCTTTATTGTCAGTCTGTTCTTTTATTCCATCCCATATTTAAATATCTTGCCAGTTCTCTTACTTTTCTCCCTCTCTCTGGAGAATAAATCGATCTCCACTTTCTAAATGTTGTTGTTATAGCACCTGCATGGCTACATAAACCCTATACAGACAAATAGGAATGTCTCAAACTTCTACTCATACACTGAAAATTATTGTCATTTTACATTAAATTTAAACCCTGTCTCTGGGGACTTGTGTCCACCATCTGCCACATGATCTAGGTGGGAGCAAATAGCAAGGTGATCAGTCTGGCATGAAACCCAAACAGACACATCCAGACACATACATACTGCATATTAATGCATAATTGTCGTTGAATACCTGCAAACACCTGCAGCTGCATAGTATTTTTACCCTTAGCTGTATCCTTATTTCATTTGCCGTCAGCACAGTTTAGAATGTGTGGTGATTTATTCAGCCACCCAAATGTATTCTTCTATCAACACAAAGGCAGTAAAAAAAACTGGATGCATGAATTAGAATTAGGCTTTTAGGTATACGGTATTATCACATTTTGTTTTTATTAAAATGTACACACACTCAATGCTCAGCACAGAACAGTAACAGAGACTGGTGCTATTTTAGAAAAGGGTGTGGTCCCACTGCAGTATGGTAAAAGCAAAACAAAATGCACCTTGAGGATCTTTTAATACATTTTTTTCTCTGCTCCCACCCTCCGTTTTGGTGGTGAGTGCTTCATATCTGCATCCATCCTTGCACATTCTGGCTCCTTTTTCTTCCTCCTCCTCTTGCTTCTCAGCTCGTTATGTAACGCTGCACTGCGCTCCACTGCGCTTCTGCCCGAGTGGCCGATGGTAAGGCAGGACAAGCGGATGAATAAAGTAGATGTGGCAAAATGGAGCTGGGGTGATTTGAGTGGCTGTGAAAACCTTTGGCTGCACAGGGGGAGCAATGGGACATTTGCATGCAGAGAAGCACGACTGGGGACTCCAGAGATCAGCTCAGGAGAGCACTGACAGTAACCCAGACTGCTAATCCAAAATTATTAATTGGAGTGGCTTGTATCTTTCTAGCAGTGCAAAGGCAGGAGGTTTTCAGACAGGGGCAATAGTCATAACTATGAAATACATGAACATCTTCATCTCTAATGTGCATGGTAGTTATCACTGATGGACAAACTGTTTAATACCCAGTCACATTGATGTTACTATAAACACTGTTAGACTTGATTAAGACTCTTGTCATTAACTGGAGGGATGGCAGTTGGATGACTAAATTTCCATGCTACATTAGTTGAAAGGTCAGGGGAAATGAGAGATAGACAGAGGAAAGAGGGTGTGGAGTTTTAGTGTGCGAAAAACATGAGCATTTAATATTGATGCAATAATGTTGAGATCAGTGTTGAGTGAGGCGAGTGTGTCACCACTGTGAAGTAAAAGATACAAAGAAGATGGAATGAAGAGACATACAAGCACTTTTATATTTAGCACATCAAAGTGCTAAATATAAAAGTGACAGATGTGCAGTTACATCTCAGATCTAATACACATCACTGTCTACTGTAGTTAGTAACATCAAAATGACCCATGAGCCTTACAGAGTTGGGATTCTGTTATGATATTACCTTTTTAGTTGCACCAGAGCCGATCATGACCAGACTATAGTCTCACTTGACCCCACATCCCTATAATCCCGCATAACACAGTGTCTTTTTTTATTAGTGTCACTCTACTCAGCCTTACTGTTTCCCATCTGCATGCTCCCAGCATGACTCATCACTCTCCAGGGTGTTATTCCGTTTATGATTGTAACTTTGCATGGAGGCACTGCTGTCTCATCAAGTTCACACATTGAATTAGACAGGTAATTTCTTAGAGGCAAGAGACTGGACACTTTAGAGCAAAGCTTTGCCAGTATTTCAGTGTTATGCATTTTCATTTAGTGCTTCAGTTTTTCTTTTCTTTGTTTCTCCTCTGCTTTTGCGATTATAAAATTAGTCTTATATTTCTGCTGGGGGGAAAGGGATAAGGGCTTATCCATGGGAGAAAGGCTGTCATCTTAATGAATGTGACTTTTTCTGTCTCTCAGTCTACATTTAGAGAAAGCCTGTCTGCCCTGATCTTCTCAGTCTCTTTGTCAAGTTCAGTCTTCTCTCTATAGCTCTTACAGCTGTGTTGTCACAGTCAATGAAAGCATGATATTTGCGGGCTATAGCAATGGGGAATGATGCAAATACATGGCCCACTTAATTATTTTCATTTTTATTTCAATGATTATTTTTTTTATTTTTTTTAGTGTATTACTATTCATTGTTTCTTAAAGCCCAACCAACTGTCTAAAACACATATATTCAAATTGCAGTGTAATAAAGTGCAAATGAATATGCAAGTGTTTACACTGGAGAAGGTAAAACTTTAAATTGCTTATTTGTTTCGCTTGAAAATTATTGAAATGTTGAACCGATTGTTAGTAGGTGCCTGGTAGTTTCTCTATTCCACCTAATCATGTCAGCTATTATTCAAATTTGAAAAAAAAATCCTGTTTTCTGATTCAGCTTGGGCAGTTTCCCAACAAGACAAGCTTTAGAGGAGTACCCGCCTCAATCAGCGGGACACATCTCATCCCAACTAATAAGTTTAAAGGAGGGAACAAGTCTAAGAAACAACGAAGACATTTTTTTTTAAATTAAATAGAACATAAGAATTGGATTTAGTTTATTATTCTTCAACTTGATGGAACCCGAGAGTTTGGGTGTATCACTCTTTCACTATAGCCACTATAATTCCTATCAATGTAATGTTTATGTGGGTTATCCGGATTTATTGAAACAGTTCCCCCAGTTCTGCCTTTGCTCACATCTACTGTTACATTCATGAAGTGAAAATTATGTTTTTATGTCTGAGGTTCTTTTTTAACTACACAAGATATTCATAATAATCATAATTAAAAAGTTATATTTAGTGTATTTAAAAGTTTTCTGTCACACTGGCTTAGTATTACGTTTTCAACAGCAGATTAATGTTATGGCCCTGCAGGCCTCTCAGGTCTTACTTTGGTAAGACACATTTTTACCAAAGAACAACAATTTTCTTTCGCTGCCTCAGTCGAACCTCCCATGTGTTTGTGCATCTCCTCTGGCCTGTGCATTAGGCCTCTGTATTAGGCACTGAAACGCCACAAAGCAAATTTAAATGTCAGGAAATTACCAAACAGTGAGTGCTGTTGAGTGCTTTCTGTAATAGTTATAGAACTGCCACAAAAACAAAGCCTTTCATGTTTGTATTTAGGCTGACATTTGACTTGAAATAAAAAAAAATTAAGACATAGTGTGTAACATGAAAGCTCAGTAGGTAATAAAAGAATAAGATAATTTTGGAAGCTGGTATTCTTTACTCTGGGTACTGCATGAGGTCACACTTCTTTTCCCAGACTCTGTTACTTTTGGTTGAATAGAGCCGTGTTCAGTTTATCTCCTCTTTGCAAAGAACACAGAAAAGGAGTCAGAGTAATATAAGGAATATGAAAAGCAAGTGTGGCAAGTAGGTAATTTCTGTGAGGAAAGAACCAAAGTGACTGTGCCTTATGTTATCATGTTCTGTGCAATAACAAAGTACCAACCAACTAAGTAAGGATGTGATCATGCATTGAAGCATTGTCAGGCTGGCTGTCCAGGCCTTTCGAAATACAGCTGTTTGTGACTGAATAATGGTGTGTTATGTCTGCATCCATTCATAAACATGCTACCATTTCTAGCAGTGCAGTGTATAACCCAAGAGCTGGCTGCAGCAGCTAATACATTATCTAATAAAATTGAAATGTTTCTCCAAGGTAAATTCCTCTCACAGCTTCAGTTCAAGACCTTTCTCAGCTTTTAACATAGTAATTAAAGTCATATTAGCTTGGATAGGTAGGGAGATTTTGATTTACTGCCCACTTTATATTTTCTTTCTTTAAACCTCCCACAAAGTTCAACCACTTCCCACCTTTTATATCATGTCATGTCTGTTGTTACCAATAATTATGTACTGATAATTTTTTTTTTTCATTGACTGCTGTGGAGATCATTGACATTTAACTGCATTTGGACTTTTAACCTAGTAAATCTGATTAATGTATATGAATGTGAAGGACAGATTTTCCCTGTGCTTTTCATTTACTTTGCAGTAGCAGATTACACAGTGATTGCCTCTTATAGGCATGCTTTATAAGCTAAAATGATTACTTTTATCTGATATCTTTAAGAAATTAAGAATCAAAAATATAAATCTGATGACATGAAGACATTTGAAGGACACAGAATAATGGAAAGGATGACCATAAAATACCACCATAGTTTACCATTATTATTTTTTTTTGGTAGTAAACGTACAGTGCTATAGTAGCACACAGCCACCACTGAGTCATTTCAAGAAAAAAAGAAACGTGATATAAACTATTATTCCATCTTTTCTTTTCTTTCAGATGGTGAAGGAGGAGAGGTTTCGCCCCCGATGGGTGCTGGCGTAGACAGCAACAGCTGGCACTTTCGCTATGGCCCCGGTGGTCCAGGTGCACCTCCACAACACCTAAAACCTGGAGAAGTTCCCCCAGAAGCCTTCATTATCCCTGGCTCCCCTGCCATAATATCTATCAGACAAAACCAAGGAGGCGAGGACGACAAGAGTGATTTCATTACCTTTGGAAAGAAAGAGGAGGCCAAGAAGAAAAAGAAGAAGAAGAAGGAAAAGAAAGACAAGAAGGATAAAGGAAAAGATGATGGAGATGAGTAGATGAGAAGAAAATTAAAACTACAAAGTAGAAAAGGGTGTTGTTAAAACAGAGGTATCAACTTAAGTCCACTGGGAAAAATACATTGTAAAACTATTTCCTAATTTCACATTTTGATCATAATATTAATTTAAAAATCTCTCTCCTTTGTGAACCTGGCCTTTTCAAGATTTATTTTACCTTCAGTTCCTGATTGTGGTAAATTACAGATCTTGCCTTGATTGAACAAATAATACAATACCTAATAAAATTATAGCGTTTTCCCCACACCCCTATGTGCCTACACACCCCAAGTCAACTCACGACATCCTTTAACCCACTGGGCTTATTGGCACCTCTGTCTTACCCCATCCAAACTAAAGTGTATAAATCACTCCCTCTCTCTCTCTCTCTCAGAGGAGATGAGATGCTTTTACGAGAACAACTAAAAGCTGTGCCAGCAAAGGAAAAGAAGAAACAAAAAAAAAAGACTGAGACAGATTTCTGCAGTCTGGAGCTGGACACACTCTACTTGTAAATATCATGGGCGAGAGTCACCTAAATTAAGGCTAACAAGAAACTGCTGCAGATTCCTCTGGTAATTACCAACAGTGTTTCCTGAGATCTCAATGAAACCACATGCACATACGCATGCTCACATATTCAAACATGCAAACACAAACTTATCATGAAAAAGTGGACACAGAAAGCACTTGACACTAAGAGAGAGGGAGCAAAAAACAGCTGGCATAAAAGAAAAGTGCTTGAAACCAGACACTGCAAGCTTTTTGCCCTGCACAGTTGCCTATGAGGTGCACATCAACTCTCTCAGGATTGATGCAGCATGATTTGCAATCACTCTGTATTTGCTCACTGCATTGAAAGAACACATCTTCCGCCAGAACCCCAACTGAGGAATGCAGAGAACACTGGAAAGATGGAGAGAAGACACCTCAGATTCTCCTGAGTATCACCAAGGGGAGAGTCCAGCAGGGCTGGCACATGACTCCATGCTGAGTCAGTGGACTCTAATGAAAACTTTGAGTTCATCAGGAGAGTCTTTGATAACACCATCTTTCCTCCCCCGCTGCAGCAAAAGCCTAATGCTTTCTGCTTTGAATGTTTGGTAGCAACCAGTCCTTACCCAATACCTTGAGTTTACAAATGCTCACCTGCTTGTACTTGCCCCATGCTGCCAGGAGCCATCTTCTCCTGCCCAAACCGCCTTTTTTTGTGACAATGAAGTTTGTAAACATGTTATGTTTTCATTCATTTTCTGAAGAGATTCATTATAACATACTCTTTTTTTCTTCATAGCTTTAAATGATTTTTGCTTGACATACCCATCACCATTTACCCTCAAACACTGACCCTAATCCCCACTCTAACCCCCTGCCCAGGATCAGTCCTGGGAGTGGCCCGTTCTGAACATTGTGGTGTGCTGCTGAGAGCAGCATGGAGTAATGTGGATGAGGCCTGGGGAAACCCAGTTGGGGAGAGGGGCTATGCCCTGAACTCTTGTCAGATGTTTCTTAAGTGCAAAACGGTTCAGCGCTTTTAACTTGTGAATAATACACTATGTGGTTCATTTCCTGTTTGTAGCCACTAATGAGAGAGGACCAGGTGGGATGAGGCTGATTACAGGGACCCTGGAGGACTGGGATAGAGTGAGGAGACAGGTGCCGTGGGCTGGCCCTCCCTCTCCATGTACAAGAGAAGTTCTCCAGCTGATTGTTCACATATTAGCTTGTATGTACGCTGTAAATGTAGCGTAGACTAGATTGCCTCTACATTAGCAATTGAAACTTGATAAGAATATGGGCAACTAAGGACTCCGATCCCAGAGCTATATCCCACCAATCCTCTCTCAAGAGGTTTTGAAGTAGGGGCACACACACTAGCCTCAAGGCCTGCTTCTGTTGGTTTCCCTCCCCCTGCCTGTAACTTGTTGCCACATCCCCAGAGTTTTGCGGCTCAGTATGACGTCACTCCATTAAGTGGCTGCTGCATGTACTGCTCTAAGGAAACACATACTATATAGAGAAATATATATATAAATAGATAGATGGCTATGATTTTATTCTTTTGTATTATCATTTTTCTTCATTACTCGCACAGGAGATATTTGTATGTACTTCTGTCTCTGCCAAACATCGATGTACTAAAATCTTCACGCTCCACAGATGTTGTATGGCATCCACTAAACCTCTTTAGATATTTGTAAATGCTATAGTGTGATACCTTTCAACGCAAGTTCATTATTTTTCTTTCACCAATGATAATTTTGTTTTGGAGAACAAACAAAGCAAGAAAAAAAAGAAAAAAAAATCACTCTGTGTCTGGCTTTGACATGATGACCTAACTAACACTGTATTATTGTAACTGAAATATGTATGATCCTATGATGAGCTATCACTTCCCTTTCACTCTTAAAAAATAAAAAAGAGAAAAAAATCCAGTGTAAAAAATAAAAGGATATATGTAGTGTATGCTTGTGTTTAGTGAGTGTTCATGCTGTCATTCTTTTCCAATGTATGGTGGTGAATTATGGTGGCTATGTGCTGTTCTGATTGGATCAGCCAAGATCTGTTGTAAAACCCTTTTTTGTACACCCTCTCATCAACTGTGACAGTGACGTAGTGAATTTCATTTACTTCATTTATTTTTTTGACTTTTTATTTTCCATAAATGGATACAGTGGTAATGTGTTTGGTTTATAAATCACTAATAAAATTTGCTTTATTAAAATACATGTGAATATATTGTCTTGTGTGTGTGAGAGAGATAGCTCTGTGCTTTTCCCCTGCCATCTGAAGGCCAATTAAATAGTGACTAAATCTATTTCAGGTTTTAAGGGGAAAAAAATCTATTTTTTAGCACCCAGTTCATGTGCACGTTTAAAATACTACACCTATTTAAAAGTTGCCTTTACAATTAAAATTTTTTGGCAGGCAATATAGAAAACAAGTGCATCTCCTTACAGAGGGCATGGCGAACAAAATATCTGCAGGCAGCTCTTCTCTGTCACACATGCTCACATCCTTCTTTCTCTGAACTGACATGCAGTTAGGTACAAAGACTTGTTCCCTGCAGAGATGAAAGACAAGCACATTGAGGTACTTAGTTTGGGTGCCTAATTTCTCCTCATTAAAAGCATGGTCACAGATGATCCAAATGGTCCCATGTGAAAGTAAGCTTCCAGATGCACCATAATTTAATAGAGTGGCTAAGTAGATTTGATGTATCCCAGTGTGTGAGTTTGTCGAAACACCTACACAGTAGTGAGCCATTACTCATTCTGGCCTAGATAAAATGCCGCATTGATAATCAATACATTTATCCAGTTTGTCAGGAAATTCAATAGTTTCCTACTTTAGACTGTTTAAAAAAATCAAATTTCCTACTTTGCTTTTATCTGTAGTCTCGGTTGAACAAAATGTAAGACATTTTCAATGCTGAGTTAATAGCCCAATACTAATGCTAATAAAGTCTCCTTCTTTCCAGTTTTCATCCAAAGAGGGGAGACTGTGATGAGAGAGGTTCAAGAGTTCATGTTTAAAAAAAATGCTTGCAAAGATGCAACATCCGTTTCTTTATTTCATTCTCTCCTGGAGACAGTTTCCATGGTTACGGCTATTTGGGGAATAGTCTCTATAGCAACAGCCTTATATACTCAGCAAGCACAGGAGGGTTGAAACAGCAGGGTGCCCTGGATGGGTGTGTCCTTTTATATGCCACAGACAGCATTTCACAAATGACTATAGCTACTGATTTGAAGATTCAATACAGTATCTCAAATTCCTTTTCTAACAGGAACAACAGATAAGAAAACACTTTAACCAAAAGACCTACGCCCACACATTCAAAATCCCTACAGTAACACATTCCCATGAGGATTTACAAGATATGTTGTGGTATTTGTATATTTTAGCTCATTTGAGGTATACAAACAAATTAGCAAACAAAACAATTGGATTGGTTGCAGAAAAGTAGCCCACAGTGTTTGGTCTGCAGAGCAGTGAATCTCTGGCTAATGAATATGGATATATATCATGACATAGCAAACAGAAAGAAGCACAACAGAGGGCCACTTGCTGACACTATTTACACACTGTACCTTTCAGACACAAATGTGAACAAATTAAAACACAACATAAACACAGACTACACAATATTTTTTTAGGACATGTAAGGAACTAATGGATGAAGGCCAGAACAAAAAAATGTCAAAAACATAACAGAAACGAAATGCCATATAAATGTGCACTGAAACTGCAGTGACTCAGGAAAATCATCCTGTCAAGGAAGCAAAATTGAGTGACTTGAGTTAAGATAGTGAGATTAATATGAGGAATAATTTTGGCCTGTGGCAAAAACAGAGATACAAGTTATAACTTGGAAAGGCAGTTCCTCTGAGAAAGTGCAAAAGAGTTAAGGAAACTGGATTAGACAGTAGGTTGAGAATTAGGAAAAAAATTTCAGCCTGATTAAGACAAATGATCTTGAAGGGCTTATTGGTAGCTGAAACATTTATAGCACCCAAGTTGCAATTTGTCCTTAATGGGCTGTGTTTCTCACAGCATTTACCCTTTTACTTTAATTTAATTTATTTATCCTTCAGTCCTGCACCTTACACATGGCTCACATGCACAGACCACAAGTCGAAATCAGTCATCCAGGGCCAGCACTGAATCTCATAAAATGAGCTCAAGAGTTGGGAGTTTGCCTTGTAATCGGAAGGTTGCCGGTTCGAGCCCCGGCTTAGACAGTCTCGGTCGTTGTGTCCTTGGGCAAGATACTTCACCCGTTGCCTACTGGTGGTGGTCAGAGGGCCTGGTGGCGCCAGTGTCCGGCAGCCTCGCCTCTGTCAGTGCGCCCCGGGGTGACTGTGGCTACAATGTAGCTTGCCATCACCTGTGTGTGTGAATGGGTGGATGATTGGATGTGTAAAGCGCTTTGAGGTCCTTAGGGACTAGTAAAGCGCTATATAAATACAGGCCATTTACCATTTACCATAAAAAGCATATAAACATTACATGAGCTCCTATCAGAAACTGTAGCGATTTGCAAGTGTAATAATGGGGGGGGGAAATAACTGATCCCCATCAGTCACAGGACACAGACAATCATAGATCACACAATGGGCTAATATGCCAACAGCTGTGCTCTATGTTCTGTACATTTGTGAGGGTAGGAGCCTGATTCACCTTCTAATAAAAACAAGCAAGAGTATATAATCAACATTACTGCTATATGCAGAAGCAGAAAGCAATTCATATGTGAAATATGTGCAGAGCTTAAACAGAACTGCTGGACTTCACTAACCATCATGCAGTGCGTGTAGAACGTGTCAGTGCTTGAGAAAGTCCAGCATGAAAGTGTTAATTTCACCTAAATGCATAGAGTATTATATCTTGGCAATGTCAGACATTTCCAGGATTTTTTTTACAGTGAGGACATATGAAACATATATGAACACATAGTGGGGAAACACTACACGAATAACCCACTGCACTTGCCACTTATTCATCAGTGTTGCATTCTTTTCATAGGCAAGAGTACTAAGTAAAAGGCGCCATCTACTGGTTAAAATATGACAGCACGTTTGACCACAATTCAACCAGACAGGTAAATAAAGCTAGGCATTTTTACATTATTTGAAATTTCACTCCTCTCATAATCAAAATTGGCATTCATTATGGAAAGATAATTGTTAGTATTCCTAACATTCATGCAACTGAAGGGTTTCAGTTCAGTTTTGATTTTAAATCATTATTTAAATTATTCACTTGCTGTTACCTTTTTCTTTCTTATTGAATAAAAAAATCCCCCCTAAAATGTGGTTGTTTTCTTTTGATCAATTTGCCATCTATTGTTAGTGTATTGTATGAATATCAAGCAGAAACAAGCAAATAAACAAAAAAAAAGAAAATATTTTAAGAAAAAGATTGGATCAAAATGCACGTATTTAGTGTAAAATCAAGCACAATGTCTACTAATATAGATAATATCATTAATTTTAGTTTTAATTCTTTTTAATTTTTTTTTAATTTTTTTTAATTTTAATTTTTTTTGGGGGGGGGGGGGGGGGGTTGTTGTGCATGCATCTGCCTCTCACTTCTGACCCATATACTCCCTTCTACTGCCAGGAAGCATGCACATTTCATAATTCTGCTATAGTGACAGTGGTACTTTGGCCAGCTCCATGATCTGTAAGTCTCTTTTTCACTTTCAGTCGTGATATAACATTTTAACAATGCTAACTTTCAGCCATATAACTGACACTATATTTATAGCACAATATACACTGATGAAATTATAATCATAAAATGTCTCTATCGCCCACTGGTGTCTGGCTACAGTATAGGTCATAAACCCCGCCTCCTCGGATGGGACCGGGGACAAACTAAGATAAAAAAAGTTCTCCTCAGATATTTTTTTTCCGCAAAGATGCTTACTTTCATTATCAGTAGTTCTCATCACGCTGATTTGTGTTTAAATTATGTCATTTCTTTCTCTCTCCACTGGGTCCAGAGGACATCCTAGAACAGAGCTGACCCTCTGGATCACCCTGTTCAGTCTTTTTCTGTCTCAGTCTCAGCCTGAAAGACCCTTACAAATAAGTGCGTAATTGGTTCGAATACAGTGTAATTTAATGACCACATTGTTTTGAGGCAACATGGGCTAATTTGCTGAATTGTGATAATTTACATAATAAAAAAAATTGTAATGCCTTGATAGAGTTATTGTGAAAAGTTTTAAATGACTCATGAGTATAGGACTGCTTTTGATTTAGATTTAGGATTTTATAGTGGATATTGCTGTGTTTACAAGGTTCTATAATAAAGGAAGCAGTACATGCTGTTACCCTGTCAGACCAGGGGTGCCGCTAATGAGGCTGGGTAAGAGAGAGGGGAGAAGAAGAAAGTAGAGAGGTAAAAAAGGTGGAGTGCTGCTGTAAAGGCTGAAATAAAGTGTTGAACCCAGACTTGTCCTCTCCTCCGCTACCTGATTACAAACTCAACAAATTGGCGACGAGGATGAGCGCTTCAGTGCCGAGCCCACCGCCCTTTTTGCAACATGCGGGTGAGCCGGGTATACCAGTTATGACGTGGCGCAAATTCTTTGAGAACTACATGCTAGTGATAAATGCTACGGGAGATGCATGGCCGGAGGCGAGACGACGAGCCGTCTTATTATTGCTTGGGACCAGAGGGACAACGACTGTTCTACACACTGCCGAATCAAGGTACAACGTTTGCTGACGCCATGACTGCGCTTGAAAACCACTTTGCCCCTAAAGTGAATGTAGTGGCATGCAGGCACACATTCAGACAGCGAGTTCAGCGGGCTGATGAAACTGTGACCTAGTATGTTTCCGCCCTCAGAGCGTTAGCTGTGCCATGTGGTTTTGGAATAATGGAGGGTGAAATGATTCGGGATCAGCTTGTTGCTAATGCTAATCTCAGTGTTGTTAAAGATAAATTGCTGCTGGAGGAGGACCTTACATTGGACAAGGTAGTTACTTGCGTTTCAGGTGGAGGCTGCGGTCAAGAATGCTACACTCCTCTCTTCTGCGCCCACAGCCCAGACTGCTGCAGTACAAGCTGTGGAGGTGAAGGACACACGTCTTCGGGGAAAAAGAGGAACGCGACCAGCTCAAGCTCGGAGACCTACATCTAAAGAATGGCACAAAAAGGCAAGTGATAAAGAGGAACAGCGTCATTGTTTCAGATGTGGATCCGAGAAACACCTGGCTAATGATAAAAACTGTCCAGCAGCAAAAGTAAAATGTAAATGGTAAAAATAAATGGCCTGTATTTGTATAGCGCTTTACTAGGGACCCCAAAGCGCTTTACACATCCAGTCATCCACCCATTCACACACAAATTCACACACTGGTGATGGCAGCTACATTGTAGCCACAGCCACCCTGGGCCGCACTGACAGAGGCGAGGGTGCCGGACACTGGCGCCATCAGGCCCTCTGACCACCACCAGTAGGCAACAGGTCAAGTGTCTTGCCCAAGGACACAACGATCGAGACTGTCGGAGCCGGGGCTCGAACTGGCAACCTTCCGATTACAAGGCGAACTCCCAACTCTTGAGCCATGATCGCAACAAAAAAGGGCACTTCGCCAGAGTTTGTAAATCAGCTGTAGCAGTGGTCAGGGAAGTAGTTGTTCCCGAGTTTACAGTTTTATGTGTTGATGATCACAAACCAATGACTGCATCATGTGATAAGATTATATGCAAAATGAACATTGAAACACCACAGGGAAACTCTGAGGTTCTGCAGTTAATTGTGGATACAGGAGCTTCAGTATCTATCCTTCCAGAAGCCATCTACAAAGAACATTTTGCACCCTGTGCTTTGACTGAACCGAAAGTTAAGCTTGTCACTTATGCAAAAGGTGACTTGCCTGTCATTGGCTGCCTACAGGCTTCAGTGAGGATTGCAAACAATGACAGAAAAGTCCCAGGATCATTCTTCATAGTTAAAGATGGATCACCTTTTCTGGGGTTGGACTTAAATAAAGCACTTAACATTGATATCATTGCTGGAAAAGTCATCAACAAAGGAGAGGATCCTGCAAGAGGATCACCAGCCAGTAAACAAACATGCATGGTGAATAACATTGATTCTTCTTCTTCCCATCATCTCGGAGCTGTTAAAGGGTTCATCCACAAAGGTCAAGTGAACAAGACAGTACAGCCGGTTCGTCAAAAACTGCGGCGTCTACCACTCAGATACGGGAGGTGTCAGCTGAATTGAAACGTCTACTCCAAGCAGGCATCATCGAACCAGTGGATGCAGCTGAATGGGTGAGTCCTCTAGTGGTTGGAAGAAAAAATAAGGGAGACTTAAGACTTTGTGTGGATCTGTGTGAACCTAACAAGAGTGTGATCATGGACTGTTACCCTCTTCCTCACATGGAGGATTTGTTTGCACAGCTGGCTGGGGCTACACATGTTAGCCAGATTGATTTAAGTTCAGCTTATCACCAACTGCCTCTTCACCCTGATAGCCAAAGCCTCACAGCATTCATAACCCATGAAGGACTCTTCCAGTTTACGAGAGTCCCATTTGGACTTGCTTCAGCCCCTTCTGCCTTCCAAAAGATGATGCAAACAGTCCTAAAAGAGGAGACATAATATGACATAATAGTGTATGGACATTTCAGAGAAGAGCATGATGAACGGTTACAGGCTGTCCTCCAACGCCTGAAGGATGTCGGTCTGCAGATCAACTTCAACAAAAGTTGATTTGGACTAGGGCTGGGCAAAACGATTATTTTCCTAATCGATGAATCTAGCGATTAATTTTTTGATGCATCAATTAATCTAATGAAAAACAAATATAACAAAGGAAATCATAGCAAAAAATTAATAATATACAAACAGCAGCAATGGCGTCTTTGAACAAATAATGAAATGACAAGTTACCCCTAAGTAGGACTCTGTGACCAGACTTGTTCAAGCATCAGTGGTAAGGGAGATTTTGGATGTGGCTTTTTTTTAGTTCATTCCTTAGTTTCTCCACTGAAGTTTCATACTTTCTCTTCATCATGCTTGTAAAATGACGCTTAGACGGCAGAGTGTAACCTGGTTGGAAAGTGGTCAGCATTTCTTTGAATCCCTCACCCACAGCAAGTGGTCTCTTGTTTTTTAAAATCATAGATAAGACGCTCTCAGTAAGTACAGCCACCTCCTGGGGGGTGCATGGTGTACTTCTTCTCTGACAGTAGTCCTCCAGACTTTTCTGTTTATTCCTGAAATCATAAATCACACACAGCACACAGATGAATTTGAATAATTACTAAATAATTATATGGAAAGCATAATATCAAAATAATTTGATAAGGATCTGGTTGAGATAGATAGATAGATAGATAGATAGATAGATATACACACACATACTGTTATGCCATGTGCTTTCATAGCATAACAGTAAGAGGTTAATAATAATCCCCAATGTTGAACATATGATATGCAGTAATCATGATGGCTGGAAAAGATAACGTTTAAACAGCCATAGCTGATGGCACCTTTACTGGTGCACTGCTTTCTAGTCATTAGATGGCATAACTTTTGACCTATAAGTTCAAGCTGGAGAAGCATTATGTATAAAAACAGCGTTCAAATAGGATGAAACACATTAAATTTGACAAATCAAGAGTTCATTGTCATTTTGCTTTTGCAAGCACTTTAACAATGTTGTAATAGTGTCCACGACGGCTACGTTTAGCAGGTGGTGCATTATCATTGTTAACATTTTTCCTGCGGCCAATTCGCTGTCTCACATTTTTGTCTTTCGCCGATTCTGATAATCAGCCTGCGTGCATTCCGACTCATTTTGCCAGCATGGGCCACAAACCAAAAAAACAATAACAACTAAACAGCAGCTGCTATATGTTACTGCTAAGCAGCTTAAATGAGTTTTGCATTTACGGAGGTTGGGTGTTTATCTCTGTGTCTATGAGCGAGTGTATGTCCACGTGGGGGGGGTGTGTCTGGATGAATTAACGAGTAAAAACTAGCGTTAGTAAAAAAGTTGAAAACTTACGGTGGTTTGTCCTTTGCAGAAGCTGCTCCTGGATGCAGTCGTTTGAGGTGCTGGTGCATAGCCGTCGTGCTTTTATGATAGGCCATTTCCACCTCACAAAGCCGGCAAACGACTGAATCACTTCCTTTTCTGTTAAAATATCCCCATACTGTAGAACTGCGTGTTCGGGTGGAGTGATTTAAGTTGATTGCAACTGCCTCACTCATGATTCCGCTACTCGCTGCCGCCATGTCTTTTTTTGAAAGTGACGAAGCATCGACGCAGATTTTTTTTTACGTTGACGTATTTTTTGCGTCGACGTAATCGATTACGTCGACGCGTTGTCCCAGCCCCAATTTGGACAGACATCTATTCCGTTCTTGGGACTCGTCATTTCCAAGGATGGCCTGAGCCCCGGCCCAGACCACCTGACTGCCATTGCCAAAGGCCCTGCACCAAAGGAAATGGCTGCTCTTCATTCCGTCTTAGGCTTGACTTTGTGGTTCAGCAAATTCCTACCAAACTATGCAACTGTGGTTGAATCACTTCATGAGCTACTTCGGACAAGTCAGACGGCTGAACTTCAATGGACTGATACAGCAAATGAAAGCGTCAACAAACTGAAGGAAATGCTACTAAAAAGCCCAGCACTGGCAATCTTCAACCCAGGGGTCCGTTCTTCGTACCTCGCTAAGTAAGTTAGCTGGATTTGATTGTTGACGATTTCGCGTGATCTTGGATCGTTCGGTTCTCCGAAGCTCATCCGGGACTTGCTGTCATAGCAACAGATCCGTAAGCATAAACCTGCTCGGGAGCAGGCTTACTTTATGTAAACAGGATTAGATCGCGGCCACTCAGGTATGTCCGCTTCATTTATACGAAAGCAACAGCGATATTTTACCACTGTTTTACCATAAATAAATATTATCAATGTAACTAAAGATAATGCAGTACTTGATCCTTTTATTGATTCCATACAGATACATACAGGTCATTTCCTAAAAAAAGGGAAATGTACTATTAACTCATTCACTGCCAGCGATTGGCAGTGAATGAGTTAAACCCATTGACTCATTCACTGCCATTGACGGCTATAGACGTCAATGGCAGTGAATGAGTTAATCATTCTATTTCATGTATTTGATTATTACAGATGTAATTCATATTTTAGAGTAGTAATTGTAAATTACTTCATGTAATCAAGATGAGAGACCACGGCTATAAAAGCGAAGGTGGATTTGGGAAGTCTGTCGCAGCCATGTCCTGTCCTTATACGCGAGCCACCCATTGCGGAAGGTGCAAGATTGATAAGGAGAGTTTTCAGAATTCAGCGTATATTGCGGGATAGACAGGATCCTTTAGCTCAGCGCGACAGTGTGATCATAGAGAGATATCGATTTTCCCGTGAGGGTATTATTTACTTAACCAACTTGTTGACGAGGGGGTGCAGGACCACCACCTGTCTTTTTGTGCTCTGCACTTTTCTTGGTTGCTGTTATAAACAAACAAACAGATTATTTCAGGGTCTCTTTTCAAGAGACTAAAAGCAATATAAGTGATAAATATTACCATTCTGTAGAATATTCTTATATTTCACTTTTACTTGTTCCCATGTTCTAGTGGGTCCTGTTGTGGCTCTAATGTGAAAGAGGATATAATGTAATATAATATAATAAATTTACCCTACCGCCTACTGGTGTTGGCCAGAGGGGCCGGTGGCGCGATATGGCAGCCTGGCTTCTGTCAGTCTGTCCCAGGGCAGCTGTGGCTACAACCGTAGCTGCTTCCACCAGTGTGTGAATGTGAGAGTGAATGAATAATGGTATTGTAAAGCGCTTTGGGTGCCTTGAAAAGCGCTATATAAATCCAATCCATTATTATTGTTATTATTAAATTACTTACGAGTTTAATTTGTCAGCAACTTTCTGCCAGCCCTCTCTCCTTGCTTTTGCAGCCTTTGCAGTGTTCCCTTGCGTTTTAATTAAACTCTGAAACTCCTGAAATCCCTCAATCAAGAGTCCTTGCTCTGCTGCCGAAAAATACCGACTTTTTCGCCGACCAATCAAAGGGTTGCCGATCAATGTTTCTACTATCGATGCGTAGCCCTGTTAAGCCACCCAGTGATCTCACATTACTTCATCCAGCTATACTAATCGTCAACAACAGATGTGTTCGGAGAACCGGAATAGCGAGCTCAAAGTTAGCGCGATGATTTGATCTTGGATGTGTCATTTGATCTTGGATGTAGTAAGCGAGGTACGAAGAACGGACCCCAGATCTGCCAACGTTCATCACCGCTGATGTGTCAGATTGGTCTTGGAGCTGTTCTGACCTAGATGAACTCAAACAATGAGGAACGGGTTGTTGCTTTTGGTTCCCGCACCCTGTCCCCAGCTGAGAGGAAATATTCAACAATTGAAAAAGAAGCCCTCGCCTGCGTATGGGCTGTCGAAAGATGGAGGATGTACATATGGGGACCTAGATTTACTCTGAGAACTGATCACCAGGCCCTCACCACCCTGTTAAGTACTAAGGGGATGAACAGAGCTGGCATGAGGATGGCATGTTGTTCAGCCAGACTGATGTTTCCAGTATGACTTAGAGTACTGTCCAGGAAGCCAAAATGTTATAGCTGACTGTATGTCTCGTGTTACCCTGCATACCACAAACACAAGTGAAGACTCTGAACAGGACTTAATCACAGAGATTGCTGAAATTTCTCCTCAGCTAACAGCGCTTCCACTGGCAGACTTCAAAGCAGAATGTGAAGACTATCCTGAATTAACAAAACTAAGACAGATCGTTCTTTCGGGCTGGCCAAAAGAAAGCAAATCCTTACCAGATGATGTCAAACCCTACTTCCTGGTCCGACATGAACTGGCAGCAGAGTCACCGCTGATATTTAGAGGAACACGGCTGATCGTTCCCAAATCTCTGCGGACTAAACTCAACATTCTGCCACCACCGAAGGATGCTGGACAATATGACCACATCAGATCCAAAGTGACATTGACACTAGGGGTGGAGGAAAAAATCGATACTGTGTAGTATCGTGATATTTTGTTTGCTAATAATGTATCGATACAGGGACAGCAGAAATCGATATTTTGTTACAAAAAAAGTTTTTGTGGATTGGAACATGCTCTGACTTCAGAGCACGTTGATCAGCTCCTTTTTCTGAGCAAGAATCCTGACACTGTCCAAATGTGTTTAACTTTTTTTTTTTTGGCAGCAATAAACATGACAGTTTACTTATTTTAATTTAAGACATGTTTTATTTTAATTAAGTTTAAAACTTTTTTATTTAATGTAAAATTATATTTTGTTTTCATTTACTTTCAAATTCTTCAGTTGCTGAATGGGCTGCATAGTTTTCATAAAATGCATAGTTCAGAATAGCTATAATTGTACCAGATGGTTGCATTCAGTTAAGTTGGACTAGACTGTAATACAAACCGTTCAGTTTGTCAACAATAAAACTGAGTGTGAGACTTTGTTATTAGATAAAATGAATATTGATTAAGTTTACCTTTATGTACAGAATCTGAATATCGCAAAATATTTTTAAAAAATTGCAATAATATCGTATCGTGGGATGTATGGTGATTCCCACCTCTAATTGACACAGAAAAGAAGTGCACTTTATACAGACAGAGAGGTGCTAAACCTACTAAAGTGACTGTGGGTGCTTCAGTGAGAGTATGCCATTCCATGTGGGAAAAGGAGAGCCACAATACACCAAGCCGCTGGAGGTACAGCAGCAGATGGGTGAGAGTTCTTTCATCCTCGGCGATGGGAGAAGATGGAATGCAGCGCATCTCTCACTCGTCCCAGAGAACTCAACACACGCAAAGAGCTGATACAGAGGCGGAAAACATCAGCTCAGCACAGACAGCTACACGTCCCACCCTGCAGAGGGACAGACAACCACCAAGATGGAAAAAAGACTTTGTTATGAAATAGTTCAGAGGTAAAAAGAAAGGAGAAATATGCAGATGTGAGAAATGACTGAATGGAAAGTGCATTTGAGTTTCATTACCTCTCTTTAATTCCAGCTGTGACTTCTGATAAGCTGAGAAGAAGGCACACGGTTGTTCCTTTTGATTCAGGGTTGATCTGGGGCACGTTTACTTTGCCATTACAGTTCTTTTATCAGGATATATATAATACTGTTCTGAAGTTACTAATTGCCTCAAAAGTAAAAGGCTGTCGAATGTTTCATGTTGTGCTGCAAGGGAGAGAGTATTATTTGAGAAAAGGGGGGATGTTGTGTTTACAAGGTTCTATAATAAAGGAAGAAAATTAGCACATGCTGTTACCCTGTCAGACCAGGGGGGCCGCTAATGAGGCTGGGTAAGAGAGAGGGGAGAAGAAGAAAGTAGAGAGAGGTAAAAAAGATGGAGTGCTGCTGTAAAGCCTGAAATAAAGTGTTGAACCCAGACTTGGCCTCCGCTACCTGATTACAAACTCAACAGATATATAGACTTATATATAGAAATACTGTTTACATTTGAAACAACCATGTGGTGAAATTTCTTATTTTGGCATTCAAAGGTCATTATGAATACAACAGTGCTATTCAGGGAACTTGCACAGCCTGAGGGATTGACAGAGAAATGTAACAAAAACATAACTATGAGAAAGTGAATGAGCTGCTTTCTTTTTTTTTTTTTGTACCGAAGCTAGAATATAAAGTAATGAGTGGATATGGTAGAAAAACTGGTACACTGAGTTTAACTCTAGTAAGCAGTATGAAAGACAGTCACAGGGCATACTTGTGACATCCAGAAGCAAGAACAGAAAAAAAACCCCCAATGAACAGGTGAATTGGTCATGTACTGCACAAACTGAAACTGCCATATGATACCAGAGAGGCTTACTGTCTGCTGTCCTTTGTTATAACCTTAAA
Source organism: Aulonocara stuartgranti (assembly GCF_965226115.1). NCBI lineage: Eukaryota > Metazoa > Chordata > Actinopteri > Cichliformes > Cichlidae > Aulonocara > Aulonocara stuartgranti. The sequence continues at coordinate 31,619,433 of NC_138940.1, forward strand.
TACTGTTAAAGGGGAACTTGGGGAGTGTTGGGGAGTTCTATTTTCATAAAAAGCTACAAAAAATGATTCATTGTTGGCTTGTAGAAAACTATAAATCTGAAAAAAACAAATCTGTCAGTGGGTGGACTTAGAAAGTGAGTAAGGTTGCCAGACTCATCTTTACTTAAAACTTATGTAGCTGCTAACACCAGAATTTAAGATTCAAAGAAAATATTTTTTTGACCCTCAATAAGCAACATTAAGCAATAATTTTGAATAAAATGCAGTAAAATATATAAAATCAAGGGTTTATTTATCCAAATACTTAATGTTTGGGGAAAATGTGTCTGGTATAAACTAAATTTATATCAATCAAAGTTTATTTGATCAGATTCCATTAAATTTAACTTTTGTTTTAACTAAATATATATCTTTTTTTTTATTTAAATGACTTAGAATCTGTTCAAAGGAGGATACAAAAGGGAGCACAGAAAGGAGGCAAACAAAAAGGTTGCAACAAAAGGTTATTTCATTGAACTTATGGATGACAGAAAAAAGTCACCGAGGGGGAGAAGAATGAGTCCAAACAAGAGTCCAGTGAAGGTGATTCAAACAGAAGAACAATGCAAATCCGGAAAGAGAACAGTTGGACAAAGACAGCGGCAGGAAGTAAAATGAGCTAAAACATCTCATATTTATTGAATTTATTTTTGCCTCCTCATCACCTCTTTCCTCCATCCTGTGATTACTCTTAGTACACCATGACAAACAATGTTTCAGTTCCTGAAATGCATGTGGAAGACAGAAGAGAGGAGGCATTCATGCATCCATTTGCAAAGTGTTTTGCACTGGATACCAGGAGTGTATAAAATAGGTGTGACACACAACTGAAATAGACAATCCATGATGGAAGGAGGACTCTTCATACTACTGCTTCTTTGTATTCAAAAGTAGTTTCAGTTATTTGACCTCAGATCAAAGTTTTCTCCTTGAATCTTTGTGTGTATGTGTGTCTCTGTTAAAGCTGTAGTATCTACTCCTTTCTCATTGTCTCACTTTGTGGCTCCTTCTGCTCACATATCTAGTGCGAGGGACCTAAATAAGAGAAGATGCACAAGCGCAATCGAGAATGCAAAAAGTAAGAAATAAGAAAGGGGTAGATTGAAAGGTTAACCTAAATACTAAAGACAAAATAGTTCGCATCACCCTTTAATTGAGTCCATAGTGCTATCTAGTATTCAAAGGAATCTTCAGACTCTCCAAAGGCAATTTCAGTGCTGTCAGAGTTTAGTTTTCTGTTTTTAAATTTACTAGATGACAACTAGTATTTAGGGGAAGGAGGAAGAAGAAATGTTTTGGTGTGGTGAAGCTGACATGGCATTAGAAGCAGCTCAGAGAATTGTTTCACACACTGTTTTCTGTAGAAAGAGAGACAGAGCGAGCAAATCTCATTTCTCATTATGGAACCTGGCATTCTGTAACAGCTAAGGGCCCCAACTGGGACAAAGTGTAAATTCAGAAAAAGCAGTACTGATATTTTTATAGTGTCAGTGGCTGCCAGTGCTACTTGCTACTCAGCACGCTGCTGTCTCTGTCCATGGTCCTGAAACAACTAGGCACATTTTTTTTTTCTTCTTCTAAATGTGTTTTTATCTCTGATATTACTACTTCCACTCGGTTCTATTACGCAAGTCCTTTGCTGTTCCTGCTTGTAGTAATAATCGTTTAATATTTTAAATGTTCATTCAATCAAGTCATGTGAACACTTTATTAAAAAATGGAAATGGAAAAGTAGAATTCCTTAAGCACATCATACATATCTTTTACCAGAAGATTTTTACTATAAATATATTACCTAGATTACATTTCAGGAACACAATATGATTTCATAGATTTCTCAAGAGTTAACACTTGTAACAAAATGATTCAAAGTGAGCACATTTTGCACATGATTGTCTCCGGATCTGTAATCAGTCAAACCTACAGAATAGAGAGAGCTGTAACCGTGGTGCTGAAACGTTTAGTTTTGCGCCATAGTTAAAACTTAATATTTGACACCATAATGTATGCGATGCTCATCAATGATAAAATAGCATTCCGAGGAAGATTTGTTTTTCGTATGATAAATAAATATAGGTTTAGAGACTCTTGATATGATGACATGTAAGTGTAACTAGATAGAAACAACTCTTGGTGCCGCTGTGGGCTAGCACAAAAGCAGCACATTCATCTCCACCCACTATTACTGCATAAATATCAGTTATAGTTGTTCAGAGGAATCCGCTCGTTGCACGAATTCTATTTTGTTTCCATCCTTTAAGAAATCTTTAATGTTTTTTGGAATAATACTTTGTTTTTGTACACAGCAATTTCTTCTCCTTCTTACGGGTCTTTTGTCCCATGATGGCAGACGGCAAAAGATTTCCGGCGGTAGACCCGATCTTCTGCTTTGCTTGCTTTGTTGTAACACTGCAGCTCGCTTACGGAGATCTGAGCTATTCTTTTCCCGAGGAGATGAAACGAGACTCCGTGATTGGAAATATAGCCAAGGATCTCGGTTTTGATCTGATGACTTTATCTTCCCGGAAAGCTCGTGTTGATTTTGAGGGATCTCGTAAAAGCTACTGTAATATTAATCTGAGAACGGGGGATCTGATCACACCGGAAAGAATCGACAGAGAAAGCCTTTGTGCCAAGAAACCTTCATGTGTTGTGCAAGTGGATCTGGTGTTAGAAAATCCGTTAGAGCTTCATCGTGTAAGTCTTCATATACAAGACGTGAACGACAACTCGCCAAAATTCAAGAAGAATTTGATTGAGATGGAAATACGCGAGTCGGCAGACAGAGGTAACCGCTTCTCAATAGAGCAGGCCCGTGACGCAGATATAGGTCAAAATGCTGTGCAAAGGTACGAGCTTCAAAAGAACGACAACTTTATTCTGGCTGTTGACAGCAACAAGGTTGAACTCGTACTGGAAAACACTCTTGATAGAGAGAAACAAAGCGAGATGAATTTACTTCTCACAGCTTTGGACGGTGGATCTCCTCAGAGATCCGGTTCCGTAGTCATACGCGTCACTGTGCTGGATGCCAATGATAACGCCCCAGTGTTCAGCCAGGCCGTTTATAAAGCCAGTCTGCCTGAAAACTGTCCTTTAGATACAACAGTGATTAAAGTCAGTGCGACAGACGCAGACGAAAGACTGAACGGAGATGTAACGTATGACTTAAGTCAGGTGTCTGACGACGACATAAATGTATTTTCAATTGATCCTAAAACGGGAGAAATTAAAGTAACTGGTGTAATTGACTTTGAAGACAGAAATTCTTTTGAAATGAGAGCAGAAGCGAAAGATGGTTTAGGTCTAACTTCTTACGCCAAAGTGTTAATAGATGTGACTGATGTAAATGATAATGCACCAGGGATATTTGTAAAATCACTCACTAACCCCACACCGGAGAACGTACCAACTGGTACAGAGGTGGGCATTATTAATGTGCAGGACAGAGACTCCGGGAATAACGGGCAGGTCCACTGTTCGATCCAGCAGGGTGTCCCCTTTAAGTTGGTTCCTTCTATTAAAAACTATTATTCTCTGGTGACCACAGGACAACTGGACCGTGAACTAGTGTCTGATTACAACATTACAATCACTGCCACTGACGAGGGCTCTCCACCTCTGTCCTCTTCTAAAAGTGTTCAGTTATCTGTAGCAGATATCAACGACAACCCACCTGTGTTTGATAAGCAGTCGTACAGCGCATATGTGAGTGAGAATAATAAACCTGGCTCCACTTTATGTTCCGTTAGTGCTCGAGACCCCGACTGGAGACAGAACGGTACAGTGGTTTATTCTCTGTTAGCTGGTGAGGTGAACGGTGCCCCGGTGTCCTCCTATCTGTCTGTGAACGGAGACACGGGTGTGATCCACGCTGTGAGGTCGTTTGATTATGAACAGTTCAGGAGCTTCAAAGTCCACGTGATGGCCAGAGACAATGGTTCTCCTCCTCTCAGCAGCAACGTGACCGTGAGTGTGTTCATCTCAGATGTGAATGACAACTCTCCTCAGATCCTGTACCCCTCCCCAGAGGGCAATTCCTTCATGACCGAGCTGGTCCCCAAAGCTGCACACGGAGGGTCTCTGGTGTCCAAAGTGATCGCGGTGGACGCAGACTCCGGACAGAACGCCTGGCTGTCCTATCAAATAGTCAAATCCACTGATCCGGGAATTTTTACCATTGGTGTCCACAGCGGAGAGATCAGGACACTGCGGGACATTTCTGAATCTGACAGCATGAAACAGAACCTTGTAGTGGCAGTGAAAGATAACGGACAGCCCTCTCTGTCTGCCACCTGTTCCATGTATTTACTTATTTCTGATAACTTGGCTGAGGTGCCAGAACTGAAGGATCTGTCTTATAATGAGAGCAATTCCAAACTGACTTCTTATCTGATCATTGCGCTGGTGTCTGTGTCCACATTTTTTCTGACTTTCATTATCATCATCCTGGGTTTGAGGTTTTGTCGCAGGAGAAAGCCCAGACTGTTATTTGACGGAGCAGTTGCCATCCCCAGCGGTTATCTCCCTCCTAATTACGCAGATGTTGATGGCACAGGAACTTTACGCAGCACTTACAACTATGACGCGTACCTGACCACAGGTTCAAGAACCAGTGACTTTAAGTTTGTGACATCGTATAATGACAACACGCTGCCTGCTGACCAGACTCTGAAGAAAAGTCCATCAGACTTTGCTGATCCGTTTGAAGTGGTGGAGGCTTTTGATGAGGTAGGGATGCTCAGAACCTTTCCATTTAAGTTAAACGTCTTTAATATTTCTCTGGCTACATTGTTCTTTCACTAATTACAATCTAAGAGGCATCGTTACACGGTCAATCGAAGTTGTTTGTCGCAACACGAGGGTATGAAACAGTGTATTTAGTGTTTGCCCCTTAAATTCACTAGTCCCACAATAGTTATGGCAGGAAAAAATTGCCACCATCGCCAGCTCGGGAATTTCACTCAACGAAATAACTAAAAGCACCAGTAAGGCGCACAGGTTCGTTCCACTAAAGATGTGGCAGGAGACAAGGTTCCGAAATTCGGAAATGCAACCTTAGTATTCTAAAACAAAGCAATACCCCCCCCCCCCCCCCCCCCCACCACCACCACCACACACAAACCAAAACAAAACAAAGCTAGTTTTTAAATTTCTATACATTCAACCATGTGGGTGGCGTTAATGCTTTAATGTAACTTTACACCAAGGAATCCTATAATAGGCTACATTAACGTAACAACAGTTCTAGCGAAATAAATTAAACGATTCTTGGTGAAATAAATATAATTGCAACATTAACCTTACATCAGACATGTACAGAAACTTACATAAATTAAAATAATTAAGGTCTCAATTAGGATGTCGAACACGGTCGCAGCTGAAGTGGCAGAGCGATGAGCGAAGCACCGCTGACGCAAACAATGCCAGTGAACAAATCATAACATAACAAAAAAAAAGAAATAAAGCAGCATAAACGAGAACCAAAGAGAAGTACAAAACGGAGAAACACAACAGCGAGTTATCCTGAAGAGAGGCAGCAGCTTTCATATATGAAAAGTGACATATTACATTTAATAAATCGGCAATTTAAATGCAAAGCCGAACCCAGAGGACAGGTTAGCTAATACATACCAGGCCCACTGAACTACTCCACCTAGACAGGAGAGGAGCGCTTCCCAACCCAGCAGCAACAGATGACACAACATGCCAGCAATTTCTACCTTGCAAACAGTTCGAGGCAGAGAATAGTTTATGTCCAAAACTACCAATATTGAGAAGAGCGCGATACATACCTCTTCTGTTGTATCATGCTCGCCTGGGAGGTGGAATGGTTAACTGTGGTTAACTTCACACCCCAGCACAAAAAGGAGACGCCACAAGTAAGAGGCTTCTGGACTGATGGAACATTCTTACAAGACTTTGCCACGTTTAATCGATGGTAAGGTCTTAGGAAGTGTAATTAAAAACGGGATATTGTCTCTGTGTCAGCCCAGGCATGGTTTTCGTTTCATGACTATGAATGGACGAATTATTATTATTATTATTATTATTATTATTATTATTATTGTTACATACTCTTGAAACAGTTGGCCCTAACAAGATAAAATGTAAAAACAGCTCTGTGTGGCACTGAAAGGCTCTTCTGGTGTTCTCGCGCAGCCCAGTAGGAAAATGTATTTTTGTGTCTCGGTTATTCAGAACGCATTTCTGTTATATTAATTATTTTCATATGTAACAAAATGTATAATGTATTGTAACTCATCCAAATGCCCTGACGCACTTTAGGACAATGTGTTCTTTTACTGTTAAAAATGTACAGTGTTTATACACTCAAAGTTATGTTGGCCCTCTCTTTTGGAGATTTAAACATTTCGCAATAATAATGTTTAGGAATACGGTTTATGCAAACTTTTACCTAGCAAAAGCAAAGGCATTATATGTATAAGTTACAATCCAAATCTCGTTTACACGGACAGGCATACGGTATACCTGTGAAGTGAAGACCTTCATCCTGTGCTTAGTCTATTATATTGCAGAAATCACACGGAAGTTTTAAGCTGATAATCACAGGTAATTTAAATATGATGAATTGCTGCCACAATCCGGATTTAAATTGCGAAAATATTTCAATACGTTCTGGTGTGAAGATGATAAAGTAACTCGTGGTGTCGCCCTTGTCTAACAGAAAATAATCTCTCGCCACTCCACCCACTATTGCATCGAAATCAGTTGTAAAGTGTCTGGATAATCTGGTAAAATCCCGGATAGAGATGTCGCAAATTGTTACCAGATAACCGAACATTTAGTTGTCTTGGTCCGACCTTCTTTTTTGTGCTGCACAGTACATTTTCTTTGAAATTGACGGTCGATTTTTGTCAAGATGCGGGACAAAGGATTTTCAGCGCTAGGCCCGATCTTCTGCATTTCTTCCATTTTTGTAACACTGCACCTCGTTTGTGGAAATCTGAGCTATTCCTTTCCCGAGGAGATTAAACGAGACTCAGCAATTGGAAATATAGCAAAGGATCTCGGTTTTGATTTGAGGACTTTATCTTCCCGGAAGGCTCGTGTTACTTTTGAGGGCACTCATAAGCGTTACTGTGATATTAATATGAGAACGGGGGATCTGATCACATTGGAGAGAATCGACAGAGAAAGCCTCTGTGCCAAGAAACCTTCATGTGTTGTGCAAGTGGATCTGGTGTTAGAAAATCCGTTAGAGCTTCATCGTGTAAGTCTTCATATACAAGACGTGAACGACAACTCGCCAAAATTCAAAAAGAATTTGATTGAGATGGAAATACGCGAGTCAGCAGTTAAGGGTAACCGCTTCTCAATAGAGCAGGCCCGTGACGCAGATATAGGTCAAAATGCTGTGCAAAGGTACGAGCTTCAAAAGAACGACAACTTTATTCTGGCTGTTGACAGCAACAAGGTTGAACTCATACTAGAAAATACTCTTGATAGAGAGAAACAAAGCGAGATGAATTTACTTCTCACAGCTTTGGACGGTGGATCTCCTCAGAGATCCGGTTCCGTAGTCATACGCGTCACTGTGCTGGATGCCAATGATAATGCCCCAGTGTTCAGCCAGGCCGTTTATAAAGCCAGTCTGCCTGAAAACTGTCCTTTAGATACACCAGTGATTAAAGTCAGTGCCACAGACGGAGACGAAGGAGTGAACGGAGATGTAACGTATGACTTAAGTCACGTGTCTGACGACGACATAAATGTATTTTCAATTGATCCTAAAACGGGAGAAATTAAAGTAACTGCTGTGATTGACTTTGAAGACAGAAATTCTTTTGAAATGAGAGCAGAAGCGAAAGATGGTTTAGGTCTAACTTCTTACGCCAAAGTGTTAATAGATGTGACTGATGTAAATGATAATGCACCAGTTATATATCTAAATTCAGTGTCTAACCCCACACCGGAGAACGTGCCAACTGGTACAGAGGTGGGCATTATTAATGTTCAGGACAGAGACGCTGGGAATAACGGGCAGGTCCACTGTTCGATCCAGCAGGGTGTCCCCTTTAAGTTGGTTCCTTCTATTAAAAACTATTATTCTCTGGTGACCACAGGACAATTGGACCGCGAACTAGTGTCCAATTACAACATTACAATCACTGCCACTGACGAGGGCTCTCCACCTCTGTCCTCTTCTAAAAGTGTTCAGTTATCTGTAGCTGATATCAACGACAACCCACCTTTGTTTGATGAGCAGTCGTACAGTGCATATGTGAGTGAGAATAACAAACCTGGCTCCACTTTATGTTCCGTTAGTGCTCGAGACCCCGACTGGAGACAGAACGGTACAGTGGTTTATTCTCTGTTAGCTAGTGAGGTGAACGGTGCCCCGGTGTCCTCCTATCTGTCTGTGAACGGAGACACGGGTGTGATCCACGCTGTGAGGTCGTTTGATTATGAACAGTTCAGGAGCTTCAAAGTCCACGTGATGGCCAGAGACAACGGTTCTCCTCCTCTCAGCAGCAACGTGACCGTGAGTGTGTTCATCTCAGATGTGAATGACAACTCTCCTCAGATCCTGTACCCCTCCCCGGAGGGCAACTCCTTCATGACCGAGCTGGTCCCCAAAGCTGCACACGGAGGCTCTCTGGTGTCCAAAGTGATCGCGGTGGACGCAGACTCTGGACAGAACGCCTGGCTGTCCTATCAAATAGTCAAATCCACAGATCCGGGACTTTTTACCATTGGTGTCCACAGCGGAGAGATCAGGACACACCGGGACATTTCTGAATCTGACAGCATGAAACAGAACCTTGTAGTGGCAGTGAAAGATAACGGACAGCCCTCTCTGTCTGCCACCTGTTCCATGTATTTACTTATTTCTGATAACTTGGCTGAGGTGCCAGAACTGAAGGATCTGTCTTATAATGAGAGCAATTCCAAACTGACCTCTTATCTGATCATCGCGCTGGTGTCTGTGTCCACGTTTTTTCTGACTTTCATCATCATCATCCTGGGTTTGAGGTTTTGTCGCAGGAGAAAGCCCAGACTGTTGTTTGATGGAGCAGTTGCCATCCCCAGCGGTTATCTCCCTCCTAATTACACAGATGTTGATGGCACAGGAACTTTACGCAGCACTTACAACTATGACGCGTACCTGACCACAGGTTCTAGAACCAGTGACTTTAAGTTTGTGACATCATACAATGACAACACGCTGCCTGCTGACCAGACTCTGAAGAAAAGTCCATCAGACTTTGCTGATCCGTTTGAAGACATCACAACATCTTCTGAGGTAGAAAAACGCAACTTCTTTCCCACATATATAAACATATAAACCTAGACTTAGAACTTTTATTGTCATTGTCCAGTTTCTTGCACAACAAAATTAGGTAGGAAGACCACAAAGGTGCAACAAGTAAAGAAAACAATGTACAAAGAAAAAAAGCAATATCTATCTATCTATCTATAATTTTTTTCCACCAACTGTGTTCAGGAAACCATAGTTTTAAGTTTATATTTTTGAGTGAAAACAGTCACATTTAACTATTCCACTGGCTCAACATAAAACTGCCTTTCAGGGTCTGAGACAACAGCAACATCAAAGTTCCTATCAGAACTCAATCAGTATAGACAACAGTAGTGACCTGTCAAGAAACAAATATACAAAAATAAAACAAATTGTTCTTTGGAACCCATAATTCACAGTTCAACTGACAAAAAAGTACAATGTAAACTTTCATTTTAACTTTTTAAGGGAGAACATCATGAACTCACTTTGATTTCTCTACACAGCCGAAGTACACACACAGGAATCACACAGAAAGTGATCTCCCCTCTGAATCAAACAGAAAAATAAAAAGTTGTGCAAAGTGAACAACAGTGTAAACTTAACAACTCTGAAATCTGTTAGGACACTCTGTCATTACTCACACCAACCCGCTCTTCAATCCTGCTCACAGCAGGTAACCCTTGAACATACACCCGTTGCACGTTCAGAATTCTACAAAAATCATCACAAACACGGAGTCATCGCATAATAAACTTAGTTTCCTAGGCTAATTACCGTCTCCGACAACACCGACGACAATATTTTGCAGTATTTTACACTTTTCTAGCACATTTACCTCACGTGTAGATAGCCGCGCAAACTTTTGCAGCCTCTAACTCTCTAGTGTTCCCGCTTGCAGCGTGACACGAACCTGAGTACAAGCATGGTCTGGCTTAAGGTGGCTCTTAAAGGGACGGTGTACCCCCAAAACGCAAGGTCTAATCATCACCATGACAACTCTACAAACAGACTGTTAAAACACAATCACCTCTTCTTAAACCTTTTTTATGTGTAGTGTTAGTTCTCTTGGCTACAGTTTCCCCTGCTACGTGTCAACGTCCTAGGTAACCCCCTGCACATCCACCATTCCCCTAAATTTGGTGGCATAGAGAACCATACCAGCTAAGACATGGGAGACTACATCTGGACTTCAAAAGTCAACTCCCAGCCCATTGTTCCTTCAGTGGTGCTAGTTTCAGTCATTATGCAACAGTCATTAAGAACAACAACTCAGTGTTTAAGAAAAAAATGGGGCCATTTTAGCATTAATTAAACCCACAGACAAATAACTCAATTTATTTTCCAAGTAATCTAACAGTTTTTGGCTTTGCTAACATAACTGAATTTGGGATGAATTTGAACTGGGATTTATGAGCAACAGGTGAACACATGCAATTGAAACAGATATTTTACTTGCAGGAAATGGACCTCTGAATAGCTACACAGAAATTCCAACAACAAAAAAAATCTAATTATTTCCAATAATTCGTTTTTAAAAAATAAAATAACATTTGTAACATTTCTAATTTAAAAATATATTAAATGAAAATAATTTGCTTTTCATTCAAGCAAAACGACATTTCAACATGACACTGAAACTTTTGAGCAGTGGCATTGAGCGCCAATGACATTTTGTTTAAAGAAAAGTGGAAAAGTGTATTTAGAGTGCAGCAGTAGCCTGCTCATTCTTTTATAATGTCGTTTCCAGGTCTCGACAGGGTCAACTGGTGCACTTTTTAGGCAATGTGATGGAAACAAAGCTTCAGTTTCGGATGCAGCCTTGCAGTAGTTAGCTTTGGGTAGAGTTTTAAAAATAAATTAGTCTTTACAGTAGTTATCTCTCATTGATTTTAGGAGACAACATTGCCCAATAACCATGCCAAATCTTACAGTACCTGTTCATGGTCCTGAAATACGATCCAGGGTTTCTTGGAGTAACTGGATCTGGAGACTTGTTTGGTATCTCCGAAATTCCATGTGAATTTCAATAATCAAAACTGTAGGTTTGTGTAATTCAGTTACCTCAGCTTATTGTCTCAAAAAGGAGAACCTTAGAACTTTTGTGTATTACAAAAATGTAAAATAAATTGAAGAATGTTAGGGTTTGTTGAGGCTCAAACAGTATACATTTGAGGGTAACAAACCAAATATCATTTTAAATGACTGTTATGGCATGACATCGGCATCTTACTCAGGCACAGTTAGCAAGGAATGCTTAATGTGTTTTAAATAATATTCACAACTGTTAAATATGGCCGAGAGCGGTCTTGGAGTGATTTACTTTTTTGTGAATAATTGAATACTAAGGAGATTAAAAGGTGACTCGTGGTGTCGCTGTTGACTAACGGAAAATAAACGCTTGCCACTCCACCCACTCCACTTACTGATTAGATATCAAATGCAGACTGCTGGAAAAACGCATATATCCGAACCTTCAGGACCCCGTACCTTGCTGTAAAGCTGTAAGGATTGCTGTGTATTTTGGAATAGATTTCACTTTGCAACTGTGGACAGTATAATTGCTGCAAGATGGGCTCTTTTCGAGTCAGGGTGGGAGACAAAGGATTTTCAATACCAGGGCCGATCTTCTTTGCCTCCTTTATTATAACGCTGCGCATCGCTCATGGAGATCTAAGTTATAATATTCAAGAGGAGATGAAACGAGACTCCGTGCTTGGAAATATAGCTAAGGATCTTGGGCTTGATCTGAGGACTTTGTCTTCCCGAAAGGCTCGCATTGATTTTGATGGATCTCGTAAGCGTTACTGTGACATTAATCTGAGAACGGGAGATTTGATCACATCGGAGAGAGTCGACAGAGAAAGCCTTTGTGGCAAGAAACCTTCATGTGTTGTGCAAGTGGATCTGGTGTTACAAAATCCTTTGGACCTCCATCGTGTAAGTGTTCATATTCAAGATGTGAATGACAACTCGCCAAAATTCAGAGAAAATTTGATTGAGATGGAAATAAGCGAGTCAACCGAGAAGGGTAGCCGCTTCTCAATAGAGCAGGCCCATGACGCAGATATAGGTCAAAATGCTGTGCAAAGGTACGAGCTTCAAAAGAACGACATCTTTATTCTGGCTGCTGACAGCAATAAGGTTGAACTCGTACTAGAGAATAAACTTGATCGAGAGAGACAAAAAGAAATGAATTTACTTCTCACAGCTTTGGACGGTGGATCTCCTCAGAGATCCGGCACCGTAGTCATACACGTCACTGTGGTTGATGCCAATGATAACGCCCCAGTGTTCAGCCAGGCCGTTTATAAAGCCAGTCTGCCTGAAAATTCTCCTTTAGATACACCAGTGATTAAAGTCAGTGCGACAGACGCAGACGAAGGAGTGAATGGAGATGTAACGTATGACTTAGGGCACATATCTGATGATAATATGAATGTGTTTACTATTGAACACAAAACGGGAGAAATTAGAGTAACTGGTGTAATTGACTATGAAGACAGAAGCTCTTTTGAAATCCCAGTGCAAGCCAAGGATGGTTTAGGACTAAAATCATATGCCAAAGTTATAATAGAGATTACTGACATAAACGACAATGCACCAGCAGTTTCTCTGGAATCGGTGTCTAACTCCATTCCTGAAAACGTGTCGCCTGGTACAGAGGTGGGCATTATTAACGTGCAGGACAGAGACGCTGAGAATAACGGGCAGGTCCGCTGTTCGATCCAGCAGGGTGTCCCCTTTAAGTTGGTTCCTTCTATTAAAAACTATTATTCTCTGGTGACCACAGGACAACTGGACCGTGAACTAGTGTCTGATTACAACATTACAATCACTGCCACTGACGAGGGCTCTCCAACTCTGTCCTCTTCTAAAAGTGTTCAGTTATCTGTAGCAGATATCAACGACAACCCACCTGTGTTTGATAAGCAGTCGTACAGCGCATATGTGAGTGAGAATAACAAACCTGGCTCCACTTTATGTTCCGTTAGTGCTCGAGACCCCGACTGGAGACAGAACGGTACAGTGGTTTATTCTCTGTTAGCTGGTGAGGTGAACGGTGCCCCGGTGTCCTCCTATCTGTCTGTGAACGGAGACACGGGTGTGATCCACGCTGTGAGGTCGTTTGATTATGAACAGTTCAGGAGTTTTAAAGTCCACGTGATGGCCAGAGACAACGGTTCTCCTCCACTCAGCAGCAACGTGACCGTGAGTGTGTTCATCTCAGACGTGAATGACAACTCTCCTCAGATCCTGTACCCCTCCCTAGAGGGCAACTCCTTCATGACCGAGCTGGTCCCCAAAGCTGCACACGGAGGCTCTCTGGTGTCCAAAGTGATCGCGGTGGACGCGGACTCTGGACAGAACGCCTGGCTGTCCTATCAAATAGTCAAATCCACTGATCCGGGACTTTTTACCATTGGTGTCCACAGCGGAGAGATCAGGACACTGCGGGACATTTCTGAATCTGACAGCATGAAACAGAACCTTGTAGTGGCAGTGAAAGATAACGGACAGCCCTCTCTGTCTGCCACCTGTTCCATGTATTTACTCATTTCTGATAACTTGGCTGAGGTGCCAGAACTGAAGGATCTGTCTTATAATGAGAGCAATTCCAAACTGACCTCTTATCTGATCATCGCGCTGGTGTCTGTGTCCACGTTTTTTCTGACTTTCATTATCATCATCCTGGGTTTGAGGTTTTGTCGCAGGAGAAAGCCCAGACTGTTGTTTGACGGAGCAGTTGCCATCCCCAGCGGTTATCTCCCTCCTAATTACGCAGATGTTGATGGCACAGGAACTTTACGCAGCACTTACAATTATGACGCGTACCTGACCACAGGTTCAAGAACCAGTGACTTTAAGTTTGTGACATCATACAATGACAACACGCTGCCTGCTGACCAGACTCTGAAGAAAAGTCCATCAGACTTTGCTGATCCATTTGAAGATCTCGATACTTCAATAGAGGTAGGATTCTGAAATAACCGGGTTATCAAAATTGCAGTGTTTTGTGTCTTTAAGTTTTTACATTTATAGTATTGTCTTTGATAAGTAGAACCTGAGGCTTCTTGTTATTTACAGGGTCTTTCCTATAGTACCTCCCCTTTCTTGCATTTTTTTGTGTGTTTGTGTATGAATTTAAATTTTTTTCAAAATAACGCCTTTCATCATATTACAAACAAAGTCAATCTTGGGGGGTTGCTTATAGCGAAACGTAGCTATTAATATTAAACTGGAACGTAACCAACTTCCTTTTATTTCCAACCCGAAACTTTCAGTGTATTTTTTTAGACTCTTCTGACGACGAGTCAAGTTTCACTCTGATTTCTGGTCAGCTTTTACAACACTGCAAAGTACCTCGAAATAAACAACGGCATTAAATTAACAAGTAATGATTAGTAAATTGATGATACACTTTGTTGCATAAACCATCTGATTTACTGATGGCGGCACCAGTACTGTTAATGATCTTTCACATGAAAGACGAACAAAGGTCCTATACTCAAGATTTACTTATTAGTTCATGTAATTTCGAAAGTCCCCGTGTTAATTTTGTGGTGAAGTGGTTAACGCATTCGTTGTTTAAGGAACGGATCCCTCCTATTTTTAAAGAGGCACAGAGGGGAAACCCCGGGCTTGCGCCAGGAAGTCCATCCGACGTCAAATCAAAACGTTTAGCCGCCTACGGTAGCGATAGTCGGGGAAGTAAGTGACCAGTCGAAGGGACGTTCTGTGCGTAAATCACAATTATGTTTAATGGGTATTATTATCATCATCAATGTAGCATTAAAATGACTAAATCACTTTTTAAACTACCGAAACAATAGCTGTCAGATATTCATCACTTCCTGCTGTCAGTATTGATAATCTCATTTCTTGTGCTCAATTCTTTGTCATCTCATGTACATCCACATTGTACCTCGGTATACATTAGTGTTACCGCATGTTATAATGTTGTTCTCAAAGGTGTGTTGACAGTCTGTTGGATGGTGAGCGCTACATGTTTATTTCTATCCCATTGTGGCGCCAGAGAAGGAAACTGACACTGTAACTAAACTGATAACGCCACCTGGTGTTGGAGTTGCACCCCAGGAAATTTCACATTAACCAGTGCAAAGGTTTTATCAGTTACAAAGACACACGGGCTTGTTATTGACAAAGAAGAGGCGTGGCAAGTCATTGTCAATAGGTTTGTTTAATGCATTATCTGAATAATGTGGAGATACAAAGACAACAGCAAATTTAGTGGCAGGACTTCCAATACCACTGTACCTTTAACTAAAACATCACTACCAGACATGGCTTAAAACTACAAGACTCACTGTGTTGCTCCAAGTAAAATAGCAGCTCAACAAAAAGCCAATTAATATAGTTAAATACAGGTCACTTTGGGAGGCAACCTACAGGGAGTAGTGCCCAAGGACTGCCACCCGTTACTCACTCGTCACCTCGCATTGCAGTTGTCACTGCAACTAAAGGCGCTTTATAATCGTATCCCGGCGTTTACACTCGCATGCATAAGAGGCAACCTGACCAAATGTGCCTAGCCCCCCAGCAAGCGTCCGTCTCTAAACCTAAAGTGAAATAAACCTATAGTGAAATAAACCGATAAAGCAAGCAAGAAATAGGGAACTACTCAGGGAAAAATAAACAGAAGAGGAGTGTATGCATCTACATATAAAACCTTTAAAATACCACAGAAATGCAGCATCAGGCGCACCCACGCTTGGCCCCAACAAAGTGCGGTGTGGCACAAAAGGCACAGGACAAGATTAAACATGATAAAACAAAGCAAAGTTAAAACAAAACAAGGCACTAGAGGACACTGAAAACAACAACGAGAAATAACAAGACTCAACAAGATGGCAGCAGGGTACCTATAATAAGAGAAAAGAACAGTTATCCTTGGTCCACGCTATTATTAACTAAACTGCAGACTTCATACGAGGATCCTACTAACCACTCGACTGAATTTGATCTGCAACGTTAAGATCAGGCTGTGATCGTCACCATATATGGGAGAAATGAGTACCAAACGCTAAATCAGTGAATAGGCCACAGCTGCTCCTCATAGCTAACCTCTGATTAGATCGCTAGGGTACCATTAAATGTTCACGCTGCGTTCACAGACACCATGTAGGAACAAAACATCTTCTACAAAATCTAACCCACTACACTAACATGAAACTTAAAACCAACAAACATACGGATTTGTTAGGTGGTTGTCAAATGCCAGCGAGCTCATTAATACTGGTTAGCTACTAACATTTGCAGCACTGACTCTGTAAAAATGAATAGGTGTCGTGTGTTCCCGGTGAGACTGTTGTAGTCCACAACTCATGGATGACATTAAGAAAGAAGTTCAGTTTCAAATTCAAAGAAGTGCAGTGTTGACTGACTTGTACTTTACTTTGATATTTCCTTTGCTGCTTGGATATGGAACGCCAGGACTGACATAATAAATTAATTATACTATTAAATAATTAATTAAATGTGGCAATAATTATTTAATTAATTAAATGTGTCAAAAATATTTATTTAATTAATTATTTCCAATTGTAATTAATTACTGCCACATTTAATCAATTATTTAATGGTATAATTAATTTATTATGTCAGTCCTGGCGTTCCATACTTGGACAAGTAGTACTTTGTTTGCTTTTTGTCTCAGATAAAGAAATACCATATGAAGCTTGTACAACGCAGTGTATTGTTGCAGATTTCATAAAGGTACTGTCTTGTCTTCATGGTTATGAATAGCTGGAGTTTAGCCATTAAGAGATTTCCCTTTCAACGCTTCATGTTGTTTGTGTTCAAAGTGGTGTCATCACTTCAGCATTTAAAAAGTCAAACATAACACCAAGTTCACATATAGATGTCCGACCGCGTGCGTGCGTTTCCGTTTTAAGTTACACGACCTCAGGTTTATCTCGTGACCTCCCGAACGGTGTTGAGCATATGTTATAAAGCTGTGAGTCAATGTACAAAAATGCATGTAATGTGTTTAATTATAGTCACGTCCATCAGCAGTAAGATGACACTTGTACATCGATGCATCATTCTAATAATGTCTACTCTAGTATAAGGACCGACTTTCCGCAAAAAGACTATGTCTACTTCTGATTTGTTGCTTATCTATATTTTAATGAACGTAGTTGCTATAAATCGGAAATAAATGATTGAAATTGCCATTTCAATTGCTTTTTTCTAACTGTGTGTGTGTGCGACTGTTGCAGCATTTGTCTTTTCTGTATAAAAACGGTCTAAGTATTTTCTCTGCCGCTGTCCATGGTTCTGAGCCTTGTCATTTGTATTCTGTAGCTATAATTGCTGATATTTCATGTACTGTTTAGTTTATTTTCATTATAATATACCGAGAACATAATTCGCTATTCCAATTTAGTGTATCGACAGGAGTAAACACTACCTTCATGCGATTTCTTTCTTTCTTTCTTTCTTTCTTTCTTTCTTTCTTTCTTTCTTTCTTTCTTTTTTGACTTGAAGTTTTATTCAAACGCGGATGTGAAGTTAAAAAGACACATGGTGTCACTGTTGGCTGGAAGAAAAAGAACATGCAGCACTCCACCCATCATGAATTCAGTTTTTTTTTTTCATTTATCAGAAACGCTAAATCCTGGGACATAGTTCTGTATAAACTGGTGTGGACTATTGGATTTCTGACTGATTTGGGATACATATGTTGTTTCGCTCTAAATAGCCAGATAAACAAGCGGAAGACGTTTCATTTCAGGATGAGAGACAAAGGATTTTCAGGCCCGATCTATTGCCTTGCTACGTTTATTGTAACGATGCGCCTCGTAAGCGGGGATCTGAGTTATTCTTTTGCCGAAGAGATGAAACGCGACTTCGTTATTGGAAATATAGCTAAGGATCTCGGTATTGACCGTGGAAGTTTTTCTTCACGACAGGCCCGTGTTGATTTTGAAGGATTTCGTAAAATGTATTGCGACATTAACATTAGTACTGGGGATTTTACTACGATGGACAGAATTGACAGAGAGAACCTTTGTGGCAAGAAACCTTCCTGTGTGTTAAAAGCAGATCTAGTTTTGGAAAATCCGTTGGAGCTTCATCGTGTTAGTCTTCATATTCAAGACATAAATGACAACTCTCCACAATTCAAAGATCATTTAATTGAAATGGAAATAAGCGAGTTAGCAGAAAGGGGAAGTCGATTTCCAATAGAGCAGGCCCATGACGCAGATATAGGTCAAAATGCTGTGCAAAGGTACATCTTACAAAAGAACAACCATTTCATTTTATCAGTTGACAACAACAACGTCGATCTTGTACTGGAAAATAAACTCGATCGAGAAAAGCAAAAGGAGATTAATTTACTCATCACAGCTTTGGACGGTGGATCTCCTCAGAGATCAGGTACCGTAGTCATACACGTCACTGTGCTGGATGCTAATGATAACGCCCCAGTGTTCAGCCAGGCCGTTTATGAAGCCAGTCTGCCTGAAAACTGTCCTTTAGATACAGCAGTGATTAAAGTCAGTGCCACAGATGCAGACGAAGGAGTGAATGGAGATGTAACGTATGACTTCGGTCATATATCTGACAGCGATGATAAAGTTTTCTCTATTAATCCTAAAACTGGAGAAATTAAAGTGTGTGGTTTGATTGACTATGAAGAAAAAAGTTCTTTTGAAATGAAAGTGCAGGCTAAAGATGGTTTAGGGTTAACATCTTATGCCAAAGTTATAATAGATGTTATTGATAATAATGACAACTCGCCAGATATATACCTGAAGTCACTGTCAAATCCCATTCACGAGAATGTGCCACCTGGTACAGAGGTGGGCATCATTAACGTGCAGGACAAAGACTCTGAGAATAACGGGCAGGTCCGTTGCTCCATCCAGCAGGGTGTCCCCTTTAAGTTAGTTCCGTCTATTAAAAACTATTATTCTCTGGTGACCACTGGACAACTAGACCGCGAACTAGTGTCTGATTACAACATTACAATCACTGCCACTGACGAGGGCTCTCCACCTCTGTCCTCTTCTAAAAGTGTTCAGTTATCTGTAGCTGACATCAACGACAACCCACCTGTGTTCGAGGAACAGTCGTACAGCGCATCTGTGAGTGAGAATAACAAACCTGGCTCCACTTTATGTTCCGTTAGTGCTCGAGACCCCGACTGGAGACAGAACGGTACAGTGGTTTATTCTCTGTTAGCTAGTGAGGTGAACGGTGCCCCGGTGTCCTCCTATCTGTCTGTGAACGGAGACACGGGTGTGATCCACTCTGTGAGGTCGTTTGATTATGAACAGTTCAAGAGTTTTAAAGTCCACGTGATGGCCAGAGACAACGGTTCTCCTCCCCTCAGCAGCAACGTGACCGTGAGTGTGTTCATCTCAGATGTGAATGACAACTCTCCTCAGATCCTGTACCCCTCCCCGGAGGGCAACTCCTTCATGACCGAGCTGGTCCCCAAAGCTGCACACGGAGGCTCTCTGGTGTCCAAAGTGATCGCGGTGGACGCAGACTCCGGACAGAACGCCTGGCTGTCCTATCAAATAGTCAAATCCACTGATCCGGGACTTTTTACCATTGGTGTCCACAGCGGAGAGATCAGGACACAGCGGGACATTTCTGAATCTGACAGCATGAAACAGAACCTTGTAGTGGCAGTGAAAGATAACGGACAGCCCTCTCTGTCTGCCACCTGTTCCATGTATTTACTCATTTCTGATAACTTGGCTGAGGTGCCAGAACTGAAGGATCTGTCTTATAATGAGAGCAATTCCAAACTGACCTCTTATCTGATCATCGCGCTGGTGTCTGTGTCCACGTTTTTTCTGACTTTCATTATCATCATCCTGGGTTTGAGGTTTTGTCGCAGGAGAAAGCCCAGACTGTTGTTTGACGGAGCAGTTGCCATCCCCAGTGGTTATTTCCCTCCTAATTACGCAGATGTTGATGGCACAGGAACTTTACGCAGCACTTACAATTATGACGCGTACCTGACCACAGGTTCAAGAACCAGTGACTTTAAGTTTGTGACATCATACAATGACAACACGCTGCCTGCTGACCAGACTCTGAAGAAAAGTCCATCAGACTTTGCTGATCCATTTGACACTCTGGGTCAATCTATTGAGGTAAGACACTCACAAATCTTTCCTCTGGTTCCTACACTTTTTGTTGTATTTCTTTTTGTTTTTTTAAAAAAAATATTTGTAAGACCGTTGTTTATGTCTTTATCTTGCACAGGTAGTATTGTCGTTTACCATGAATTGCTTATCATATGATGAAAACTTTCATTCAGAAATACCTTACGGCATGTTGATCTCGACTATTTTTCTTTTTTCTTTACTTATCGTGTAACTTACATCTTAGTTTGTTATTTGCGGGTGCTATTTTTCGTAATTTTGTATATTGTTGTTACATGTTTTTCTGGGTCCTTGTGGCAAAAAGATTTAATGAAATAACTCATTCTTTAGCAAACTATACAGTATAAAACAATGCGGACTTATGCCATGGTTAACTTATTGTAATTGTTTGCTTTTATCAAAATAACTAATTCACACTATTGAAGAGCACGTGGCTGCGCGTATAGCAGAAACACATTTTGTATCTTTGCGTGGTTGGTCCTGCCAAATCTCAAATTAACTTTCTTTGGTGCTGAAATATTCCTCAGGGCCACTCACTGTAATTGTTCTCTCTCTCCCCCTCTCTCTGTCTCCCTGTCTTTCCCTCTCTCTCGCGCGCACTCTCTCTATAGTTGTGCTCTTTCATTTAAATCGACGTCATTTCTAGTAATTGTCTGCGACCATTGATATTATTAATAATATTGATAATAATTATAATAGACATTCGTGTTGTTACTTACTGAATTCTTTTTATTTTTGCCGAGCTCAGCTCTGAATATGAAGTAGTCAGGTATACCATTTTACATTGAGTGATTTTTAACCTGGTATTAGCGTAGGTAAAACAGTCTTAACAGAATTTTCTGTCAGGTTTATCTATGTGACCTTCAAAATAATAGCAATATCTACATAAAACAGTTTGTTTTTTCATTTCTTCTTCCTTTCACAACGATGAAGAAACATTAGCTTAATTGTATCTAGAACGTTCGGCCCGCAAATCAAATGCTCTTCAGTTCAGTTGTGTTCTGTGAACGAAGAACACAAGATGTGTTATATGATGAGCCTGTGTATAGGTTATGTGCCTGAGGTAAACGAATGACATTTTATCACATGTGTGTAGACATTTCTTGTTTGCCACTATATACACTCGTTAATTGTTTGTAGTTACAAACTGATTATAAAATGGTTACTGGGGAGGTACTTGTTACTGTTCTTCATGCACAAGTGCTATGATGTTAATTGTCATCAGTAAATCGTGAAACACTATTTTTTTTCTTTTAGTTAGCGATTTCTCGTAGTTTTGGTGTTTTCAATTAGCTTGTGTTTTGAAACACCAATTCAACGTTTATTTAACGATAAGTGAACATAACTTGTGTTTTCAGACATCGACAAACATATTTAATCACCTAGTGTAAGGATAAAAGGCAACTCGTGGTGTCGCTGTTGGCTGATAGCACACTGACACACACACCACTCCACCCACTGCTACTACACAGATGTCGACTGTAATTCCCTGAGAACCAGTTACGTTTGCAGACATGTTTCTCCGTGTTTCATCGTGATATTACACTTTGGATTGTTGAATCGTTTACGAATCACGTTGTTGTTTTTGCTCTGGAAAGTGCATCAGAAGCACTGCGGTCACGTTTTTGTATCAGGATGGGAGACAAAGGATTTTCAGGGTTAAGACTGATTCTCCGGTCTGCTTTGTTTGTTGTAACGCTGCGCCTGGTTTATGGGGACCTGAGTTACTCTATTCCAGAAGAAATGAAACGAGACTATGTCATTGGAAACGTCGCGAAGGACCTCAGTGTTAATTTTGGAACCTTAGCTTCACGACAAGCCCGTGTTGATTTTGAAGGATCTCGGAAAAGGTACTGTGAAATTAATATGAGAACCGGAGATTTGATCACATCGGAGAGAATTGACAGGGAAAGCCTTTGCGGGAAGAAACCTTCTTGTGTTCTAAAAGTAGATCTGGTGTTAGAAAATCCTTTGGAGCTTCACCATGTAAGTCTGCATATTCAAGATGTGAACGACAATGCACCGCAATTTAACGAAAATTTGATAAGAATGGAAATAAGCGAGTCAGCAGAGAAGGGTAACCGCTTCTCAATTGAAGAGGCCCATGACGCAGATATTGGTCAAAATGATGTGCAAAGATACAGCCTACATAAGAACGACAACTTTATTCTGGCTGTTGATAGCAATAGAGTTGAACTTGTTCTACAGAATAAACTTGATCGAGAGAAACAAAAGGAGATTAATTTACTCCTCACAGCTTTGGACGGTGGATCTCCTCAGAGATCCGGTACCGTAGCCATACACGTCACTGTGCTGGATGCTAATGATAACGCCCCAGAGTTCAGCCAGGCCGTTTATAAAGCCAGTCTGCCTGAAAACTCTCCTTTAGATACAACAGTGATTAAAGTCAGTGCCACAGATGCAGACGAAGGAGTGAATGGAGATGTAGCATATCAGTTTGGCCATGTGTCTGACGACGACATAAATGTATTTTCCATTGATTCCAAAACGGGAGAAATTAAAGTAACTGGTGTAATTGACTATGAAGAAAGAAGTTTTTTTGAAATGAGGGTAAAAGCCAAAGATGGTTTAGGACTAACATCTTATGCTAGAGTTTTAATAGATGTGACTGATGTAAATGATAATACACCATTTATATACCTGAAGACACTGTCAAATCCCATACCTGAGAATGTGCCACCTGGTACAGAGGTGGGCATCATTAACGTGCAGGACAGAGACTCTGAATATAATGGACAGGTCCGCTGCTCCATTCAGCAGGGTGTCCCCTTTAAGTTGGTTCCTTCTATTAAAAACTATTATTCTCTGGTGACCACAGGGAAACTGGACCGTGAACTAGTGTCTGATTACAACATTACAATCACTGCCACTGACGAGGGCTCTCCACCACTGTCCTCTTCTAAAAGTGTTCAGTTATCTGTAGCTGACATCAACGACAACCCACCTGTGTTTGATAAGCAGTTGTACAGCGCATATGTGAGTGAGAATAACAAACCTGGCTCCACTTTATGTTCCGTTAGTGCTCGAGACCCCGACTGGAGACAGAACGGTACAGTGGTTTATTCTCTGTTAGCTGGTGAGGTGAACGGTGCCCCGGTGTCCTCCTATCTGTCTGTGAACGGAGACACGGGTGTGATCCATGCTGTGAGGTCGTTTGATTATGAACAGTTCAGGAGTTTTAAAGTCCACGTGATGGCCAGAGACAACGGTTCTCCTCCACTCAGCAGCAACGTGACCGTGAGTGTGTTCATCTCAGATGTGAATGACAACTCTCCTCAGATCCTGTATCCCTCCCTGGAGGGCAACTCCTTCATGACCGAGCTGGTCCCCAAAGCTGCACACGGAGGCTCTCTGGTGTCCAAAGTGATCGCGGTGGACGCGGACTCCGGACAGAACGCCTGGCTGTCCTATCATATATTCAAATCCACTGATCCGGGACTTTTTACCATTGGTGTCCACAGCGGAGAAATCAGGACACAGCGAGACATTTCTGAATCTGACAGCATGAAACAGAACCTTGTAGTGGCAGTGAAAGATAACGGACAGCCCTCTCTGTCTGCCACCTGTTCCATGTATTTACTAATTTCTGATAACTTGGCGGAGGTGCCAGAACTGAAAGATCTGTCTTATGATGAGAAGAATTCCAAACTGACCTCTTATCTGATCATCGCGCTGGTGTCTATGTCTACGTTTTTTCTGACTTTCATCATCATCATCCTGGGTTTGAGGTTTTGTCGCAGGAGAAAGCCCAGACTGTTGTTTGATGGAGCAGTTGCCATCCCCAGTGGTTATCTCCCTCCTAATTACGCAGATGTTGATGGCACAGGAACTTTACGCAGCACTTACAATTATGATGCATACCTGACCACAGGTTCAAGAACCAGTGACTTTAAGTTTGTGACATCATACAATGACAACACGCTGCCTGCTGACCAGACTCTGAAGAAAAGTCCATCAGACTTTGCTGATGCGTTTGAAGATCTCGAAACTCCAATAGAGGTAGGATGCTGAAATAACTGGGTTATCAAAATCGCAGTGTTTTGTTATGTCTTTAAGTTTTTACATTTATAGTATTGTCTTTGAAGTCCATCAGATTTTGCTGATGCATTTGAAGAATCAGATGCGTCTCTAGAGGTATGACTTACTTACTGGCGTTAAATTTATAAATCTGTTGGGGATAAATTTGCACCTTAACCAATCAAACTTTCTTGTATAGATATTCGGAATCTTTTTTAGGTTTTTAATTCCATATATTTTATTTCATTTAATATTAATGAAAGCAGTCATATTGTAGTCAGATACTGCCTTAGTAGAAACAGTGTCCTTAAATCTATTTTTATGTCACTATAATGCATTTTAATTTTCTCTTCTGAACTATGAACTTCAGCACGTGTATTAGAAGCTGCAATTCATTACACAATAGAAAGATTTAGGGGAATGATAATTAAGAAAAAAACATTCGGCTATAGAAATGGAAAAAGAATTGACTTTATTTGTCAGGTTTTACTTTTTCCAAGTCCAGAATTAGAAATGAACTTTTCCCATTTCAAAAGATGTATTAACCATATAATGCCAGAGAGAGACTCCAAAGTGATGGAGTCTTTCTCTGGCATTATACTGTTAATAGAAGTTAGTAATAGATATCAAAAGCACAAAATTCTATGCAGAAGATATTGCTGATATATGAACTATCATAATTCAGATTGACATGTTAAAGTTCAAATTGCTGTTTGTTTGGTTTTCTTAGGTTCTTAACTCAACAAATTAAAAAACAACAAAGTAACAAACACTCACCTTTCCATGGACTTCATAACCTTCCACCAGGTTGAAAAAGTGTCATCACCCTGTCCTTTAGAGATTCACTTACAGTACAAGAATGCTTGTTGTTTTTAAAATCTACGGTATTATTCAGATGGTAATTCTCAATAGTAATCATGGGTTATTTCCTTTCCAATGAGGTTACATTTGCCCGTACTGATAAATGGACCCTCACGAATTAGGAAAACACTTGATTAAGCTCAATATTGTCATTCATTTTATTTCTCTGATGAATATTTGCCCTGGCTTGTGATTTGTGGATGATATTTAAAGCTTCTTAAGTTGATTTTTCATGTTTTTATACTTCTTACTCTACCCGAAGATTAGTGCTTATGTTTGTATTTACTTTACTTATGCATTTTCCATTTTTTTAGGGAGAATGCGCACCAGTGAAATGGTAATTGAACGTGGACGTTACTGGGACTACTAATTTTCTTTAGTAATTAATGTTTTTACCAGTCGAAAAATGTTGCCTACCCAGATCGGTATTAAAATATAAATTGACAATACATTTAGCTGTAACCCCCCCCCCCCCCCTTTTTTTTTTAAGAAGTGTGCTGTGTGTGCTGTGGTCATAAAGGAAATCAATGCGTTGTCTGCAAGTTAAATATTTCACGTGCAGACAACGCATATGAACTCAGAGGGTCGCTGTTTACCAGCAGTGGAAACATACCTCCATCCATAGCTCTTGGTTTGTTAGTGTTAATGCAGTCTTGTCATTGTCAAACTGTCCCTTTGGGTGTGCTTTTGTCCACCATTCTCTGGAAATATTTTCGATTATAACTGATGTGAAAAGAGCGCACTTGTTGTCGCACTGATACAGTTTGGACTGTTAAACGTTTTCGAGTGTTTTTCTTTGTATTTTTTGTCCAAAGATGGCACACAGTAGAAATTCGGTGGCGGGCCTGCTATACAGCTTTGCTTTCTTTCTTCAATCCTTTCTCTTCGGCTATGGAGATGTGAGCTATTCTTTTCCCGAGGAAATGAAGACCGGATCTGTCATAGGAAATGTAGCAAGGGACCTCGGACTGAACGTGGGGGAATTATCTGTTCGAAAGGCCCGCATTGACAGCGATCTGAACCGTAAACGGTATTGTGACATAAATCCAAGCACTGGCGATTTAATTGTAGCTGAGAGGATTGATAGAGAGGCTCTTTGTGGCGAAAAGGCATCTTGCATCCTCAAATCTGAATTGGTCTTAGAGGCGCCACTTGTGTTACATCGAATTTCATTACAAATACAAGATATCAATGACAATCAACCTGTTTTTGCGAAAGACGAAATAAAAATAGAAATCAATGAATTGGCTGTAAAGGGATCCCGTTTCCGTATTTTGGAAGCACACGATCTCGATATTGGACAAAACGCTGTTCAAAGATATGTGTTGCAGACTAACAGTTATCTAGTGCTGAAAATGCAGACTAAATTAGATGGAGGCAGATTTGCTGAACTAGTGTTGCAAAAGGAATTGGATCGCGAGGAACAGCGGGAATTCCGATTACTGCTTACTGCATTGGATGGGGGCAGTCCTAAAAGAAGTGGCACGACTACCGTGCATGTAATTGTCTTAGACGCTAACGATAACGCTCCGGTTTTTAGTCAACCTGTGTATAAAGCCAGTCTTCCTGAAAATTCTCCTTTATATACTGTAGTGGTTAAAGTGGCTGCAACTGATGCAGATGAAGGTCTAAATGGTAAGGTGACTTATGAGCTAAGTCGTATATCAGAGACTGGCAGAAGAGCATTTGATTTAAATCACATCACAGGAGAAATAAAGGTAATCGGACCTTTGGATTTTGAAGAAGAGTCCGTTTATGAAATGCGTGTAGATGCTAAAGACGGATATGGTCTTACCTCAGACTCAAAAGTAATAATTGAGCTGTCAGATGTAAATGACAACCCACCTGGGATTAGTTTAAAATCACTATCTAACTCCATACCCGAGAACGCGTCACCTGGTACAGAGGTGGGAATCATTAACGTGCAGGACAAAGACTCTGGGAATAACGGACAGGTCCGCTGCTCCATCCAGCAGGGTGTCCCCTTTAAGTTGGTTCCGTCTATTAAAAACTATTATTCTCTGGTCACCACGGGACAACTGGACCGCGAACTAGTGTCCGATTACAACATTACAATCACTGCCACTGACGAGGGCTCTCCACCTCTGTCCTCTTCTAAAAGTGTTCAGTTATCTGTAGCTGACATCAACGACAACCCACCTGTGTTCGAGGAACAGTCGTACAGCGCATATGTGAGTGAGAATAACAAACCGGGCTCCACTTTATGTTCCGTTAGTGCTCGAGACCCCGACTGGAGACAGAACGGTACAGTGGTTTATTCTCTGTTAGCTGGTGAGGTGAACGGTGCCCCGGTGTCCTCCTATCTGTCTGTGAACGGAGACACGGGTGTGATCCACGCTGTGAGGTCGTTTGATTATGAACAGTTCAGGAGTTTTAAAGTCCACGTGATGGCCAGAGACAATGGTTCTCCTCCACTCAGCAGCAACGTGACCGTGAGTGTGTTCATCTCAGATGTGAATGACAACTCTCCTCAGATCCTGTATCCCTCCCTGGAGGGCAACTCCTTCATGACCGAGCTGGTCCCCAAAGCTGCACACGGAGGCTCTCTGGTGTCCAAAGTGATCGCGGTGGACGCAGACTCCGGACAGAACGCCTGGCTGTCCTATCAAATAGTCAAATCCACTGATCCGGGACTTTTTACCATTGGTGTCCACAGCGGAGAGATCAGGACACACCGGGACATTTCTGAATCTGACAGCATGAAACAGAACCTTGTAGTGGCAGTGAAAGATAACGGACAGCCCTCTCTGTCTGCCACCTGTTCCATGTATTTACTT
Source organism: Aulonocara stuartgranti (assembly GCF_965226115.1). Taxonomy (NCBI): domain Eukaryota; kingdom Metazoa; phylum Chordata; class Actinopteri; order Cichliformes; family Cichlidae; genus Aulonocara; species Aulonocara stuartgranti. The sequence continues at coordinate 31,647,581 of NC_138940.1, forward strand.
ATTTCTGATAACTTGGCTGAGGTGCCAGAACTGAAGGATCTGTCTTATAATGAGAGCAATTCCAAACTGACCTCTTATCTGATCATCGCGCTGGTGTCTGTGTCCACGTTTTTTCTGACTTTCATCATCATCATCCTGGGTTTGAGGTTTTGTCGCAGGAGAAAGCCCAGACTGTTGTTTGACGGAGCAGTGGCCATCCCCAGCGGTTATCTCCCTCCTAATTACGCAGATGTTGATGGCACAGGAACTTTACACAGCGCTTACAATTATGATGCGTACCTGACCACAGGTTCAAGAACCAGTGACTTTAAGTTTGTGACATCGTACAATGACAACACGCTGCCTGCTGACCAGACTCTGAAGAAAAGTCCATCAGACTTTGCTGAAATGTTTGATAATCCAGATGAGTCTGTAGAGGTAGGACATGTTTTTTTTTTAAATAATCTAATTTAACGTTGCAGTGTAATGTTATGCACTTCAGCTACTTTCTTCTCAGTTTTTAAACCTTTTAGAGGTGTTGATTCATAGGAAGGCATTCACTGGCACGCATTTTCTTGATATTCCTTTTTTCGGCACAGCCCTTTTGAAGTGACTGATGTGCACGTTTTGTTTCCAAATGTCACTAGTTATGCAGTTATTTTACTGGCTTTTGCCATTTTAAAAAGATATTAAATGATTAAAAAATATTTTACGATTATTACTTGTCTGCAACTTGTTGAATTATAACTTTAGTCATGTTTAAGTGAAAATTGTCAGTCATCACAAATTGACATTCTGAAATACTGAGTGGTCAATAACATTTATCAATTTAATTATCAGTTAATTCTCTGTAGGACAGTGTGCCTAATACGTCCATTGCTTGCTGTTAGATGTGAAGTTCCACTAGTCAGTTTGATATTTTGAATGTAATTCGTGTAATCACGAGCTCGTTAAACTTGTACTTATGCTACAGATGAAATGTTTTAAAAAATAATTTTAGTACATTTATAGAAACTGTTGTTAAGTGATGTTTACTAACTACGTTTAACACACGGCACATTTACTTAATTAATGGAAAAATAAACAAATTCTCTCTCAAATTTCAAGACCACTTAGAATATTGATTAATTTTGTCCGTGTAAATTGTGTGTCTACTGCAAACGCCTATTAGAGGTTGTAGTTCCAGGCGTTTTTTAATCATCAAACAATAGACTAAATGAAATTATTATTCTTTTATTCTTCGTTAAAAATTTCTTTCACTCATTTTCTATGCCCTATGATTAAACACCCTGTTTTTTTCTTTTGCGGGACTTTAGATTCTCCAATAAATATTTGTTTTTTAAAAATATAGAACTAGTGTTATTTTAATGTGTTTTTAGAAAAGTCCATCATGTTGTCACTTTCAGAAAATTTAAATGAGGGAAGTATGTATGTCTTTTCTTCACCCTTTAAGCGCTGTCTGTGGTGCTGAATGAAACTTTGTGCTTTTTTGTACTTTAACACAAAATCAAAGTCCAAACTTGCAGGAAAAATCGGTTTCTTTTGTGAATTAAAATTGGCAACAAAACGATTACGGTGGTCGTTGTGGCTGTAACTGTGGCATTTTATACTAGCTTATAACATGTTTATTTGTAATATCTCAAATTAACTCACAGCGTCGCTGCTCACTAGCAGATGTGAAGAGGTTCAATTCCCCACCCACTACCAACGAAGATATTAGTCTAAAACTAGAGCTACCATTGTTGTAGTCGCGGTATACGCTGTTTTGTTATTACTTTGTGTAATATTCCCAGCGGAAGGGGCATTTTTGTATTCGTGTCATTTTGGGTGAAAAAATGGCCCTAAAAAGACAAGCCTCGCTCTGTTTTGTGTTCGGTTTTGCTCTGTTTTTCGAGATAACCGCTGCGGACCTCAGCTATTCTGCACCGGAGGAGATGAGACCGGGATCCATTGTTGGGAATATTGCCAAGGATCTCGGCCTGGAAGTAGCAAAATTGTTCACTCGTAAAGCCCGGATTGATACAGAGGAAAACTACCAGCATTACTGCGACATTGACCTCAAGACTGGAAATTTTGTCATCAGGGAGAAGATTGACAGGGAGGAGCTGTGCGGGGAGAGGCTTTCGTGCATGCTTAAATTTGAATTAGTCGTGGAGAGCCCTTTGGAGCTGCACCGTATTTCACTGCTTATTCTGGATGTAAACGACAATTCACCAGTTTTCCCCAAAGATACAGTTAAGTTGGAAATAAGAGAATCAGCAGTTAAAGGAGCTCGATACCGCGTCAATGAAGCACATGATGTAGATATTGGGCAGAACGCAGTCAAAGAATACAGTTTACAAAAGAATGACCATTTTGTTTTATCTGTTCGAGAAGATGCTGATGGGACTAAGAGCATCGAGCTGGTGCTAGATAAAGAGCTAGACCGCGAAAAGGAGCACGATTTAAATTTCATCCTGACTGCAGTCGATGGTGGAAATCCACAGAGGTCAGGAAGTGCCGTTATACACGTTACTGTGTTGGATGCTAACGATAACGCGCCAGTGTTTGACCAGGCCGTTTACAAAGCCAATCTACCTGAAAATTCAAATCTTAACACTTTAGTTGTAATTGTAAGCGCAACTGATGCAGATGAAGGAGTGAACGGAGAGGTGTCGTACGAATTTAATCGCATCACAGAAAGAGCTAAAAGGGTTTTTTCACTGGACAGTAAAACAGGAGAGATAAAGGTCACAGGAATGCTTGATTTTGAGACAAATTCAAAATATGAGATGCGTATAGAGGCCAAAGATGGTTATGGGCTTTCATCCGACGCTAAAGTAATGATCGATATCACCGATGTTAATGACAATGCACCAGTAATATATATAAAGTCACTAATGAACCCCCCTGCAGAGAACGTGCCGCCTGGTACAGAGGTGGGCATCATTAACGTGCAGGACAAAGACTCTGAGTATAACGGACAGGTCCGCTGCTCCATCCAGCAGGGTGTCCCCTTTAAGTTGGTTCCGTCTATTAAAAACTATTATTCTCTGGTGACCACAGGACAACTAGACCGCGAACTAGTGTCTGATTACAACATTACAATCACTGCCACTGACGAGGGCTCTCCACCTCTGTCCTCTTCTAAATGTGTTCAGTTATCTGTAGCTGACATCAACGACAACCCACCTGTGTTTGAGGAACAATCGTACAGCGCATATGTGAGTGAGAATAACAAACCGGGCTCCACTTTATGTTCCGTTAGTGCTCGAGACCCCGACTGGAGACAGAACGGTACAGTGGTTTATTCTCTGTTAGCTAGTGAGGTGAACGGTGCCCCAGTGTCCTCCTATCTGTCTGTGAACGGAGACACGGGTGTGATCCACGCTGTGAGGTCGTTTGATTATGAACAGTTCAGGAGCTTCAAAGTCCACGTGATGGCCAGAGACAACGGTTCTCCTCCTCTAAGCAACAACGTGACCGTGAGTGTGTTCATCTCAGATGTGAATGACAACTCTCCTCAGATCCTGTACCCCTCCCCGGAGGGCAACTCCTTCATGACCGAGCTGGTCCCCAAAGTTGCACACGGAGGCTCTCTGGTGTCCAAAGTGATCGCGGTGGACGCTGACTCCGGACAGAACGCCTGGCTGTCCTATCAAATAGTCAAATCCACTGATCCGGGACTTTTTACTATTGGTGTCCACAGCGGAGAGATCAGGACACAGCGGGACATTTCTGAATCTGACAGCACGAAACAGAACCTTGTAGTGGCAGTGAAAGATAACGGACAGCCCTCTCTGTCTGCCACCTGTTCCATGTATTTACTTATTTCTGATAACTTGGCTGAGGTACCAGAACTGAAGGATCTGTCTTATAATGAGAGCAATTCCAAACTGACCTCTTATCTGATCATCGCGTTGGTGTCTGTGTCCACATTTTTCCTGACTTTCATCATCATCATCCTGGGTTTGAGGTTTTGTCGCAGGAGAAAGCCAAGATTGTTGTTTGATGGAGCAGTTGCCATCCCCAGCGGTTATCTCCCTCCTAATTACGCAGATGTTGATGGCACAGGAACTTTACGCAGCACTTACAATTATGACGCGTACCTGACCACAGGTTCAAGAACCAGTGATTTTAAGTTTGTGACATCATACAATGACAACACGCTGCCCGCTGATCAGACTCTGAAGAAAAGTCCATCAGATTTTCTCGAGGCGTTTGGGGAGTCGGACGACCCTCCCCAGGTAAGAAAAGACTGAAATAAGCTTCTTTTTGAGAAACGTGTGATGTCAATCTCTACATGATATTTGCCAATTTCGAGCAACCGTCTATTTCAGTTACATTTTTTTAAATGCTATTATATCAAATGTTCTTAACTAACATTCATCAAAGGCAAATGTTTAGTTAACACCCCATTCACAATTAACTTGCCAGAACATATTGTCAGAAAATACTCAACGATTATTATTATATTTTTAATCTTCTTATCTATCAGATCAGTTTTCTTTTAGGTGTTGTTGCTCCAGTGGCATCAATTTACTGTTTTATCTAATAACTTAGTATGTTATATGTCAATTAGAAATAGTGGAATTATATTGTTTCGTCTTCCTAATATTTTTCTCATTGAAAGATGAAAAAGTTGAACTGTCTACTTACTTTTTAGAACCCCATCCCTTCTTTAAGACGTTACATGTTTTCCTTTCAGCAATGGTTCATCTTCAGATTAATTATTATTGCACTCTCAGTAGATAATTATCTGAGTAATAACTCACTTTGAACACATACCGTAAGGCCATAAACAGACATAAGAAAAGCCAAAAGGATTCTCCCAGAAAGCTTTAGTTCATCTGTTTATGGAGAAATGTTTAAAACAATAGTCATTGTGCTTTCAGAGGAGGATCATTGGTTAATACAAGTATATTGTGTTTCTTTTTTGGCAAGTCTGCTAAAATTGCCCTATAGCTACATGCATCCCTTGAATAGTTTGATTCCAAGTTAGTGCAGTTTTCCAAGTTTATTAAAGTTATGTTTTAACTGCGACCAACAGTAATGTGCATGCTCTTTGGACTAGAGGTGCTGCCATATGACTAATGATTTGTTACTTTTACTTTTCTTCATTTAAAATGTTGTAACATACTGACAAAGACTGTATTTTTCTTTTATACAAACTGAGCGTAAGGACTTGTTTGAGTAGACTCTGTCCATGGTGCTGAACACATAGAAGGCAACCATACGGAAAGCAGTTTGGAGACAAATTTTACATGCTGCTATTTTCATTAAAATTTACTTGCAGAGAAAATGTTAAGTTTAATCGCAGTTTAAGCTAAATAACACAATATTGCAATTTTGTAGATAAATGCTAAATACTGCGTTCACTGGCGTTAAAACAACGTTATAAGTGTGCACTGCAACATGGTTTTACTTACTTCCATCACAGCACTTAACAGATTCTTTGATCCTAGCAGAAACTGTGGCTGTAGTTACTTGCTTTAATGAAATTAATACAATTTAACATATTAAGGTGCTTAATTGTGTTTATATGGGAAATAGTTGCATGACGTCATTAACCTGTCAATCTGGTATTTTACTTGATGTTCTGTCTGAAATGAACACATCGTGTCGCTGTCTACCAGATTACTTTGAAACATTGTAACGTCAACGCCATCGTCTCCACCCATTGTTCCTGCGCTTTGTGTTGGAAGGAACCATTGGATTGCAGTGCTGATTTCTGTATTTGGATTTGTTTAATTCACTCCATCGCAAACGCGTTCGAGAGGTGAACTAACTCCGTTGTATCTTTTCTTTGCTGGCGGATGTTTCTGTTTTTGTAATTATGGAATACGGTGGATTTTTAGAACCTGGCCTGATTACCCTCTTTGTCGTCTGTATACTTGCGCTGCAATCAGTGTGTACTGAAGTAAGCTATTCTATCCAAGAGGAGCTGAAACCAGGAACTGTCTTTGGAAATATAGCAAAGGATCTCGGTCTGGATATTACTACATTGTCATCTCGCAAGGCCCGTGTTGACGCAGAAGGAGATAACGAACGATTTTGTGCCGTTAGTTTACAAACGGGAGATTTGAGCGTTGCCGAGCAGCTTGACAGAGAGAGTCTTTGTGGCACGAAATCGTCATGCATTTTAATCCAGGAACTTGTACTGGAGAATCCTTTAGAACTACATCGTATAAATCTACATGTTCAAGATATAAACGACAACTCTCCACAATTCAAAAGAAATTCCATTAAAATGGAAATAAGGGAGTCAGCAGAAAAGGGGACTCGTTTCCGAATAGAGGGCGCGCACGATGCGGATATAGGCAAAAATTCTGTTCAGAGGTACAGTCTACAAAAAAATGATAACTTTATTTTAATGGTTGATGCAAACAACGTCGAGCTTGTTCTTGATCACAAACTCGACAGAGAAACACAGCGAGAGATTAATTTACCTCTCACAGCTGTTGATGGTGGTTCACCACAGAGATCAAGCACTGTTATGATACATGTCACCGTACTGGATGCTAATGATAATGCTCCAGTATTCAGCCAAGCCGTCTATAAAGCCAGCATACCCGAAAACTCTCCTCTTAATACTGTAGTGGTTAGAGTCAGCGCTACAGATGCTGATGAGGGAGTGAATGGCGAGGTGTCCTATGACTTTGGCCACGTGTCAGATATCGATGAAAAGGTGTTTTCTATTGATTTTAAAACTGGCGAAATCAGAGTAATTGGCGCAACTGATTTTGAGAAAAAGAATGCATTTGAACTGCCAGTCATAGCCAATGACGGTCTGGGATTAAGTTCGTCTGCAAAAGTTTACATAGAGCTAACTGATGAAAATGATAACGCCCCTGTAGTTTATTTAAAATCACTGTCTAATCCTATACCCGAGAACGCGCAAACTGGTACAGAGGTGGGCATCATTAACGTGCAGGACAGAGACTCTGAGAATAACCGACAGGTCCGCTGCTCCATCCAGCAGGGTGTCCCCTTTAAGTTGGTTCCTTCTATTAAAAACTATTATTCTCTGGTGACCACAGGACAACTGGACCGCGAACTAGTGTCTGATTACAACATTACAATCACTGCCACTGACGAGGGCTCTCCACCTCTGTCCTCTTCTAAAAGTGTTCAGTTATCTGTAGCTGACATCAACGACAACCCACCTGTGTTTGAGGAACAGTCGTACAGCGCATATGTGAGTGAGAATAACAAACCTGGCTCCACTTTATGTTCCGTTAGTGCTCGAGACCCCGACTGGAGACAGAACGGTACAGTGGTTTATTCTCTGTTAGCTGGTGAGGTGAACGGTGCCCCGGTGTCCTCCTATCTGTCTGTGAACGGAGACACGGGTGTGATCCACTCTGTGAGGTCGTTTGATTATGAACAGTTCAGGAGTTTTAAAGTCCATGTGATGGCCAGAGACAACGGTTCTCCTCCTCTCAGCAGCAACGTGACCGTGAGTGTGTTCATCTCAGATGTGAATGACAACTCTCCTCAGATCCTGTACCCCTCTCCGGAGGGCAACTCCTTCATGACCGAGCTGGTCCCCAAAGCTGCACATGGAGGCTCTCTGGTGTCCAAAGTGATCGCGGTGGACGCGGACTCTGGACAGAACGCCTGGCTGTCCTATCAAATAGTCAAATCCACTGATCCGGGACTTTTTACTATTGGTGTCCACAGCGGAGAGATCAGGACACAGCGGGACATTTCTGAATCTGACAGCATGAAACAGAACCTTGTAGTGGCAGTGAAAGATAACGGACAGCCCTCTTTGTCTGCCACCTGTTCCATGTATTTACTTATTTCTGATAACTTGGCTGAGGTGCCAGAACTGAAGGATCTTTCTTATAATGAGAGCAATTCCAAACTGACCTCTTATCTGATCATCGCGTTGGCGTCTGTGTCCACGTTTTTCCTGACTTTCATCATCATCATCCTGGGTTTGAGGTTTTGTCGCAGGAGAAAGCCCAGACTGTTGTTTGATGGAGCAGTTGCCATCCCCAGCGGTTATCTCCCTCCTAATTACGCAGATGTTGATGGCACAGGAACTTTACGCAGCACTTACAATTATGACGCGTACCTGACCACGGGATCTAGAACCAGTGACTTTAAGTTTGTGACATCATACAATGACAACACGCTGCCCGCTGATCAGACTCTGAAGAAAAGTCCATCAGATTTTCTCGATGCGTTTGGGGAGTCTGACGACCCTCCCCAGGTAAGAATACCACGTTGACGTCATTACACCTACGTCATTCAAAAAAAATTCAACCCTTCTTCGGAAACACATCTTCGGTGTTACTTTCTTTTAATCAAATCAACTATTTTCATAAAACTTTTTTTTTCATGGATGAAAATATTGTATATTACTGTACTTATGAACTTGAGTTAGTAAAGCTCCGAATAACATCATTAACCAAGAATTTTACAAAAAATTCGTCGTTTTTGTTTTAATATCAGTTCATGTCATTGGCCTTATTTCAACTGAATGAATATATTAATTAATTAATTAAGAAAAAAGAAACAAAAAATCACAGAGATAAACGATACGAAATCCTGCAGATTGAATACTGGATTTTTCACTGTGGATGTTCCTAAGGTTCAACTCTTAGTTTGGTAGAGCGAATACCTGTAAAGGTTTGCCTTCATACATCATAAAACTCCGTTCTGTTTGTTGTGATTATTATTAGAATTTTTTCTTGAATTTACTCACAGTCAAATATGTTGTGTTAATTATTCAACGAAATTCTGCAGTTGGATTTACCCATTCGTTAAAAATAAATAAATAAATAAATGAATTAAGCAAAACAAAAAACGTTGCAGAATAATTTAATATAATAATGAGAAAAAAAATGTTTTTTCCTTCATAATAGTTTCGACTTTTGTTACAGAGCTGAATTCGGTATTCAGCGACTCATTCTTTTAGGCTTAATTTTTGCTTGGATGTTGTTTCAGGTTCACGCTTTCAGTTAAGAGTTTTTACAGGTTTTTGCTCAATTACATTTATAAACAAGAAATACATGTTTGTAGCAACAGTATCAAACAATGTAGTACTACATTTTATTGCTAACGTACCGTGGGGTAGATGGCATTGAACAGATAAAACAGAACCGAATTAATCAATAGAAAGCGCCTTTTGTCATCTGCCATTCTTCTCGGGATGAAGTCTCTTTCGATTAGCTAAGTTTCTTGCTTTTCGTCAACTTGAGGCTATTTTGTAGTCCTTGTAGGATGCAGCGAGTGTCGCTGTCTACCAATCGAAAATTGTAAAACAGGCTACAGATGAGACAATCAAGCGTCTCCACCCACAGTGTTAAAGCTTATTGTTTGCCACTGCACTGTACTCCTTGAAGTACTCGCACATGAACACATGATTTTGTGTTTCTGAGGAATGCTGACCACCTCCTTCTTTTTCATTCAGTTTATTTTTTGAGTGATGGCATATTTCGTGTTTTCGGTGAACCTTGTCTGCACTTTCATGTGTTTTCTTCTGGCAGTAGAGCTGTGTTGTGGCGATGTGAGCTATTCTTTCCCCGAGGAAATGAAACAAGGATCGATGATTGGAAACATAGCCAAGGACCTTGGGCTTCAAGTAAGCAGTCTTTCCGCTCGGAAGGCTCGGATTGCTCTCAAAGAAAACCGTAAACGTTACTGCGAGATAAATGTTGATGCTGGAGAACTGGTTGTTGGTGATCGGATTGATCGTGAGGAGCTATGTGGAGCTAAGGTTTCTTGCAATTTAAAATGTGAACTAGTACTCGAAGATCCACTCGAATCGCACCGGATATCTTTGCAAATTCAGGATGTAAATGACAATCCACCAGTTTTTGTTAAAGACGTCGTTAAATTGGATATTGGTGAATTAGCTCCGAAAGGTTCTCGCTACAGAATAAATGCAGCACGCGATGCAGACATAGGACAAAATGCTGTTCAGAATTACATTTTGCAAAGGAATAATTATTTTGCTCTGAACGTACTAACGAATGCCGTCGGCACAAAATACAGCGAGTTAGTTTTAGACAGGGAATTAGATCGTGAAGAGCAGCAAGATATGGCTTTATTGCTGACAGCTGTCGATGGTGGCAATCCTCCGAAATCAGGCACAGTAGTCATTAACATCACCGTACTGGATGCTAATGATAACGCCCCAGTTTTCACTCATACAATCTATGAGGCTTCTCTTCCTGAAAACTCCCCTATAGATACAGTAGTTGCAACAGTGAGTGCTACAGATGCAGATGAAGGAGTTAATGGTGAAGTAACATATGAATTCAGCGGAATAAGTGATATAGCAAAGGAAATATTTTCTTTAAATGAAAATACCGGAGAAATTATACTTGCAAGAAATGTTGATTATGAAGAAGAGTCGAAGTTTGAAATGCTAATTGAAGGGAAAGATGGTTATGGCCTTTCTACAGAAACAAAAGTTGTAATAGATATAACTGACGTCAATGATAACGCCCCAGTCATCCATATCAGTTCGTTATCAAACCGCATACCCGAGAGCATATCATTGGGTACAGAGGTGGGCATCATTCATGTGCAGGATGCAGACTCTGGGAAAAATCAACAGGTCCGCTGCTCCATTCAGCAGGGTGTCCCCTTTAAGTTGGTTCCTTCTATTAAAAACTATTATTCTCTGGTGACCACAGGACAACTGGACCGCGAACTAGTGTCTGATTACAACATTACAATCACTGCCACTGACGAGGGCTCTCCACCTCTGTCCTCTTCTAAAAGTGTTCAGTTATCTGTAGCTGATATCAACGACAACCCACCTGTGTTTGAGGAACAATCGTACAGCGCATATGTGAGTGAGAATAATAAAATGGGCTCCACTTTATGTTCTGTTAGTGCTCGAGACCCCGACTGGAGACAGAACGGTACAGTGGTATATTCTCTGTTAGCTGGTGAGGTGAACGGTGCCCCTGTGTCCTCCTATCTGTCTGTGAACGGAGACACGGGTGTGATCCACGCTGTGAGGTCGTTTGATTATGAACAGTTCAAGAGTTTTAAAATCCATGTGATGGCCAGAGACAACGGTTCTCCTCCTCTAAGCAGCAACGTGACCGTGAGTGTGTTCATCTCAGATGTGAATGACAACTCTCCTCAGATCCTCTACCCCTCCCCAGAGGGCAACTCCTTCATGACCGAGCTGGTCCCCAAAGCTGCACACGGAGGCTCTCTGGTGTCCAAAGTGATCGCGGTGGACGCGGACTCCGGACAGAACGCTTGGCTGTCCTATCAAATAGTCAAATCCACTGATCCGGGACTTTTTACTATTGGTGTCCACAGCGGAGAGATCAGGACACACCGGGACATTTCTGAATCTGACAGCATGAAACAGAACCTTGTAGTGGCAGTGAAAGATAACGGACAGCCCTCTCTGTCTGCCACCTGTTCCATGTATTTACTAATTTCTGATAACTTGGCTGAGGTGCCAGAACTGAAGGATCTGTCTTTTAATGAGAGCAATTCCAAACTGACCTCTTATCTGATCATCGCGCTGGTGTCTGTGTCCACCTTTTTCCTGACTTTCATCATCATCATCCTGGGTTTGAGGTTTTGTCGCAGGAGAAAGCCCAGACTGTTGTTTGATGGAGCAGTTGCCATCCCCAGCGGTTATCTTCCTCCTAATTACGCAGATGTTGATGGCACAGGAACTTTATGCAGTGCTTACAATTATGACACGTACCTGACCACAGGTTCAAGAACCAGTGACTTTAAGTTTGTGACATCATACAATGACAACACGCTGCCTGCTGACCAGACTCTGAAGAAAAGTCCATCAGACTTTTTTAAAACTATTGAAGATTCTTTGGACCCCCTGGAGGTAGGCTTTGTGCTTTTGAATCCGAATTAAGTCACTTGTTCATGTTCCTCAGTGTTCAGCAAATTGATATCAATAGTGGTGAAAGTCTATAATATTCCACTGTTGATATGCTAATTTTATTTTATTTTTTTAAATAGGGTTGATACAGAAACAAAAACTAAAAAAAAATGTCTTAACTTTGAACTGGTCTTGAAACTTAACGGCCAGTCTCAAACTTTCAGTTATTCTTTTGTGTTTTTTAAAATGGGGATATGAGATAACATATCCATATAGTTTCTCTTGTGGCTTTTTGGTTTAGAATAATTAAAGACACCTTATATCTGCTCATTCAAGCGCTGTTTTTTCTTCTCAGTACTGTGTTTGAATGCCACATTTCTTGTTGAGTTGTCACTTAAATCTAGCAGTAAATATAGTGAATATTTGAATATCTTTCTAATCACTTAACTAGTATGAGATTCGATTGACATCAAATTCATCTACAGCTGAATATATATACAGCTTTAGTCCAAATAAATTGCAGTCAGCGTATTGATGTATCCCTTGTAAAGTGTACAGTTCAATTTTTGTTTGTTTTTAATTTTGGTTGAACCGTTATATTCCCCTCCCTCGTGTAATTCTTCAGTGCTGTCACCAATGCCCATATTATCTCCCAATGAGCATTTGGAATGCTACTGCTGTTGTTTTTATTATTCTGATTTCACCATAGTCGCAAATAAGACCGCTATTTTTTATTTTTTTATCATTACGTTAATTTGTCAGTATTCAACTTCGTATGACAGTTTCTTCAAGCATGGCCCTGCTGCCACGCAGGCGTTGATGTGTATATGTCCATGTTGGTGAAGCTAACTTAGATTAACCTTCTCCTCTTTTGTTTTAACTACGTGCTTTCCAAACATGCCAACATTAGTACGTACAGCAGAAATCTCCTGCCTGAAGGTTATGTGCTCATAAAATGAAATAAAATAAAATAAAATAAAATAAAATAAAATAAAATAAAATAAAATAAAAGTGTTTGTAGGGCGGGATACATTTCTTCTTTATCCTGAGAGGACTCTCATCATTTAATGCGTTTGCAATACTAATATTTCTCTCATAGCGTCGCTGTCCACCAACATACATAGTAGGGTCATATTTGTTATTCTGCGCAGTGTAAACGTTTCTAGATCATGACCGATTTTTCACAGACAAAAGCAGCGAGGTAGCAACGTTTCTAGTTGGAATTGCATACATAGTCCGAAGAGGATTCCGGTGACTGCTCATTTTTACTCCAAAAGGCTTGCCCTTGGCGGATTCCTTATCGATTTAAAAGGAAAATGGAAAACAAAGCATCTCCGGGGTTCTGGGTCTTCTTTTCGGGAGTATTTCTTCTGGCGCTGCAAACGGTTTGTGGAGATGTTGCTTATTCTTTTCCGGAAGAAGTTAAACGAGGCTCTGTTATCGAAAATATCGCAAAAGATATAGGAATTGAGGTGGGAAAACTGGCTACTCGAAAGGCTCGTATTGATGTTGACAGGAACAGCAAAGGGTATTTTGAAATTAATAGGAGTACTGGAGATGTGATTGTTACCGAGAGGATTGACAGAGAGGGTCTTTGTGGCAAAAAATCGACTTGCATTTTAAAACAAGAGCTTGTTTTGGAGGAGCCTTTAGAGCTGCATCGCATTAGCTTCCACATTCAAGACATCAACGATAATTCACCGCAGTTTAAGAAGGATACCATCAAATTTGAAATAAGTGAATCTGCAGCTAAAGGAAGTCGCTATCGTTTAGATGAAGCCCATGATGCTGATATCGGACAAAACGCAATCCAGGGATATAGTATTGAAACAAATGAATATTTCCGATTGAATGTTATTGAAAAAGGTGGAGGAGGAAAATACAGCGAGTTAATTCTACAAAAAGAGTTGGATAGAGAACAAAAGAAAGAGCTAACGATTGAGCTTGTTGCAACTGATGGGGGCACGCCTCAGCGATCGGGTACTGCGGTTATTCATGTTAGCGTGCTGGATGCCAATGATAACGCACCAGTATTTAGTCAGGCCGTTTATGGAGCCAGTCTACTTGAAAACTCCCCGTTAGACATAGTTGTGATCACAGTAAGCGCGACTGACGCAGATGAAGGCGTCAACGGAGAAGTGACGTACGAATTTGATCACATTTCAGATGAAAGTTATAACGTGTTTTCTATTGATCAGAAGAGCGGTGAAGTCCGAGTAAGTGGGCCAATAGATTACGAGCACTTGTCGTCATACGAAATGCAAATTACTGCAAAGGACGGTCTCGGGTTGGTCTCATACTGTACCTTAATAATTGAAATTACAGATGTCAATGACAACGCTCCAATAACAACTATTAAGTCCCTGAAAAATCCTGTACCAGAAAATTCACCACCAGGTACAGAGGTAGGAATCGTTAACGTGCAGGACAGAGATTCTGAGAGTAACGGGCAAGTCCGCTGCTCCATCCAGCAGGGTGTCCCCTTTAAGTTGGTTCCTTCTATTAAAAACTATTATTCTCTGGTGACCACAGGACAACTGGACCGTGAACTAGTGTCTAATTACAACATTACAATCACTGCCACTGACGAGGGCTCTCCACCTCTGTCCTCTTCTAAAAGTGTTCAGTTATCTGTAGCTGACATCAACGACAACCCACCTGTGTTTGATGAGCAGTCGTACAGCGCATATGTGAGTGAGAATAACAAACCGGGCTCCACTTTATGTTCCGTTAGTGCTCGAGACCCCGACTGGAGACAGAACGGTACAGTGGTTTATTCTCTGTTAGCTGGTGAGGTGAACGGTGCCCCTGTGTCCTCCTATCTGTCTGTGAACGGAGACACGGGTGTGATCCACGCTGTGAGGTCGTTTGATTATGAACAGTTCAAGAGTTTTAAAATCCACGTGATGGCCAGAGACAACGGTTCTCCTCCTCTCAGCAGCAACGTGACCGTGAGTGTGTTCATCTCAGATGTGAATGACAACTCTCCTCAGATCCTGTACCCCTCCCCGGAGGGCAACTCCTTCATGACCGAGCTGGTCCCCAAAGCTGCACACGGAGGCTCTCTGGTGTCCAAAGTGATCGCGGTGGACTCAGACTCCGGACAGAACGCTTGGTTGTCCTATCATATAGTCAAATCCACTGATCCAGGACTTTTTACTATTGGTGTCCACAGCGGAGAGATCAGGACACAGCGGGACATTTCTGAATCTGACAGCATGAAACAGAACCTTGTAGTGGCAGTGAAAGATAACGGACAGCCCTCTCTGTCTGCCACCTGTTCCATGTATTTACTTATTTCTGATAACTTGGCTGAGGTGCCGGAACTGAAGGATCTGTCTTTTAATGAGAGCAATTCCAAACTGACCTCTTATCTGATCATCGCGCTGGTGTCTGTGTCCACCTTTTTTCTGACTTTCATCATCATCATCCTGGGTTTGAGGTTTTGTCGCAGGAGAAAGCCCAGACTGTTGTTTGACGGAGCAGTTGCCATCCCCAGCGGTTATCTCCCTCCTAATTACGCAGATGTTGATAGCACAGGAACTTTACGCAGTGCTTACAATTATGACACGTACCTGACCACAGGTTCAAGAACCAGTGACTTTAAGTTTGTGACATCATACAATGACAACACGCTGCCTGCTGACCAGACTCTGAAGAAAAGTCCATCAGACTTTGCTGATGCTTTTGGAGATTCTTTGGAGACTCTGGAGGTAGGAGGACATGTTTTTAAACTAGGCTCTTGTGTTCATGTCTTCCAGCCTTACTAATTCATATCAACTTTTTTCCACCTTCAAACACCATATTCAATAACCAGTTTAATGGGGTAGTATGACACCAGGCAGATTATGCTCCTGAAATTTGACTTATAATTCAAAATCGACAGTCTAAAACCCCTAAAGTGAGTTGTGTGTGTCTCTTAAAATCAAAAGAAAAATGTTAAGAGGACTATAAACTTTTCTGGGATATGCAGTTATATTTTCCTATGCTGTGTGGCTTCTGGTTAGATTGTTTTATGCATAAGGACAATTACATTTTAGTTTAAGAGTAGAGGGTATTGTTTCTATAGATGTTTATAATGCATCATCGATTAAATGTTATGCACACTTATCTAAACGCCTAACTACCTTTTCAGTGCTGGCTATGAACATCACACCGCTTGTTAAGTTGTCTGTTAAAGTTACTACTGAATGTAAATTGGATTCATAATTGCTTCATATGCACCTGAGACATGAGATTTGGTTGACTTTGGAGTTTGGATTTTTCATGTGTTACAACTGCAGTCTGCCGACCAGACTCTGAGGAAAAGTCCATCAGAGTTTGTAAATTATTTGGTTGATAACGGGATTCCCTAAAAGTAGGGCCTTGTTATATTTTTGTCATTGATGGCATAACTTTATGCTTCACTATTGATCTGAACTCTCTGACTTTATACAACCATTTAGATGATCCTCTAGAATAGTGTTCTGGAATCATTTCATGGTGTTTATTAATTTGATGTTTTGTTTATCCTCTCTGCTGAGAAAGTTAAGAGGTTATGAGACAAGTTTTTAATATGCATCTACATTAGAGTCTTATTTGCAAGTGCAGGTTTCAAATACATATGAGAGAAATCATTCTTAAATTACTGAATATTTGATGTTGCAATATATGTTTTTATAGCATAATGTTCT
The DNA here is from genome assembly GCF_965226115.1 of Aulonocara stuartgranti. NCBI lineage: Eukaryota > Metazoa > Chordata > Actinopteri > Cichliformes > Cichlidae > Aulonocara > Aulonocara stuartgranti. The sequence goes on from NC_138940.1 coordinate 31,664,045, forward strand.
TAAGTAGATTCCTAGTACTGAGGCATTATTCCTAATCTTCACTATACTAAATCTATTTTCAAGGGTTACGTTTTGTTAAGATTTCAAAAATACAAGGTCTCTGTTGTTTTAAATAGGCTCTCCCTGTATTTATTTATTTGAAATCCACCCAGTTAAAAGCTATTTGTTCATGCTTTGATCATCCCTGATGAAAAAATAGCTCCTGATCCACAAAGTATGTTAGGTGTTGAGCTAGTTTTTCATTTCTTGGTTATATATGACATGTACATACAGCAACAGCCATTTCAAAATAGTGCTATTGATTTAGTCTTATAACCTAACTCACCACGCAGTGGTCATATAATTGAACTTAGTCTATACAATCGAATATTGTAGTAGGTTCAAAATGGCTTACGAAGTCTTTTGTTTCCAGGCCACTGGCCGTCATGCTATAAAAATATATTATTGCTATTAACTGCATAAATGCTCACAATAAATATTTAGGGGTAGTTTTTATGCCTTTCCAATTTAAAATCTTTACATGCCAAATTTAGCTTTTGATGATTACTCAGACATTCAGTATTAGCTTTTGTCACAGCAAGTGCATAAAAGTTCTGACCTCTGAGGGTACAATGAGTTGGGTCAAAATGATGCCATTATCAGTGGTGTTACCTGACTTTGTGTAAAGTCTCAATTTTCACCCAAATGACTAATCACTGCAATGCAGATGAAGCTGAACTGTCAGTGTCACTTTTTCATAGTTTTATGCTACAAATAAAGTGCAATAATTGTATTCCTCTATATTTTTCTCTATTCTGTAACCTCTAACTAAGAGAACCAATTAAAAACAACAAATGCATAATTCCAGTATCAGCATGCAATACTTTAAGAATGCACAGTCTTGTCTGGTGGTTGGAGAACTATAAGACAATGCAAACTGCTAAATAATATAATTTCAAATCACATGCTGAAAGTTAATCCCTGTTGGAATTCTCAATAGCAGCTTTTCCTTTCTACTCAGTGACCAACCCTGACATTCAGACCACTGAATAGTGCTGTTAAATAATACTTTGATGTTGTGAAACATTTTTTTTCATATAAACTGGTAAGTTATGATGTTATACCAAAATCTTGCATAGGAAGGTTTTCATCATTAACAGCACAGGGAAAAAAAAGTCTTAACTCATTCCAGACCTGCAGATTTCACTATTAAATGCTTGGTGTTTTTACATTAGGTTATTACCAGACATTGAGTGAGACAATCTTTGTTTACTGAGAAAAGAAGATACTTAAGTTATTACATGATACAGGATCTAATCTCTCTTGGTAATTTAAGATTTACAAAAAATAAGGATGTATTTCTCTAACTTGTTGGTCTTTTATTTTTTTGAATACACATGGCAACAGCTTTAGTTCATTCCTACCTGCTTGAATTTTAGAAGTGGATGTAAGAGTTAATACCCTCACTAATCATGCACTTTATGCAACATATTTGTTTCTCTAAGTTTTACCTTATTCCGATGGTGATAGTGGAAAGTCATTGTTCTTTTTTCAGATATTTTAGGTTGTTTGTTAAAGAAACTCAATGAAACAAGTTATATGGAACATCCTTGAGCTACTAAAATTGATTCTGCTGTATATTATCCAAGGGTATCACTTATAATATTTGTTTTTGGCATTTTTGAATCAAATGTCTTTTTTTTCTATATGCAAAAAATGAAGAAAAAAGAAAAGAAAAATGCAGCATTGATTGAATAAGTAAAGCAGTTTACATTAGGGCAATATTTGTGGTTCCCTTTTATTAATTTCTCAGGAACTTATTTTATGTCTGATGTAGAAATGGATACTAGAGGTCTTCCTTGAAGTGTGCTTGAGAGATGGTTGATAATGAATATAGTATATTGCCAAAATTCCTTAAGGTCTTTGATTTTGGCTCATGTGCACACAAGTTGCTTTCTATAGATTTAGTAACAGCCCTTGCAGATGGATTAGTATCGGTTTGAATTTGTAAGCAACTATAGCTCTTACTTGTCTTTTGCAGGATTACACAAGGATTTGTTTTACATATGGTTTATTATTTCATTGAAAAGCGCACCACAGGTGGAAAAGGAAAAAAGAAGAAATCTGTATGAATGACCAAATAACACCGAAGTCTAGATTGTCATTATTTATATTGATTAATAAGGGCGTTATAACTCGAAGCTGGCCTCTTGTTTGGGTTTGCAGTGCTATAATTTAACGAAACTCTTGGTGTCACTGTGCACCAACAAAGACAGGAGGTCTCTATTCTTCATCTATTCTTTTCTGCCATTGCAAAGCCTTATTTTGGTGTAGCGTGTCTAGGTTGAGGGCATTACAAAAGGCAAACGCTGGGATTATTTAGAATATTCAAAAAGAGCACTATTTTTGATCACTTTCAAGGAATTTTCCAGGAAAGGATTAAACCTTATTCGATCATGGGAAGTGCAGTATACGGAAGATTGGCTATGAATTGCTATTGTGTGGTTTTCCTTTTCGTGGCCTTGCATTTCGCCCATGGAGACGTGAGCTACACTATCGCAGAGGAAATGAAAGGCGGATTTGTGATAGGGAATATCGCCAAAGATCTGGGTCTTGGGATTGCGACTCTTTCCTCGCGTAAAGCCCGAATTGACGCAGACAGAGACGATAAAAGGTATTGTGACATTAATCTGAGCACCGGAGATTTGACTGTCAGTGACAGGATCGACAGGGAAAGTCTTTGTGGTAAAAAAGCCAGCTGCGTTTTAAAAGAGGAGCTTGTGCTGGAAAACCCTTTAGAGCTTCATCGCATCAGTATTCATGTGCAAGATATAAATGATAACGCGCCAGAGTTTAGTGAGGATCTGATTTCATTTGAAATAAGAGAATCGGCAGTCAAAGGAGCGAGATTTTTACTTACGGAAGCCCGCGATGCCGACATAGGCACAAACGCTGTGCAACGGTACAATTTACAAAACAATGAGCATTTCACCATTAATGTAAATACAGATGTTAGTGGAAGGAAACATTCCGAATTGGTTTTGTTAAAAGAACTAGACCGAGAAAAAGCGAAAGAGCTGAAATTAGTGCTTACAGCTGTAGATGGTGGATCTCCTCAGAGATCAGGTACTGCGATTATTCGCATCACTGTGTTGGATGCTAATGATAACGCCCCAGTGTTCAGCCAGGCCGTTTATGAAGCCAGTGTGCCTGAAAACTCTCTTTTAGATACCGTAGTTGTTACAGTGAGCGCAACCGATGCAGACACTGGCCCAAATGGTGATATTACATATAACTTCGATCATGTCTCTGATGAGCATGCATCTTTGTTTTCACTGAATCATAAGACAGGAGAGGTAAAAGTTATCGGGTCACTTGATTATGAAACGGAGACTTCAATAGAGCTGCGAGTAAGAGCAAAGGACGGACCGGGTCTTACCTCTTATTGTACAGTAGTTATAGATATAACTGATGTCAATGACAACCCACCAGCCATCAATTTGAAATCACTAACTAACCCCATACCTGAGAACGTGCCACCTGGTACAGAGGTGGGCATCATTAACGTGCAGGACAGAGATTCTGAGAATAACCGACAGGTCCGCTGCTCCATCCAGCAGGGTGTCCCCTTTAAGTTGGTTCCTTCTATTAAAAACTATTATTCTCTGGTGACCACAGGACAACTGGACCGTGAACTAGTATCTGATTACAACATTACAATCACTGCCACTGACGAGGGCTCTCCACCTCTGTCCTCTTCTAAAAGTGTTCAGTTATCTGTAGCTGACATTAACGACAACCCACCTGTGTTTGAGGAACAGTCGTACAACGCATATGTGAGTGAGAATAACAAACCGGGCTCCACTTTATGTTCCGTTAGTGCTCGAGACCCCGACTGGAGACAGAACGGTACAGTGGTTTATTCTCTGTTAGCTGGTGAGGTGAACGGTGCCCCGGTGTCCTCCTATATGTCTGTGAACGGAGACACGGGTGTGATCCACGCTGTGAGGTCGTTTGATTATGAACAGTTCAGGAGTTTTAAAGTCCATGTGATGGCCAGAGACAACGGTTCTCCTCCTCTCAGCAGCAACGTGACCGTGAGTGTGTTCATCTCAGATGTGAATGACAACTCTCCTCAGATCCTGTACCCCTCCCCAGAGGGCAACTCCTTCATGACCGAGCTGGTCCCCAAAGCTGCACACGGAGGCTCTCTGGTGTCCAAAGTGATCGCGGTGGACGCGGACTCCGGACAGAACGCCTGGCTGTCCTATCATATAGTCAAATCCACTGATCCGGGACTTTTTACTATTAGTGTCCACAGCGGAGAGATCAGGACACAGCGGGACATTTCTGAATCTGACAGCATGAAACAGAACCTTGTAGTGGCAGTGAAAGATAACGGACAGCCCTCTCTGTCTGCCACCTGTTCCATGTATTTACTTATTTCTGATAACTTGGCTGAGGTGCCAGAACTGAAGGATCTGTCTTATAATGAGAACAATTCCAAACTGACGTCTTATCTGATCATTGCACTGGTGTCTGTCTCCACGTTTTTTCTGACTTTCATCATTATCATCTTGGGTTTGAGGTTTTGTCGCAGGAGAAAGCCCAGACTGTTGTTTGATGGAGCAGTTGCCATCCCCAGCGGTTATCTCCCTCCTAATTACGCAGATGTTGATGGCACAGGAACTTTACGCAGCACTTACAATTATGATGCGTACCTGACCACGGGATCTAGAACCAGTGACTTTAAGTTTGTGACATCATACAATGACAACATGCTGCCTGCTGACCAGACTCTGAAGAAAAGTCCATCAGACTTTGCTGATGTTTTTGGAGACTGTGGTGGTTCTCCTGAGGTAAGGGTGTCAAATGTTCGATACATTATTTTAACAGATAAAATGTTCACTCTTTCCTCCAGTCAATCTTTTTTCGCTTTTTCTAAAATCCCGTTATAGTATTTATCACACTTTGCCTGTTGCCTGACATTATTTTTACTGCTACTTTTGAAGGGAAAGTTTCTTGATGTTGTTGAAATCATTTTCTCCTGGTTTTGTTTTAATGGGTTGCTGTCTTTACGGTCCTCTACATCAACGAAAAGTTTACATTTTGACATAGGGGAAAATTAGTATGTCTTACAAAAGCAAGTATTAGTTTTACAAAAACAAGTCGTGATAGCACTATTGTGTTTAGACACGCGCCCCCTTTGTTTCAGCTTTTCTGTTTCTTTTGTCATCGTATATTACGCAGATCTTCCCATGATCTAATTTTAAAAGTGCAGTCGCTCACATGTTATCTACAGTTGCTTCCTAATGTACACATGCTGTTCAGATTCGAGTCTTCGTGTGTAACATATTCTCAAAGTTTCTTTTGAACTTGTTTTCTTGTGTTTAAACCTACATATATATGAGCTAAATAATATGTCACCCATATTTTAGCAAACCATTTGTGACCCGAGGTATGCACCCATTTCAATAGGGATTAGCCGTAGGCATACAGTCAGTTTACAGGGTTTTTAATGCTAATACAAAATAAAATCTTTCTAAACATGTAACAGTAGCACCCAAAACAATTAAAAGCTCTAATTTATTAAATACATTTAAAACTATAAAATTGTACGATTGTAAGTGGAAGACAGGATAAGCGCTGCGGGGAATCTATTAAAAACTAGTCACTCTTACAATGAAAGACAAACAAATAAACAAAATAAACAAACAACCACAACCGTCAAAATAGTCCTCAGCGCTTTGCTGTCAAGTTAAACCAGTTTTAAAACAAATTATCTATAATTTGTAACAGGACATCACTTGCACAGAAAAATCTACCTCAGAAGGAATATCCCCCCACTTCTCTTCATGTATGTGTTTCAGTTACCTGTCTCCAGGTTAGGGTCGCACCCTAATAAGTATTGGCAAGCGGAGGCGGAGTCCGCTAAAAGTTTCTCCATAGGAATAAAACAGTGTTTTCCTCCTAAAGCTGTAAATAACTTTAAACCTCTACCAAACTACCAAAACTCAAGCGGAACATTTTCTGTGACCTACCACTCTTATACAAGGCTATGGACCCACATCTAGCCTTCACTGAAAAGTTAAAAAAGAGAAACAACACGGCTTAGACCAGGGAGTCACACAGCTCCAGGTTCACACAAGAGATCGACTAATTACCTGCACCTGCCCCAGCCCCGCCTCCCAGGGTCGGTTCCCAGACTCAGGTCACACCTCTCACACCTTTGTCAAGTTGCTTTCACGAATAGTGGAAGTGCAGGTCTTTGTTTAACTTTCTCCTCTTTCTTTTCTTTTCTTTTTTCAAATGTTGCAATTATTGACTTACATGTTCACATTTTTATTGGAACTGATCACAGAGGTAAAGTTCTTGAATATTATAAAACGTTGTGGCCGTTAAAATCTTCTTGCTTTTCCTTCTCGAGTCTCTGTTCTGATACAGAAATGTCAATTGAGATTAATGTTTAATTTAAATATTTCGAAAATTACTCAAGCATTTTTAGTAGCTTAAAAAACAAATAAAAACAAAACTATTTCTGTAGTTTGAAGCATTTTTAACGCTTTCCCGTCTACAAACATTTAATTGTTTTTCAAAAGTTATCATGTAAATCGTGGCCACACATTTTCGGTGAACACAGATATTTAAACTTTAATTTGTATCACATTTTGTATACAATAATGATCTAAACGTTCGCAGATATGAGTTTTCATCGGCAGCATTGCTCAGTATACAGCGACCTTTCGGATTAATGCAATTTTTATTTCTTTTTTTTATCTGTCTGCACACTTCAATATACACTTTTACTTTTAAATTAAGGTTCAACTTTCGTCCATAAACGCTTCCATGCGCCTTGTACAGGGCTGCTGCTCAATGCAATCTTTAAATTAGACTCACGATGTCGCTGTCCACCTTGCCTATCTTAAAATCCACACCTATTTGTCGAGGCAAAATGTGTTTTAATGTGCTGCAGTTGGTCATCGAAGGACACGCAGACGTGGTTTTAGATTGTGCTGATTTTGGCTTAAATAATATTTGTGTGTTTGTTGTATTCCTGCGCATTACAGAGGAAAGATATACATGTCATGATGGTTAACGCGACATTTGGAATACACACCCTTGTCGTTGCTTTACTCTTCTTTTGTTTGTATTTTGTCAGCGGGGATATAAGCTACTCTTTTACAGAGGAAATGCGACACGGGACTGTGATCGGAAATATCGCCAAAGACCTCGGCATCGACGCAAATACACTATCTCTTCGAAAGGCTCGTATTGATACTGAAGGAAGCGACAAACGATTCTGTGAAATAAACCTCCGTAACGGAGATCTGATTGTTGCCGAAAGGATTGACAGAGAGGGCCTGTGTGGAGACAAAGCATCCTGCGTTTTAAAACAAGAACTCATGTTGGAAAATCCATTAGAACTGCAGCGAATCAGCCTACATGTCCAGGATATAAATGACAACTCCCCACAGTTTGATAAGAATTTGATCCATATAGATATTAGAGAATCTGCGTCAAAAGGTGCTCGTTTTCCAATAGAAGAAGCGCACGATGCCGACATAGGTAAAAATTCAGTTCAATCATACAACCTACAGACGAATGAAAATTTTTTCCTTGGAGTTGGAACCAATTCTGTGGAACTTGTTCTTAACAAAGAGCTCGATCGTGAAACATTACAAGAAATTAATCTACTTCTGACCGCTTTAGATGGTGGTTCCCCTCAAAGATCAGGTACCGTGGTCATTCACATTACTGTTTTGGACGCTAATGATAACGTGCCAGTGTTTAGCCAGGCCGTTTATAAAGCCAGTCTGTCAGAAAACTCTCCCATGGGTACTGTTGTGCTGACAGTAAAAGCAAATGATGCAGATGATGGACTAAATGGAGAAGTTACATATGATTTTGGACACGTTTCAGAAGACGTTAAGTCAATATTTGCCATAGATTATAAAACAGGGGATATAAAATTGTCCGCTACAGTTGATTATGAAACAGTGAGATCGTTTGAGCTTCGCATAACTGCGAAAGATGGTTTAGGATTAACTTCCTATGCTAAAGTCATAATAGATGTTACTGATGTGAATGACAACCCACCTGTAATATATCTAAAGTCACTGTCGAACCCCATACCCGAACACTTGTCACCTGGTACAGAGGTGGGCATCATTAACGTGCAGGACAGAGATTCGGAGAATAACCGACAGGTCCGCTGCTCCATCCAGCAGGGTGTCCCCTTTAAGTTGGTTCCTTCTATTAAAAACTATTATTCTCTGGTGACCACAGGGCAACTAGACCGCGAATTAGTTTCCAATTACAACATTACAATCACTGCCACTGACGATGGCTCTCCACCTCTGTCCTCTTCTAAAAGTGTTCAGTTATCTGTAGCTGACATCAACGACAACCCGCCTGTGTTTGATGAGCAGTCGTACAGCGCATATGTGAGTGAGAATAACAAACCGGGCTCCACTTTATGTTCCGTTAGTGCTCGAGACCCTGACTGGAGACAGAACGGTACAGTGGTTTATTCTCTGTTAGCTGGTGAGGTGAACGGTGCCCCGGTGTCCTCCTATCTGTCTGTGAACGGAGACACGGGTGTGATCCACGCTGTGAGGTCGTTTGATTATGAACAGTTCAAGAGCTTCAAAGTCCATGTGATGGCCAGAGACAACGGTTCTCCTCCTCTCAGCAGCAACGTGACCGTGAGTGTGTTCATCTCAGATCTGAATGACAACTCTCCTCAGATCCTCTACCCCTCCCCAGAGGGCAACTCCTTCATGACCGAGCTGGTCCCCAAAGCTGCACACGGAGGCTCTCTGGTGTCCAAAGTGATCGCGGTGGACGCGGACTCCGGACAGAACGCCTGGCTGTCCTATCAAATAGTCAAATCCACTGATCCGGGACTTTTTACAATTGGTGTCCACAGTGGAGAGATCAGGACACAGCGGGACATTTCTGAATCTGACAGCATGAAACAGAACCTTGTAGTGGCAGTGAAAGATAACGGGCAGCCCTCTCTGTCTGCCACCTGTTCCATGTATTTACTTATTTCTGATAACTTGGCGGAGGTGCCAGAACTGAAAGACATCTCTCATAATGAGAACAATTCCAAACTGACCTTTTATCTGATCATTGCGCTGGTGTCTGTCTCCACGTTTTTTCTGACTTTCATCATCATCATCCTGGGTTTGAGGTTTTGTCGCAGGAGAAAGCCCAGACTGTTGTTTGATGGAGCAGTTGCCATCCCCAGCGGTTATCTCCCTCCTAATTACGCAGATGTTGATGGCACAGGAACTTTACGCAGCACTTACAATTATGACGCTTATCTAACCACAGGTTCAAGAACCAGTGACTTTAAGTTTGTGACATCATACAATGACAACACGCTGCCTGCTGACCAGACTCTGAAGAAAAGTCCATCAGACTTTGCTGATGTTTTTGGAGATTCTTTGGAGACTCTGGAGGTAGGAGGACATGTTTTTGAACTAGGCTCTTGTGTTCATGTCTTCCAGCCTTACTAATTCATATCAACTTTTTTCCACCACCAAATACCATATTAAATAACCAGTTTAATGGGGTAGTATGACACCAGGCAGATTATGCTCCTGAAATTTGCTTTTTAATTCAAAATGGACAAATTAATACCCCTAAACTGAGTTTGTGTTCTCTTAAAATCAAAAGAAAAATGTTAAGAGGACTATAAACGTTTCTGGAACATGCAGTTATAATTTCTTACGCTGTGTGGCTTCTGGCTGGATTATTTTATGCATAAGAACAATTAAATTTTAGTTGAAGAGGATAGGATATGGTTTCTATAGAGATTATATTCCATCTTCGATTAAATGTTAAGCATACTTATCTAAACACTTAACTGACTTTTCAGTGTTCTCTATGAACATCACACTGCTTGTTAAGTTGTCTGTTAAAGTTACTACTGAATGTAAATTGGATTCATAATTGCTTCATATGCACCTGAGACATGAGATTTGGTTGACTTTGGAGTTTGGATTTTTCATGTGTTACAACTGCAGTCTGCCGACCAGACTCTGAGGAAAAGTCCATCAGAGTTTGTAAATTATTTGGTTGATAACGGGATTCCCTAAAAGTAGGGCCCTGTTATGTTTTTGTCATTGATGACACATCTTTATACTTCACTATTGATCTGAACTCTCTGACTTTATACAACCATTTAGATGATCCTCTAGAATATTTTTCTGGAATCATTTCATGGTGTTTATTAATTTAATGTTTTGTATATCCTCTCTGCTCAGAAAGTTAAGAGGTTATGAGACAAGTTTTTAATATGCATCTACATTAGAGTCTTATTTGCAAGTGCAGGTTTCAAATACATATGAGAGAAATCATTCTTAAATTACTGAATATTTGATGTTGCAATATATGTTTTTATAGCATAATGTTCTTAAGTAGATTCCTAGTACTGAGGCATTATTCCTAATCTTCACTATACTAAATCTATTTTCAAGGGTTAAGTTTTGTTAAGATTTTACAAATACAAGGTCTCTGTTGTTTTAAATAGGCTCTCCCTGTATTTATTTATTTGAAATCCACCCAGTTAAAAGCTATTTGTTTATGCTTTGATCATCCCTGAAGAAAAAAATAGCTCTTGATCCACAAAGTATGTTAGGTGTTGTGCTAGTTTTTCATTTCTTGGTTATATATGACATGTACATACAGCAACAGCCATTTCAAAATAGTGCTATTGTCCTCATTGATTTAGTCTGATAACCTAACTCACCATGCAGTGGTCATATAATTGAACTTAGGCTATACAATCAAATATTGTAGTAGCTTCAAAATGGCTTTCGAAGTCTTTTGTTTCCAGGCCAGTGGCCTTAATACTATCCCAGTATACTATTGCTATTGGCTGCATAAATACTCATAGCAAATATTTAGGGGTAGTTTTTATGCCTTGCCAATTTAAAATCTTTACATGCCAAATTTGGCTTTTGATGATTACTCAGTCATCCAGTATTCACTTTTGTAACAGCAGGTGCATAAAAGTTCTGACCTCTGAGGGTACAATGAGTTGGGTCAAAATGATGCCATTATCAGTGGTGTTACCTGACTTTGTGTAAAGTCTCAATTTTCACCCAGATGACTAATCACTGCAATGCAGATGAAGCTGAACTATCAGTGCATTAGTTTTTCATAGTTTTATGCTACAAATAAAGTGCAATAATTGTATTCCTCTATATTTTTCTCTATTCTGTAACCTCTAACTAAGAGAACAAATTAAAAACAACAAATGCATAATTCCAGTATCAGCATGCAATACTTTAAGAATGCACAGTCTTGTCTGGTGGTTGGAGAACTATAAGACAATGCAAACTGCTAAATAATATAATTTCAAATCACATGCTGAAAGTTAATCCCTGTTGGAATTCTCAATAGCAGCTTTTCCTTTCTACTCAGTGACCAACCCTGACATTCAGACCACTGAATAGCACTGGTGCTGTTAAATAATACTTTGATGTTGTGAAACGTTTATTTTTTTATACATATAAACTGGTAAGTTATGATGTTACACCAAAATCTTGCATAGGAAGGTTTTCATCATTAACAGCACAGGGGGAAAAAAAAACAAACATACAAAATTCTTAACTCATCCCAGACCTGCAGACATTATTTTACTGTCTAATGCTTGGTGTTTTTACATTAGGTTATTACCAGACATTGAGTGAGACAATCTTTGTTTACTAAGAAAAGAAGATACTTAAATTATTACAAGATCTAATCTCTCTTGGTAATTTAAGATTTACAAAAAATAAGGATGTATTTCTCTAACTTGTCGGTCTTTTATTTTTTGAATACACATGGCAACAGCTTTAGTTCATTCCTACCTGCTTGAATTTAGAAGTGGATGTAAGAGTTAATACCCGCACAAATCATAAACTTTATGTGAGATATTTGTTTCTCTAAGGCATTACCTTATTCCGATGGTAATAGTGGAAAGTCATTGTTCTTTGTCGAGATATTTTAGCTTGTTTGTTAAATAAATTCAATGAAACAAGTTATATGGAACATCCTTGAGCTACTAAATTTGATTCTGCTGTATATTATCCAAGGGTATCACTTATAATATTTGTTTTTGGCATTTTTGAATCAAATGTCTTATGTTTCTATACACAAAATTGATTAAAAAATAAAAAAAAGTGAGGCATTGATTGAATAAGTAAAGCAGTTTACATTAGGGCAATATTTGTGGTTCCCTTTTATTAATTTCTCAGGAACTTATTTTATGTCTGATGTAGAAATGGATACTAGAGGTCTTCCTTGAAGTGTACTTGAGAGATGGTTGATAATGAATATAGTATATTGCCACTATTCCTTAAGGTCTTTGATTTTGGCTCATGTGCACACAAGTTGCTTTCTATAGATTTAGTAACAGCCCTTGCAGATGGATTAGTATCGGTTTGAATTTGTAAGCAACTATAGCTCTTACTTGTCTTTTGCAGGATTACACATGGATTTGTTAAACATATGGTTTATTATTTCATTGAAAGGCGCACCACAGGTGGAAAAGGAAAAAAGAAGAAATCTGTATGAATGACCAAATAACACCGAAGTCTAGATTGTCATTATTTATATTGATTAATAAGGGCGTTATAACTCGAAGCTGGCCTCTTGTTTGGGTTTGCAGTGCTATAATTTAACGAAACTCTTGGTGTCACTGTGCACCAACAAAGACAGGAGGTCTCTATTCTTCATCTATTCTTTTCTGCCATTGCGAAGCCTTATTTTGGTGTAGCGTGTCTAGGTTGAGGGCATTACAAAAGGCAAACGCTGGGATTATTTAGAATATTCAAAAAGAGCACTATTTTTGATCACTTTCAAGGAATTTTCCAGGAAAGGATTAAACCTTATTCGATCATGGGAAGTGCAGTATACGGAAGATTGGCTATGAATTGCTATTGTGTAGTTTTCCTTTTCGTGGCCTTGCATTTCGCCCATGGAGACGTAAGCTACACTATAGCAGAGGAGATGAAAGGCGGATTTGTGATAGGGAATATCGCCAAAGATCTGGGTCTTGGGATGGCGACTCTTTCCTCGCGTAAAGCCCGCATTGACACAGACAGAGATGATAAAAGGTATTGTGACATTAATCTGAGCACCGGAGATTTGACTGTCAGTGACAGGATCGACAGGGAAAGTCTTTGTGGTAAAAAAGCCAGCTGCGTTTTAAAAGAGGAGCTTGTGCTGGAAAACCCTTTAGAGCTTCATCGCATCAGTATTCATGTGCAAGATATAAATGATAACGCGCCAGAGTTTAGTGAGGATCTGATTTCATTTGAAATAAGAGAATCGGCAGACAAAGGAGAGAGATTTTTACTTACGGAAGCCCGCGATGCCGACATAGGCACAAACGCTGTGCAACGGTACAATTTACAAAACAATGAGCATTTCACCATTAATGTAAATACAGATGTTAGTGGAAGGAAACATTCCGAATTGGTTTTGTTAAAAGAACTAGACCGAGAAAAAGCGAAAGAGCTGAAATTAGTGCTTACAGCTGTAGATGGTGGATCTCCTCAGAGATCAGGTACTGCGATTATTCGCATCACTGTGTTGGATGCTAATGATAACGCCCCAGTGTTCAGCCAGGCCGTTTATGAGGCCAGTGTGCCTGAAAACTCTCTTTTAGATACCGTAGTTGTTACAGTGAGCGCAACCGATGCAGACACTGGCCCAAATGGTGATATTACATATAACTTCGATCATGTCTCTGATGAGCATGCATCTTTGTTTTCACTGAATCATAAGACAGGAGAGGTAAAAGTTATCGGGTCACTTGATTATGAAACGGAGACTTCAATAGAGCTGCGAGTAAGAGCAAAGGACGGACCGGGTCTTACCTCTTATTGTACAGTAGTTATAGATATAACTGATGTCAATGACAACCCACCAGCCATCAATTTGAAATCACTAACTAACCCCATACCTGAGAACGTGCCACCTGGTACAGAGGTGGGCATCATTAACGTGCAGGACAGAGATTCTGAGAATAACCGACAGGTCCGTTGCTCCATCCAGCAGGGTGTCCCCTTTAAGTTGGTTCCGTCTATTAAAAACTATTATTCTCTGGTGACCACAGGACAACTGGACCGTGAACTAGTATCTGATTACAACATTACAATAACTGCCACTGACGAGGGCTCTCCACCTCTGTCCTCTTCTAAAAGTGTTCAGTTATCTGTAGCTGACATTAACGACAACCCACCTGTGTTTGAGGAACAGTCGTACAACGCATATGTGAGTGAGAATAACAAACCTGGCTCCACTTTATGTTCCGTTAGTGCTCGAGACCCCGACTGGAGACAGAACGGTACAGTGGTTTATTCTCTGTTAGCTGGTGAGGTGAACGGTGCCCCGGTGTCCTCCTATCTGTCTGTGAACGGAGACACGGGTGTGATCCACTCTGTGAGGTCGTTTGATTATGAACAGTTCAAGAGTTTTAAAGTCCACGTGATGGCCAGAGACAACGGTTCTCCTCCTCTCAGCAGCAACGTGACCGTGAGTGTGTTCATCTCAGATGTGAATGACAACTCTCCTCAGATCCTGTATCCCTCCCCGGAGGGCAATTCCTTCATGACCGAGCTGGTCCCCAAAGTTGCACACGGAGGCTCTCTGGTGTCCAAAGTGATCGCGGTGGACGCGGACTCCGGACAGAACGCCTGGCTGTCCTATCATATAGTCAAATCCACTGATCCGGGACTTTTTACTATTAGTGTCCACAGCGGAGAGATCAGGACACAGCGGGACATTTCTGAATCTGACAGCATGAAACAGAACCTTGTAGTGGCAGTGAAAGATAACGGACAGCCCTCTCTGTCTGCCACCTGTTCCATGTATTTACTCATTTCTGATAATTTGGCTGAGGTACCAGAACTGAAGGATCTGTCTTATAATGAGAACAATTCCAAACTGACGTCTTATCTGATCATTGCACTGGTGTCTGTCTCCACGTTTTTTCTGACTTTCATCATCATCATCCTGGGTTTGAGGTTTTGTCGCAGGAGAAAGCCCAGACTGTTGTTTGATGGAGCAGTTGCCATCCCCAGCGGTTATCTCCCTCCTAATTACGCAGATGTTGATGGCACAGGAACTTTACGCAGCACTTACAATTATGATGCGTACCTGACCACAGGTTCAAGAACCAGTGACTTTAAGTTTGTGACATCATACAATGACAACACGCTGCCTGCTGACCAGACTCTGAAGAAAAGTCCATCAGACTTTGCTGATGTTTTTGGAGATTGTGGTGGTTCTCCTGAGGTAAGGGTGTCAAATGTTCGATACATTATTTTAACAGATAAAACGTTCACTCTTTCCTCCAGTCAATCTTTTTTCGCTTTTTCTAAAATCCCGTTATAGTATTTATCACACTTTGCCTGTTGCCTCTGACATTATTTTTACTGCTACTTTTGAAGGGAAAGTTTCTTGATGTTGTTGAAATCATTTTCTCCTGGTTTTGTTTTAATGGGTTGCTGTCTTTACGGTCCTCTACATCAACGAAAAGTTTACATTTTGACATAGTGGAAAATTAGTATGTCTTACAAAAGCAAGTATTAGTTTTACAAAAACAAGTAGTGATAGCACTATTGTGTTTAGACACGCGCCCCCTTTGTTTCAGCTTTTCTGTTTCTTTTGTCATCGTATATTACGCAGATCTTCCCATGATCTAATTTTAAAAGTGCAGTCGCTCACATATTATCTACAGTTGCTTCCTAATGTACACATGCTGTTCAGATTCGAGTCTTCGTGTGTAACATATTCTCAAAGTTTCTTTTGAACTTGTTTTCTTGTGTTTAAACCTACATATATATGAGCTAAATAATATGTCACCCATATTTTAGCAAACCATTTGTGACCCGAGGTATGCATCCATTTCAATAGGGATTAGCCGTAGGCATACAGTCAGTTTACAGGGTTTTTAATGCTAATAAAAAATAAAATCTTTCTAAACATGTAACAGTAGCACCGAAAACAATTAAAAAGCTCTACTTTATTAAATACATTTAAAACTATAAAATTGTACAATTGTATGTGGAAGACAGGACAAGCGCTGCGGGGAATCTATTAAAAACTAGTCACTCTTACAATGAAAGACAAACAAATAAACAAAATAAACAAACAACCACAACCGTCAAAATAGTCCTCAGCGCTTTGCTGTAAAGTTAAACTAGTTTTAAAACAAATTATCTGTAATTTGTAACAGGACATCACTTGCACAGAAAAATCTACCTCAGAAGGAATATCCCCCCACTTCTCTTCATGTATGTGTTTCAGTTACCTGTCTCCAGGTTAGGGTCGCACCCTAATAAGTATTGGCAAGCGGAGGCGGAGTCCGCTAAAAGTTTCTCCATAGGAATAAAACAGTGTTTTCCTCCTAAAGCGGTAAATAACTTTAAACCTCTACCAAACTACCAAAACTCAAGCGGAACATTTTCTGTGACCTACCACTCCTATGGGACCCACATCTAGCCTTCATTGAAAAGTTAAAAAAGAGAAACAACACGGCTTAGACCAGGGAGTCACACAGCTCCAGGTTCACACAAGAGATCGACTAATTACCTGCACCTGCCCCAGCCCCGCCTCCCAGGGTCGGTTCTCAGACTCAGGTCACACCTCTCACACCTTTGTCACATTGCTTTCACGAATAGTGGAAGTGCAGGTCTTTGTTTAACTATCTCCTCTTTCTTTTCTTTTCTTTTTTCAAATGTTGCAATTATTGACTTACATGTTCACATTTTTATTGGAACTGATCACAGAGGTAAAGTTCTTGAATATTATAAAACGTTGTGGCCGTTAAAATCTTTTTGCTTTTCCTTCTCGAGTCTCTGTTCTGATACAGAAATGTCAATTGAGATTAATGTTTAATTTAAATATTTCGAAAATTACTCAAGCATTTTTAGTAGCTTAAAAAACAAATAAAAATAAAACTATTTCTGTAGTTTGAAGCATTTTTAACACCGTTTACAAACATTTAATTGTTTTTCAAAAGTTATCATGTAAATCCTAGCCACACATTTTCAGTGAACACAGATATTTAAACTTTAATTTGTATCACATTTTGTATACAATAATGATCTAAACTTTTGCAGATATGAGTTTCCATCGGCAGCATTGCTCAGTATACAGCGACCTTTCGGATTAATGCATTTTTTTTTATCTGTCTGCACACTTCAATATACACTTTTACTTTTAAATTAAGGTTCAACGTTCGTCCATAAACGCTTCCATGCGCCTTGTACAGGGCTGCTGCTCAATGCAATTTTTAAATTAGACTCACGATGTCGCTGTCCACCTTGCCTATCTTAAAATCCACACCTATTTGTCGAGGCAGAATGTGTTCTAATGTGCTGCAGTTGGTCGTCGAAGGACAGGCAGACGTGGTTTTAGATTGTGCTGATTTTGGCTTAAATAATATCTGTGTCTTTGCTGTATTCCTGCGCATTACAGAGGAAACATTTACATGTCAAGATGGTTAACGCGACATTTGGAATACACACCCTTGTCGTTGCTTTACCCTTCTTTTGTTTGTATTTTGTCAGCGGGGATATAAGCTACTCTTTTACAGAGGAAATGCGACACGGGACTGTGATCGGAAATATCGCCAAAGACCTCGGCATCGACGCAAATACACTATCTCTTCGAAAGGCTCGTATTGATACTGAAGGAAGCGACAAACGATTCTGTGAAATAAACCTCCGATATGGAGATCTGATTGTTGCCGAAAGGATTGACAGAGAGGGCCTGTGTGGAGACAAAGCATCCTGCGTTTTAAAACAAGAACTCATGTTGGAGAATCCATTAGAACTGCAGCGAATCAGCCTACATGTCCAGGATATAAATGACAACTCCCCACAGTTTAATAAGAATTTGATCCATATAGATATTAGTGAATCTGCGTCAAAAGGTGCTCGTTTTCCAATAGAAGAAGCGCACGATGCCGACATAGGTAAAAATTCAGTTCAATCATACAACCTACAGACGAATGAAAATTTTTTCCTTGGAGTTGGAACCAATTCTGTAGAACTTGTCCTTAACAAAGAGCTCGATCGTGAAACATTACAAGAAATCAATCTACTTCTGACCGCTTTAGATGGTGGTTCCCCTCAAAGATCAGGTACCGTGGTCATTCACATTACTGTTTTGGACGCTAATGATAACGTGCCAGTGTTTAGCCAGGCCGTTTATAAAGCCAGTCTGTCAGAAAACTCTCCCATGGGTACTGTTGTGCTGACAGTAAAAGCAATTGATGCAGATGAAGGACTAAATGGAGAAGTTACATATGACTTTGGACACGTTCCAGAAGACGTTAAGTCAATATTTGCCATAGATTATAAAACAGGGGATATAAAATTGTCCGCTACAGTTGATTATGAAACAGTGAGATTGTTTGAGCTTCGCATAACTGCGAAAGATGGTTTAGGATTAACTTCCTATGCTAAAGTCATAATAGATGTTACTGATGTGAATGACAACCCCCCTGTAATATATATAAAGTCACTGTCGAACCCCATACCCGAACACTTGTCACCTGGTACAGAGGTGGGCATAATTAACGTGCAGGACAGAGACTCTGAGAATAACCGACAGGTCCGCTGCTCCATCCAGCAGGGTGTCCCCTTTAAGTTGGTTCCTTCTATTAAAAACTATTATTCTCTGGTAACAACAGCACAACTGGACCGCGAACTACTGTCTGATTACAACATTACAATCACTGCCACTGACGAGGGCTCTCCACCTCTGTCGTCGACTAAAAGTGTTCAGTTATCTGTAGCTGACATCAACGACAACCCACCTGTGTTTGAGGAACAGTCGTACAGCGCATATGTGAGTGAGAATAACAAACCTGGCTCCACTTTATGTTCCGTTAGTGCTCGAGACCCCGACTGGAGACAGAATGGCACAGTGGTTTATTCTCTGTTAGCTGGTGAGGTGAACGGTGCCCCGGTGTCCTCCTATCTGTCTTTGAACGGAGACACGGGTGTGATCCACGCTGTGAGGTCGTTTGATTATGAACAGTTTAGGAGTTTTAAAGTCCACGTGATGGCCAGAGACAACGGTTCTCCTCCTCTCAGCAGCAACGTGACCGTGAGTGTTTTCATCTCAGATGTGAATGACAACTCTCCTCAGATCCTGTATCCCTCCCCGGAGGGCAACTCCTTCATGACCGAGCTGGTCCCCAAAGCTGCACACGGAGGCTCTCTGGTGTCCAAAGTGATCGCGGTGGACGCGGACTCCGGACAGAACGCCTGGCTGTCCTATCATATAGTCAAATCCACTGATCCGGGACTTTTTACTATTGGTGTCCACAGCGGAGAGATCAGGACACAGCGGGACATTTCTGAATCTGACAGCATGAAACAGAACCTTGTAGTGGCAGTGAAAGATAACGGACAGCCCTCTCTGTCTGCCACCTGTTCCATGTATTTACTTATTTCTGATAACTTGGCTGAGGTGCCAGAACTGAAGGATCTGTCTTATAATGAGAGCAATTCCAAACTGACCTCTTATCTGATCATCGCGCTGGTGTCTGTGTCCACGTTTTTTCTGACTTTCATCATCATCATCCTGGGTTTGAGGTTTTGTCGTAGGAGAAAGCCCAGACTGTTGTTTGATGGAGCAGTTGCCATCCCCAGCGGTTATCTCCCTCCTAATTACACAGATGTTGATGGCACAGGAACTTTACGCAGCACTTACAACTATGACGCGTACCTGACCACAGGTTCAAGAACCAGTGACTTTAAGTTTGTGACATCATACAATGACAACACGCTTCCTGCTGACCAGACTCTGAAGAAAAGTCCATCAGACTTTGCTGATGTCTTTGGAGATTCTTTGGAGACTCCTGAGGTAGGAGGACATGTTTTTGAACTAGGCTCTTGTGTTCCTGTCTTCCAGCCTTACTAATTCATATCAACTTTTTTCCACCATCAAATACCATATTAAATAACCAGTTTAAAAGGGTAGTATGACACCAGGCAGATTATGCTCCTGAAATTTGGTTTTTAATTCAAAATCGACAAATTAAAGTTGAAGTTACTACTGAATGTAAATTGGATTCAGAATTGTTTCATATGCACCTGAGACATATGAGATTTGGTTGACTTTAGAATTTGGATTTTTCATGTGTTACAACTGCAGTCTGCTGACCAGACTCTGAGGAAAAGTCCACCAGAGTTTGTAAATTATTTGGTTAAGAACAAGATTTCCTAAAAGTAGGGCCCTGTTATGTTTTTGTGATTGATGACACATCTTTATAATTCTCTATTGATCTGAACTCTCTGACTTTATACAACCATTTATATGATCCTCTAGAATAGTGTTCTGGTATCATTTCATGGTGTTTATTAATTTGATGTTAATGTTTTGTTTATCCTCTCTGCTCAGAAAGTTAAGAGGTTATGAGACAAGTTTTTAATATGCATCTACATTAGAGTCTTATTTGCAGGAGCAGTTTTCAAATACATATGAGAGAAATCATTCTTAAATTACTGAATATTTGATATTCCAACATGTGTTTTTATAGTATAATATTCTTAATTAGATTCCTAGTACTGAGGCATTATTCCTATTCTTCACTATACTAAATCTATTTTCAAGGGTTACTTTTTGTTAAGATTTCACAAATACAAGGTCTCTGTTGTTTTAAATAGGCTCTCCCTGTATTTATTTATTTGAAATCCACCCAGTTAAAAGCTATTTGTTCATGCTTTGATCATCCCTGAAGAAAAAAATAGCTCCTGATCCACAAAGTATGTTAGGTGTTGTGCTAGTTTTTCATTTCTTGGTTATATATGACATGTACATACAGCAACAGCCATTTCAAAATTGTTCTATTGATTTAGTCTTATAACCTAACTCACCACGCAGTGGTCATATAATTGAACTTAGTCTATACAATCGAATATTGTAGTAGCTTCAAAATGTCTTACGAAGTCTTTTGTTTCCAGGCCACTGGCCTTAACAGTATTACAGTATACAATTGCTATTGGCTGCATAAATGCTCATAGCAAATATTTAGGGGTAGTTTTTTATGCCTTGCCAATTTAAAGTCTTTACATGCCAAAATTGGCTTTTGATGATTACTCAGTCATCCAGTATTCACTTCTGTAACAGCAGGTGCATAAAAGTTCTGACCTCTGGGTACAATGAGTGGGGTCAAACTTATGCCATTACCAGTGGTGTTACCTGACTTTGTGCGTCTCAGTTTTCACCCAAACTACTAATCACCGCAATGCAGATGAAGCTGAGCTATCAGTGCATTAGTTTTTCATAGTTTTATGCTACAAATAAAGTGCAACAATTGTATTCCTCTATATTTTTCTCTATTCTGTAACCTCTAACTGAGAGAACAAATTAAAAACAACAGATGCATAATTCCAGTATCAGCATGCCATACTTTGAGAATGCACAGTCTTGTCTGGTGGTTGGAGAACTATAAGACAATGCAAACTGCTAAATAATATAATTTCAAATTACATGCTGCAAGTTAATCCCTGTTGGAATTCTCAATAGCAGCTTTTCCTTTTCTACTCAGTGATCAACCCTGACATTCAGACCACTGAATAGCACTGGTGCTGTTAAATAATACTTTGATGTTGTGAAACCTTTATTTTTTATACATATAAACTGGTAAGTTATGATGTTACACCAAATTCTTGCATAGGAAGGTTTTCATCATTAACAGCACAGGGAAAAAAAAACAAACATACAAAAGTCTTAACTCATCCCAGACCTGCAGACATTATTTTACTGTTTAATGCTTGGTGTTTTTACATTAGGTTATTACCAGACATTGAGTGAGACAATCTGTGTTTACTAAGAAAAGAAGATACTTTAGTTATTACATGATCTAATCTCTTGGTAATTTAAGATTCACAAAAAATAAGGATGTATTTCTCTTACTTGTTGGTCTTTTCTTTGTTGAATACACATGGCAACAGCTTTGGTTCATTCCTACCTGCTTGAAATTAGAAGTGGATTTAAGAGTTAATACCCTCCTAAATCATGCACTTTATGCGAGATATTTGTTTCTCTAAGTTTCACCTTATTCGGATGGTGATAGTGGAAAGTCATTGTTCTTTTTGCAGATATTTCAGGTTGTTTGTTAAAGAAACTCAATGAAACAAGTTATATGGAACATCCTTGAGCTACTGAATTTGATTCTGCTGTATATTATCCAAGGGTATCACTTATAATATTTGTTTTTGGCATTTGTGAATCAAATGTCTTATTTTTCTATATGCAAAAAATGATGGAAAAAAAGAAAAGAAAAATGCAGCATTGATTGAATAAGTAGAGCAGTTTACATTATGACAATATTTGTGGTTCCCTTTTATTGATTTCTCAGGAACTTATTTTATGTCTGATGTAGAAATGAATACTAGAGGTCTTCCTTGAAGTGTGCTTGAGAGATGGTTGATAATGAAAATAGTATATTGCCACTATCCCTTAAGAAATCAGTATGAATGACAAAATAACACCGAAGTCCCTAGAGTGTCAATATTTTTATTGATTAATAAGGGCGTTATAACTCGAAGCTGGCCTCTTGTTTGGGTTTGCAGTGCTATAATTTAACGAAACTCTTGGTGTCACTGTGCACCAACAAAGACAGGAGGTCTCTGTTCTTCATCTATTCTTTTCTGCCATTGCGAAGTCTTATTTTGGTGTAGCGTGTCTAGGTTAAGGGCGTTACAAAAGGCAAACGCTGGGATTATTTAGAATATTTAAAAAGAGCACTATTTTTGATCACTTCCAAGGAATTTTCCAGGAAAGGATTAAACCTTGATCGATCATGGGAAGTGCAGTATACGGAAGATTGGCTATGAATTGCTATTGTGTGGTTTTCCTTTTCGTGGACTTGCATTTCGCCCATGGAGACGTGAGCTACACTATCGCAGAGGAAATGAAAGTCGGATTTGTGATAGGGAATATCGCCAAAGATCTGGGTCTTGGGATTGCGACTCTTTCCTCGCGTAAAGCCCGAATTGACACAGACAGGGACGATAAAAGGTATTGTGATATTAATCTGAGCACCGGAGATTTGACTGTCAGTGACAGGATCGACAGGGAAAGTCTTTGTGGTAAAAAAGCCAGCTGTGTTTTAAAAGAGGAGCTTGTGCTGGAAAACCCTTTAGAGCTTCATCGCATCAGTATTCATGTGCAAGATATAAATGATAACGCGCCAGAGTTTAGTGAGGATCTGATTTCACTTGAAATAACAGAATCGGCAGACAAAGGAGAGAGATTTTTACTTACGGAAGCCCGCGATGCCGACATAGGCACAAATGCTGTCCAACGTTACAATTTACAAAACAATGAGCATTTCACCATTAATGTAAATACAGATGTTAGTGGGAGGAAACATTCCGAATTGGTTTTGTTAAAAGAACTAGACCGAGAAAAAGAGAAAGGGCTGAAATTAGTGCTTACAGCTGTAGATGGTGGATCTCCTCAGAGATCAGGTACTGCGATTATTCACATCACTGTGCTGGATGCTAATGATAACACCCCAGTGTTCAGCCAGGCCGTTTATGAAGCCAGTGTGCCTGAAAACTCTCTTTTAGATACCGTAGTTGTTACAGTGAGCGCAACCGATGCAGACACTGGCCCAAATGGTGATATTACATATAACTTCGATCATGTTTCTGATGAACATGTATCTTTGTTTTCACTGAATCATAAGACAGGAGAGATAAAAGTTATCGGGTCACTTGATTATGAAACGGAGAGTTCAATAGAGCTGCGAGTAAGAGCAAAGGACGGACCGGGTCTTACCTCTTATTGTACAGTAGTTATAGATATAACTGATGTCAATGACAACCCACCAGCCATCAATTTGAAATCATTAACTAACCCTATACACGAGAACGTCCCACCTGCTACAGAGGTGGGCATCATTAACGTGCAGGACAGAGATTCTGAGAATAACCGACAGGTCCGCTGCTCCATCCAGCAGGGTGTCCCCTTTAAGTTGGTTCCGTCTATTAAAAACTATTATTCTCTGGTGACCACAGGGCAACTGGACCGCGAATTAGTGTCCGATTACAACATTACAATCACTGCCACTGACGAGGGCTCTCCACCTCTGTCCTCTTCTAAAAGTGTTCAGTTATCTGTAGCTGACATTAATGACAACCCACCTGTGTTTGAGGAACAGTCGTACAGCGCATATGTGAGTGAGAATAACAAACCGGGCTCCACTTTATGTTCCGTTAGTGCTCGAGACCCCGACTGGAGACAGAACGGTACAGTGGTTTATTCTCTGTTAGCTGGTGAGGTGAACGGTGCCCCGGTGTCCTCCTATCTGTCTGTGAACGGAGACACGGGTGTGATCCATGCTGTGAGGTCGTTTGATTATGAACAGTTCAGGAATTTCAAAGTCCACGTGATGGCCAGAGACAATGGTTCTCCTCCTCTCAGCAGCAACGTGACCGTGAGTGTGTTCATCTCAGATGTGAATGACAACTCTCCTCAGATCCTGTACCCCTCCCCGGAGGGCAACTCCTTCATGACCGAGCTGGTCCCCAAAGCTGCACACGGAGGCTCTCTGGTGTCCAAAGTGATCGCGGTGGACGCAGACTCCGGACAGAACGCTTGGTTGTCCTATCAAATAGTCAAATCCACTGATCCGGGACTTTTTACTATTGGTGTCCACAGCGGAGAGATCAGGACACAGCGGGACATTTCTGAATCTGACAGCATGAAACAGAACCTTGTAGTGGCAGTGAAAGATAACGGACAGCCCTCTCTGTCTGCCACCTGTTCCATGTATTTACTTATTTCTGATAACTTGGCTGAGGTGCCAGAACTGAAGGATCTGTCTTTTAATGAGAGCAATTCCAAACTGACCTCTTATCTGATCATCGCGCTGGTGTCTGTGTCCACGTTTTTTCTGACTTTTATCATCATCATCCTGGGTTTGAGGTTTTGTCGTAGGAGAAAGCCCAGACTGTTGTTTGATGGAGCAGTTGCCATCCCCAGTGGTTATCTTCCTCCTAATTACACAGATGTTGATGGCACAGGAACTTTACGCAGCACTTACAACTATGACGCGTACCTAACCACAGGTTCAAGAACCAGTGACTTTAAGTTTGTGACATCATACAATGACAACACGCTGCCTGCTGAACAGACTCTGAAGAAAAGTCCATCAGACTTTACAGATGTGTTTGGAGATGGCGATATGTCTCCTAAGGTAGGAAGATATCGCATGTCCTATTTTCAATAACTGTACAGCTTGTAAATATTGGTTAATTTCAAAGCGTTTGGAGGCTGTGATACTTCTGCCAATTAAGGAAATTGAATATTTTCTTTTTTCTTTTTGATAAAACACTCATACTAAGCAGGTTTTTTTCGCACGTGGTTCTTAAACTTTGCTTTTAAATAAGAAACAGACCGCTGTACAAGTAAAAAATAGATACTTTCACTTGAGGTTAATCCTCTGTTTCTTGATATGATCGTGTTTTTTCTTGTTAGTTTTTAATCTTGTACTTGTACCTTGATTTTCTTAACACTTACATGGTGTGGTGTTATGTTCTTGAGAGTTACGGTCTGTCCATCATAACGTATTCAATAGAAGAGTTAAAAAAATGAACTCTTTACTTAACAGGTTTCTGAGTATGTGTATGATAGTATTAAAGTGAATAGTATTAAATGAAAAGTTTGGTTTGGCATTCTTTGTTCATTTTGCTCAAAGGCCAAACAAAAGATTCCCTTGGGCAGTTAAGCTGTTAAGGGTTTCTTAGAGGAAAGATCCCAAAAATGCTCTAATGTTCTTACTTATCACCTTCAGTATTAAACAGATTATCACACGTGCCTATGTCCTCTGTTGTCATCACATATCATCTTAGATCTCCTGCAGGACATTTAGTATATTTTAGACAGTTCCATCACAACAATAAATAAAAGAATAACTTTTGTAAAATATGTGTTTTCTGACAACAGAACAATTCTACAAACCTGTCTAATGAATGGCAGGTTTCGTTGAACTTATACTGTTGGTACATGTTGACTCAAGAGCTTTGAAACACCGTCTATGGTGTCTTGTTTTATTGTTTATTTGTTTATTTAATTGGCCAAAAGTATCTGTGTTTCAATTAAAGTTAGCCAGCGTGGGTCAGAGTTGTAATACTTTTCTTGTTCTTCTGTTCGAGAGGCAGAGAGGCGGTTGGAATTGCTGTTTTTCCACTTTGCGATGAGTTTATCAGTTGCCCTTGTCTGTGTCTTTGGAGCCGACATGCAGCTGGTACTCTGTGTCTCTGTCCTTGGTGCTGAGCAGGCCTAGTCCATGCTATCCTTGGTGCTGAACCTTTTGTTTCCTCTTGTGACGTATTTTCATGGGGAATGCGCTGCTATGCTGCTATGTTTTATGTATAACTTTTTAATTATTTTTTAATTTTTAGGCTACAGTTTAACAGTTTCATTTGTTTTTATGGAGACGTGTGTTCCATTTTCCTAACAAGATTTTGCTATGACATCACATCTATTCCTAAGTATGATTAAAAATAAGGAAAAGTAGAATCACAAGTGTAACCGGATAAAAATGTTTGTGGTCACATAGTGACAATTCACGTTATACATGACTATCGGTAGCGAATTGTACATATTTATAGAAGTTGTTTCTTCATGAAAGAAGTAGTAATATCCCTCCTTTATCTTAAATCTCGTGGTAACTGAGGTAATGCTTGTATTGACATATTTTACTGAAACACTGAAAGCACTGGTTTGGTTCTTTGTTATTTTCTGTTATTATTCATTGCATATTTTTAGTGAATTAATGTTTCTTTAATGGTCTTCGTATAAGTTAAGGGCAGGGTTTTTGTGCGTCTCAAGACAAAATTCTAAAAGTTATCCAGACTATTTAGGGAGACTTAAACAGGAAAACCAAGACTGACTTTCAAGCAACGGCAAAATGTTAAAAATGCAGCCAAAATGTAAATGATGCGTGGAAAAATATAAGAAGCATTTTGTGTGTTTTCAAAGTTTTGATTCGGATGAGAGATAATGCAATTTAATGGAGCCTTTAAACATCAATGAAAAAAAAGTCACATAAAGAGTAGTGAAGAAAAAATTACAGAATCCTGCCTTCATACAGCTGTGTTTGAATACCCGCGTTGAAATGTTTTTGTTAAAGTATAAAAGAGAAATGATATCTTCACGGATCAAGCAAAAACGTTTTCTCCAAAACTGTTATGTGCTATTCATGCTCAGGGTGTCACTATAGACCAGCAAAGCAGGAGAATTTCAACCTACTTTGCACACCACCCATCAGTGGGTTCGACCATTCTATTTTCTGCAGTCTACAATACCAGCGACAAAAAATAGAAATATACTGATCCAGTGACTTGTTTTTAAAGATTTAAATTAACGTGTTTTAACTTCTGTAGTGCTGTCATAGGATGGCGCACAGACAGCGTGTTTGTCAAAGCCTTTGCTTTTTTTTCCTCTTTGATATAATCCAATACGCACACGGAGATCTGAGCTATTCTGCACATGAGGAGCTGAAGCGCGGATCTGTTATTGGAAATATCGCTAAAGATCTCGGGCTGGATCTGGGTCGGCTATCTGCTCGAAAACCTCGTGTTGACTTGGAAGGAAGCGAAAGACAGTATTGTGGAATAAACCAGAGAAGCGGAGAGTTTTTCGTTGCGGAGAGAATAGACCGAGAGGAGCACTGTGGAGAAAGGCCTTCGTGTGTTCTCAAATTCGACTTGCTGTTAGAGAATCCGTTGGAGCTGCACCGGTTGTCCCTGCAGGTGCAAGACATAAACGACAATGCGCCAATCTTTCCGAAAGATATTATAAAGCTGGAAATTAGAGAATCAGCGGACAAAGGAGCCAGGTATCGCATTAATGCAGCACAAGATGCAGATGTAGGTCAAAATTCTGTTCAAAGCTACATTTTACAAGAAAACGCTCACTTTGTGTTCAGCATTCAGACGACAAGTTCTGGCAGTAAATACGGTGAGCTGGTTTTAGATACGGAGTTAGACCGAGAAGAGAAGCAGGAAATGAAATTACTGCTCACAGCCATGGATGGTGGCTCCCCTCGGAAATCAGGGACAGTGGTCATACACGTAATTGTTCTTGATGCTAATGATAACGCCCCCGTGTTCACAGAGGCCGTATATAGAGCCAGTATACCGGAAAACTCACCACTGAAAACTCCAGTTATCAGAGTAAACGCATCAGATGCAGATGAGGGCGTTAATGGAGAGGTTACTTATGAATTTAGTCGACTTTCTGATAAATTACAAAAGCTTTTTTCACTTGATCCGAAAACTGGAGAAATTCTTGTTACAGGTGAAATCGACTATGAAGAGGGGTCGAAATACGAAGTAATTGTTGAAGTCAAAGACGGTTATGGCCTTTCTTCAGAAGCAAAAGTTGTTATTGATATTACTGATGTGAACGACAATGCACCATTTATAAATCTGAAATCATTGTCTAACCCCATACCTGAGAACGCCCCACCTGGTACAGAGGTGGGCATCATTAACGTGCAGGACAGAGACTCTGAGAATAACCGACAGGTCCGCTGCTCCATCCAGCAGGGTGTCCCCTTTAAGTTGGTTCCGTCTATTAAAAACTATTATTCTCTGGTGACCACAGGGCAACTAGACCGCGAATTAGTGTCCGATTACAACATTACAATCACTGCCACTGACGAGGGCTCTCCACCTCTGTCCTCTTCTAAAAGTGTTCAGTTATCTGTAGCTGACATCAACGACAACCCACCTGTGTTTGAGGAACAGTCGTACAGCGCATATGTGAGTGAGAATAACAAACCTGGCTCCACTTTATGTTCCATTAGTGCTCGAGACCCCGACTGGAGACAGAACGGTACAGTGGTTTATTCTCTGTTAGCTAGTGAGGTGAACGGTGCCCCGGTGTCCTCCTATCTGTCTGTGAACGGAGACACGGGTGTGATCCACGCTGTGAGGTCGTTTGATTATGAACAGTTCAGGAATTTCAAAGTCCACGTGATGGCCAGAGACAACGGTTCTCCTCCTCTCAGCAGCAACGTGACCGTGAGTGTGTTCATCTCAGATGTGAATGACAACTCTCCTCAGATCCTGTACCCCTCCCCGGAGGGCAACTCCTTCATGACCGAGCTGGTCCCCAAAGCTGCACACGGAGGCTCTCTGGTGTCCAAAGTGATCGCGGTGGACGCGGACTCCGGACAGAACGCCTGGCTGTCCTATCATATAGTCAAATCCACTGATCCGGGACTTTTTACCATTGGTGTCCACAGCGGAGAGATCAGGACACAGCGGGACATTTCTGAATCTGACAGCATGAAACAGAACCTTGTAGTGGCAGTGAAAGATAACGGACAGCCCTCTCTGTCTGCCACCTGTTCCATGTATTTACTTATTTCTGATAACTTGGCTGAGGTGCCAGAACTGAAGGATCTGTCTTATAATGAGAGCAATTCCAAACTGACCTCTTATCTGATCATCGCACTGGTTTCTGTGTCCACGTTTTTTCTGACTTTTATCATCATCATCCTGGGCTTCAGGTTTTGTCGTAGGAGAAAGCCCAGACTGTTGTTTGATGGAGCAGTTGCCATCCCCAGCGGTTATCTCCCTCCTAATTACGCAGATGTTGATGGCACAGGAACTTTACGCAGCACTTATAATTATGACGCGTACCTGACCACAGGTTCTAGAACCAGTGACTTTAAGTTTGTGACATCGTACAATGACAACACGCTGCCTGCTGACCAGACTCTGAAGAAAAGTCCATCAGACTTTGGTGATGTATTCGGCGACTGCAATCCTTCACCAGAGGTAGGAACAGGCGTTTTACATTCATTTTCTGTCTTCCTCACAGTCTTGCAGCGATGCAGAAAGTACTTTTATGAACACAATCAATCTATTTTTCTTGCGCTTTTTAAAATATTTATTTTAAGTAACATATCACATGCCAGAGTAAACAAAAATTCCTTGGGTAAGTTCCGTTAGCAGTTTGGGCACGCTTCACTGTGTCTTTCACGTGTTCTAAATGTGCGTGATGTGATAGTTCATTACTAATTAATTATATACTTTATTATTTTAATTCTCTTCAGTAAAACTGTTTAGCTTATTGCGTTTTCTCTGGTTTAAACTTTTGAGCACTATATCCGCTTCTTCATCCTGTCTCTGACCTTGTTGCTGAACAAACTGAACTGGCTGCGCGTGGTATTAATATTCAGGAAAAACTTTCTGGATTTTTAGATTTGTTTTCCATTTTGAAAACACTTTAGATTACAGTGAAGTTATTTTCACCAACACATATGTGCCTCATTTATTGTGTTGCAGTTTGTCTTTTAAATAAATTACCTTTTATTATTAGGAAAACAGATCATATCATTGGAGTGACTAAAGTAAAATGGTTATCGGCGGCCTAGTGTTTAAGCGTCTGTAACTGAAGTATTACATGTCTATTTTGTTTTCTACGCCGTTAACCGCGCTTTTCTGAATGTTTATAATTGTCTGTTACTATTTAAGATCCCTCAGGAATCATAATGTAAACATCTCCTTTACCGTTTTATACGGAGTGAAACATAAACACCAAAATAGCCCTCGTTTAGGTCAGTTTGAAATTTATCACTCATTTTAATTATCTGTTAGGTCATAGTCGTGGCCTTCGGTGATATCGGTTAAACATTTTTTTTAAACTTGTCATTGGAAATTTATTGGAACTTTTTTGGGGGGGAGAAAGGGAAAGAAAAATTGTTGCAAGACATATAGAGAGAAAGTGTTAAAGAAGGTTGGAGAGTTTTTGACTTCGATGTGATTTTGAAATGCCTTACATTAAAACTAGAGGAAATGATCTGCTGAAAATGTTGTATCGCACGTCAAAGTTTTCTATGATTATCGCATTCTTTAGAAGGACCACCTTAGAGAGACATTATTTTCAAAACCTTGTAACACATGATATGAGCATCTCCGTTGAATTAAA
This sequence comes from Aulonocara stuartgranti, assembly GCF_965226115.1. Classification (NCBI taxonomy): domain Eukaryota; kingdom Metazoa; phylum Chordata; class Actinopteri; order Cichliformes; family Cichlidae; genus Aulonocara; species Aulonocara stuartgranti. Next base: position 31,695,005 of record NC_138940.1, read on the forward strand.
CATATAGCACAAAATAAATAAATAAATAAATAAATAAATAAATAACAAAGAAAAATAAAAAATAGCGCATTATTACACTTTCTTACGATTTTATTAAAGTTTACTTTTGAACAACCACTTTGTCAAAAAAAAAAACACCAACAACAAAAACAACAACAACAACAAAAACAACAACAGAAAAGGCATTTAAAAATACTTTCTGATATTATTATATATCCTTTGCACTCACGGTGTCACTATACACCAGCTATGGACTTAGTGTTGAACCCATGTTGCACACCACCCATCAGAACGAGCACATTGCTTTATCTAGTCATCAACAGCATCGACAGTTGCTTGAAAGGCTCATATACTGATCTAGGGACGTATTTCTTAAGGGTTCAAATAGCGTGTTTTAAACTGTTTAGTGCTTTCTCAGGATGATGCAGAGCCGAAGTCTTTGTCAAAGCCTCAGTTTTGTGTTTCTCTTTGTTATGGCGCAATACGCAAACGGAGATCTGAGCTATTCCGTACAAGAGGAGCTGAAACGCGGATCTGTTATTGGAAATATCGCTAAAGATCTCGGGCTGGATCTTGGTCGACTGTCTGCTCGAAAACCTCGTGTTGACTTGGAAGGAAGCGAAAGACAGTATTGTGGAATAAACCAGAGAAGCGGAGATTTATTCGTTGCGGAGAGAATAGACCGAGAGGAGCACTGTGGAGAAAGGCCTTCGTGTGTTCTCAAATTCGACTTGCTGTTAGAGAATCCGTTGGAGCTGCACCGGTTGTCCCTGCAGGTGCAGGACATAAACGACAATGCGCCAATCTTTCCGAAAGATATTATAAAGCTGGAAATTAGAGAATCAGCGGACAAAGGAGCCAGGTATCGCATTAATAGAGCACATGACGCAGATGTAGGTCAAAATTCCGTTCAAAGCTACATTTTACAAGAAAACGCTCACTTTGTGTTCAGCATTCAGACGACAAGTTCTGGCAGTAAATACGGTGAGCTGGTTTTAGATACGGAGTTAGACCGAGAAGAGAAGCAGGAAATGAAATTACTGCTCACAGCCATGGATGGTGGCTCCCCTCGGAAATCAGGGACAGTGGTCATACACGTAATTGTTCTTGATGCTAATGATAACGCCCCCGTGTTCACAGAGGCCGTATATAGAGCCAGTATACCGGAAAACTCACCACTGAAAACTCCAGTTATCAGAGTAAACGCATCAGATGCAGATGAGGGCGTTAATGGAGAGGTTACTTATGAATTTAGTCGACCTTCTGATAAATTAGAAAAGCTTTTTTCACTTGATCCCAAAACTGGAGAAATTCTTGTTACAGGTGAAATCGATTATGAAGAGGGGTCGAAATACGAATTGCCTGTTGAAGCAAAAGACGGTTATGGCCTGTCTTCAGAAGCAAAAGTTATTATTGATATAACTGATGAGAACGACAATGCACCATTTATAAATCTGAAATCATTGTCTAACCCCATACCTGAGAACGCCCCACCTGGTACAGAGGTGGGCATCATTAACGTGCAGGACAGAGACTCTGAGAATAACCGACAGGTCCGCTGCTCCATCCAGCAGGGTGTCCCCTTTAAGTTGGTTCCTTCTATTAAAAACTATTATTCTCTGGTGACCACAGGACAACTGGACCGCGAACTAGTGTCCGATTACAACATTACAATCACTGCCACTGACGAGGGCTCCCCACCTCTGTCGTCGACTAAAAGTGTTCAGTTATCTGTAGCTGACATCAACGACAACCCACCTGTGTTTGAGGAACAGTCGTACAGCGCATATGTGAGTGAGAATAACAAACCGGGCTCCACGTTATGTTCCGTTAGTGCTCGAGACCCCGACTGGAGACAGAACGGTACAGTGGTTTATTCTCTGTTAGCTGGTGAGGTGAACGGTGCCCCGGTGTCCTCTTATCTGTCTGTGAACGGAGACACGGGTGTGATCCACGCTGTGAGGTCGTTTGATTATGAACAGTTCAGGAGTTTTAAAGTCCACGTGATGGCCAGAGACAACGGTTCTCCTCCTCTAAGCAGCAACGTGACCGTGAGTGTGTTCATCTCAGATGTGAATGACAACTCTCCTCAGATCCTGTACCCCTCCCCGGAGGGCAATTCCTTCATGACCGAGCTGGTCCCCAAAGCTGCACACGGAGGCTCTCTGGTGTCCAAAGTGATCGCGGTGGACGCGGACTCCGGACAGAACGCCTGGCTGTCCTATCAAATAGTCAAATCTACTGATTCGGGACTTTTTACTATTGGTGTCCACAGCGGAGAGATCAGGACACAGCGGGACATTTCTGAATCTGACCGCATGAAACAGAACCTTGTAGTGGCAGTGAAAGATAACGGACAGCCCTCTCTGTCTGCCACCTGTTCCATGTATTTACTTATTTCTGATAACTTGGCTGAGGTGCCAGAACTGAAGGATCTGTCTTATAATGAGAGCAATTCCAAACTGACCTCTTATCTGATCATCGCGCTGGTGTCTGTGTCCACGTTTTTTCTGACTTTCATCATCATCATTCTGGGTTTGAGGTTTTGTCGCAGGAGAAAGCCCAGACTGTTGTTTGATGGAGCAGTTGCCATCCCCAGCGGTTATCTCCCTCCTAATTACGCAGATGTTGATGGCACAGGAACTTTACGCAGCACTTACAATTATGACGCGTACCTAACCACAGGTTCAAGAACCAGTGATTTTAAGTTTGTGACATCATACAATGACAACACGCTGCCTGCTGACCAGACTCTGAAGAAAAGTCCATCAGACTTTGCTGATGTATTCGGGGACTGCGATACTGCCACTGAGGTATGATGCATAATTATTCCCTTCACATTAGTTCCAATGAGACAGCCACGCTTCTCTCAATCTTGTTATTTGCCATTCAGGTTTTATTTTGGTGTTTACTTTGAGACGTTCGAGGACTGTTCGTTGAAAATTCGCTTTGCTGACTCAAGGTTTCCGATTTTCTTACACATTTCAGACTTTTTGTTCACTTATTTGATAGTGTTCACGCGGAAGAAATTCATGGTGTTTATGTTATTTTAAAATTAATTTCTGCTGCTATACAGTTTAAGTTTGACTAGAGAATGTCTTTTGCGTCTCTCTTACTCTATCCATGGTGCTGAAGTTTTTGGTTTGTTTGTTTGATATTAGTAGACATTGAGCATAGCTGATTGTTATACATAAGTCTTTGTGCACCTTCAACAAGAAGACTGAATGTCTTTGTTTGCTTCGGTGTAGTTTGGCTTCGTTTATCTGTGATTTTGTTAAAGAAATTGCCTCCCTCCAGTGAGTCTGTTTCTTTTAATAGGTGCCAGTTGTACATTTCATGATGATTTCCTAATTATTTATTTTCTTCGCGCATGTCGTTCCTATGTATGTTACGCGATATTTGAAATACCAGAAAGACCCTCCCCACATATATCATGCCCTTTGCGCTCTATAAATGAACGTTTCAACCAAAAGTTTTGTCTTACAGAACTTGAAAGTTTTTTTATGGTGTTAAATAACATGTTACGACCTCAAATTTCACTGACAGCCAGCCGGTACCTTAAATGAAGAAACTTCCAGCCGGCATATGAATTTCACAAATGCACTGTAATTTTTGGTTAAACTAAACATCTTATGTGAGGCATTTGCTGTATCCACGCGTTTAATGAAATGGTATGGTCTCTTTGCTTAGACTTGATAAAGATTATTGATCAGTCTGTCTTTAATTATGTCTAGCATCAGCATTAAATCGGTTCGTAGTTTCACCACATGTAAACCTTCATCTTACAAACACAGTCTGCTGTCAGAAAAATCCGCAACAGCTTAAACATTTTATTCATCAGGACAGATTTAAGCAATCAGAGAAAATACTTTTTCCCCACACAAATGTATTACCGATGTTTCCACAGATTCCACACTCTTAAAATGTTCGCTGAACAGTAATTATTTAAAAGAAATTTGTCTTTAACTGCAGTGTTTTAGCAGAGTAAAAACTGCAGTGGTGAAAATATAAAGTCAGAATTTACAATCTAAAAAACAGAATAATTCAGGAAGTTTACTTTAAAAGGAAAATGCTTACGTTTTATTTTTGACATTTTCCACCTCTAAAACGAGAAAAGTGTTGTTTTTTTAAAATAATGTAACTGTTACAGGCTATACATGAATGTATTCAATACAGCTTTTTCTCAGTTTTACTTAATACATTTTTAAACAGGAAGGTGGAAATGTAAAACAGGAAAGTGCGCTAAGAATGAAAATAACGATCATAGTTTCATTAGTGAGAGAGAGTCATGACATCATGGAATATAGGTTTGGCACTTCATACAATATTTATAATTTAAATGCTCCAGCTTATAGTTTTTTGTGGAATGACTTGAAATATAAAATTAATTTGAAAACATGAAGCTCTTGAAGGAAACATGGTTTAGTTTGGTGTTGACCTACCCTGTATAGCAGTTGTATATAATTATCTGGCAAACTTAATTTATCTCTTTGTTCTCACAACGTTTTTGTAGATTCGACTGGCAATTTTCTCTGAACATGTCTCTGTTTGAAATTAAATCATACTGTTGTGTTGTTATACCTAGAGAAATACCCATGGGGTCAGTGTGTGCCAGCAAATGAGAGACTGCAATAATACCCCACCCTTCACTGTCTATGACTTTCAACCTCGGATCTGTAGTTGGAGTTATTTTTCGGAAAAGGTTTGGTGAATGTTTCGTGTATGGAAGGATACTGGTCATTGTAGATCTTACTTGCAAAACTGCTAGCAAAATTTGTTTTTTTCCCCGCAGTAACAATGGGATACAGCGTATTCGCGCTGCACTGCGGCCTTGCTTTTATGTCTATTGCCTTCGGGACCGTTAGTGGAGACGTGAGCTATTCTGTGTCAGAGGAGATAAAACGTGGATCTATAATTGGAAATATCGCTAAGGATCTGGGACTTGATTTCGGGAGACTGTCCGTTCGAAAGGCTCGTATAGATACAGAGGATAGCGGTGTAAAGTATTGCAGCGTAAATCTCAATACTGGCGAGTTAATTGTACAAGAAAGGATCGACCGAGAGGGGCTTTGTGCTAAAAAAGCGTCGTGTGTTCTGAAACAGGAGCTAGTGCTGGAAAATCCTCTAGAACTGCACCGCATTCATATCCACGTTCAAGATATCAACGATAACTCACCACAGTTTAAAGAGGAATCACTTAAGATTGAAATACGGGAGTCAGCGGATAAAGGCAAACGTTTTCTTGTCGGCGAAGCTCACGACGCTGACATCGGAGAAAATGCTGTGCAGGGCTATTCACTTCAGCAGAATGATCATTTCAAACTAAATGTGAACACAAAGGCGAGTGGTCGTAAATACTGTGAACTAGTCTTAGAGAAAGAACTGGACAGGGAGGACAAAAAAGAGATTGTGCTGTTACTTACCGCCTTCGATGGAGGCTCTCCACAGAGATCGGGCACTGTTGTCATACACGTCACTGTACTGGATGCTAATGATAATGTACCAGTGTTTAGTCAGAATGTCTATGAAGCAAGTCTGTCTGAAAACTCTCCTCTGGAAACATTAGTAATCACAGTGAGTGCCACTGATCCAGATGAAGGTTTAAATAGCGAAATTACTTATGGATTTGATCATGTTTCAGATGAAAACAGCGATGTGTTTTCATTAAACCCCAAAACTGGAGAAGTGAGAGTGGCTGGAGCAATTGATTACGAGAAAGTATCATCATATGAAATGCAGATAAGCGCTAAAGATGGATTAGGGTTAGTTTCATATTCAACATTAAATATTGAAGTCACTGACGTTAACGACAATGCACCAGTAATACATCTTAAATCAATGTCTAACCCGATACCAGAGAACGCGTCACCTGGTACAGAGGTGGGCATCATTAACGTGCAGGACAGAGACTCTGAGAATAACCGACAGGTCCGCTGCTCCATCCAGCAGGGTGTCCCCTTTAAGTTGGTTCCTTCTATTAAAAACTATTATTCTCTGGTGACCACGGGACAACTGGACCGTGAACTAGTGTCCAATTACAACATTACAATCACTGCCACTGACGAGGGCTCTCCACCTCTGTCCTCCTCTAACAGTGTTCAGTTATCTGTAGCTGACATCAACGACAACCCACCTGTGTTTGAGGAACAGTCGTACAGCGCATATGTGAGTGAGAATAACAAACCGGGCTCCACTTTATGTTCCGTTAGTGCTCGAGACCCCGACTGGAGACAGAACGGTACAGTGGTTTATTCTCTGTTAGCTAGTGAGGTGAACGGTGCCCCGGTGTCCTCCTATCTGTCTGTGAACGGAGACACGGGTGTGATCCACGCTGTGAGGTCGTTTGATTATGAACAGTTCAGGAGTTTTAAAGTCCACGTGATGGCCAGAGACAACGGTTCTCCTCCTCTCAGCAGCAACGTGACCGTGAGTGTGTTCATCTCAGATATGAATGACAACTCTCCTCAGATCCTGTACCCCTCCCCGGAGGGCAATTCCTTCATGACCGAGCTGGTCCCCAAAGCTGCACACGGAGGCTCTCTGGTGTCCAAAGTGATCACGGTGGACGCGGACTCCGGACAGAACGCCTGGCTGTCCTATCATATAGTCAAATCCACCGATCCGGGACTTTTTACTATTGGTGTCCACAGCGGAGAGATCAGGACACAGCGGGACATTTCTGAATCTGACAGCATGAAACAGAACCTTGTAGTGGCAGTGAAAGATAACGGACAGCCCTCTCTGTCTGCCACCTGTTCCATGTATTTACTTATTTCTGATAACTTGGCTGAGGTGCCAGAACTGAAGGATCTGTCTTATAATGAGAGCAATTCCAAACTGACCTCTTATCTAATCATCGCGCTGGTGTCTGTGTCCACCTTTTTCCTGACTTTTATCATCATCATCCTGGGTTTGAGGTTTTGTCGCAGGAGAAAGCCCAGACTGTTGTTTGATGGAGCAGTCGCCATCCCCAGCGGTTATCTCCCTCCTAATTACGCAGATGTTGATGGTGCAGGGACTTTACGCAGTGCTTATAATTACGACGCGTACCTGACCACAGGTTCTAGAACCAGTGACTTTAAGTTTGTGACATCATACAATGACAACACGCTGCCTGCTGACCAGACTCTGAAGAAAAGTCCATCAGACTTTGTTGATGTGTTTGGGGACAGCGATGGTTCTCCTGAGGTAGGATCATTTCATTGTCACCAAAAAAATCTTTTCGTCGTCCCAAAAATAAACTTGAATGATTCTGCAACCTCATTTGATTTACCTTGTTGCTTTTGTTCATTAGTAACGTAAGCATCTTGCAATTTCATTATTTTTTTTCTCTGTCCTTGGTTCTGAACTGCGTTTTTGCGCTGTTCCTGGAATCGTTTTGTGTGAGTTTTAAGTCCACTTTTCTCTTCTTTTTTTTTTCCCTAATGCATGTTTTCGAAATTTGAGAGACCACCGATTTGGTTTGTCCAAAGTTGCGTTGTTTCTGGTTTGTGTAGTAGTATAAACACCTTCTTATTTACATCATTCTTGTCTGTCCTTGGTCCTGAACTCGGCTTGACATTTTAATGCTCTTCTAAAGATAGTTTTTTGTTTTGTGCTTTCTTCTTCTCTTTACCTTTCTTTCTTTCTTTGTTTTAGAAACACTGCCACCGTTATAGCACACCTAAATACAATATTTTTAGTATTTAGGTGTGATAATAGTTTTCGCATAAATAAGGATGTCTAATTGATAATAAAGCTGTTCCTTTTACGTTTGTGTTGGCCATTAAAAATGTTATTCTTTTTTCATTTTTCTTTAATTGTTACTGAAAAGAAGAAGGTATGGACATGTCTCTATTGCTCATGTTCTAAATGAACGTGATAAAGAGCGCACATTCTATTACTCTTTGTTCTAACTGTCTTACATTTTAAATTTTTACATATTTCATTTAAAGAAATCTTCTTTCAGTCATAATTGTTCTTATGAATCCTTTACGTTAAGTTCTCAGCGTTGATAGAAATCGAACCCTTCAACGGTCTTTCAAAATTCTTGCAGCAGTGTTCATAGTCACTTTGTCGTTTTTTTTTCGTTATCTATTCGTTGTATCAATTTTAAAATGGTTACTAATCCTTCTGAAAGCGCACTGTGTGGCTCACCGTTTGTTCACCCTCAGTTAATTGGACGAATACATTTGAGCCTTTTTTTGACCCTCTCTATCTATTACAATGAGAATCCCAGGACTCTTCAGAAATACAAAACGATTTCACAGCAAGTCATCAAAAAGTAACGCTACGTTTTTGCACATAAAACATCACGAAGAACTTAGAATTTTGATACAAGAGAAACTAACAGGAATAACAACAAAAAAGAAAAAAAAACGAGAGAGAAAAAGCTCTCTCCCCTTTCAACTTAAATCATAGTGCAGAGTCTGTGTCTAGGATCATTCTTTTGACTCGTCAAAGCTGTCTGGAAACAGAGAAACGGTTATTTTACCTTTTTTTTAGTTTCCATTGCAGCTGGATCATTACCTAATTTCATTATATATTTTATAACTACCTATATTTTCAGCCATTAAAAGTAATAATAAAATAGCAAAGCAACTATCTTTATATTTTTTACTCGCCCGTTCACAGTGAATGGCTCTACAGAATATCAAAATGTATTACATATTAAATTTAAAAAAAAAAACTTCACGTTGCCATACCTCAGTAAATACTCATGGTGTCAGTGTGCGCCAGTAAACGTGAAGACCTGATCATTCTCCACCCTTCTGTCTCAGCGAATTCAAAGCCCGGTTCTCCTTTTGTAACGCAGTTGGAAAATATCTCCTCGCGTATGACTCCAGTTTCACAGTGACTTTAAAGATTCTTTGGACATTTTTACTGTCTTGACTTTATGTTTACCTCTCATGTGCCATTTCTGATGGTAACAATGGGATACACCATATTTGCGCTGCACTGCGGCCTTGCTTTTATTTTTCTTTCTCTCCGCTTTGTCATCGGAGACATGAGCTACTCTATCCCGGAGGAGATGACACGTGGATCTATAATTGGAAATATCGCTAAGGATCTGGGACTCGATTTGGGCAGACTGTCCGCTCGAAAAGCTCGTATAGATACAGAGGATAGTGGTGTCAAGTACTGCAGCGTAAATCTCAATACTGGCGAGTTAATTGTACAAGAAAGGATCGACCGAGAGGGGCTTTGTGCGAAAAAGGCGTCGTGTGTTCTGAAACAGGAGCTAGTGCTGGAAAATCCTTTGGAATTGCACCGCATTCATATTCGCGTTCAAGACATCAACGATAACTCGCCTCAGTTTAAGGAGGAGTCACTCAACTTTGAAATACACGAACTGGCAGTCAAAGGTACAGGCTTTCCCCTAGATGAAGCTCACGATGCAGACATCGGAGAAAATGCTGTTCAGGGTTATTCACTTCAGCAAAATGATCACTTCAGATTAAACGTTAAATCCAAAGGTGGTGGGAGAAAATATGGCGAACTAGTCTTAGACAAAGAACTAGACAGGGAAGACAAAAAAGAGATTGTGCTGTTACTTACCGCCTTCGATGGAGGCTCTCCACAGAGATCAGGCACTGTGGTCATACACGTCACTGTACTGGATGCTAATGATAATGTCCCGGTGTTTAGTCAGAATGTCTATAAAGCTAGTCTCCACGAAAACTCCCCTCTGGATACTGTTGTTCTCACAGTTAGCGCCACAGATGCAGATGAAGGTGTAAATGGTGAAGTTAATTATGGGTTTGACCACGTCTCTGAAGAAAGACAAGATTTTTCTTTGGACCCTAAAACAGGAGCAGTGAGAGTGGCTGGAGCAATTGATTATGAAAAGGAATCGTCGTATGAAATCCAGATTACTGCGAAAGATGGTTTGGGATTAGCATCATATGCTACTCTGTTAATTGAGATTACGGATGTAAATGATAATGCACCAGTTATAAATCTGAAATCACTATCTAACCCCATACCTGAGAACGTGCCACGTGGTACAGAGGTGGGCATCATTAACGTGCAGGACAGAGACTCTGAGAATAACCGACAGGTCCGCTGCTCCATCCAGCAGGGTGTCCCCTTTAAGTTGGTTCCTTCTATTAAAAACTATTATTCTCTGGTGACCACAGGACAGCTGGACCGCGAACTAGTGTCTGATTACAACATTACAATCACTGCCACCGACGAGGGCTCTCCACCTCTGTCGTCGACTAAAAGTGTTCAGTTATCTGTAGCTGACATCAACGACAACCCACCTGTGTTTGATGAGCAGTCGTACAGCGCATATGTGAGTGAGAATAACAAACCTGGCTCCACTTTATGTTCCGTTAGTGCTCGAGACCCCGACTGGAGACAGAACGGTACAGTGGTTTATTCTCTGTTAGCTGGTGAGGTGAACGGTGCCCCGGTGTCCTCCTATCTGTCTGTGAACGGAGACACGGGTGTGATCCACGCTGTGAGGTCGTTTGATTATGAACAGTTTAGGAGTTTTAAAGTCCACGTGATGGCCAGAGACAATGGTTCTCCTCCTCTCAGCAGCAACGTGACCGTGCGTGTGTTCATCTCAGATGTGAATGACAACTCTCCTCAGATCCTGTACCCCTCCCCAGAGGGCAATTCCTTCATGACCGAGCTGGTCCCCAAAGCTGCACACGGAGGCTCTCTGGTGTCCAAAGTGATCGCGGTGGACGCGGACTCCGGACAGAACGCCTGGCTGTCCTATCAAATAGTCAAATCCACTGATCCGGGACTTTTTACTATTGGTGTCCACAGCGGAGAGATCAGGACACTGCGGGACATTTCTGAATCTGACAGCATGAAACAGAACCTTGTAGTGGCAGTGAAAGATAACGGACAGCCCTCTCTGTCTGCCACCTGTTCCATGTATTTACTTATTTCTGATAACTTGGCTGAGGTGCCAGAACTGAAAGATCTGTCTTATAATGAGAGCAATTCCAAACTGACCTCTTATCTGATCATAGCGCTGGTTTCTGTGTCCACCTTTTTCCTGACTTTTATCATCATCATCCTGGGTTTGAGGTTTTGTCGCAGGAGAAAGCCCAGACTGTTATTTGACGGAGCAGTCGCCATCCCCAGCGGTTATCTCCCTCCTAATTACGCAGATGTTGATGGCACAGGAACTTTACGCAGCGCTTACAATTATGATGCGTACCTGACCACAGGTTCTAGAACCAGTGACTTTAAGTTTGTGACATCATACAATGACAACACGCTGCCTGCTGACCAGACTCTGAAGAAAAGTCCATCAGACTTTGCTGATGTGTTTGGAGATAGTGATAGGACTCCTGAGGTAGGAGGATACCCTTTGTCCTATTTTCATTATTTTTCTTCTCTCACTTGTTTTAAGTTTTTGTTGATGGATATTTAAATAAGCCAACTTTCTTTCCCAACAATAACAGTGTTAATGTACAAAAAACTACAATCCTTTATTTTGGTTCTACTTTCATTGTTATTTAGCCTGTGTGTTTCATATTGTCTCTGTCTTTCTTTGTTGCATTCTCCCTCACAGATGTGTCCTTCCCTGTGGTACAATTTTGTAGAAGAGTAACATTTTCAGTTAACATTTTCATGTTTTGCTTTATTTTGGTGTTTTGGTCGAAGCACAGCCATAAAGCTGGTTTTTAGCATTTTTGGTCCAACTCCTTCTTCCCACAAAACCTACCTTGAGATAAAATTTCATCATATTGCATTATATCTATAGGCTTGACTTCTGTCTTGGTATTCATTTTCCTGGTAGTCCAGCAGTTTTTTACTGATCAAGTGTGTTTGGACTTCCACAGGTATTATTTTTTATCTAATTAGAGACTTTAAGGTTATGTGGTTGAAACATTAAGTTCTATATAAGTTTTTTTTCTCATATAGATGATGGAATTTATTATTTTAATACCTTTGGCCTACATAAAAGTTGACAAGTTGACAGTCACTTTTTAAAGTTTGACATGTTTTCATATTGTTTTCAGTTTGAGCAGTAAAATGATAAAGACAATCACTTAGAAGAATAAAGATTAGAATCACATGTTTAGGAAAAAAACAAATGCAACAGGTCCGAAGACTTGACAGAAAGAAAGGCTTCTCTAATAACAATATAAACTAGTGATTAATAGGCTTAGTAACACCATACAATGCAACTCAGTGTAAGTAATCAGCCTCACTATACTGCTAAAATTGTTAATACATTCTCCTCAATAGTCCTTGATCATTGTTGAATAGAAAATATTATCATTGGCCATGTTTACAAAAGTATATTATTTCTCATAGAGGACACAGTTAATAATCATTCTATTTACTTATTTTATAGAACCATAATCCTGAGAATTATGTTTTGTTTTGTTTGTGTAGCACATTGTTATATACAGCATGGTCCAAAAGATGGATGCATACACCTTCTTTTTTGTTAGGAAAAGTTGGTCTTTTAGTGGTCTTTCAAAGCTTTGGTGTTGACAAAAATAGTTATTAACATTTCTCTTGAGAGTGGCTTAATATTTCTCCTTTGTCGGCGTGAAGTTGGTTCATCACAGGTGTCCTACCCCAGAGTAGGCACTCCCACAGAGTTTATATTATTCTCACTCATATTGTACTGTATTGCATTATCATTTTCTCTCCTATTGTGATACTTACACACTCTTCTTTTCCTGAAAGAAATATCACACTTAAATTAACTTAAAAGTAGGACTTTTGCCAGTTGCCCAATACAAAATATATTTATGTTTGAAACAGACCCAAACTGTGTATCCTTGTCTTGCACTTGCTCTCTCTCTCTCTCTCTGACTGTATGCTTGTGTTTTACTTAGCAATTCTGCATCTGATGAAGTTTCTTTTCTGTCTCTCAGCTGAGTGTAATAAGCTTCTGATGATACGGTCAGTTTAGTGATCAGGCTTCATATGCAACTTGTTAACATCTAGTTCAAAGTGGTTTTGAGTGTAGTTAACTGTTCTAGAAAAACATTCAGCCTAGCAACAATTCAGTGCAGTTAAATGCCCACTTTGTTTTAGAATTTCAGTCTGACTTGTGACACTTTTACTCAGTTCTGATATTACCTCAAAATCACAGTACTAATAAGTAAATTCTGGCCTAATGTAAATTTGAAGTAACATCACATTTATGAGATTAGCAAAGGCTGCAGGGAATTTGTTAGTTTATTTTAAAAAGTCCAGATGACTCAGTAAAATCCACATAAATTTCACCTTAATGCATGCAATAGTAGCTGGGATACAACTGAAAGAAATCTGACTTCCAACAGAAAAATTTACTGAATAATTGCTTAGTTGCTAACACAAAACTAGTTTATTATGAAAGGATACTAAATTTCAGACTGCATCCTCAGTCTTGATTCAGTTATTTAAAACAAACAAACAAAAAAACATTAATTTTCTTTTGTCTGAGAAGAAAAGAAACAGGTGCATCAGCCAGTTTCCTTTTCAATGTACTTTTTTTTAAATAGGTTTTTTTAAGCAGTCATAAAAATTCAGTTTGATGTTAGTATACTGAACTTGGATAATATGGGTTTTTTAATCTTTCTGTCTTGATTTTTCATGTCATTTCCAATTTTATTTTATTTTTTCTGTGCTTTGTGTCCTATGGGACATTAACAACGTTAACCTTGGTCATAATTTAAATAGGTAAACTCAATGCGTGTCATTACGTTGGAACCAGCAACATTAATTTTTTGTTAATACACAATTAGGCTGATTTCCGAAAGGCTACAAAGAGGGGGAACCCACAGTTTGTTGTTCAGTCGTAAACATATAGTGATATTAGTATTTCTAGGCCCTACAGACATAGATTTATGCCATATGCCATTACGTAATAATATAGTCACTAAACGTCTTCTGTCGTTATTACATACCTCCACAGTATTAAAATAAAACACTCCGATCTTGCAGCATCTATTGAGTGCATTTAGGCATTTAACTTGGATAAGCCTGGGTCAGTGTCATTTTTGAACTCACGGTGTCGCTATACACCAGCTCTAAAAGACTGAATTCCTCTTTTCTTTGTGGACTTTCTGTCTTGCACGCCCGCTGCCTGCTCTAGGTTTAGCCCGAGACGCGCTGAATTGCAGTTCCTATTTCTGTCATAGTTGTGTGCTATCTTTGCTGCGTTATTGCTTTAACATATTAGAGGCGTATCATTGAAGATGGAATTGAATTTTATCGTGTTTCAGGCTTGGAACATTTGTTTCCTCCTTCAGCTGCATGTTGCTCATGGAGACATGAGCTATTCTTTCCCAGAGGAAATGAAACGAGGATCCGTTATTGGAAATATAGCCAAAGACCTCGGGATGGAAACGGGCGCGCTGTCCAGCAGGAGAGCCCGCATCGACGCCGACGGAACCGACAAACGTTACTGTGACATAAACAAGAGTAACGGAGAGCTGATTGCTGCAGACAGGATTGACCGCGAGGGGCTTTGTGGAGAAAAGGCTTCGTGCATCCTAAAACACGAGCTTGTGCTCGAGAATCCGCTCGAGCTTCATCGTATCAGCCTTCACATTCAAGATATCAATGACAACGCACCACAATTCAATGAAGAACGGATTAATATAGAAATTCGAGAATCCGCTGTGAGAGGAGCTCGTTTTGTGATAGAAGAAGCGCACGATGCGGATGTGGGGCAAAATTCAGTGCAGCAGTACAACCTTAAAAAGAATGAAAATTTTATTTTGTCTGTAAATGGAAACACAATAGAGCTCGTTCTTGAAAAAGAGCTTGATCGTGAAAAACAACAGGAAATGAATTTAATTCTCACAGCTTTAGATGGTGGATCTCCTCAGAGATCAGGTACATTAGTAATACACGTCACTGTGTTGGATGCTAATGATAACGCCCCAGTGTTCAGCCAAGCCGTTTATAAAGCCAGCCTGCCTGAAAACTCTCATTTAGACACTGTAGTGATTACAGTAAGCGCAAGTGATGCAGATGAGGGAGTTAATGGAGATGTGACGTATGACTTTGGACATGTTACTGAAGAAGTGAAGAAGATATTTAGCATTGATCGTAAAGTAGGTGACATAAGAGTAATTGGTGTTGTTGACTATGAAACTACTACATCATTTGAAATACGCGTTAAAGCAAAAGATGGGCTAGGCCTGTTATCCTACGCTAAAGTAATGATTTCTATCACTGATGTGAATGACAACGCCCCTGTAGTTAATCTGAAATCACTGACCAATCCGATACCAGAGAACACCCCACCTGGTACAGAGGTGGGCATCATTAACGTGCAGGACAGAGACTCCGAAACTAATGGACAGGTCCGCTGCTCCATCCAGCAGGGTGTTCCCTTTAAGTTGGTTCCTTCTATTAAAAACTATTATTCTCTGGTCACGACAGGACAGCTGGACCGTGAACTAGTGTCCAATTACAACATTACAATCACTGCCACTGACGAGGGCTCTCCACCTCTGTCCTCTTCTAAAAGTGTTCAGTTATCTGTAGCTGACATCAACGACAACCCACCTGTGTTTGAGGAGCAGTCGTACAGCGCATATGTGAGTGAGAATAACAAACCGGGCTCCACTTTATGTTCCGTTAGTGCTCGAGACCCCGACTGGAGACAGAACGGTACAGTGGTTTATTCTCTGTTAGCTGGTGAGGTGAACGGTGCCCCGGTGTCCTCCTATCTGTCTGTGAACGGAGACACGGGTGTGATCCATGCTGTGAGGTCGTTTGATTACGAACAGTTCAGGAGTTTTAAAGTCCACGTGATAGCCAGAGACAACGGCTCTCCTCCTCTAAGCAGCAACGTGACCGTGAGTGTGTTCATCTCAGATGTGAATGACAACTCTCCTCAGATCCTGTACCCCTCCCCAGAGGGCAACTCCTTCATGACCGAACTGGTCCCCAAAGCTGCACACGGAGGCTCTTTGGTGTCCAAAGTGATCGCGGTGGACGCGGACTCCGGACAGAACGCTTGGCTGTCCTATCAAATGGTCAAATCCACTGATCCGGGACTTTTTACTATTGGTGTCCACAGCGGAGAGATCAGGACACAGCGGGACATTTCTGAATCTGACAGCATGAAACAGAACCTTGTAGTGGCAGTGAAAGATAACGGACAGCCCTCTCTGTCTGCCACCTGTTCCATGTATTTACTTATTTCTGATAACTTGGCTGAGGTACCAGAACTGAAGGATCTGTCTTATAATGAGAGCAATTCCAAACTGACCTCTTATCTGATCATCGCGCTGGTTTCTGTGTCCACGTTTTTCCTGACTTTTATCATCATCATCCTGGGTTTGAGGTTTTGTCGCAGGAGAAAGCCCAGACTGTTATTTGATGGAGCAGTTGCCATCCCCAGCGGTTATCTCCCTCCTAATTACGCAGATGTTGATGGCACAGGAACTTTACGCAGTGCTTACAATTATGATGCGTACCTGACCACAGGATCTAGAACCAGTGACTTTAAGTTTGTGACATCATACAATGACAACACGCTGCCTGCTGACCAGACTCTGAAGAAAAGTCCATCAGATTTTGCTGATGTCTTTGGAGACCTGGACGGGTGCTCAGAGGTATGTCCCCTTCGCAATAAGCAAGTCATGTTTTAATCTTGTGCCAGATGAAAATCAACAATTCAGTTTTCTTCTACTTTATCATCACAAATTTGTTTCTTTAAATGCTTGGAGCGAAAACTGGTTTATTAATTCTAACATTTTCTTCTTTCCTCTAAAGTGTTTCCTAGAGGTGTAGCTGTCTTTCTCTGGTAGTGGCTAAAATATGCTTGATTTCAACATGATAAATTTCATGCTTTCATACTCATAGATTTAGTGTGATATGTTATATATGTGTGTTCAATTTATTGTAGTTTTGCAAGCTCATATGATGTATGTTCATCAACACAATAGATATTTCTGCATCGTGCTTGCGGTGGTTTTTTTGTCTGTATATGTTATTTGTTGTTTGTTTTTGTTTTTTTTAACTAATCGATTACTTTTATCCTCTATCTGAACCTGTGAGAGCAACTTTTACTCTTAGGAAGATATAGTTGTATAATGTTATCAAACTTTCATCTTATTTTTCCCCTACTGCCATTTATTAAATTACACATTGTGAATACACCACGTTCCAAATTATTATGCAAATTGTGTTTAAGTGTCATAAAAATTAAATAAGTTGATTTTCAATTAAACCCATGGATGGAATTGTGTCTCAGGGCTCTTTGGTTGATTGAAATCATTCTCGGACACCTATGATCATTAGTTTGCCTGGTGAGCCCAAATGAAGGAAAAACTACTAAAGAAGGATGTTCCACATTATTAAGCACACCACGATTTTCAAGCAATATAGGAAGGAAAAATGATCTCTCTGTTGCTGAAAAGCATGAAATAGTTGAATGCCTTGGACACATAACGAAAACCTTAGATATTTCACAAAACTTAAGCGTGATCACCATAATGTGGGTGAGTCAGAGCACACATGGGTTCGTGCAGATAAAGGCACAATAAGGAAGGTTTCAGCCAGACAAATACATCAGATTAAGAGAGCAGCTGCTAAAAGGCCATTACAAAGCAGCAAACACATATTTGAAGCTGCTGGTGCCGCTGGAGCCCTGCGAACATCAAGGTGTAGTATCCTCCAGAGACTTGCAATTGTCCATAAACCCTATATTTGGCCACTGCTAACCAATGCTCACAAGCAGAAATGGCTGCACTGAGCCCAGAACTACAAAAAGACTAATTTTCAAACAGTCCTGTTCACTGATGAGTGCATTGCAACCCTGGATGATCCAGATGGATGCAGTGGTGGATGGTTGGTTGCAACGTCAGCAAGGACGTGTTGGAGTTTCTGACTGACCACTCTCTTCCATGGTAGAAAGAGAAGAACTGTGCCTTCTGCAACAAAACCATCTTCATGCAAGACAATGCACCATCTTATGCTACAAGTAACACCTCTGCATAATTGGCTGCTCAAACAAAAAAAATATGAGGGTGGGAGGCAGTTCACATCCAAACAGCAGCTCTGCGAGGCTATTCTGACATCCTGCAAAGACATTCAAGTAGAAACTTTCCAAAAACTCAAGTTCCATGGATGCAAGAATTGTAAAACTGCTATCAAATAAGGGGTCCTATGTTAATATATAACTTGACCTGTTAAGGATTTTTTTGTTACGTTCCCCTGGGGGGGGTGTCTAGGCGTTAAAGGGGAAGTAACAAAAGTAACCGGGTCAGAAAAAGGAGTCAAGGAGGCGAAACAGTTAAATAAAACAGTTTTATTGAAGTAATTCAACTAAAGGAAAACACAGCTCACTAGCTGGAAACCGGAAAACACAGCTCACTAGCTGGAAACCGGAAAAAACAGCTCACTAGCTGGAAACCACAAAACACAGCTCACTAGCTGGAAACACCGCAAACACTCAGCTCACTAGCTGGAAACACCGCAAACACTCAGCTCACTAGCTGTACCCACACAAAATGGCACTCTGGCCCAGAGCTCACCCTGCTCTGGGCTTAAATACCCTTAATTGCTGATGGGAGACAGCTGTACAGGAGGGAAGGTGGCACCTCAGGCAGAGGAGGTAGTAGGACACGCCCACACAGGCACCTTCAGGAGAGAGAGGCCCTGCTAGGGCTGTAACATTTTTGATTGAAATAGCTTTTGATTTCAGTAAAATGTATCTACTAATGCTGCAAATTCAACAAATGACCATTTTCAATTCTCTACAACCTATAAAATGTTTTGAAAATCTGTGTGCATAATAATTTGGAACAGTCCATTTTAAGTTTTTTATTTTTGAAAAACATACTGTTTTCATTGGCAGTTTTGTTGAGTAACATTTGAATTATACTCTAATGGCTGATGACTCGAAAATTATGCTGACTGTCATTTGAATCGACTATTTAGGAAAATCAGAGAAAAATATCATTTGCATAATAATTTGGATATATATATGCCCAGTGCTTTAGCTGTGTTGTTACTGATATTTTATCAGTAGTTCTACTCCTCTGGTTTGTTGATACACAGAAGGTCAGATGCTGCAGAATTTTACAGTTGGTCTTTTCAAGTAGTGTATATTTGTCAGCTACATGTCATACTGTAAGTTTATCTCAATGCTAAAGCACATATTTATCTTTAGCACAATATTATCAGTGTAGTAATAAAGACAGTGATGGGAATAAAGCCGATACAAGTAACAGCGTTATTACCGGCTTTACTTTTTTCAGTAATGAGTCTAACTAATTACTATTTCTATCGTTACAACGCCGTTACCGTTACTAACAAGAACATGCGGTGCAGTCACGTTACTATTTTTCAACAAACACGGTTGAATCTGTCTTCAGCCTTATATCAGTTGCACGGAAGTAGCTGTCTACATAAGTAATCTGGGCGCTACAGCTTTAAGCAGCCCCGTGCGCTCCCGCGGGTGGCAATCACTTTCTGGCACAACACCTGGAGCTAAGGGGGTAAAACAATCGCATTAGTGCTGCTGTTTGACTGAGGAAGAATAAAGTAGTCATGGTAAGCAGGTCACATGACTACTTAAAGATGACAAAGCAACAAGGTGATATATACCAGTTTTTAAATTGTGTTGATAGGCCACATAAAACCGGAGTCATGATAAAAAATATATACGCAGTGTTTTTTCCTGTATAGTTTCGTCACGTTTACTGTCTAAGGATGGCGCTAGCAAGCACTCTCTGCTTAAGACCTAAAAAAATTAAAAAGACCGTTGGTGTTGGTGGAAAATTGCACCATGTCGACCAATCAAAAATGATATGGCAACATGACATTTGGTTGTTTAGGAAGAGGGGGAAGTTTTAGGAGTGACAGCGAGACAGAGCGAGAGAAAAAGAAAGACAGCAGAAAAAGAGAGAGAGCGAGTTTTGAGATGTGAGAGATTTGTGACGTTTAGCGTGTTTAAAGTATGTAGTCAATGTGTTGTCTTGTGTAGTTCATGTGTAGTGTTGTGGATAGTTTTGTGTTGTGTGTCAGAACAATGAGGCGACTGCTGTCTCCACGTAGAAAACACGAGTGATACACCTCCTGCTGTCAGACCTGCAGGTATCAGGCTGTGATGTTCTCCTTTATAGTGGACAGAAATTATTGGAGTGACACAAATAATTTGTGTGGCGTCTTATTGAATACAGAACACCTGATTGTTATGTAGTTTGAAATGGTTATAACAAAGGGTAAAAGGTAAATGGCTGCAAATAACTTTGTTGTTTGCAAAACTTGTGCTTATGATTTTAAAATTAACAATTTATATTTGCATTTAAAGTTGTGAAATATGATTCATTAAACATGTTTGTGGTTGTTACCGTAAAAATATAACTTTTTCTACTTGGATTTTATGTTTTTGTCTGATTTTAGATCAATTGTGTTAATACAGTATTTCAAAATGAAAACATAACTGTAAATTCAAACACGTGAGTTTGTGCCGAAAAGAATGAAACCAAACACGGCAAAGTAAATAGTTTTTAAAGGTGAAATGTAGATGGAAAATCAAAAGTAGTTAAAAATGGCGTATTTACCCTGGACCCCAGAGGATTAAACATTTTTTTTCAAGTAACGCAATAGTTACTTTTCAAGTAATTAATTACTTTTAGAATCTTGTAACTCAGTTACTAACTCAGTTACTTTTTTGAAGAAGTAACTAGTAACTATAATTAATTACATTTTCAAAGTAACTTGCTCAACACTGAATAAAGATCTTTGCCCATGCTTGCTATCATGTCACATTTTCAGTATGAGTCTTATGTCCCAACCTGGATTTGTTCCTATGTCTGCCTTATCTAAAATAGGAGATGCACAAAAAGCATCTATAAAAGCTCACTTCTACATTTATTTCATACTTCTCATACCTGTGATGTTTTCCTACCACATGTCAGACAGTAATTTTGTGAAATTTTGTAATCTGATGGCTGCATTATATATTCTTAGCACTGGACAAAAGTAGCTGTCAAATGATGAAATGCATTTCATCTTAATTGCAAGCAATAGCAATTTACATTATAATTATATTTTTTTTCACACTAAGGAAGTGAAAACATGTATACCATTATTGCCCAGTGGGGAGGGGGGGGGGGGGGGGGGTACTGTCTGTCTGTAGGTATTTATATTTAAACACATTCCATCACACTTGACTAGTAGGACTGTTTCTTTAACAGCTTTGTCTTTGATCTTAATTTTAAAATACGTGAAAGTTGATTTCTAATTCATGTGACTGATGAGTTGTAAAATGAGGCAGTGTGTAGTTTAACTGGAGCTCTTGAGTTTGCACTGTCTCAACTGAGATTTCTTTAGCGACTCTGGTGACCGCATGGCACACTTGTTAATTTTTAAAAAAAGCAACAAATGAAACCATAGATCATTGGACTGTAAATTTAGGTGTAATTCTGAAATCCAAATGCGACTCCTGCTTACTGGATAACAGGATTTAATCCCAAAAATATCAACATAGCAATACTAAACATAAGAGCAAAAACATACTGAAAGCACATAAACATTGCCCTGCACCAGCTTTATACACGTAGCTACATTTGAAACTTTGGGTTGAGAGGGTCTAGTATGAAAATAGTTATGCAGAGCAGCAGATTAGCAGTATCTACTGGAGACAAAAAGCATAAAACAGTCACCTGGAGTACAGTAACTGACTCAGTGTAACTAAACAACCTGCATGTGTCTGTGGTGATGAGAACAAGGCAGTGATCACTATGTGAAGAACAGTTCCAGGCACACAGCCAAGTCTGAATCCTCTTAGTAGAAACAACAACAACATACAATTAAAGATATCATAATTTTATGAAGAGAAATAAGCACATTTATAGTTGTCTTCTTTTTTTTTTTGTTTGATTTTACAACTGTTTACTTGATTCACAATGTAAAACTCTTTTCTCCCATTGTCTCCTTTATAGTAACTGAAGTTTTGCATATTTATTCTACATAAAAATACTTTTTTTTAAAAGAAGATAAAAGTCATGCACGAAATATTAGTTGTAGTTTGCTTAGATTTAGTGTTAAGGTGTTTCCGCATAACCTAACTCACGGTGGCGCTAAACCCCAGCCCTAACAGTTTTCATTTCCTGTATTCATCGGTGTGGACGCGCATTTTTGCGCTCTTGTGTTAACATTAGGGCGACCTCCCGAGAATTGCAGTTGTCATTTGTGTTTTGGGGTTCAGGTCATTTTTTATTTTATTTTTCAGCTTCTTAATAACTCATCTATTATGATGGATTCGAAGATATTCGTGTTTCATTCGCGTGAGTTTTCTTTCCTCCTTCTTTTGTTCCATGTCGCTCATGGAGACATGAGCTATTCTTTACCAGAGGAAATGAAACGAGGATCCGTTATTGGAAATATAGCCAAAGACCTCGGGATGGAAACGGGCGCGCTGTTCAGCAGGAGAGCCCGCATCGACGCCGACGGAACCGACGAACGTTACTGTGACATAAACATGAATAACGGAGAGCTGATTGTTGCAGACAGGATTGACCGCGAGGGGCTTTGTGGAGACAAGGCTTCGTGCATCCTAAAACACGAGCTTGTGCTGGAGAATCCGCTCGAGCTTCATCGTATCAGCCTTCACATTCAAGATATCAATGACAATGCACCACAATTCAATGGAGAACGGATTAATATAGAAATTCAGGAGTCAGCTGACAGAGGAGCTCGTTTTGTGATAGAAGAAGCGCACGATGCGGATGTGGGGCAAAATTCAGTGCAGCAATACAACCTTAAAAAGAATGAAAATTTTATTTTGTCTGTAAATGGAAACACAATAGAGGTCGTTCTTGAAAAAGAGCTCGATCGTGAAAAACAACAGGAAATGAATTTAATTCTCACAGCTTTAGATGGTGGATCTCCTCAGAGATCAGGTACATTAGTAATACACGTCACCGTGTTGGATGCTAATGATAACGCCCCAGTGTTCAGCAAAGCCGTTTATAAAGCCAGCCTGCCTGAAAACTCTCATTTAGACACTGTAGTGATTACAGTAAGCGCAAGTGATGCAGATGAGGGAGTTAATGGGGATGTGACGTATGACTTTGGACATGTTACTGATGAAGTGAAGAAGATATTTAGTATTGATCATAAAGTAGGTGACATAAGAGTAATTGGTGTTGTTGACTATGAAACTACTACATCATTTGAAATACGCGTAAAAGCAAAAGATGGGCTGGGGCTGTCATCCTACGCTAAAGTAATGATTTCTATCACTGATGTGAATGACAACGCCCCTGTAGTTAATCTGAAGTCACTGACCAATCTGATACCAGAGAACACCCCACCTGGTACAGAGGTGGGCATCATTAACATGCAGGACAGAGACTCTGAGAATAACCGACAGGTCCGCTGCTCCATCCAGCAGGGTGTCCCCTTTAAGTTGGTTCCTTCTATTAAAAACTATTATTCTCTGGTGACCACAGGACAGCTGGACCGTGAACTAGTGTCCAATTACAACATTACAATCACTGCCACTGACGAGGGCTCTCCACCTCTGTCCTCTTCTAAAACTGTTCAGTTATCTGTAGCTGATATCAACGACAACCCACCAGTGTTTGAGGAACAGTCGTACAGCGCATATGTGAGTGAGAATAACAAACCGGGCTCCACTTTATGTTCCGTTACTGCTCGAGACCCCGACTGGAGACAGAACGGTACAGTGGTTTATTCTCTGTTAGCTGGTGAGGTGAACGGTGCCCCGGTGTCCTCCTATCTGTCTGTGAACGGAGATACGGGTGTGATCCACGCTGTGAGGTCGTTTGATTATGAACAGTTTAGGAGCTTCAAAGTCCATGTGATGGCCAGAGACAATGGTTCTCCTCCTCTCAGCAGCAACGTGACCGTGAGTGTGTTCATCTCAGATGTGAATGACAACTCTCCTCAGATCCTGTACCCCTCCCCAGAGGGCAATTCCTTCATGACCGAGCTGGTCCCCAAAGCTGCACACGGAGGCTCTCTGGTGTCAAAAGTGATCGCGGTGGACGCAGACTCCGGACAGAACGCCTGGCTGTCCTATCAAATAGTCAAATCCACTGATCCGGGACTTTTTACTATTGGTGTCCACAGCGGAGAGATCAGGACACAGCGGGACATTTCTGAATCTGACAGCATGAAACAGAACCTTGTAGTGGCAGTGAAAGACAACGGACAGCCCTCTCTGTCTGCCACCTGTTCCATGTATTTACTTATTTCTGATAACTTGGCTGAGGTACCAGAACTGAAGGATCTGTCTTATAATGAGAGCAATTCCAAACTGACCTCTTATCTGATCATCGCGCTGGTGTCTGTGTCCACCTTTTTCCTGACTTTTATCATCATCATCCTGGGTTTGAGGTTTTGTCGCAGGAGAAAGCCCAGACTGTTGTTTGATGGAGCAGTTGCCATCCCCAGTGGTTATCTCCCTCCTAATTACGCAGATGTTGATGGCACAGGAACTTTACGCAGTGCTTACAATTATGATGCATACCTGACCACAGGTTCAAGAACCAGTGACTTTAAGTTTGTGACATCATACAATGACAACACGCTGCCTGCTGACCAGACTCTGAAGAAAAGTCCATCAGATTTTGCTGATGTCTTTGGAGACCTGGATGGGTGCTCAGAGGTATGGCCCCTTCGCAATAAGCAAGTCATGTTTTAATCTTGTGCCAGATGAATATCAACAGTTCAGTTTTCTTCAACTTTATCATCACAAAATTCTTTTTTTAAATGCTTGGAGCAAAAGTTGGTTTATTAATTCTAACATTTTCTTCTTTCCTCTAAAGTGTTTCCTAGAGGTGTAGCTGTCTTTCTCTGGTAGTGGCTAAAATATGTTTAATTTCAACATGATACATTTCATACTTTCATACTTATAGATTTAGTGTGATATTTTATATATGTGTGTTCAATTTATTGTAGTTTTGCAAGCTCATATGACGTTTGTTCATCAACACAATAGGTATTTCTGCATCGTGCTTGCAGTGTTATTTGTCTGTACATGTTATTTGTTGTTTGTTTTGTTTTTTCACTAATCGATTACTTTTATCCTCTATCTGAAGCTGTGAGAGCAACTTTTACTCTTAGGAAGATATAGTTGTATAATGTAATCAAACTTTCATCGTATTTTTTCCGGTACTACCATTTTTATTTTTTTTTTATTAAATAGCACTTTGTGAATATATGCCCAGTGCTTTAGCTGTGTTGTTACTGATATTTTGTCAGTAGTTCTACACCTCTGGTTAGTTGATACACAGAAGGTCAGATGCTGCAGAATTTTACAACTGGTCTTTTTAAGTAGTGTATATTTGTCAGCTACATTTCATACTGTAAGTTCATCTTAGTGCTAAACCACATATTTGTCTTTAGCACAATATTATCAGTGTAGTAATAAAGATCTTTGCCCATTCTCGCTGTCATGTCACATTTTAAGTATGAGTCTTATGTCCCAACCTGGATTTGTTCCTATCTAAAATAGGAGATGCACAAAAAGCATCTATAAAAGCTCACTTCTACATTTATTTCATACTTCTCATACCTGTGATGTTTTCCTATCATATGTCAGACTGAGTAATTTGGTGAATTTTGTAATCTGATGGCTGCATTATATATTCTTAGCACTGGACAGAAGTAGCTGTCAAGTGATGGAATGCAATTCATCTTAATTGCAAGCAATAGCAATTTAGATTATAATTATATTTTTTCACACTAAATGAGTGCAAACATGTATTACTATCTGTTTGTAGGTATTTATATTTAAACACATTCCATCACACTTGACTAGTAGGACTGTTTCTTTAACAGCTTTGTCTTTGATCTTAATTTTAAAATACGTGAAAGTTGATTTCTAATTCATGTGACTGATGAGTTGTAAAATGAGGCAGTGTGTAGTTTAATTGGAGCTCTTGAGTTTGCACTGTCTCAACTGAGATTTCTTTAGTGACTCTGGTGACCGCATGGCACACTTGTTAATTTTTAAAAAAGCAACAAATGAAACCATAAACCATTGGACTGTAAATTTAGGTGTAATTCTGAAATCCAATTGTGACACCTACTTACTGGATAACAGGATTTAATCCCAAAAATATCAACATAGCAGTAGTAGACATAAGAGTAAAAACATACTGAAAGCACATGAACATTTTCCTGCACCAGTCTTGTAAACGCAACAGTGGTTTGGAAGCTCATGTTGTAACCGGAAGTTTGCCGGTTCGATCCCCAGCTCTGTCTGTCCTGGTCGCCATGTCCTTGGGTAAGACACTTCACCCTACTGCCTACTGGTGTTGGCCAGAGGGGCTGATGGCACGATATGGCAAACTCGCTTCTGTCAGTCTGTCCCAGGGAAGCTGTGGATACAACTGTCGTTTGCCTCCACCAGTGTGTAAATGTGAGAGTGAATGAATAGTGGAACTGTGAAGCGCTTTGAGTGTCTAGAAAAGTGCAATATAAATGCAATTCTTTATTATACTAATTCTTTATTATAAACGTAGCTACATTTGAACCTTTGGGTTGAGAGGGTCTAGTATGAAAACAGTCATGCAGAGCAGCAAATTAGCAGTATCTACTGGATGGAGACAAAAAACATAAAACAGTCACCTGGAGTACAGTAAGTGACTCAGTGTAACTAAACAACCTGCATATGTGTGTGTGGTGATGAGAACAAGGCAGTGAAGAACAGTTCCAGGTACACAGCCAAGTCTGAATCCTCTTAGTAGAAACAACAACAACATACAATTAAAGATATCATAATTTTATGAAGAGAAAAAAGCACATTTATAGTTGTCTTACTGACTGAATGGCTTTCTTCTTCTTTTTTTGGTTGATTTTACAACTGTTTACCTGATTCACAATGTAAAACTCTTTTCTCCCATTGTCTCCTTTATAGTAACTGAGATTTTACATATTTATTCTACATAAAAATATATTTTTAAAAGAAGATAAAAATCATGCACTGAGCATTAGTTGTAGTCTACTTAGATTTAGTGTTAAGGTGTTTCCGCAAAACCTAACTCACGGTGGCGCTAGACACCGGCCCTAACAGTTTTCATTTCCTGTATTCATCGGTGTGGACGCGTATTCTTGCGCTCTTGTGTCTCAGTTAGGGCCACCTCCCGAGAATTGCAGTTGTGAGTCGTGTTTTGGGGTTCAGGTCATTTTTTTTCTTATTTTTCAGCCTCTTAATAACTCATCTCTTAGGATGGATTCGAAGATATTCGTGTTTCATTCGCGTCGGTTTTCTTTCCTCCTTCTTTTGTTCCATGTCGCTCATGGAGACATGAGCTATTCTTTCCCAGAGGAAATGAAACGAGGATCCGTTATTGGAAATATAGCCAAAGACCTCGGGATGGAAACGGGCGCGCTGTCCAGCAGGAGAGCCCGCATCGACACCGACGGAACCGACAAACGCTACTGTGACATAAACATGAATAACGGAGAGTTGATTGTTGCAGACAGGATTGACCGCGAGGGGCTTTGTGGAGAAAAGGCTTCGTGTATCCTAAAACACGAGCTTGTGCTGGGGAATCCGCTCGAGCTTCATCGTATCAGCCTTCACATTCAAGATATCAACGACAACGCACCACAATTCAATGAAGAACGGATTAATATAGAAATTCGAGAATCCGCTGACAGAGGAGCTCGTTTTGTGATAGAAGAAGCGCACGATGCGGATGTGGGGCAAAATTCAGTGCAGCAGTACAACCTTAAAAATAATGAAAATTTTATTTTGTCTGTAAATGGAAACACCAGAGAGCTCGTTCTTGAAAAGGAGCTTGATCGTGAAAAACAACAGGAAATGAATTTAATTCTCACAGCTTTGGATGGAGGATCTCCTCAGAGATCAGGTACATTAGTGATACACGTAACTGTGTTGGATGCTAATGATAACGCCCCAGTGTTCAGCCAAGCCGTTTATAAAGCCAGCCTGCCTGAAAACTCTCCTCTAGACACTGTAGTGATTACAGTAAGCGCAAGTGATGCAGATGAGGGAGTTAATGGAGATGTGACGTATGACTTTGTACATCTTACAGAAGAAGTGAAGAAGATATTTAGTATTGATCGTAAAGTAGGTGACATAAGAGTAATTGGTGCTGTTGACTATGAAACTACTACATCATTTGAAATACGCGTAAAAGCAAAAGATGGGCTGGGGCTGTCATCCTACGCTAAAGTAATAATTGCTGTCACTGATGTGAATGACAATGCCCCTGTAGTTAATCTGAACTCGCTGACCAATCCGATACCAGAGAACACCCCACCTGATACAGAGGTGGGCATCATTAACGTGCAGGACAGAGACTCTGGGAATAACCGACAGGTCCGCTGCTCCATCCAGCAGGGTGTCCCCTTTAAGTTGGTTCCTTCTATTAAAAACTATTATTCTCTGGTGACCACAGGACAGCTGGACCGTGAACTAGTGTCCAATTACAACATTACAATCACTGCCACTGACGAGGGCTCTCCACCTCTGTCCTCTTCTAAAACTGTTCAGTTATCTGTAGCTGACATCAACGACAACCCACCTGTGTTTGAGGAACAGTCGTACAGCGCATATGTGAGTGAGAATAACAAACCGGGCTCCACCTTATGCTCCGTTAGTGCTCGAGACCCCGACTGGAGACAGAACGGTACAGTGGTTTATTCTCTGTTAGCTGGTGAGGTGAACGGTGCCCCGGTGTCCTCGTATCTGTCTGTGAACGGAGACACGGGTGTGATCCATGCTGTGAGGTCGTTTGATTATGAACAGTTCAGGAGTTTTAAAGTCCACGTGATAGCCAGAGACAATGGTTCTCCTCCTCTCAGCAGCAACGTGACCGTGAGTGTGTTCATCTCAGATGTGAATGACAACTCTCCTCAGATCCTGTACCCCTCCCCAGAGGGCAACTCCTTCATGACCGAGCTGGTCCCCAAAGCTGCACACGGAGGCTCTCTGGTGTCCAAAGTGATCACGGTGGATGCGGACTCCGGACAGAACGCCTGGCTGTCCTATCAAATAGTCAAATCCACTGATCCGGGACTTTTTACTATTGGTGTCCACAGCGGAGAGATCAGGACACAGCGGGACATTTCTGAATCTGACAGCATGAAACAGAACCTTGTAGTGGCTGTGAAAGATAACGGACAGCCCTCTCTGTCTGCCACCTGTTCCATGTATTTACTTATTTCTGATAACTTGGCTGAGGTGCCAGAACTGAAGGATCTGTCTTATAATGAGAGCAATTCCAAACTGACCTCTTATCTGATCATCGCGCTGGTGTCTGTGTCCACCTTTTTCCTGACCTTCATCATCATCATCCTGGGTTTGAGGTTTTGTCGTAGGAGAAAGCCCAGACTGTTGTTTGATGGAGCAGTTGCTATCCCCAGTGGTTATCTCCCTCCTAATTACGCAGATGTTGATGGCACAGGAACATTACGCAGCGCTTACAATTATGACGCGTACCTGACCACAGGATCAAGAACCAGTGACTTTAAGTTTGTGACATCATACAATGACAACACGCTGCCTGCTGACCAGACTCTGAAGAAAAGTCCATCAGACTTTGCTGATGTGTTTGGAGACCTGGATGGGTGCACAGAGGTATGAGCTGTTGGCAGTAACCCAGTTATATTTCAATCTTGTGCCCACTTCCTTCCTGAAAATCATTTTTTTGTTTGTACTTCAACTTTACACAATTGTCCTTTTGTTTGACTCGTACAAGAGGTAGTTCATTACATTTCAAGTTGTCTTAAAGTTTTCCCATTTTTATCTCCCTTTAAAGTGGCTAAAACTGGTTTAATTTCACCATGGTCATTCTTCTATACTGGGTGTGTGATCATATTTTTCATACTTTAGATTTAAGTCTTGTTTAGTGTAATTTCGCATTCTGTCCTGACATATTTTCATTCACATAAGGTATATTATTGCATCTTGCTTGGACTTTTGTTTTTATCCATCCATGTCATTTTTCAATTGTTAGTCAGTTATAACTACATTTATTGTTAATTGAAATTTGTGAAAGTGCCTTTTTTTCAGGAATATTATTCTCATATTATAATCAAAACCTCAATCTTAACCTTTAAGCTAATGTTGTTTATTAAATAATACTATTTGGGGAAAAAAAAATACATAAAAGGCATGGTGTGCTTTAGCTGTGTTGTTATTATTGTTTTTATGCAATTTAGTTGTGTTTTGGAGCAAAACAGGTTCAATGCTGCAGAATTTAAGTGTTGACTTAAAAACCATTACACATGTGAGCTGCATTTCATAGTGTAAGTTACTCTTATTGATTAACCACATCTTGATCTTTAACTCAACATTATTACACTAGCAGTGAACATCTTTGGCCATTCTTGCTAACGTGTCATTTCAGCATGAGATTTGTGTGCCAAACTGTATCCATCTTCAAGTCTAGCCCATCTAAAATTGTCATGGTCCTGGGTCGGTGACCCAGCGCTTTTAGTTATCATTTTCTAGTTTATGATGATGATGATTATTATTGTTTGAGTTCTGTGTGTTATATTTGGTCTGCCTTTGAGTCTGTCTCTGTCTATGGTGTCACCCCATCTGTTTGTGAATCTGTCTGTTTAGTTCAATGTCTTGCCTGGTTCCATGTGTCTGAGTTTCCTGTTTTATTGTGAAGGTTTGTGTCATATGTGAGTGTGCTCAGTTACGTTTCCCCTGTCTCGTCAGCTGTGATTTCTCCCAGGTGTGTTCCCCTTCTGTCTCTCATCCCTTGATTACTGCCGTCTGTGTATTTAAGCCCTGTGTTTCTCTGTGTCAGTGTCGCGTCGTACCCTCAACTAGCTGTGTGTTCTGCTTCTATGTTCCTAGTGTTTGGTCTCCTGCTCCAGTTTAGTGTTTCTTTCCAGTGTTTCAGTCCTTGGTTCCTCTGTTCTGACTTTTGGTTTTCTTTTGGTGAGTTTAGTTGTACGAGGTTTTTCCCAGCAATAAAGCTGCGCCTTAAGTTTCACTTCCGTGTCTGAGTTCTGCATTTTGGGTCCACCACTCCTGCTTGCCTGCCACACAGCGATTCATGACAAAAATAACATATGCCTAAAAAGCAGCTGTAACAGCTTGCTTGCACATGTTATTCATATGTATTCCACCTGCAATGTTGTGCTACTGGGATTCAGACTGAAAGTCTTTGTGACATTTGCTGTGTTGCTGTGAATCTTTTGGATGTCATTTTTCATCCTTTGATTTGGACAGACGTTTTTGTCATATGATGGAACGCAATTCATCTTACATTTGAGCACCTCAAATATGTTGTGTAATTATATTTTTAGATTCACTGATGTATCCCCTAAATGACTGAAAATGTGAATACCATTGTTTCCCACTGGTGTTTCTTCGAAAGATGATACCATCCGAATGTAGGTCTTTATATTTTTGCACATTTCATTGCACTTTATTAATAGCAATATTTTATAACAGGTGTGCACTTGGTCTTTATTTGAGTTTTTGTGACAGCTGATTTGAGTCTCACCTGCTTTCTGTGATTGTAAAAAGGAGATTTTGCTTGAGAGGAAAAATACAAAGAATATATAGCGTTAATTGCAGCTTTTCAATGTGCACCCATTGTGACTGTGCCATGGTGATCTCTGTAGTGATTGCACTGAGAGATACACTTTATAAATGACTTTTGTTTTACTTTAGCATTAATTACGAGTTCACTGTTTTAACAGAAAAGATTCCTGCTTTGACTTTTGCTGTCCACGAAAAACTTTTTTCTTTAACTTGTGATTTTACCCGAATATTGGTCATATTGTTTATCATAACTGAGTTTGATTTTTCACAAATACAGTCTAGATGTGTGTTATTAAAAAAACTGTTACGCTTATTACAAGTAATCCAAATAACATGTCTGTTAAAGACTGATTTTAGACTAATTTTACTTTTATGATATTGTGTATGTTCTTTGGATTAACTTGATCTAAAGTGATTGCTTTTCAGTGTGTGTGTGTGTCAGTGCCTTGCTGCTTTGTCTGGTTGCTTATTGCATTCTGACAATAATTGCTGGATGTAAAGCATAGTTGCTTTCTTGGTCATACTCAGTGACACATTGTATGATGTATCTCTGTTGCCATTAATTGAGAGGATGTTGCTTCATCTTTTCAAAGTAGTGCAAAGTGTGGTTCAGGGCATCCTTCACTGTATGTGGTACTGCAAGGTGTTGTAATCACTTTTAATCGCCATAGTTTAAAAAAAAAAAGATATGTAGTAATAAGCAAGTGTGTCATAGTAACCTTAATACATGTTATCATAAGGATTTGTGGCAATTTTTAAAATGCATTAGAAAATACAATGTGACACATGTCTCCTCAAAGCTTTAAGGATGCCATTGATTGAAAACATACATTCAGTTTGTGTATTTAATAAACAGTTTGGCCCCTGCAGTCTCTAGGCGCAGTATGGATTCTTCTATAATTAAAGAGTAGTATGCATGATCTATTTTTTCAGACTATTTTGAGGTCATGCTTTATGCATATGCATAGAATTATATACATCATGGCATCTGTAAATGTTTTTCCTATTAGGAATTTAAAATGAATTGAAACAAGAGAGACACCGAACTGAATGTCTCTGAGTCTGTATATATATTTTTGTAATAATTCACTGGCTTTAGTGCAACAAAGGCAAAAATGTAGAAAAGAAAAATAGTCAACTGGTATCATTTCTATAGTGTTTTAAACAGTGATTAATTTTTTTTAAACACCCTAAAAGCACATAAACATGTTTCCATACTCTCTTTTGGCAAATGCCTGAGGTTGAATATTTAGGTCCAGACTGAGCAGTGTGAAAATATTAATTCAGAACAGCAGATTAGCATAACATGCTGAATGAAAACTAAAACAATCATAATAGTGTCACTTGGAATACAGTAGCTACTAAATTTATCTTAACTACCTGGCTGTGTGTAAGTGTGTTGGTGATTATAAGGTAGTGTGACTGGATGATCGCTATGTGAAGAACAGTCCACAGCACACAAAAGCGGTCTGAATCCTCTTAGTAACAATACATGAGATTACATTTTCAAAAACTTTTTGTGAAGACAAATAAGGACATTCAGAGTACTCTCACAGGCTACTTTTTTTTTTAAACAAAACTCTATCTAATGCACACTGTAGGACTCTTCTCTCAATTTGAACTTCGCGGATAAGTACATGCACAAATAAAGCAATTGAAATTTGTTGTCGTTTGCTTACACTTTCTATTTAGGTGTTTCTGCATAACCTAACTCACGGTGGCGCTAAACACCAACCCTATGAGTTTTTATTTCCTGCATTCAGCGGTGTGGACGCGCATTCTTGCGCTTTTGTGACTAAATTAGGACGGCATCCCAAGAGACCTCCCGAGAATTGCAGTTGTCATTTGTGTTGTGGGGTTCAGCTTCTTTTTTTTTTCGTTATTCTTCAGGATTTTAATAACTAATCGCGTATGATGGGTTCGAAAATATTTGGGTTTCATTCGCGTCGGTTTTCTTTCCTCCTTCTTTTGTTCCATGTCGCTCATGGAGACATGAGCTATTCTTTACCAGAGGAAATGAAACGAGGATCCGTTATTGGAAATATAGCCAAAGACCTTGGGATGGAAACGGGCGCGCTGTTCAGCAGGAGAGCCCGCATCGACACCGACGGAACCGACAAACGCTACTGTGACATAAACATGAATAACGGAGAGTTGATTGTTGCAGACAGGATTGACCGCGAGGGGCTTTGTGGAGACAAGGCTTCGTGCATCCTAAAACACGAGCTTGTGCTGGGGAATCCGCTCGAGCTTCATCGTATCAGCCTTCACATTCAAGATATCAACGACAACGCACCACAATTCAATGGAGAACGGATTAATATAGAAATTCGAGAATCCGCTGACAGAGGAGCTCGTTTTGTGATAGAAGAAGCGCACGATGCGGATGTGGGGCAAAATTCAGTGCAGCAGTACAACCTTAAAAAGAATGAAAATTTTATTCTGTCTGTAAATGGAAACACAATAGAGGTCGTTCTTGAAAAGGAACTTGATCGTGAAAAACAACAGGAAATGAATTTAATTCTCACAGCTTTGGATGGTGGATCTCCTCAGAGATCAGGTACATTAATGATACACGTCACTGTGTTGGATGCTAATGATAACGCCCCAGTGTTCAGCAAAGCCGTTTATAAAGCCAGCCTGCCTGAAAACTCTCCTCTAGACACTGTAGTGATTACAGTAAGCGCAAGTGATGCAGATGAGGGAGTTAATGGAGATGTGACGTATGACTTTGGACATGTTACTGAAGAAGTGAAGAAGATATTTAGTATTGATCGTAAAGTAGGTGACATAAGAGTAATTGGTGCTGTTGACTATGAAACTACTACATCATTTGAAATACGCGTTAAAGCAAAAGATGGGCTGGGGCTGTCATCCTACGCTAAAGTAATGATTTCTATCACTGATGTGAATGACAATGCCCCTGTAGTTAATCTGAACTCGCTGACCAATCCGATACCAGAGAACACCCCGCCTGGTACAGAGGTGGGCATCATTAACGTGCAGGACAGAGACTCTGGGAATAACCGACAGGTCCGCTGCTCCATCCAGCAGGGTGTCCCCTTTAAGTTGGTTCCTTCTATTAAAAACTATTATTCTCTGGTGACCACAGGACAACTGGACCGTGAACTAGTGTCCAATTACAACATTACAATCACTGCCACTGACGAGGGCTCTCCACCTCTGTCCTCTTCTAAAAGTGTTCAGTTATCTGTAGCTGACATCAACGACAACCCACCTGTGTTTGAGGAACAGTCGTACAACGCATATGTGAGTGAGAATAACAAACCGGGCTCCACTTTATGTTCCGTTACTGCTCGAGACCCCGACTGGAGACAGAACGGTACAGTGGTTTATTCTCTGTTAGCTGGTGAGGTGAACGGTGCCCCGGTGTCCTCATATCTGTCTGTGAACGGAGACACGGGTGTGATCCACGCTGTGAGGTCGTTTGATTATGAACAGTTCAGGAGTTTTAAAGTCCACGTGATGGCCAGAGACAACGGTTCTCCTCCTCTCAGCAGCAACGTGACCGTGAGTGTGTTCATCTCAGATGTGAATGACAACTCTCCTCAGATCCTGTACCCCTCCCCAGAGGGCAATTCCTTCATGACCGAGCTGGTCCCCAAAGCTGCACACGGAGGCTCTCTGGTGTCCAAAGTGATCGCGGTGGACGCAGACTCTGGACAGAACGCCTGGCTGTCCTATCAAATAGTCAAATCCACAGATCCGGGACTTTTTACCATTGGTGTCCACAGCGGAGAGATCAGGACACACCGGGACATTTCTGAATCTGACAGCATGAAACAGAACCTTGTAGTGGCAGTGAAAGATAACGGACAGCCCTCTCTGTCTGCCACCTGTTCCATGTATTTACTCATTTCTGATAACTTGGCTGAGGTGCCAGAACTGAAGGATCTGTCTTTTAATGAGAGCAATTCCAAACTGACCTCTTATCTGATCATCGCGCTGGTGTCTGTGTCCACCTTTTTCCTGACCTTCATCATCATCATCCTGGGTTTGAGGTTTTGTCGCAGGAGAAAGCCCAGACTGTTGTTTGATGGAGCAGTTGCCATCCCCAGCGGTTATTTCCCTCCTAATTACGCAGATGTTGATGGCACAGGAACTTTACGCAGCACTTACAATTACGATGCGTACCTGACCACAGGTTCTAGAACCAGTGACTTTAAGTTTGTGACATCATACAATGACGACACGCTGCCTGCTGACCAGACTCTGAAGAAAAGTCCATCAGATTTTGCTGATGTGTTTGGAGACCTGGACGGGTGCACAGAGGTATGAGTTAATATAGCAATGATTTTATCAATAGCCTTTATTTAATAAAAATAAAAATATACAAACAAAAAAGAATATAAATAGTTAACATTTAAAATAATCGTTTTAAACTCTCGCATAATTTCCTTACCCAATAGTTAAACTTAGAGAATATATTTTGTGCAAAGTGTATTTAGTATTCGGTTTCTATACACACACTTGGCCAATGTTTTTTTTCTCTGTGTAGGAAAATGTTTGAAAACTATTGCTTTTTTCTATCTCCTTGGCGCTACGTAATTTCTTGGCTATGGTTTACTCGTATTTTTTTATGTTATGTCGTTATTTTACTTTATTTTTCAATTCATCTCATCATTATATTTTATTTTATGTTATTGTCTTTATTTTTCATTTTCATTTTCTTTTATTTCTTTTCTTTTGTTTATTTTTTAATTTATTAGGCTTTCAGCTGCACAAAAAAAAAATGTTATAGAACAGTGGTGTCGAACTCCAGGTCTCGACGGCCGGTGTCCTGCAGTCCGTCCTGCAGGTTTTAGATACCACCCTGGGTCAACACACCTGAATCAAATGATTGGTTCACTACCAGACCTCTAGAGAACTTCAATACATGTTGAGGGGGCCATTTAGCCTTTTAAATCAGCTGTGATGGATCAATGACACATCTAAAATCTGCAGGTCACCGGCCCTCGAGGCCTGGAGTTTGACACCTGTGTTATAGAATAACACAAGTTAGTTACTTATGAAAATATGACTTCACAAAATGTCTTGCCCACTGACACAACACTGTTCACTAATATTAATTTAATTTAATTTAATTTAATTTAATTTAATTTAATTTAATTTAATTTAATTTAATTTAATTTAATTTAATTTAATTTACACCGACTAAACCTGTACATCGTGAAATGGCATTGTTTTAATGTTATTTAGTTTGAGACTTCATAGCTGCATGATCCCCCTATCCAGCTACTTTTTGTGAGATTATTTTATTTTGTATATATGCCTTTGTGTTATGCCCCATGAAGCCAAATTCTCTTTTGAAATATTTTAACCCGTTATGAATCCTCATGTATCAAGCTGTCATATTTTTAACAGTGCAGAGAGGGAAAAGGCCCTTTGCCACTGCATTCCCCTCAGACTTGCCACCTTTTAATATTAGACTTCCCTGTTTATCTGAGATAAGCATGTCATAGCTACTGTTCTCTGATGTATGGATAATCACTTAGTCACAGTTCTTTTCATATGTGGATATATTATTGTTAATCTGTAGCTAGAGCTGCAGTGCCATGGATATATTTATGTGTATGTTGCTGGATGGTGTTGCTGTTTCAGCAAGAGGAAGTAGAGTGATAGAGTGATTCATCTGTCTCTTAGTGTCATTACTTATGGAAATAAACTGGATTCTGGAGTGCTCCGTAGCAGCCACTAGAGGGATTATGTTGAACAAAGTAAAGCCAAGCATGCGAGATCATCAATAACTTCTTCTGCTTTTCATTTCATGACTTTGTGTGTGTGTGTGTGTGTGTGTGTGTGTGTGTGTGTGTGTGTGTGTGTGTGTGTGTGTGTGTGTGTGTGTGTGTGTGTGTGCGTGCGTGCCTGTCTGTCTGTCTGTCTGTCTGTTTAAGTCCAAATGACTTGGCATAAATAACATTTTGTGTAGAAATAACTACTGTCCCTGTCCTTTTGGGACAATGTGTTTAATAAATAGAGAATAAATTGAGTGGTTGTAGGTCAGAATTACTTTGTCTATCAAAATACTAATCAATCACATAATCAATCGGGGCCCACATCAGATCCTGGATCCCATACTAGACTCTGTTACATTATATAAATATTGCTTTAACTGTGTCCATATCGTGTTGTTTAAAATACAATGATCGTATTTGTCTTATTAGTAGTTATAGCAGTTAATGTTCAGCTCCCAACTTGAGCTCACTTTGGTTACGTGCTGGAAAGTGATATTACAGACAGCTGCAGTTATTCTCTCAGTCTCTTGGTGACGCTCTTTTATAAAGTCTGAGTCATGGATGCTCATGTCTACCTCTATCTGTGTCAGTGGAACTAGAGTATTGGGTTAGGACCGGCGGCTGTGTATACATGCGCATTTCTCTTTTTATCGTGTGTGTGTGTATGAGGGGAGAAAAGGAGAGAGGCTGTATGTGGAGCTGTCTGAGAGAGGGAGTTAGAGAGAGGGGGAGAGAGAGATGAAAAAAAGAGGTTAGAGAGAGAGAGAGAGAAATCCGAGCTGACAGCTTTCTTAATAGAGCATGATTAACTCAGCCAGAGAAGCAGGAAATCGTAGGATTGCAGTTGCATTTTCAGTTCGGTATTTGGATGTATGTTAACGACTTAGCTATAATGTCGACAGTGCATCCATTTCTGAAAAAATGTTTATTGATGATGCGTCGACCTCAGTTAAAGTGGTGGCTGCATTTTTCATTTCTTAGTCTCCTTTCCGCTGTTTCGTTTGGAGAAGTCCGTTATGTTCTTCCAGAAGAGATGCAGAGGAGCTCTGTGATTGGAAACGTTGCGCGGGATCTGGGGCTGGAGGTGAAAGAGCTTGATGCTCGTCGAGCCCGTGTTGTTGCAGAAGGAACAAGCCAGCTGTGTGAACTGGACACTGCGTCAGGCAATCTTTTGATCAGCCAACGGATAGACCGAGAGGAGCTCTGCGCACAAGCCACTGCCTGCATTTTACAGTATCAGCTTTTACTTGAACAGCCCCTTCAAGCATTCAGCATAGTTTTGGACATTACAGATATGAATGACAACAGCCCAGTGTTTCCTACGGGGGAGATAAAACTGGATTTAGTGGAATCCACAGTTCTAGGGAGGCGCTTTCCCTTAGAGAGCGCGCATGACCCCGATCTCGGCACGAATTCTGTCCGTCAATATACACTGAGCCAGAATGACAATTTTGCACTGGAAATGGGTAACCAAATGAACGGAAATGCTTATCCTGAGCTAGTTCTTAAAAAGGCATTGGACCGGGAGGCACAAGTTGAACATGTACTGAAAATCAATGGAATTGACGGGGGAAATCCGGCTAGATCAGGAACTGCTTCTATCCTTATCCGTGTTTTAGATGCCAATGATAATGTCCCAGTTTTTAGCCAGCGAGTTTTCAAAGCCTCTGTGCCAGAGAACTCAGCCATAGGGACTATCATAACCACGCTACAGGCCACGGACCTGGATGAGGGGGTGTATGGGGAGATAACTTATTCCTTCAGTCATCTGTCTGACAAGTTGGGAGGTGTTATTGAAATTGACCCTTTAAGCGGAGAAGTTCGCGTATCAGGTGTCATTGACTATGAAGAAGCTAGCTCACACGAGCTAGATGTTCAGGCTAAAGATGGCGGTGGCCAGGCCTCACACTGTAAACTTATAATTGATGTGATTGACGTGAACGACAATAAGCCCGTGATAGAAATAAAGTCGGCCTCTTCTAACGTGGCTGAAGACTCCAAACCAGGGACTATGGTTGCTCTGATTAATATATATGATATGGACACTGGGAGCAGTGGGCGTGTCACCTGTACGATCTCAAAAAATGTTCCTTTTAAATTAGTATCGGAGGTCAAAAACTATTACATGCTAGTGACTGATGGAATATTGGACAGGGAAGTGCAACCAGAGTATAACCTCGCAGTAACTGCCACTGATGCGGGCTCTCCCCCACTTACTAGTGTAAAAGTTATACCAATCGCGATTAGCGATATAAATGATAACCCCCCGACATTTATGCAAAGCGAGTACAATGCCAACATCTTGGAAAACCAACCCGTTGGCACGTTTGTCATTAAAGTCAAAGCGGAAGACGTTGACGACGGGTCTAACGCTAAAATCCAATACCAAATATCAAAGGACAGAAACTCAGAAGTGTCATCTTTCTTAAGCATCAACTCAGACACGGGGGAGGTCTTTACCTCACGCATGTTTGACTACGAACAGTCAGTTTACTTCCAAATTAAAGTGACAGCTAGAGACGGCGGTGGGCCTTCACTTTCCACCACCTGCATTATAAATGTGTTTATTAAGGACCAAAATGACAACGCACCTGTGGTCTTATATCCTGTGCAAAGTAGCGGTTACATTGCTGAAGATATGGTACCAGCTGAAGCGCCTAGAGGTTATCTGGTTACTAAGGTGGTGGCTGTGGACGCTGACTCAGGTCATAACGCATGGCTTTCTTACAGAATAATCAAAGCAACACGGCCTAACGTGTTTATGGTAGATCTGCATACAGGGGAAATCAGAACAACGAGAACATTTATAGAGGACGATGAACCAAAACATACTATTGTTGTATTAGTAACGGACAACGGGCTCGAATCTCTCTCTGCCACTGCGACAGTCAGCATAATGCTTGGTGATGGGCTCCCCGTTTTAAGCGAACTTTTAGAGTTTGCAGATGAGTCACAAGAGAGCGATAACTTAACGCTCTATTTGATAATCGCTCTTTCAACCGTGTCTTCTATGTTTATCCTTCTAATCAGCGGAGTGTTTTATTTTAAACTCTGTCGGCGTGGCTACGTTTACCGTTCAACCACAGCCAGTCTGCCCGTTTTCCCCACGACCTATTGCCCCTCTAGTTTTGCAGATTTTAGCCGTTGCGGCACCTTGCTGAATGATGAGCGATATGATTCCTTTATGACCACCGGGTCGTGGAGAGGTGATTTTCGTTTCGCATCAAATACAGACACCGACACTCTTAAGAAAAGAAGTGCGGCTTATCAGAAAAACACACTGAGGCGCCTCAGTGCAGACAGGGCAACGCTGAAGGTGAGGGCAGGTGCACCGCATCCCTGTTATGTGATCAAATGAGAGTGTGCCATAGCATGTTTTAACATGTTGGATTTGAGATGGACCTTTTTAACAAAAATGTTGTAACTGGGGTTTCTTTAAAAACTAAATAAATAATTAATGCTTCTATATAATTACTTTAAATATACACGTAATGGATCTAGTGGTTCTAAAAGATTTTGTCTTATATATGGATGTATTTGTGCACGAATATGTTGTCTTTTATATATAACCTCAACTTCACCGCCACATTGACACATTGGACACAGGTAGTCTCAAACTTATAGGTGTTGATCTTTTGACATATTATTAGACATAGTATCACAGAAGTGTAACTAAAGTATGTATTGTATTTATTTATATTGCCTGTGATAGTTAAATGTAGCGTTTAGTAACTTTATAAATTTTCTGTCATTTTTTTACATTTATTTTCTGTTTTTAATCTAAGAAAAAAATATTCTATGGTTGATCCCCTTTATCTTATCTGAACAAGTAACAGACACAACATAATATTTGTAATACCTTTCAGTGTGGAAAAACATATAACTGATTAAATACATTAGTTGAAATGTCTCATTTTCTGCATTCAAAATGCAGGGCAGACCGTTATGACTTCTTCATTCATCCCTATGTCTTCTGAAAGTGATATAGTTGAAGAGAAGTAGTCTTAGGTCTAAGTCTTTTGCTCTGTCTGTGGTATTTTTGTTTTTGCCTGAGTAAAAACATTAATTGCAATTGTAATTTTCCATATTCAGCCTGTTTTATTTTTCTCTTTGCTTTACTGTAGCCAACTTGTGTCATTGTTTTCATCCTTCATTTGCCCATCTATTATGTTACCACTTATCCAGCTTGGGGTCTCAGGGCTTGAACCAATCCCAGCTGACATAGTACACCCCTGTGAGGTTGTCAGTATTTTTATTTATTTGGGGGGGATCAAATAAAGCTTTGCACTACATACCTTTTATTGAACCATATGTCAATAGATTGTGTGCATTTGATGAAAAATAAACTTTTAGAAAAGCATCCCTTTTCCTTTCTGACTAATTTTTCCCCCATAAACAACAATAACAATAATAATAACAGAGCAGTTCCTGCTTATAGTGGTCACAAGTGAGGTGAAAGAAGAAAGAAAATTCCCTTTGTGTGTCACTAGAATAACTAGTTCCTGATTTGTTGCTTCTTAACTTCTGCTTTCAGGTAACCCGTTTTAATTTCTTTTTAATTTACTCCTCTAAATGGAAGGGGGTGACCGCTTGCACACTCTCAGAACTCATGAGAACATAGTCACATATTTTAAATTTAGTTTATGGGAGATTGCCTGCCTTTTTTGTGTGACTCTTTTTTTCTCTCCTGTGCCTTTGTCTACCAGATGTGCATTAGTCTGTCATATTTCTTTATTGCCTTTGGTAGACAGTATATCAAGTGCAGGAACTTGTAAAAGAAGGAAGTGGGGGGTTTGGGCACAAGCGGGTAGACTGGAGAAAATAATATTACTATATTCTTAAAAGTTAAATGCAAATTTAATAATAAAATACATGTGGATAACTACATACTGTTATAGTTTAGACATTAATTGGATGTATTAGAATGATTTGGTAATTGTCTAGTGACAGTTATTTCTCAGTGTGAAAGATCATCAGTAGTCATCGGTGACCATATTATACCTGTTATACCTAAACAAAGTAGTGTTAGTGGTGTTTTTCTCTCTCCTCCCCCCCCCCCCCCCCCCCCCCCTTCCTTTTGTTATTAGACTCTACCCTGGCCTACTTAACATTAAATTTAGGACATAAAACAGTAAACACACAACAGTAAAAGCAAATCATATTTATTCCTACATTAAAAAACAAGTGTATATATATATATATATATATATATATATATATATATATATATATATATATATATATATATATATATATATATATATATATATATATATATATATATATATATATATACGTGTGTGTGTGTGTGTGTGTGTGTTTGGCTGTAAGCTTTATTCAGGTCAGTAGTTAAAATCTTACACAACACCTAAACTGTGAAGTGTGTGCATGTGTTTCTGTGTCGCATAAGGTGCCTGAGTGTGCCTATTCTTGCATACTACAGAGTGCCATGATGATGAAGCAAAGAGGTTTTGTCGTGAAAAGAGTACCCTCATGAATTCATATGTGTTTCTGTTATAGCTCCAGGCCCATTTGTGCTCTCCCCCCCCCCCTCCGCTTAGTAATAATTCAGCAGGATCTGAGGTCGTAAGGGGGTGGCTGTAGCTCAGGTGGGTCACCTACTCACCGGAAGGTAGGCGGTTCGATCCCAGGCTCCTCCAGTCTACATGCCAAATATCCTTTGGGCAAGATATTAACCCCATGTTGCTCTCCGATGCATTCATCGGAGTGTGAATGCCAGTGAATGTTAGATAGAAGCACTAAAAACCTTAGATAAAGTGCTTGTGTGTATGGGTATGATTGGGTGAATGCACAAGTTGTATAAAGCGCTTTGAGTGCTCAGTGAGAGGAGAAAAGCACTATATAAGAACCAGTCCATTTACCATTTGTGCTCCTAATTTCATCTGTGCTAGGAGTGGAGGAGTACCCAAGATGGCGACCCGGCAGTCTACTCAACTTAAGGGTTTTCTTTTTATTTAGTGTATTTTTGTTTCACTTTTTCTCCGACATGCAGGAGCACAAATGCAGTACAGCAAAACTGAACTGCTTGCGGTTCTAAACCACAAAAACCTGCACACCTTCGCTGACAATGACTGGGACTCAATTCCCCCTGAGATCCGGGGGGTCACTGACTCCAATTCCACCGCTAAAGTGGCGTAGGCGACGGAAGCACAGGAAACACCCACTGGCTATTCTGAGCCTCTTCCTCACCAACTCACGGTCACTAAATAACAAGATGGATAAGCTACGACTGCGGATCACCTCACGCTGTTTGGATTACTGTGTTATGATCATCACAAAGACTTGGTTGGACTCTTTTAACCCAGACACTGCGATTGAGCTAGCGGGCCACGCTACATTCACAGCGGACAGGAACAAAGAGTCTGGTAAGAAACGTGGAGGAGGTCTGCTAGTGTTTGTAAACAATAACTGGCGCACCAGCAACACAGTTAAAGTCGTCCACTGCTGCCCGGACATAGAATATATGATGGTGCAGTGCAGACCCTTCTACTTGCCGAGAGAGCTCACAGCGATCACAATAATAGCAGTTTATGTGCCGCTGCAAGCTAATGCTAAGTCAGCCATGGAGCTACTCGGGCGCTCCAATAATAAACAGCTTACAAAGCACCCGGACTGCGCTGTGATCGTGGCAGAAGATTTTAACCACGCAAACCTGAAATCTGTCCTGCCTCGATTCTTTAAAAACGTGACCTTTCCGATGAGGGAAAACGACACACTAGACCAGGTCAATGCCAACATCCCAGATGCCTACAAAGCAACCCGACTGCCTCATCTCGGACTCTCTGACCATCTCTCTCTGTCCCCGATCCCTGCTTATAGACCTCTAATTCAAAGGTAAAAAAACATCGGTAAAAGCAGTACGAGTGTGGACCGCGGAAGCCACCACGGCCCTACAAGGCTATTTTTGATAACACGAATTGGAGTGTATTTGCAGAAGGATCAGACTTTGAGGGCCACACATGTGCCGTACTCTCATACATACGCTTATGTACTGAGAGTGTAACAACAACAAAGACTATTAATGTGTTCCCGAACCAGAAGCCATGGCTCAACAGTGAGGTGAGAGCCCTACTAAGAGCACGTGACAGCGCCTTCAAATCAGGAGACCAACAAGTCTACAAAGAGGCATGCCAATCTCTGCTTAAAGGCATAAAAGAAGCCAAGTGCAAATACAAACAGCGCATCGAGGAACACTTTAACACAACAATGATGATTCAGCCTACGGAGAGGAGGTTCAGCATCTGAAGCAATGGTGTGACGACAACAACCTGCATCTGAACACAGCCAAGACCAAGGAGATGGTAATCGACTTCAGAAGAACAA
Source organism: Aulonocara stuartgranti (assembly GCF_965226115.1). Taxonomy (NCBI): domain Eukaryota; kingdom Metazoa; phylum Chordata; class Actinopteri; order Cichliformes; family Cichlidae; genus Aulonocara; species Aulonocara stuartgranti. The sequence goes on from NC_138940.1 coordinate 31,739,537, forward strand.
AGCGATCTGAGCACTCTACCCTCTACATTGATGGGGAGGAGGTAGAAAGGGTAGAAAGCTTTAAGTTCCTTGGAGTCCACATCTCGGCCGACCTTACCTGGTCCACAAACATCTCCCACCAGGTAGGGAAAGCACAACAAAGGCTGTACTTCCTCAGGAAACTACATCAGGCCCAATTACCCCAAAGACTGCTAGTAAACTTCTACTGCTCCACCATTGAGAGCCTTCTGACCTACTGCTGCACACTCTGGTTCAACTGCTGCACCGCGGAGGACAAGAGGAAACTGCAGCGGGTGGTGAGGACAGCAGAGCGGGCAATCGGCACTTCACTAACTTCCCTCAGAGACATCTATACTGGCAGACTTCAGCAGAAAGCCAGTATCATCATCAAAGACCCCTCGCACCCTGGACACTCACTTTTTCCCCCCCTTCCCTCTGGTAAACGCTACAGGTCCATCAGGTCGAAGACAAACAGACTAAACAGAAGTTTTTACCCACAGGCTGTCAAACATGCCCTACCTCCACCCTGATTGGAGGATAACTGCACTGCCAACACTCATGGACCTTACACCTTATTTATAAACCATATTTGTATTTATACTTCAATGCAACCAACACCCCTACCTCTTTATTATAACCTTATTTAGTATAGCAACCCCCCCCCCCCCACACACACACACACACACACTCAATGTGCAATATCATTGATCGCACTGCACCTCTCAATGCACCTGCTCCTCAGATGGCATGTATGTGTATTTATATATATGTAAGCGTTTATGTGGAAATATGTGTGTGTTTGTATGTACGCATGCATATATGTATATATACATATATGTATGTATGTGTGTGTATATTTGTATGGGTGTATCCGCATTTTTGCAGGTGCATGTATAACGTACATATCTTTCTTGTGTAAATGTAAATTTGTCTGTTATTGTGTAAATACTTACGCTGTTGTGTACTTCACACACACAGAGTAATGCCAAACTGCCTTTCATTGTTCTTGTAACAGTGACAATAAAAAGCTATTCTATTCTCTTCTAAATGCAGCGCATATTTTTTGGTTTAATTCTATCTAGGTCACAAGAACAGCTCTGTTTCAGCAGTGCTGCTGTAAGATAGGAAAGAATTTCCAGTTTACATAAGTGCTTACTTTAAATATTGAAAGTCTCACTAAGATTCAGTGATTCTAAAAACTGAGGGTAATCTTGTTTTGTCTTGCTTTGGCTTTCAGAATCATCTTGTCCAGAGGGGACATCAACGTTTTAGTTGATTAGTTTTTGTTTTTGTTTTTTTCACCAGGTTCTTAAATCATGACCTTCTTAAATGTTATCACATACTGTCACTAAAATATCTAGATTTTGCACCAAATCCTTAGTGTTTTATGTGATAAATTGTCACAGTTTTTTTTTTTTTTTTTTGTGCACAGTAGTTGCACAACAGTGTTCTAAACATGAGGAGGAACAATCAGTGCAATTAAATTCTCAAACACTAAATTATTAAATCTAAAATATTTTGGTCTGGGTAAAATGCTGCTTCAAAAACTCAAAAGATCAAATTATGGTATTCCATTGTATCGGTATTGCACTTGCAGTGTGTAAAACCAATAAATATGCATGAATTCTATTTTATTTTATTTTATTGCTGTTGTTCTTCAGGATACATACTAACTACTGTCTTTTTTCTTCTTTCTTTTCTTGGTGCATTTCCTGGATGAATCTTCCACTTCAATCTAATAGGTAAGATTATTTTGATTTCCCCTTTTCCCTGAAATCTCACCCCAAACACTAAAATCCTTATCATTGCAATATACAGCCACAATTAATATGAAATTCACAGTTCCCTTTACACAGTACATGATAGTATTTCACCACAACCCATGATCTACATTGACACTAGATATGAAATGTTATGAGTGTTTATACAACAAATATCCCCAGAAATGTTTCATTGAAAGTCATATTGGTGCAGGACTGAGACTGCAGGTAGCAGTCTTGAAACACAGCAGCAACATTACTCTAGTTTGTGTGCGTTGTGTAGTTCTACCCTAGGCTTTATGCTACATGAATATTAATGTGAATATTTCTGGCTTCTGCTGTGGAGTCTTTGCCTAAATAATGCTCAATCATGGTGCACAAAATATTTTGCTCTTCAGCAGGATGCTAATATGTGTGAGGAGGGAAACATGCAAGAAAGTATCAAGACCTATCAAATTTATCCATTCCTTTCAGCTCTACAAAAAAGAAAACAAACCAAAAAAAAAAACAAAAAACATACTGCTCTGAAATGTGTCATTATTTTTTCATGCCTCTGGATGAGTGTAGCAGTACTTTCAATGTTGATTCCACTGCTCAAATCTAGGTCATTGGACTCATCAGTTAGATTAGATCAGATTATCTATCCGTCTATCGACCCACTCCTTCTCTACTGTATCTTTGTATACATTTGTTCATTTATCTATGTAACCATCTGTCAGCCTGCCTCTCTCTGCAGATATGCAGCTCAGTATGGTTTTACATAGAATCTGTGTGTTTGTCCACACTTCAGTCTCAACATAATGTTTGTCAAATGAATTCGCTCAATCTCTTATACTTTTTAGTCTGCTGCATATATTGTATCAGAAAACGTTGTTGTTGCTGTCAGCCCACTCCATTCACGGCAAATTTTGGACCTACTTAGGTGGTCATAAGATGACTTGTAAACAGAGATAATAATAAAACAGACAGTATATTAATCACCCGTTATGGAAAAAATATGCTTCATTTATTTAACTTATTCGTTTATCTTTTTATTTATGCTTATCGAGATCTTATCGAGATTTTGCTTTCTTTTGCATGGGTGTTGCTAAAAAACAATGTATGTAGTAGTCAGGAAAGGCTAAACAGTGGAGCATCAGTGCTCAGACACCTGCCGTTTTAGTTCATCACTGCTGGTGGTGCTGTTGCCTAAGCAGACTTGTGCAATGCGTATTAAAGACACAAAGTCACCACCCGTCTTTAAAGGAGATAGGCGATGGCTATTAAGCTGTCGTGGCTTTGGGTAAATTTAAAAGAAGACTGTACACACTGCAAAGCCTCTATGATAAATAGCTGGAGCTTTCTGTACCGATAACTGTGTTGTTTTGGACCTGATATTACTGGGAAGAAATGGATAATATGAAGCACAACGGTACCCTGCGTCAGTGGAACGTCTCCATTTTGCTTTTCTTTGTGGTTGCTGCTGTCAATGGACAAATCCGCTATTCTATACCAGAAGAGATGAGGAAAGGACTCTTTGTCGGGGACATTGCAAAAGACCTGGGCTTGGATGTCAGACGGTTGGTATCTGGTCGAGCTCGACTGGTAATAGAAGATGATAATCAATATGTCGTGCTGAACCAGAACAAAGGCCATATCGTTGTCAATGAAAGAATTGACAGAGAACAATTATGCGCTAAGAAATCTCCGTGCAGCTTTAGTCTGGAAATTGTTCTTGAAGAGCCACTCGAATTGTTTTCCATTACTATCGAAATACAAGATATAAATGATCATGCTCCCGTTTTCCCAAAAAAAGAAATTAAATTAGAAATTAGCGAATCGACGCCGACTGGGACTGTGTTTTTGCTTGATAGTGCAGCTGATCCTGACGTAGGGACAAACTCACTGCAGAGTTATTCTTTAAAAGCAAACGAACATTTTGTTCTCAAACAACATACTCGAGCAGATGGGAGTAAATATGCCGAAATGGTGCTTCAGAGTGGTTTGGACCGCGAGAAGCAAAGCAAACATGCGCTCATATTAACGGCTGTCGATGGTGGCGAGCCGCAGATGTCCGGAACGGTAAAAATACACATATCTGTGCTGGATGCAAATGACAACTCGCCCGTTTTTACACAGTCCATATACAAAGCCTCTGTATTGGAAAATGCTTTACGAGGCACAATTATTGCCACAGTCAGTGCAGTAGACGCTGACCAAGGTTACAATGGTAACGTTACATATTCATTCACACACCTAGAAGATGGTTCCGCTTGTCCTTTTGAAATAAATTCCAACACGGGTAAGATTAAACTAGTCGGGGATATCGATTATGAGGCTTCTTCAAATTACGAGATAAACCTCCAAGCAAAAGATCCATGGGGTGTCACAGGAGCCAGCAAGTTAGTGATCGAAATAGTAGATGAAAATGATAACAGTCCAGTAATCACAATGGCTTCCTATTCGGGGAAGATTTCAGAAGATTCTCCTCCTGGCACAGTTGTGGCGTTAATTAGTGTCCAAGATAAAGATTCTGGGAAAAACGGACAGGTGCATTTAACTATAGATGAACATCTGCCTTTCAAAATTAAATCTTCCCTCAGAAACTATTATACATTAATCACTGCGCAAACTCTCGACCGAGAGAAGCTTCCCACGTACAACATTACTCTCACTGCCACTGATGAGGGCTTCCCAGTATTATCGAACAAAAAATCCGTCTATTTAGAAGTTAGCGATATTAATGACAACGCTCCAGTTTTTAGTCAAAGTCTTTACAGCGCTCAGGTAACGGAAAACAATTCTCCAGGTGTCCCTCTGTTGCAGATTAGTGCTACTGATTTGGACCAGGGCCAGAATGCACGTATATCATATTTTCTTTTTGAAGACGAGCTGAATGGAAATCCGGTATCCGCATATTTCTCCATTAATACAGAAAGTGGAGTCATTCAGTCTCTGCGTTCACTGGACTATGAACAAGTCAAAGAGTATCAAATACGAGTTAAAGCACAAGATGGTGGGTCACCCCCACAAAGTAGTAACACATCAGTTATTGTACATGTACAGGACCAGAATGACAACCCTCCTCAGGTTCTGTACCCAGTCCAGACTGGTGGCTCTCTGGTGGCTGAAATGGTGCCTCGTTCAGCAGATGTGGGCTATCTGGTGACTAAAGTGGTGGCTGTTGATGTGGACTCTGGACAGAATGCCTGGCTCTGCTATAAACTGCAGAAAGCCACAGACAGGGCGCTGTTTGAAGTGGGCTTACAGAATGGAGAAATCAGAACTATCCGCCAAGTCACTGATAAAGATGCTGTCAAACAAAGACTGACTGTTATAGTGGAGGACAACGGGCAGCCCTCTCGTTCAGCTACAGTCATTGTTAACGTGGCGGTGGCGGACAGCTTCCCTGAAGTGCTGTCGGAGTTCACTGAGTTGACCCACGACAAGGAGTACAATGACAACCTGACTTTTTACTTAGTCTTGGCTCTGGCTGTAGTTTCCTTCCTCTTCATCACGTGTTTAGTGGTTATTATATCAGTCAAAATCTACAGGTGGAGACAGTCTCGCATCCTGTATCACTCCAACCTGCCTGTCATTCCATATTATCCACCACGTTACTCAGACACTTTGGGGACAGGGACTCTGCCACATGTGTACAATTACGAGGTGTGCAGGACGACTGACTCCAGAAAGAGTGACTGTAAGTTCGGCAGAGCTGGTAGTCAGAACGTGCTGATTATGGACCCCAGTTCTACAGGAACGATGCAGCGGATACAGAGTGAAAAGAGCATCCTGGATGAACCAGACTCTCCTCTAGAGGTCAGTCAGAGGATATTTTTATATCTGTTCTCGTACTGTATGTAATTACTCTGATGAAAGGCTTTGCAGCATTACACATTTCTCAGCACCAAGGACAGCGTCTCAGATTTCCTCTGCATAAAGGCAGGCGTATATAGCTTCTGTAAAAGGTCTTATATAGTTAATTTTTAAAGGAATGTCCTCTTATAAAGTCCCTAATAGTTTCCAGTTGTTTTTTATATCCAAATGTCTTTGTTTATAGAGTATTGATGATCACACTCCAAGTGTTTGTGCAATGTTTCCTGGCAGTGTTTTACTTGCTTACCATTCTCTTGCCATAGTTATGAAGATATTTCAAGTGGAGCCTTGAAAGGTAAAATATTAGCAAAAGTAGAAAGAAGGTATGCGTTTCTTAAAAGCATTCTTACTTTCTTGTGGAGTCCATATGCTCATCCAATGTCTATTCAATTACTCAACTCATTCATACCGACTTGTGGTTATCATATCAGTCAAAATCTACAGGTGGAGACAGTCTCGCATCCTGTATCACTCCAACCTGCCTGTCATTCCATATTATCCACCACGTTACTCAGACACTTTGGGGACAGGGACTCTTCCACATGTGTACAATTACGAGGTGTGCAGGATGACTGACTCCAGAAAGAGTGACTGTAAGTTCGGCAGAGCTGGTAGTCAGAACGTGCTGATTATGGACCCCAGTTCTACAGGAACGATGCAGCGGATACAGAGTGAAAAGAGCATCCTGGATGAACCAGACTCTCCGATAGAGGTTTGTTTATGTTTTACATTTGGGCGCTTGTGTGTCAGTAATCTAGCATTGCTAATAAATAGTTTTAAACTACACTTTTGCTTTAACAGTCATGAAGAGAATTTCTTCTATCATTCCGACTGTAAACAGTATCTGTCTGTAAAACAAAGTGTAACAATAGCTCCTCATTTGAAGATGGTTATACAATTTCACCGACTCCACTCAAGACAAAGTAAACACACTGACAAAAACTTTATCTTTGCGTTATACATAATCAGCGAATAGCCCCCCCTCCAGTGGCATCAAATAAGTGCAATAACTCAGACCTTGGTTAGTATGGATGACGCTGGAAACTTTGTAGGATACAGTGCAAGCATCACGTCTCCGGTTGATTATATTGGCTTGTGTGAACACTAATATATATATATATATTTTTTCATCAAATGACAATGTTTGTTTTTATGCAGGGTTAATATAATTACGTCTAAATACTGTAGTAGTTACATTCTGAAATGGAAACGGCTCCACTGTCCTGTCACTGTCCTTGGTGCTGAAGTGCTTTGCTCTGAGATGCAGTCGTCATTATTATCGTTGAGATTTCTAAGACTTTGAAGAGGCCATTCATTTAGGATCCACTTGTATGTTTTATTTATGATGCAGTTAATTATATAAATAATAACAAATAAATAAATAAATAATAAAAAACGACAACCCATAACTTCAGATTCATTTAATAGCAAGCAAGTTTTGCGTTATTATCATTCGTTCTTCTTTAAAATTTACAGGTCACTAGCAATGTGTATTTTTTATGTCATAAGGGGACATGTGACAGTAACTTTGAAATCCGCTGTTATCAAAAAATGTTTTAAAAAGAAAAAGAAAGAGGAAAAAGAGAAGAAAGTGCCAGTGGTCTTTTTGCTTTGTGTCACACACTTTTTGCTTTTTTCCAGTTGAATTAATCTTTTTCTAACAGTGAAAGTCAGTATTTTCTGCATTCTTTAATTCACTTAACAGACGTACGTGCCTTCAAAGTGAAATCATTACGTTATTTCTACAGAGATAGTGTGCAGAGTGATGAACGTGGTCATTGGCTTTTCTAGTTTCATATTATACCCTCTAAGTGACGCTGTTGCCTGGTAAATCTATTCTGCCATGCATTTCGAGACAGGGCTGTTTCCACCCCCATCACTGCGTTTTGTAACGGCAGATGATCTGCTTTTCATAGGAGCTGGATCAAATAGAATACACACCTGCTTTTTTATTTAACGTCATATATCGACCTAGGGTGTGTGAGTCTTCCTCTCTAAGTTAAAGCCCTCGATCCATTGCTCGGTTTTGGTTTTTAAGACCTGTTTTCAAAAATGGCATTTGGAGTAGAACATCGAGACCGAGTTGTAAGATGGCGAATGCGACTTACAGCCAGCCTGTTTGTTTTTCACGTCCTTTTTCTTTATCGAGCGGAGGCACAGATCCGATATTCGATCCCAGAGGAGCTGAAAACAGGGTCCCTTGTTGGAAATGTGGCACAAGATCTTGGCTTGGATCTAAAAAGGCTTCGTTCTGGACGGGCCCGTATCGTTACGGGAGAAAGCATTCAGTACACAGAGCTGAAAACAGACAAAGGGACTTTAGTTGTGAATGAGAGAATAGACCGAGAGCAGCTTTGTGGGGATTTGACTCCATGTAGCTTTACCTTTGAGATTTTATTGGAAAAACCGATGGAGCTGCACCCTGTGACGATAGAGGTATTGGATGTAAATGATAACGCTCCCACTTTTCAGAACAGTCACTTGGAATTTGAAATAAGCGAATCTGCTGCGCTCGGTTCCCGTTTTGTGCTGGAGAGTGCGGAGGACGCTGATGTTGGGCAAAACAGTCTGCAGAACTACATTTTAACTCCGACAGACAATTTTGTGTTGAAACAATATGTTAATCCGGATGGAAGTAAATATGCTGAAATGATGCTTCAGAAGCCTTTAGACAGAGAGGTACAGCCACGCCTATCTTTAAAACTGTTGGCCGTTGATGGTGGAAATCCACAGAAATCTGGGACAGTAAATATAGAGGTAAACGTATTAGATGCGAATGACAATGCTCCGGTGTTTAATCAATCCTTATATAAGGCCGCGGTGATTGAAAATGCCCCAAAAGGCACGCATGTTGTTACAGTGAATGCGAGCGACATTGATACCGGTTCAAATGGAAAAGTGGCATATTACTTTTCAAAATCAAAGGCAGGGATAGCTGATTTATTCGATATAGATGAAGCTACTGGTCGAATATATGTGGCAAAGGAAATCGACTTTGAAATGGACAAAAAGATTGAGTTCAGAGTTGAAGCGAAAGATCAAGGGGGACTGACAGATTCTAGTAAAGTTGAAATTGAGGTCTTGGATATAAACGATAATGCACCGGTCATTAACGTGATGTCATTCACTAGTCCTGTGTCAGAAGACTCAGCTCCGGGTACCACTCTTGGCATTATTAATGTGAAAGATCTTGATTCGGGTGAAAACGGACAGGTAAGGTGCACGATCGAAGGCAGTGTTCCTTTTAAAATTAAATCCAATGTGAGAAGTTATTATACACTGATAACTGATGCTGCCTTAGATCGTGAAAGTTTGTCAGAATTTAACATCACCGTTATTGCCTCAGACGCGGGCTCCCCTCCGCTGTCAACCAGAAAAACTTTTAATCTAAAGGTGTCAGATGTTAATGACAATTCCCCAAAATTTCCTCGAAATTTTTATAGGGCTTGGATTGTGGAAAATAACTCTCCTGGTCTTTCTATCATGACTGTTAATGCTAAAGACCCCGATGAAAACCAAAACGCCCGCGTTTCCTACATTTTGGAAGATTGTGAGATTAATGGATCTCCAGTATCTGAATACGTTTCTGTTAATGCAGAAAGTGGAGTGGTGCATGCAGTGCGTTCGTTTGACTATGAGCAAATCAAACAACTGTTATTCATTGTAAAAGCGCAGGATGGAGGCTCTCCTCCACTCAGCAGCAATGTGACTGTGAAAATAATGATCCAAGACCAGAATGACAACCCCCCACAGGTTCTGTACCCAGTCCAAACTGGTGGCTCTCTGGTGGCTGAAATGGTGCCTCGTTCAGCAGATGTGGGCTATCTGGTGACTAAAGTGGTGGCTGTTGATGTGGACTCTGGACAGAATGCCTGGCTCTCCTATAAACTGCAGAAAGCCACAGACAGGGCGCTGTTTGAAGTGGGCTTGCAGAATGGAGAAATCAGAACTATCCGCCAAGTCACTGATAAAGATGCTGTCAAACAAAGACTGACTGTTATAGTGGAGGACAACGGGCAGCCCTCTCGTTCAGCTACAGTCATTGTTAACGTGGCGGTGGCAGATAGCTTCCCTGAAGTGCTATCGGAGTTCACTGAGTTGACACATGACAAGGAGTACAATGACAACCTGACTTTTTACTTGGTCCTGGCTCTGGCTGTAGTTTCCTTCCTCTTCATCACGTGTTTAGTGGTTATCATATCAGTCAAAATCTACAGGTGGAGACAGTCTCGCATCCTGTATCACTCCAACCTGCCTGTCATTCCATATTATCCACCACGTTACTCAGACACTTTGGGCACAGGGACTCTGCCACATGTGTACAATTACGAGGTGTGCAGGACGACTGACTCCAGAAAGAGTGACTGTAAGTTCGGCAGAGCTGGTAGTCAGAACGTGCTGATAATGGACCCCAGTTCTACAGGAACGATGCAGCGGATACAGAGTGAAAAGAGCATCCTGGATGAACCAGACTCTCCTCTAGAGGTTTGTCATTTCATATAGACACATCTGTTCCTTATCCTTTATGTAATTGCTTCAATGAAATAGCTTCTTAATGTTGCAAAATTTCCAGCAACAAGAACAGAGTCTTAGTTTACATTAGCAGTCAGGTAATTCTAGGTTACCACAACTGACACATTCTCCACACATCCTCCAGAATAATCAGGGGTAGAGGCCAATATTTTTCTTTTAGTATAAATAAATGGGTTTTAATGTTCTAAACATGTCTTTGCAGTGTCTTCTGACATTTTGTTTAATGATATTATTTGGTTTCCACAACATTCTAAAGAACGAGACTACCCTGAAAGTTTAGTAAAAAACATTTTAATGTTAAGCAGAGCAATCATTCACACATATCTTAATAGCATTCTTATGTTATGTCTTTCCCATGAAAACATTTCATGACAAGACAGTTGAGTGCCAAAATATTTTCTAGTGATTCTAAATTAGTCATTATAAGATCCTGAGGACACATGAATTATTTTAGCAACTGATATATAGATTTATACATATATTCCTTAAAAAGTAATACTTCCATTTTCTTTCCCTTTTTTCCTTTTTTTTATTTTTATTTTTTTTATTTTTTGTTGCAACGGTTTCTTCTGTTTACCGGGTTTAGAAATTACTTGAATGATAATCTCTCATTATTCTAGTGGGTCCATTTTAACTATATCTCCTCACAAAATTCGTTGCGACATACATGCTGAAGTGAAAATATTTTATTGAACATGGTGTTTTGATATAATTTCATATTGATTTCCACGCAAGATAAAATGTGTTGATGTTGGGTTTGCGGTGTTGCTTCTGAAATTCAGGAATCATATGACTTCCACGTTTTATACTCTAAGGGACGCTGTTGGCCAGTTAAATATTTTCGGTCTTTCGTTGTCATCCAGTCCATCCCCTCAGTGATCATACATTAAGGGCAGCTCATTGTCTTTTGTCAAGATTTCGTTTGAACGAGGACTCACAACTTTATAAAGGCTGTTGACAATTGTAAATGTAGCTTCAGGGATGATAGACTAGGACATTATTTAAACTACCTGAACGGAAAAATCGTTCGTTCTCTACATATATATATTCTGTCTGAGTGATGGCGACTTTAACATGCCTGAGTTGCGTATCCGAATGGCGATCACTTTGTGGAGTACGACGTCACATAGGATTTCTTCTGTTGCTGCTTCTTGCTGTTAACATGGTAGGTGGTCAGATTCGGTATTCTATACCTGAGGAGATGAAGAAAGGCTCTGTTATTGGTAATGTGGCGCAGGATCTTGGCTTGGATCTGAAAAGGCTCCGCTCAGGGCGGGCCCGTATCGTGACCGGAGAAAACGTTCACTACACCGAGCTGCAGACAGACAAAGGGATTCTGGTCGTGAATGAGAGAATAGACCGAGAGCAGCTTTGTGGGGACGTAACGCCGTGTAGTTTCAGCTTTGAGATGATTTTGGAAAATCCGATTGAACTACACAGAATAACTGTCGAGGTTTTGGATATAAATGATCACGCACCTGTCTTCCCAAACAAAGATAAACCCATCAGTTTTGAAATAAGCGAATCAGCTGCAGTTGGAGTACGTTTTCCTCTGCAGAGCGCGCAGGATCTAGATGTGGGCCAAAACGCACTGCAAAATTATATTCTGTCCCCAAACGACAATTTTATATTGAAACAACATTCAAATCCAGATGGAAGAAAATATGTTGAAATGGTGCTCCAGAAACCTTTAGACAGAGAGCGACACCCGCATTTCTCTTTGAAATTAATCGCAGTTGATGGAGGAACACCGCAGAGATCTGGTACAGTAAATATAGATGTGACTGTGTTAGACGCCAACGACAATATTCCAGTTTTTAATCAATCAGTGTACAAAGCAGCTGTGTTGGAAAACACGAAAACAGGGACTAGTATCATTACAGTAAATGCCACAGACGCAGACAGTGGATCATATGGACACATTACATACAGTTTGTCCGAAATGAAAGAAAGTGCAGCGGACATTTTTAGAATTAATGAAAACACCGGAATAATTTACGTGTCTGGTCAGATTGACTACGAGAAAGACAAAAAATACGAGTTGAGGGTAGAGGCAAAGGATCACGGTGGACTAACTGGGACAAGTAAAGTTATATTTGATGTTATTGATGTTAATGATAATGCTCCTATTATAAATGTAATGTCATTTTCTAGTCCCCTGTCCGAGGATTCCCGACCTGGTACAACCATAGCCGTTTTAAATATAAAAGACGCAGATTCTGAGAGAAATGGGCAAATTAAATGTTCGATTGATGGTAAACTTCCCTTTAAAATTGAAACATCTCTGACAAATTATTACAATTTGGTCTCAGATCAACACTTTGACAGAGAATCCGTCTCAGAATATAACATAACAATTAAAGCCACCGATTTTGGGTCTCCCCCTCTGTCTAGTTCAACAAAATTGCATCTAAAAATCTCTGACGTCAATGACAACGCACCATTATTTGATAAAAACAGCTATACTGCTTATATCACAGAGAATAACTCTCCTGGTTTTTACATATTTACTGTGAGTGCGCGGGACTGTGATTGGAATCAAAATGCTAGAATCTCATATGTTTTAGAGGACACACAGGTCAGTGGGAGTCCAGTTTCTACTTATGTGTCTTTAAACTCTGAAACTGGTGTTCTTAACGCGGTTCGCACCTTTGATTATGAGCAAATCAAACACCTTGCGTTAGTAATTAAAGCACAAGATGGAGGCTCTCCTCCACTCAGCAGCAACGTGACTGTGAAAATAATGATCCAAGACCAGAACGACAACCCCCCTCAGGTTCTGTACCCAGTCCAGACTGGTGGCTCTCTGGTGGCTGAAATGGTTCCTCGTTCAGCAGATGTGGGCTATCTGGTGACTAAAGTGGTGGCTGTTGATGTGGACTCTGGACAGAATGCCTGGCTCTCCTACAAACTGCAGAAAGCCACAGACAGGGCGCTGTTTGAAGTGGGTTTACAGAATGGAGAAATCAGAACTATCCGCCAAGTCACTGATAAAGATGCTGTCAAACAAAGACTGACTGTTATAGTGGAGGACAACGGGCAGCCCTCTCGTTCAGCTACAGTCATCGTTAACGTGGCGGTGGCGGACAGCTTCCCTGAAGTGCTGTCGGAGTTCACTGAGTTGACCCACGACAAGGAGTACAATGACAACCTGACTTTTTACTTAGTCTTGGCTCTGGCTGTAGTTTCCTTCCTCTTCATCACGTGTTTAGTGGTTATTATATCAGTCAAAATCTACAGGTGGAGACAGTCTCGCATCCTGTATCACTCCAACCTGCCTGTCATTCCATATTATCCACCACGTTACTCAGACACTTTGGGGACAGGAACTCTCCCCCATGTGTACAATTACGAGGTGTGCAGGACGACTGACTCCAGAAAGAGTGACTGTAAGTTCGGCAGAGCTGGTAGTCAGAACGTGCTGATAATGGACCCCAGTTCTACAGGAACGATGCAGCGGATACAGAGTGAAAAGAGCATCCTGGATGAACCAGACTCTCCTCTAGAGGTCAGTCAAAGAATATTTCTGTATTTATTCTCCTTCTTTGTTTGATTACTCTGATGAAAAGCTTGGCAGCATTACACATTTCTCAGCACCAAGGACAGCGTCTCAGTTTTCCTCTGCATATAGGTATGCCTACAAAGTTTCTGTAAAAGGTCTTACATAGTTAATTTCTTAGTTAATTTTTAAAAGAAAGTTCTCCCTAAAAGTTCCTAATAGTTTCCAGTAATTCATATACTGAAGCTGTGCTGGAGAAAAGATTAATGATCATACTCCCAGTGTTTGTGCAATGTTTTGTGCTTGCTTATTGCATCCCCATAAGACGATAAAAATGACATTGTCAAAGTAAAATACTAAAAAGAAGCAGAAATAAGTCAGCCACGTATTTCTGAAGAGCAACGTTATTTTTCCTGAACCCTGCGAAGGAACAAAAAAAAATGTTTTCTGTTACTCATCTCCACTTGCTTAACCTGTTTAATTATGCTGATATTGTTTTTACTCTTTCTAAGCATTTGAAGCCAGGGAATTATTTTAGTTTCTGGTTATCATGATCTTTCGACTGGTGTATCTATATTTCTTTTCTGAGAGTAGCAGTTCTATTCTAGTGATTTTGTTCCCCTGGTTCTCGGCACTGTTGTTCAGCTGGTAGATAATGTAATTAAAACTTCTCTTGTTTGTGGTAGATCGTTTTCAATTTAACTTTTCTACTCACTATTAGTTGTATACACTCTTCAGTGAAAAATTATTTTATTAATGAAAGTAATTTCATATTGATCCCCACGGCTTAGATCGTTGTCACACAGATTCAAGTCTCGTGTGATTTCTACCTTTTAGACTCTAAGGGACGCTGTTGGCCGCTGAAATATTTTCTCTGTTATGTTGTCATTCAGTCCATCCTCTCAGAAATCACACGGTGAGGACGGCTTTCTGTGTTTTGCCGAGGGTTCATGTGAACGAAGTCTCACAGATTTCCGCTTAACGCTTGAGAACAATTTTATAAGCCAACCAGCTACTGGTATACTAGGGTCTTTTTGTTACTGCCTAAAGAGACGATTTTTTCTTTCTTTGTATCTTTTTTGTCTGAGTAATGGCGCCTGTAAGACGTCTACATTACATATCACCAGGGTGGGAATCATTTTGTGGAGTACGACGTCGCATAGGATCGCTTCTGTTGCTGCTTCTTGCGGTTAACATGGTAGGTGGTCAGATTCGGTATTCTATACCTGAGGAGATGAAGAAAAGCTCTGTTATTGGTAATGTGGCGCAGGATCTTGGCTTGGATCTGAAAAGGCTCAGCTCAGGGCAGGCCCGTATCGTGACCGGAGAAAATGTTCACTACACCGAGCTGCAGAAAGACAAAGGGATTCTGGTCGTGAATGAGAGAATAGACCGAGAGCAGCTTTGTGGGGACGTAACGCCGTGTAGTTTCAGCTTTGAGATGATTTTGGAAAACCCGATGGAACTACACAGAATAACTGTCGAGGTTTTGGACATAAATGATCACGCACCTGTCTTCCCAAACAAAGATAAACCCATCAGTTTTGAAATAAGCGAATCAGCTGCAGTTGGAGTACGTTTTCCTCTGCAGAGCGCGGAGGATCTAGATGTAGGCCAAAACGCTCTGCAAAATTATATTCTGTCCCCAAACGACAATTTTATATTGAAACAACATTCAAATCCAGATGGTGGTAAATATGTTGAAATGGTGCTCCAGAAACCTTTAGACAGAGAGCGACACCCGCATTTCTCTTTGAAATTAATCGCAGTTGATGGAGGAACACCGCAGAGATCTGGTACAGTAAGTATAGATGTGACTGTGTTAGACGCCAACGACAACGATCCAGTTTTTAATCAATCAGTGTACAAAGCATCTGTTTTGGAAAACACAAAAACAGGGACTAGTATCATTACAGTAAATGCCACAGACGCAGACAGTGGATTAAATGGACACATTACATATAGTTTGTCCAAAATGAAAGGAAGTGTAGCAGAAATATTTACGATTGATGAAAAGACGGGAACAATCTACGTGTCTGGTCAGATAGATTATGAAAAATACCGAAAATACGAGTTGAGGGTAGAGGCAAAGGATCACGGTGGACTAACTGGGACAAGTAAAGTTATATTTGATGTTACTGATGTTAATGATAATGAACCTATTATACATGTAATGTCATTTTCTACTCCCCTGTCAGAGGATGCAATTCCCGGGACAACTATTGCAATTTTGAATATAAAAGACGCAGATTCTGAGAGAAATGGGCAAATTAAATGTTCGATTGATGGTAAACTTCCCTTTAAAATTGAAACATCTCTGACAAATTATTACAATTTGGTCTCAGATCAACACTTTGACAGAGAATCCGTCTCAGAATATAACATAACAATTACAGCCACCGATTTTGGGTCTCTCCCTCTGTCTAGTTCAACAAAATTGCATCTAAAAATCTCTGACGTCAACGACAACGCACCATTATTTGATAAAAACAGCTATACTGCTTATATCACAGAGAATAACTCTCCTGGATTTTCCATATTTACTGTGAGTGCACGGGACTCTGATTGGAATCAAAACGCTAGAATCTCATATGTTTTAGAGGACACACAGGTCGGTGGGAATCCAGTTTCTACTTATGTGTCTTTAAACTCTGAAACTGGATTTCTTAACGCGGTTCGCACCTTTGATTATGAGCAAATCAAACAGTTTGAGTTAGTAATTAAAGCGCAGGATGGAGGCTCTCCTCCACTCAGCAGCAACGTGACTGTGAAAATAATGATCCGGGACCAGAACGACAACCCCCCTCAGGTTCTGTACCCAGTCCAGACTGGTGGCTCTCTGGTGGCTGAAATGGTGCCTCGTTCAGCAGATGTGGGCTATCTGGTGACTAAAGTGGTGGCTGTTGATGTGGACTCTGGACAGAATGCCTGGCTCTCCTACAAACTGCAGAAAGCCACAGACAGGGCGCTGTTTGAAGTGGGCTTACAGAATGGAGAAATCAGAACTATCCGCCAAGTCACTGATAAAGATGCTGTCAAACAAAGACTGACTGTTATAGTGGAGGACAACGGGCAGCCCTCTCGTTCTGCTACAGTCATCGTTAACGTGGTGGTGGCGGACAGCTTCCCTGAAGTGCTGTCGGAGTTCACTGAGTTGACCCACGACAAGGAGTACAATGACAACCTGACTTTTTACTTAGTCTTGGCTCTGGCTGTAGTTTCCTTCCTCTTCATCACGTGTTTAGTGGTTATTATATCAGTCAAAATCTACAGGTGGAGACAGTCTCGCATCCTGTATCACTCCAACCTGCCTGTCATTCCATATTATCCACCACGTTACTCAGACACTTTGGGGACAGGAACTCTTCCCCATGTGTACAATTACGAGGTGTGCAGGACGACTGACTCCAGAAAGAGTGACTGTAAGTTCGGCAGAGCTGGTAGTCAGAACGTGCTGATAATGGACCCCAGTTCTACAGGAACGATGCAGCGGATACAGAGTGAAAAGAGCATCCTGGATGAACCAGACTCTCCTCTAGAGGTCAGTCAAAGAATATTTCTGTATTTATACTCCTTCTTTGTTTGATTGCTCTGATGAAAAGCTTGACAGCATTACACATTTCTCAGCACCAAGGACAGCGTCTCAGTTTTTAGGCCTAACTATATACCTGCATATAGGTAGGCCTAAAAAGCTTTTTTAAAAGGTCTTACATAGTTAATTTTTAAAATAAAGTTCTCCCTAAAAGTCCCTAATAGTTTCCAGTATTTCATATACTGAAGCTGTGCTGGAGAAAAGATTAATGATCATACTCCCAGTGTTTGTGCAATGTTTTGTGCTTGCTTATTGCATCCCCATAAGACGATAAAAATGACATTGTCAAAGTAAAATACTAAAAAGAAGCAGAAATAAGTCAGCCACGTATTTCTGAAGAGCAACGTTATTTTTCCTGAAGCCTGCGAAGAAACAAAAAAAAATGTTTTCTGTTACTCATCTCCACTTGCTTAACCTGTTTAATTATGCTGATATCGTTTTTACTCTTTCTAAGAATTTGAAGCCAGGGAATTATTTTAGTTTCTGGTTATCATGATCTTTCGACTGGTGTATCTATATTTCTTTTCTGAGAGTAGCAGTTCTATTCTAGTGATTTTGTTCCCCTGGTTCTCAGCACTGTTGTTCAGCTGGTAGATAATGTAATTAAAACTTCTCTTGTTTGTGGTAGATCGTTCTCAATTTAACTTTTCCACTCACTATTAGTTGTATACACTCTTCAGTGAAAAATTATTTTATTAATGAAAGTAATTTCATATTGATCCCCACGGCTTAGATCGTTGTTACAAAGATTCAAGTCTCGTGTGAATTCTACCTTTTAGACTCTAAGGGACGCTGTTGGCCGCTGAAATAATATCTCTGTTTTGTTGTCATTCAGTCCATCCTCTCAGAAATCACACGGCGTGGACGGCTTTCTGTGTTTTGCCGAGGGTTCATGTGAACGAAGTCTCACAGATTTCCGTTTAACGGTGGAGAACAATTTTATGAGCCAACCAGCTACTGGTATACTAGGGTCTTTTTGTTACTGCCTAAAGAGACGATTTTTTCTTTCTTTGTATCTTTTTTGTCTGAGTAATGGCGCCTGTAAGACGTCTACATTACATATCACCAGGGTGGGAATCATTTTGTGGAGTACGACGTCGCATAGGATCGCTTCTGTTGCTGCTTCTTGCGGTTAACATGGTAGGTGGTCAGATTCGGTATTCTATACCTGAGGAGATGAAGAAAGGCTCTGTTATCGGTAATGTGGCGCAGGATCTTGGCTTGGATCTGAAAAGGCTCAGCTCAGGGCGGGCCCGTATCGTGACCGGAGAAAATGTTCACTACACCGAGCTGCAGACAGACAAAGGGATTCTGGTCGTGAATGAGAGAATAGACCGAGAGCAGCTTTGTGGGGACGTAACGCCGTGTAGTTTCAGCTTTGAAATGATTTTGGAAAACCCGATGGAACTACACAGAATAACTGTCGAGGTTTTGGACATAAATGATCACGCGCCTGTCTTCCCAAACAAAGATAAACCCATCAGTTTTGAAATAAGCGAATCAGCTGCAGTTGAAGTACGTTTTCCTCTGCAGAGCGCGGAGGATCTAGATGTAGGCCAAAACGCTCTGCTAAATTATATTCTGTCCCCAAACGACAATTTTATATTGAAACAACATTCAAATCCAGATGGTGGTAAATATGTTGAAATGGTGCTCCAGAAACCTTTAGACAGAGAGCGACACCCGCATTTCTCTTTGAAATTAATCGCAGTTGATGGAGGAACACCGCAGAGATCTGGTACAGTAAATATAGATGTGACTGTGTTAGACGCCAACGACAATATTCCAGTTTTTAATCAATCAGTGTACAAAGCATCTGTGTTGGAAAACACAAAAACAGGGACTAGTATCATTACAGTAAATGCCACAGACGCAGACAGTGGATTAAATGGACACATTACATACAGTTTGTCCAAAATGAAAGGAAGTGTAGCAGAAATATTTACGATTGATGAAAAGACGGGAACAATCTACGTGTCTGGTCAGATAGATTATGAAAAATACCGAAAATACGAGTTGAGGGTAGAGGCAAAAGATCACGGTGGACTAACTGGGACAAGTAAAGTTATATTTGATGTTATTGATGTTAATGATAATGCTCCTATTATAAATGTAATGTCATTTTCTAGTCCCCTGTCAGAGGATGCAACTCCCGGGACAACTATTGCAATTTTGAATATAAAAGACACAGATTCTGAGAGAAATGGGCAAATTAAATGTTCGATTGATGGTAAACTTCCCTTTAAAATTGAAACATCTCTGACAAATTATTACAATTTGGTCTCAGATCAACACTTTGACAGAGAATCCGTCTCAGAATATAACATAACAATTAAAGCCACCGATTTTGGGTCTCCCCCTCTGTCTAGTTCAACAAAATTGCATCTAAAAATCTCTGACATCAATGACAACGCACCATTATTTGATAAAAACAGCTATACTGCTTATATCACAGAGAATAACTCTCCTGGAATTTCCATATTCACTGTGAGTGCGCGGGACTCTGATTGGAATCAAAATGCTAGAATCTCATATCTTTTAGAGGAAAAACAGATCAGTGGGAGTCCAGTTTCTACTTATGTGTCTCTAAACAGTGAAGCTGGGGTTCTTAACGCGGTTCGCACCTTTGATTATGAGCAAATCAAACAGTTTGAGTTAGTAATAAAAGCACAGGATGGAGGCTCTCCTCCACTCAGCAGCAACGTGACTGTGAAAATAATGATCCGGGACCAGAACGACAACCCCCCTCAGGTTCTGTACCCAGTCCAGACTGGTGGCTCTCTGGTGGCTGAAATGGTGCCTCGTTCAGCAGATGTGGGCTATCTGGTGACTAAAGTGGTGGCTGTTGATGTGGACTCTGGACAGAATGCCTGGCTCTCCTACAAACTGCAGAAAGCCACAGACAGGGCGCTGTTTGAAGTGGGCTTACAGAATGGAGAAATCAGAACTATCCGCCAAGTCACTGATAAAGATGCTGTCAAACAAAGACTGACTGTTATAGTGGAGGACAACGGGCAGCCCTCTCGTTCTGCTACAGTCATCGTTAACGTGGCGGTGGCGGACAGCTTCCCTGAAGTGCTGTCGGAGTTCACTGAGTTGACCCACGACAAGGAGTACAATGACAACCTGACTTTTTACTTAGTCTTGGCTCTGGCTGTAGTTTCCTTCCTCTTCATCACGTGTTTAGTGGTTATTATATCAGTCAAAATCTACAGGTGGAGACAGTCTCGCATCCTGTATCACTCCAACCTGCCTGTCATTCCATATTATCCACCACGTTACTCGGACACTTTGGGGACAGGGACTCTGCCACATGTGTACAATTACGAGGTGTGCAGGACGACTGACTCCAGAAAGAGTGACTGTAAGTTCGGCAGAGCTGGTAGTCAGAACGTGCTGATAATGGACCCCAGTTCTACAGGAACGATGCAGCGGATACAGAGTGAAAAGAGCATCCTGGATGAACCAGACTCTCCTCTAGAGGTCAGTCAGAGGATATTTTTATATCTGTTCTCGTACTGTATGTAATTACTCTGATGAAAGGCTTTGCAGCATTACACATTTCTCAGCACCAAGGACAGCGTCTCAGATTTCCTCTGCATAAAGGCAGGCGTATATAGCTTCTGTAAAAGGTCTTATATAGTTAATTTTTAAAGGAATGTCCTCTTATAAAGTCCCTAATAGTTTCCAGTTGTTTTTTATATCCAAATGTCTTTGTTTATAGAGTATTGATGATCACACTCCAAGTGTTTGTGCAATGTTTCCTGGCAGTGTTTTACTTGCTTACCATTCTCTTGCCATAGTTATGAAGATATTTCAAGTGGAGCCTTGAAAGGTAAAATATTAGCAAAAGTAGAAAGACGGTATGCGTTTCTTAAAAGCATTCTTACTTTCTTGTGGAGTCCATATGCTCATCCAATGTCTATTCAATTACTCAACTCATTCATACCGACTTATGTTATAGTGCTTATGCTTTCGATGCTGCCTAAGTCGCCGTAAGACTTTGCATTCACTGAATTATGTCAGAATCAGATAATCATTACATTAGGACTGATATATCTATAGTTTACTCTAAGGCAACACTTCTATTTAATTTAATTTCCTTTTTCTTTGTTTTTCCTGTGTGAGTCACGGTAGTGTTGGTCTGGCGTTTAAAAATTCTGTTGAAACGGCGGTTTCTTTTAGGTCTGTCATTTCAAATTTTCTTAGTATTTTGTTGTTGTTGTTAACTATATATATTCTTACTTCATAAATGTCTTCATTAAGCAGAATGGTGACAATAAAAGAAATTAAACATGCCCCCCCCCCCACCACACACACACACACACACACACACACACACACACACACACACACACACACACACACTTAGAGTTATAACAGTTGTTCAATACTCATTTGTCAAATCTCGTATGATTTCCACCTTTTAGACTCTAAGGGACGCTGTTGGCCAGTAAAATATCTTACGTTGCCATTTAGTTCATCCCCCAGTAATCATGCAGTGAAGTGGTCGCTCTGTGTTTTGTCCATAGATCGTATGAACAAGGTCTCTCGGAGGTACATTTACCGCTTGAATTAAATGTAATGTGGACGCTGATATACCGGGAGCTTTTTTGTTTTCTAATTCCTAAGGAGATATATCTTTTTTTTTAATTTGGTTTTTCTTTTTTATCTGAGTGATGGCGACTGTAAGGCGTCAAACCCGCGTCCCATCAAAATGGGAATCATTTTATGGAGTACGACGTCACATAGGATTTCTTCTGTTGCTGCTTCTTGCTGTTAACATGGTAGGTGGTCAGATTCGGTATTCTATACCCGAGGAGATGAAGAAAGGCTCTGTTATTGGTAATGTGGCGCAGGATCTTGGCTTGGATCTGAAAAGGCTCCGCTCAGGGCGGGCCCGTATCGTGACCGGAGAAAACGTTCACTACACCGAGCTGCAGAAAGACAAAGGGACTCTGGTCGTCAATGAGAGAATAGACCGAGAGCAGCTTTGTGGGGACGTAACGCCGTGTAGTCTCAGCTTTGAGATGATTTTAGAAAACCCGATGGAACTACACAGAATAACTGTCGAGGTTTTGGATATAAATGATCACGCACCTGTCTTCCCAAACAAAGATAAACCCATCAGTTTTGAAATAAGCGAATCAGCTGCAGTTGAAGTACGTTTTCCTCTGCAGAGCGCGCAGGATCTAGATGTAGGCCAAAACGCACTGCAAAATTATATTCTGTCCCCAAACGACAATTTTATATTGAAACAACATTCAAATCCAGATGGAAGAAAATATGTTGAAATGGTGCTCCAGAAACCTTTAGACAGAGAGCGACACCCGCATTTCTCTTTGAAATTAATCGCAGTTGATGGAGGAACACCGCAGAGATCTGGTACAGTAAATATAGATGTGACTGTGTTAGACGCCAACGACAATATTCCAGTTTTTAATCAATCAGTGTACAAAGCATCTGTGTTGGAAAACACGAAAACAGGGACTAGTATCATTACAGTAAATGCCACAGACGCAGACAGTGGATTAAATGGACACATTACATACAGTTTATCCGAAATGAAAGAAAGTGCAGCGGATACATTTAGAATTGATGAAAACACCGGAACAATTTATGTATCTGGTCAGATTGACTACGAGAAAGACAAAAAATACGAGTTGAGGGTAGAGGCAAAGGATCACGGTGGACTAACTGGGACAAGTAAAGTTATATTTGATGTTATTGATGTTAATGATAATGCTCCTATTATAAATGTATTGTCATTTTCTAGTCCCCTGTCAGAAGATTCCCGACCTGGTACAACAATTGCAATTTTGAATATAAAAGACGCAGATTCTGAGAGAAATGGGCAAATTAAATGTTGGATTGATGGTAAACTTCCCTTTAAAATCGAATCATCTCTGACAAATTATTACAATTTGGTCTCAGATCAACACTTTGACAGAGAATCCGTCTCAGAATATAACATAACAATTACAGCCACCGATTTTGGGTCTCTCCCTCTGTCTAGTTCAACAAAATTGCATCTAAAAATCTCTGACGTCAACGACAACGCACCATTGTTTGATAAAAACAGCTATACTGCTTATATCACAGAGAATAACTCTCCTGGATTTTCCATATTTACTGTGAGTGCGCGGGACTGTGATTGGAATCAAAATGCTAGAATCTCATATCTTTTAGAGGACACACAGGTCGGTGGGAGTCCAGTTTCTACTTATGTGTCTTTAAACTCTGAAACTGGAGTTCTTAACGCGGTTCGCACCTTTGATTATGAGCAAACCAAACAGTTTGAGTTAGTAATTAAAGCGCAGGATGGAGGCTCTCCTCCACTCAGCAGCAACGTGACTGTGAAAATAATAGTTCAGGACCAGAACGACAACCCCCCTCAGGTTCTGTACCCAGTCCAGACTGGTGGCTCTCTGGTGGCTGAAATGGTGCCTCGTTCAGCAGATGTGGGCTATCTGGTGACTAAAGTGGTGGCTGTTGATGTGGACTCTGGACAGAATGCCTGGCTCTCCTATAAACTGCAGAAAGCCACAGACAGGGCGCTGTTTGAAGTGGGCTTACAGAATGGAGAAATCAGAACTATCCGCCAAGTCACTGATAAAGATGCTGTCAAGCAAAGACTGACTGTTATAGTGGAGGACAACGGGCAGCCCTCTCGTTCAGCTACAGTCATTGTTAACGTGGCGGTGGCGGACAGCTTCCCTGAAGTGCTGTCGGAGTTCACTGAGTTGACCCACGA
This sequence comes from Aulonocara stuartgranti, assembly GCF_965226115.1. Lineage (NCBI taxonomy): Eukaryota > Metazoa > Chordata > Actinopteri > Cichliformes > Cichlidae > Aulonocara > Aulonocara stuartgranti. Next base: position 31,763,533 of record NC_138940.1, read on the forward strand.
CAAGGAGTACAATGACAACCTGACTTTTTACTTAGTCTTGGCTCTGGCTGTAGTTTCCTTCCTCTTCATCACGTGTTTAGTGGTTATTATATCAGTCAAAATCTACAGGTGGAGACAGTCTCGCATCCTGTATCACTCCAACCTGCCTGTCATTCCATATTATCCACCACGTTACTCAGACACTTTGGGGACAGGGACTCTACCACATGTATATAATTACGAGGTGTGCAGGACGACTGACTCCAGAAAGAGTGACATGAAATATATGCAACCGATGAGTCAAAGTTTAGTGAGTGTGGATGGAGCTGTAGACGATGTACCGCAAGTGGACAAGCAACTGTCAGGCAACCGTTCCCAAATGTCTACTTTGGTGAGTGATAATCTAATCTTTTCTGTTCCATTTTCCTGAACTCAGCACTCACCTTTAACCTTCTAAGACCCGAACTCATTCATGGCATGCATGTTTAATTTCTCTTTGCTATTTGAGCTGATTGGGATCAAAGAATCATCTTTTTACGTCATGTAGTTTCTGAGAAAAATGATATCCACTTACGAGGACATTCGTTTTAAATTTCGATAGAACACTATAAAGTCATAATCGAGTAATGCTGCAAAACTCTTTATTTGGTGTCTGAACACTGCAGTATTTTTCCTGAGTACAAAAACAAACTGAGAAACAACAATTGTGCCCCTATGAGCAATATAGCTCACTGGAAGTGCTGTTAACAGTTGCAGGAAGATGTATGTCTGTAACAAAGTATGGATAAAGATATCTGACCCTTGTAGAGGAACATTTAGTATTGTGGTCTAGACAACCCAAAATGTGATGTTCACATATATAGACGCCAGGTCCTAGGAGGTTAAATGTTGGTGAAAGTTTATCAAAAGCAACTTAGTGTAGCTTTCTGCCTTTGTTCCCCCCATAATATTCTCTGATTTCTAACTGATTTTTATATTTCTTTTAAACCACCATGAGCAACATCTTTATTGCACCTTTGTATTACTTTGATGTTCTACATTTTTGTGGCATTTATATCTCTGTTTGACTGCGCAGACTTTTTTTAACCTTTCTTTATTAAAGCGTACTCAAAATCTCATCTTTTTCAAGGTTTTGAATGTATTATACTTTCATCTATATATTCTGACTTATTAAATATAATAACAACATAATTGCACCAGTAGCAGTTCTACTCATTTATTATTTTTGCATTTAAGAATAATATAAGAATCATCATTTTAAGTTCACCTTATTATACATTTTTTTAAGTATTATTATTTGCAGAAGAATTTGCTTTGTATTACTCGGTGTTTACTGACTATGGACTGTAAGGGACGCTGTTGGTTAACTCACATATTTTGTAACCTATTATGTCAGGATCCTCTCCCTTTTCTCCCTGCTTCCAAAAGAAAGGGTGTTAACGTTCATTATATAGGTGGCAGTGGAATAGAATAGATGTCTTTCATTTTACATTGACTGAATGAAAAAAAAACTTTTAGGCTGTCTTTGCATATTCAGTTCTTTTTTCCCGAATAAGAATCGTACCAAGATCGATTTCTTTTAATATGGATTGTGGATATAAAACCTACGCCCTGTGTGTAAAATGGCGCTTTTCCTGCAAAGGCAATTGGCAGATTCTTTTCTTCATGTTTTGTATGATCTATGTGGTCACTGGACATATTCGATACTCTATCCCAGAGGAGATGAAGAAAGGCTCGCTCATCGGTAATGTAGCACAGGACCTTGGTTTGGATCTCAAAAGGCTCCGTTCGGGTCGGCCCCGTATCGTGACCGGCGACAGCATCCAGTACACCGAGCTGCAGACAGACAAAGGGATTTTAGTCGTCAAAGAGAGAATAGACCGAGAGCAGCTGTGTGGAGACACAACCCCGTGCAGTTTCAGCTTTGAAGTGATTTTAGAAAATCCTATGGAGCTACATCAAATCACAGTTGAAATAACGGATATAAACGACCATTCGCCAACCTTCAAACGAAACAGTATCAATTTTGAAATCAGCGAAATAGCCAGTACCGGCGCTCGTTTCCCTTTGACGATGGCAGAAGATCCAGACGTGGGTGTTAACGGACTTAGAGAATATTTTCTGACCGACAATGACAATTTTGTTCTTAAACAAAACTCGAATGCAGACGGGAAGAAATACGCAGAGATGGTGCTTCAGAAGCCGCTGGACAGGGAGACAAATCCTAGTCTGTCTCTAAAGCTAATAGCTGTAGATGGTGGGACTCCGCAGAGATCTGGTACAGTAAATATCGATATAACTGTTCTCGATGCAAATGATAATGCTCCAGTATTCAATCAATCTGTATATAAAGCCACAGTCATGGAAAATTCTCCCAGAGATACTTACGTTATCACTGTTAATGCCAGTGACGCAGATTTCGGATCAAACGCTATCGCAACTTATATTTTTTCAGATCTCAACAGTGGTCTCAGTGATGTGTTTATGATTGACGAAAAAACTGGTGTCATTTCAATAACAGGCTCTACTGATTATGAAAAAAACAAAAAATACGAACTTCGAATCGAGGCAAAAGATCAGGGAGGTTTGACAGATTCAAGCAAAGTGATAATTGAAGTAACTGATGTTAATGATAACGCTCCTATCATAAGTGTTATGTCATTCACTAGTCCCGTGTCCGAGGACTCTCCTCCTGGTACCACTATTGGCATCATAAATGTAAAAGATCTGGACTCGGGTGATAACGGACAAGTAAACTGTAGAATAGAACAAAACGCGCCTTTCAAAATTAAATCTAATTTAAGAAATTACTATACGTTGGTAACAGATACTGTATTAGATCGTGAAAGCGTTTCAGAATATAACATCACAGTTGTTGCGACAGATGCAGGAATACCTCCTCTTTCAACAAAAAGAACCTTTCATTTAAAGGTCTCTGACGTAAACGATAATGCTCCGGTATTTTCTCAAAGTGTTTACAAATCGTTTATCATAGAGAATAACTCTCCAGGCATTTCTGTTCTCACTCTCGGGGCTAAAGATCCAGATGAAAACCAAAACGCCCGGATATCTTATATACTGGAGAACACTAATATTGGTGGAGCTCCAGTTTCTGAATATGTTACAGTAAATGCAGAAAGCGGAGTCGTGCACGCAGTGCGCTCCTTTGATTATGAACAAATCAAACAGCTGGTTTTTGTTGTCAAGGCGCAAGATGGAGGCTCCCCTCCTCTCAGTAACAATGTGACTGTGAAACTGATAGTTCAGGACCAGAACGACAACCCCCCTCAAGTTCTGTATCCAGTCCAGACTGGTGGCTCTCTGGTGGCTGAAATGGTGCCTCGTTCAGCAGATGTGGGCTATCTGGTGACTAAAGTGGTGGCTGTTGATGTGGACTCTGGACAGAATGCCTGGCTCTCCTACAAACTGCAGAAAGCCACAGACAGGGCGCTGTTTGAAGTGGGCTTACAGAATGGAGAAATCAGAACTATCCGCCAAGTCACTGATAAAGATGCTGTCAAGCAAAGACTGACTGTTATAGTGGAGGACAACGGACAGCCCTCTCGTTCAGCTACAGTCATTGTTAACGTGGCGGTGGCGGACAGCTTCCCTGAAGTGCTGTCGGAGTTCACTGAGTTGACCCACGACAAGGACTACAATGACAACCTGACTTTTTACTTAGTCTTGGCTCTGGCTGTAGTTTCCTTCCTCTTCATCACGTGTTTAGTGGTTATTATATCAGTCAAAATCTACAGGTGGAGACAGTCTCGCATCCTGTATCACTCCAACCTGCCTGTCATTCCATATTATCCACCACGTTACTCAGACACTTTGGGGACAGGGACTCTGCCACATGTGTACAATTACGAGGTGTGCAGGACGACTGACTCCAGAAAGAGTGACTGTAAGTTCGGCAGAGCTGGTAGTCAGAACGTGCTGATAATGGACCCCAGTGCTACAGGAACGATGCAGCGGATACAGAGTGAAAAGAGCATCCTGGATGAACCAGACTCTCCTCTAGAGGTCAGTTAGAGGATATTTGTATATCTATTCTCGTTCTTTACTTAATTACTCTGATGCAAAGCTTCCCAGCATTATACATTTCTCAGCACCAAGGACAGCGTCTCAGTTTTCCTCTGCATATAGGTAGGCCTACAAAGCTTTTGTAAAAGGTCTTACATGGTTACTTTTTAAAGGAATGTTTTCTTATAAAGTGACTCATAGTTTCCAGTTGTTTTCTATATCCAAATGTCTTTGTTTATAGAGTATTGATGATCACACGCCATGTTTTTGTGCAATGTTTCCTGGCAGTGTTTTACTTGCTTACCATTCGCTTGCCATAGTTATGAAGATATTTCAAGGGGACCCTGGAAAGGTAAAATATTAACAAAAGTAGAAAGACGGTATGTGTTTCTTAAAAGCATTCTTTCTCTCTTGTGGAGTCCATATGCTCATCCAATGTCTATTCAATTACTCGACTCTTTCATACCCACTTATGTTATAGTGCTTATGCTTTCGATGCTGCCTGAGTCACCGTAAGACTTTGCATTCACTGGATTATGTCAGAATCAGATAATCACTACATTAGGACTTATACATCTATAGTTTACTCTAAGGCAACACTTCTATTTAATTTAATTTTCTTTTGTTTTGTTTGTGTTCTTCTTTCCTGTCCGAGTCCCGGTATTCTTGGTCTGGACTCTGCCGTTTAAAAATTCTGTTGAAACTGCGGTTTCTGTTAGGTCGTTCGTTTCAAATTCTCTTAGCATTTTGTAGTTGTTGTTGTTTTTATCTATCTATATTCCTACTTGAAAAAGGTCTTCATTAAGCAGAATGTTGACAATATGAGAAATTAAATATTACCCCCCACAGTCAGTGATATGTTTTGGCGGTTTACGTTTCTCGTATTTAGTTAGTTCGCATTCATGTTTTTCCGACCCTGTCCTACTTTTTATGAAATATGCGAAATGTTAAGTGTGTAGCTGTAGCAGTACATCCATACCTGAACACAGTGACGTATTTCCTGAATCAACTTATGTGAGGTGACTTATTCGAGATGGTTGGAACACTAGTACCAATATGACTTGCATTTGTAATTAAAACATCGTCTTTATGTGAGTTTTCACCGTCAGCTGGCTTTGCCAACCATAAATGTCGTGCCTTTTAGCTTTACAGCTCTTTTTACTGTTGTACTTTTGTGTTTTCATGGAGTGTGTTCTGTTTTGACAATGCATATTCAAATGTAATTCATATAGTATTTTAATATACATTTTTGGGAACCTTTGTTATAATTATTATTATTAGAAGTAGTAGTAGTAGTAGTAGCGGAAGTATTTTTCTGAACACCTGTTGTAGCAGAACATCTTGGACATATTTGTATTTTTTTGATTGCACTAAATGTCTCATGACATTGCCAAAGAAAGAAAGAAAGCGCACGGTGTTACTGATTGTGGACTCTAAGGGACGCTGTTGGTCAATATAACATTTTTTTCTAAAACACTATGACACAATCTCCTCCCTTACCGCCGTTGCTCGTCAAGAAAAGCCGATAGTAGTCATTATATGGGCTCACAATCGAAGAAAACGCACATCTCATTCTTTATATCTAAAAGATAGAATACAGTAGTTTATCATTGGTGATATATTAACTTTAGAACCCAGAATAAGTGAAGCGATTTACAATTTCCTTTAACTATGGATTGTGGATTAAAAGGATACACCCGGTGTATAAAATGGCGCTTTGGCTGTGGACGCAATTGGCATTTCTTCTTGCTCATTTTTTGTCTGATTCATATGGTCACTGGACATATTCGATACTCTATCCCAGAGGAGATGAAGAAAGGCTCGCTCATCGGTAATGTAGCACAGGACCTCGGCTTGAATCTCAAAAGGCTCCGTTTGGGTCGGGCCCGTATCGTGACCGGCGACAGCATCCAGTACACCGAGCTGCAGACAGACAAAGGGATTTTAGTCGTCAAAGAGAGAATAGACCGAGAGCAGCTGTGTGGAGACACCACCCCGTGCAGTTTCAGCTTTGAGGTAATTTTAGAAAATCCTATGGAGCTACATCAAATCACAGTTGAAATAACGGATATAAACGACCATTCGCCAACCTTCAAACGAAACAGTATCAATTTTGAAATCAGCGAATCAGCCAGTGCTGGTGCTCGATTTTCTTTAACCAGTGCAGAAGATCCAGACGTGGGTGTTAACGGACTTAGAGAATATTTTCTGGCCGAGAATGACAATTTTGTTCTTAAACAAAACTCGAATGCAGACGGGAAGAAATACGCAGAGATGGTGCTTCAGAAGCCGCTGGACAGGGAGACAAATCCTAATCTGTCTCTAAAGCTAATAGCTGTAGATGGTGGGACTCCGCAGAGATCTGGCACCGTAAATATCGATATAACTGTTCTCGATGTAAATGATAATGCTCCAGTATTCAATCAATCTGTATATAAAGCCACAGTCATGGAAAATTCTCCCCGAGATACTTACGTTACCACTGTTAATGCCAGTGACGCAGATTTCGGGTCAAATAGCATTGTGACTTATTATTTTTCAGATCTCAACAGTGGTCTCAGTGATGTGTTTATGATTGACGAAAAACATGGTATAATTTCAATAACAGGCTTTATTGATTATGAAAAGGACAAAAAGTACGAACTTCGAATCGACGCCAGAGATCAGGGAGGTTTAACAGACTCAAGCAAAGTGATAATTGAAGTAACTGACGTTAATGATAACGCTCCTATCATAAACGTTATGTCATTCACTAGTCCCGTGTCCGAGGACTCTCCTCCTGGTACCACTATTGGCATCATAAATGTAAAAGATCTGGACTCGGGTGATAACGGACAAGTAAACTGTAGAATAGAACAAAACGCGCCTTTCAAAATTAAATCTAATTTAAGAAATTACTATACGTTGGTAACAGATACTGTATTAGATCGTGAAAGCGTTTCAGAATATAACATCACAGTTGTTGCGACAGATGCAGGAATACCTCCTCTTTCAACAAAAAGAACATTTCATTTAAAGGTCTCTGACGTGAACGATAATGCTCCAGTATTTTCTCAAAGTGTTTACAATACGTTTATCATAGAGAATAACTCTCCAGGCATTTCTGTTCTCACTCTCGGGGCTAAAGATCCCGATGAAAACCAAAACGCCCGGATATCTTATATACTGGAGAACACTAATATTGGTGGAGCTCCAGTTTCTGAATATGTTTCAGTAAATGCAGAAAGCGGAGTCGTGCACGCTGTGCGCTCCTTTGATTATGAGCAAATCAAACAGCTGGTTTTTGTTGTGAAGGCGCAAGATGGAGGCTCTCCTCCTCTCAGTAACAATGTGACTGTGAAACTGATAGTTCAGGACCAGAATGACAACCCCCCTCAGGTTCTGTACCCAGTTCAGACTGGTGGCTCTCTGGTGGCTGAAATGGTGCCTCGTTCAGCAGATGTGGGCTATCTGGTGACTAAAGTGGTGGCTGTTGATGTGGACTCTGGACAGAATGCCTGGCTCTCCTATAAACTGCAGAAAGCCACAGACAGGGCGCTGTTTGAAGTGGGCTTACAGAATGGAGAAATCAGAACTATCCGCCAAGTCACTGATAAAGATGCTGTCAAGCAAAGACTGACTGTTATAGTGGAGGACAACGGGCAGCCCTCTCGTTCAGCTACAGTCATTGTTAACGTGGCGGTGGCGGACAGCTTCCCTGAAGTGCTGTCGGAGTTCACTGAGTTGACCCACGACAAGGAGTACAATGACAACCTGACTTTCTACTTAGTCTTGGCTCTGGCTGTAGTTTCCTTCCTCTTCATCACGTGTTTAGTGGTTATCATATCAGTCAAAATCTACAGGTGGAGACAGTCTCGCATCCTGTATCACTCCAACCTGCCTGTCATTCCATATTATCCACCACGTTACTCGGACACTTTGGGGACAGGGACTCTGCCACATGTGTACAATTACGAGGTGTGCAGGACGACTGACTCCAGAAAGAGTGACTGTAAGTTCGGCAGAGCTGGTAGTCAGAACGTGCTGATAATGGACCCCAGTGCTACAGGAACGATGCAGCGGATACAGAGTGAAAAGAGCATCCTGGATGAACCAGACTCTCCTCTAGAGGTCAGTTAGAGGATATTTGTATATCTATTCTCGTTCTTTACTTAATTACTCTGATGCAAAGCTTCCCAGCATTATACATTTCTCAGCACCAAGGACAGCGTCTCAGTTTTCCTCTGCATATAGGTAGGCCTACAAAGCTTTTGTAAAAGGTCTTACATGGTTACTTTTTAAAGGAATGTTTTCTTATAAAGTGACTCATAGTTTCCAGTTGTTTTCTATATCCAAATGTCTTTGTTTATAGAGTATTGATGATCACACGCCATGTTTTTGTGCAATGTTTCCTGGCAGTGTTTTACTTGCTTACCATTCGCTTGCCATAGTTATGAAGATATTTCAAGGGGACCCTGGAAAGGTAAAATATTAACAAAAGTAGAAAGACGGTATGTGTTTCTTAAAAGCATTCTTTCTCTCTTGTGGAGTCCATATGCTCATCCAATGTCTATTCAATTACTCGACTCTTTCATACCCACTTATGTTATAGTGCTTATGCTTTCGATGCTGCCTGAGTCACCGTAAGACTTTGCATTCACTGGATTATGTCAGAATCAGATAATCACTACATTAGGACTTATACATCTATAGTTTACTCTAAGGCAACACTTCTATTTAATTTAATTTTCTTTTGTTTTGTTTGTGTTCTTCTTTCCTGTCCGAGTCCCGGTATTCTTGGTCTGGACTCTGCCGTTTAAAAATTCTGTTGAAACTGCGGTTTCTGTTAGGTCGTTCGTTTCAAATTCTCTTAGCATTTTGTAGTTGTTGTTGTTTTTATCTATCTATATTCTTACTTGAAAAAGGTCTTCATTAAGCAGAATGTTGACAATATGAGAAATTAAATATTACCCCCACAGTCAGTGATATGTTTTGGCGGTTTACGTTTCTCGTATTTAGTTAGTTCGCATTCATGTTTTTCCGACCCTGTCCTACTTTTTATGAAATATGCGAAATGTTAAGTGTGTAGCTGTAGCAGTACATCCATACCTGAACACAGTGACGTATTTCCTGAATCAACTTATGTGAGGTGACTTATTCGAGATGGTTGGAACACTAGTACCAATATTACTTGCATTTGTAATTAAAACATCGTCTTTATGTGAGTTTTCACCGTCAGCTGGCTTTGCCAACCATAAATGTCGTGCCTTTTAGCTTTACAGCTCTTTTTACTGTTGTACTTTTGTGTTTTCATGGAGTGTGTTCTGTTTTGACAATGCATATTCAAATGTAATTCATATAGTATTTTAATATACATTTTTGGGAACCTTTGTTATAATTATTATTATTAGAAGTAGTAGTAGTAGTAGTAGCGGAAGTATTTTTCTGAACACCTGTTGTAGCAGAACATCTTGGACATATTTGTATTTTTTTGATTGCACTAAATGTCTCATGACATTGCCAAAGAAAGAAAGAAAGCGCACGGTGTTACTGATTGTGGACTCTAAGGGACGCTGTTGGTCAATATAACATTTTTTTCTAAAACACTATGACACAATCTCCTCCCTTACCGCCGTTGCTCGTCAAGAAAAGCCGATAGTAGTCATTATATGGGCTCACAATCGAAGAAAACGCACATCTCATTCTTTATATCTAAAAGATAGAATACAGTAGTTTATCATTGGTGATATATTAACTTTAGAACCCAGAATAAGTGAAGCGATTTACAATTTCCTTTAACTATGGATTGTGGATTAAAAGGATACACCCGGTGTATAAAATGGCGCTTTGGCTGTGGACGCAATTGGCATTTCTTCTTGCTCATTTTTTGTCTGATTCATATGGTCACTGGACATATTCGATACTCTATCCCAGAGGAGATGAAGAAAGGCTCGCTCATCGGTAATGTAGCACAGGACCTCGGCTTGAATCTCAAAAGGCTCCGTTTGGGTCGGGCCCGTATCGTGACCGGCGACAGCATCCAGTACACCGAGCTGCAGACAGACAAAGGGATTTTAGTCGTCAAAGAGAGAATAGACCGAGAGCAGCTGTGTGGAGACACAACCCCGTGCAGTTTCAGCTTTGAAGTGATTTTAGAAAATCCTATGGAGCTACATCAAATCACAGTTGAAATAACGGATATAAACGACCATTCGCCAACCTTCAAACGAAAGAGCATCAATTTCGAAATCAGCGAAATAGCCAGTGCTGGAGCTCGATTTTCTTTAACCAGTGCAGAAGATCCAGACGTGGGTGTTAACGGACTTAGAGAATATTTTCTGACCGACAATGACAATTTTATTCTTAAACAAAACTCGAATGCAGACGGGAAGAAATACGCAGAGATGGTGCTTCAGAAGCCGCTGGACAGGGAGACAAATCCTAATCTGTCTCTAAAGCTAATAGCTGTAGATGGTGGGACTCCGCAGAGATCTGGTACAGTAAATATCGATATAACTGTTCTCGATGCAAATGATAATGCTCCAGTATTCAATCAATCTGTATATAAAGCCACAGTCATGGAAAATTCTCCCCGAGATACTTACGTTACCACTGTTAATGCCAGTGACGCAGATTTCGGGTCAAATAGCATTGTGACTTATTATTTTTCAGATCTCAACAGTGGTCTCAGTGATGTGTTTATGATTGACGAAAAAAATGGTATAATTTCAATAACAGGCTTTATTGATTATGAAAAAGACAAAAAGTACGAACTTCGAATCGACGCCAGAGATCAGGGAGGTTTAACAGATTCCAGCAAAGTGATAATTGAAGTAACTGATGTTAATGATAACGCTCCTATCATAAGTGTTATGTCATTCACTAGTCCCGTGTCCGAGGACTCTCCTCCTGGTACCACTATTGGCATCATAAATGTAAAAGATCTGGACTCGGGTGATAACGGACAAGTAAACTGTAGAATAGAACAAAACGCGCCTTTCAAAATTAAATCTAATTTAAGAAATTACTATACGTTGGTAACAGATACTGTATTAGATCGTGAAAGCGTTTCAGAATATAACATCACAGTTGTTGCGACAGATGCAGGAATACCTCCTCTTTCAACAAAAAGAACCTTTCATTTAAAGGTCTCTGACGTGAACGATAACTCTCCAGTATTTTCTCAAAGTGTTTACAATACGTTTATCATAGAGAATAACTCTCCGGGCATTTCTGTTCTCACTCTCGGGGCTAAAGATCCCGATGAAAACCAAAACGCCCGGATATCTTATATACTGGAGAACACTAATATTGGTGGAGCTCCAGTTTCTGAATATGTTTCAGTAAATGCAGAAAGCGGAGTCGTGCACGCAGTGCGCTCCTTTGATTATGAACAAATCAAACAGCTGGTTTTTGTTGTGAAGGCGCAGGATGGAGGCTCTCCTCCTCTCAGTAACAATGTGACTGTGAAACTGATAGTTCAGGACCAGAACGACAACCCCCCTCAGGTTCTGTACCCAGTCCAGACTGGTGGCTCTCTGGTGGCTGAAATGGTTCCTCGTTCAGCAGATGTGGGCTATCTAGTGACTAAAGTGGTGGCTGTTGATGTGGACTCTGGACAGAATGCCTGGCTCTCCTATAAACTGCAGAAAGCCACAGATAGGGCGCTGTTTGAAGTGGGCTTACAGAATGGAGAAATCAGAACTATCCGCCAAGTCACTGATAAAGATGCTGTCAAACAAAGACTGACTGTTATAGTGGAGGACAACGGGCAGCCCTCTCGTTCAGCTACAGTCATTGTTAACGTGGCGGTGGCGGACAGCTTCCCTGAAGTGCTGTCGGAGTTCACTGAGTTGACCCACGACAAGGAGTACAATGACAATCTGACTTTTTACTTAGTCTTGGCTCTGGCTGTAGTTTCTTTCCTCTTCATCACGTGTTTAGTGGTTATTCTATCAGTCAAAATCTACAGGTGGAGACAGTCTCGCATCCTGTATCACTCCAACCTGCCTGTCATTCCATATTATCCACCACGTTACTCAGACACTTTGGGGACAGGGACTCTGCCACATGTGTACAATTACGAGGTGTGCAGGACGACTGACTCCAGAAAGAGTGACTGTAAGTTCGGCAGAGCTGGTAGTCAGAACGTGCTGATAATGGACCCCAGTTCTACAGGAACGATGCAGCGGATACAGAGTGAAAAGAGCATCCTGGATGAACCAGACTCTCCTCTAGAGGTTAGTTTTTCCGTATAACGTATATGTTTTTTTTCAAAAATATATACTTTTTTCCCTATATTGCAGTATCAAATAACTTCCAGCACCATGGACAGCGCCTATGTTTTCGTAATGTACCCACGATTATAATTTCCCTATCGCATCCTCCGAAGTAATCACTCGCCTGGTCGTATGTTTCTTTCAATTATATGGATAAATCCATGGTCAGTTTTTTCGTTCATACCCCCAGACAGAGTTGGTCCGCATTCCTTTTTTTTTCCTTTTATCATTATCACTGTTATTATTTGTTGTCCAGGCTGTGTTGGTGTTCTTGACACGGAAATGAGCAGTTCTACAAACGTTTGCTATCACAAAATATTAGTCTAAAGCAGAACCCAGTCATATACTCATATCTTAATAATTTCCTTCTTTTTTTAATTTTACGTATTTCCAAATGCTTCATCTCATTTCATACGAAAGTTCTCATCAGACCTTACAACAACCGAATTAGTCAATCATCTTATGTATGTGATTTCATTGTACCGGTGCATAATTGTATATTTCCCTTAAAAGTAGCTTTTTCTTATGAATCAGGTAATATTTTTATTTTATTTAAATAATGAGCGGCACAGTTTTTTGAGCAGATGTTTGATTAAAAAAAACATTTTCAATTGAATCTGGATAGATTTTAATTCCCTTTCTGTGAAATGTGTTAAAACATTGATGCTGAAGTTAAAGTATTTCAGTCAGTCGATAGTATTGTCTTTTTCAACTCGTTTCATATTAATCTCCATACTAGATAAAATGCATTCATTTCCGGTTTAACAATTGTTATTTTTAGTTTTATTCAAGCCTCATGAGATTTTTCACATTTTCGACTCTAAGCGACGCTGTTGGCCAGTAAGATGATTTTTTTTTTTTTTTTTTTTGCGTTACGTTCTCATTCAGTCCATCCTCTCGGTGATCATGACGTGAGGAAGGCTCTCCGTGTGTTGTCCAGTGCGGATTCACAGACTTTCATTTGAAGCATTTACAGCTTGAGGACAGTTGTAAATGTAACGCCGGCGCTTATATATTGGGACGTTTTCTACTACATACAAAGGAAAAAGCTTCCATCCTTTGATTATTTCCATCGGAGTGATGGCGACATTAAGATCTCTGACCTGCATTTCTTCAGAATGCCGATTATTTTATGAACTGCGACGTCGCATAGAACTCCTTCTGTTGCTGCTTCTTGCGGTTAACATGGTAGGTGGTCAAATTCGGTATTCTATACCCGAGGAGATGAAGAAAGGCTCTGCTATCGGTAATGTGGCGCAGGATCTTGGCTTGGATCTGAAAAGGCTCCGCTCAGGGCGGGCCCGTATCGTGACCGGAGAAAACGTTCACTACACCGAGCTGCAGACAGACAAAGGGATTCTGGTCGTGAATGAGAGAATAGACCGAGAGCAGCTTTGTGGGGACGTAACGCCGTGTAGTTTCAGCTTTGAACTGATATTAGAAAATCCGATGGAACTGCACCCCATAACAATAGAAGTCTTAGATGTTAATGATCATTCTCCGATATTCAAGAAAGCAAATATTATGCTAGACATTAGCGAGTCCGCAAATCTCGGTGCCCGATTTGTGTTAGATAGTGCAGAGGATCCTGATGTTGGAGTAAATGGACTTCAAAATTATGTTTTAACCTCGAACGACAACTTTGTTTTAAAACAGCATGTGAATCCAGACGGGAGTAAATATGCAGAGATGGTGCTTCAGAGGCAGTTGGACCGAGAGAAGGTACCACATCTATCTTTGGAGCTTATAGCAATCGATGGTGGAAATCCTCAGAGATCTGGCACCGTAAATATAGACCTTAATGTTTTAGATGTAAATGACAACGCTCCCGTTTTCAAACAGTCTGTTTATAAGGCGACGGTGATAGAAAATGCAGCAAAAGGTACTAATATTGTCACGGTGAATGCTACAGACGCAGATAGTGGATCAAATGGTTATGTCACATATTCAATTTCAAACGTGAAGAGCAATATAGCTGATTTATTGTCCATAGATCAGTTCTCTGGTTCGCTGTTTGTCTCAGGCCTCATAGATTTCGAAAAGGATAAAAAATATGAACTCAGGATAGATGCAAAAGATCAGGGTGGACTAACAGATTCAAGCAAAGTGATAATTGAAGTAACTGATGTTAATGATAACGACCCTATCATAAGCATTATGTCATTCACTAGTCCCGTGTCCGAGGACTCTCCTCCTGGTACCACTATTGGCATCATAAATGTAAAAGATCTGGACTCGGGTGATAACGGACAAGTAAACTGTAGAATAGAACAAAACGCGCCTTTCAAAATTAAATCTAATTTAAGAAATTACTATACGTTGGTAACAGATACTGTATTAGATCGTGAAAGCGTTTCAGAATATAACATCACAGTTGTTGCGACAGATGCAGGAATACCTCCTCTTTCAACAAAAAGAACCTTTCATTTAAAGGTCTCTGACGTGAACGATAACTCTCCAGTATTTTCTCAAAGTGTTTATAGTGCGTTTATTACAGAAAATAACTCACCCGGCGTTTCTCTTCTTACTGTGGGAGCAAAAGATCCCGATGAAAACCAAAACGCCCGGATATCTTATATACTGGAGAACACTAATATTGGTGGAACTCCAGTTTCTGAATATGTTTCAGTAAATGCAGAAAGCGGAGTCGTGCACGCAGTGCGCTCCTTTGATTATGAACAAATCAAACAGCTGTTTTTTGTTGTGAAAGCGCAGGATGGAGGCTCTCCTCCACTCAGTAACAATGTGACTGTGAAATTAATAGTTCAGGACCAGAACGACAACCCCCCTCAGGTTCTGTACCCAGTCCAGACTGGTGGCTCTCTGGTGGCTGAAATGGTTCCTCGTTCAGCAGATGTGGGCTATCTGGTGACTAAAGTGGTGGCTGTTGATGTGGACTCTGGACAGAATGCCTGGCTCTCCTATAAACTGCAGAAAGCCACAGACAGGGCGCTGTTTGAAGTGGGCTTACAGAATGGAGAAATCAGAACTATCCGCCAAGTCACTGATAAAGATGCTGTCAAACAAAGACTGACTGTTATAGTGGAGGACAACGGGCAGCCCTCTCGTTCAGCTACAGTCGTTGTTAACGTGGCGGTGGCGGACAGCTTCCCTGAAGTGCTGTCGGAGTTCACTGGGTTGACGCACGACAAGGAGTACAATGACAACCTGACTTTTTACTTAGTCTTGGCTCTGGCTGTAGTTTCCTTCCTCTTCATCACGTGTTTAGTGGTTATTCTATCAGTCAAAATCTACAGGTGGAGACAGTCTCGCATCCTGTATCACTCCAACCTGCCTGTCATTCCATATTATCCACCACGTTACTCAGACACTTTGGGGACAGGGACTCTTCCACATGTGTACAATTACGAGGTGTGCAGGACGACTGACTCCAGAAAGAGTGACATGAAATACATGCAACCGATGAGTCAAAGTTTAGTGAGTGTGGATGGATGTGGAGACGTTGTACCGCAAGTGGATAAGCAACGGTCAGGCAACTTTTCCCAAATGTCTACTTTGGTGAGTGATACTTCAATCAAGTAATCTCTGGCCCTCTCTCTCTCTCTCTCGCTCCCGCTCTGTCTTATCCTCTTCTTATTTAACCCCCCCCCCCCTCCCCCGCTTCTTTTTTTAAATTTTGCTCCTGAACGTCACATTCCTTTACTGTCTTTCACTCGCCTTTAGTGTTGCTGTCCCTTGTGCTGAAACGGTCGGTGGTCAGTTTTGAAATTTGTTTCGAAAGGGGAGCATTTAAAAATACATAAAGTTTTGCAACTTTAATACTCTATGAAATAAAATAATAAACTTCATATCTTTATTACAATCAACTGTGGTACAATAAGAAATGAGGCAACACTTCAACTTTCGTTATAAAATGAAATAAATATAAAAAAAATAATATCTGACGCTCAGTAGAAAACAGAAATAGCACAGCTCACTTCCTGTGCTGAACACAGCTACCATTAAATAGAAGTGATTACATATTTAGTTCCATTTAGTTTTAGTCATTTAAATTTCTTATGACATATCAGCAGTGATCTAAAAAATATAGCTGAACTGAAATAAAAGAAGACTTGCAAAATGATTCTGTGGCGCACAATATTGTTAATGTAAGAGCACAGGCTTTATTGATATTGCTAAATAATACGGGGTGTATTATTCTTTTTCAATTTACAAATGGATCTAAACTTGCCTTCACTGTTGGATACAACGATTACATGTGTCCTGATCATGTTTATAACACAGACATTACCGTAAATGGGCTCTAAGTGCCGCTGTTGATACATCACTGACTTTCCGTCCAAATCGGTGATACAGCGGTCCTCCCCTACTCAGTGTTTCTCTGCTTGAACGACGCTGCTCTAATCCGTTACGGTAGGGTGTAGAATTCCTGCTGGAATATCCTTGCCTGAAATATGGAAATGTGATTTTTTTTTTTTTTTTAAATACATCTGTTTGAAAATAAGAAGAGTCACTGTTACTGCACCGTTTTATTTATGATGGCCTCTATGTGGATAATGGCTGACAGAGGCCGACGGCAAGCGCTGGTGTTGATTCTTTGTCTCATCGAGCTGCGCGCAGTGGCTGGTCAGGCTCGGTATTCCATCCCGGAGGAGCAGGCCGAAGGATCGTTTGTCGGAAACATTGCGAGAGATATAGGCTTGGATGTTGCGAGGCTGATTTCAGGTAAAGCTCGTATTATTACAAAAGGAGGCCGACAGTATGTGGATTTAAACAAAGACAAAGGCATCCTTGTTATTAAAGAGAGAATCGACCGGGAGGAACTGTGTGGAAAGACGACGCCCTGTAGCTTCAGCTTCGAGGTGATTTTAGAAAATCCTATCCAGCTTTATCGTGTGACAGTGGAGGTGACAGATATAAATGATAACAGTCCGTTGTTCCCAAAAGACGAAATTAGCTTGAAAATTGCTGAAAGTGTAGCATCAGGGACCCGCTTCTCATTGGAGAGTGCAGATGACGCTGATGTTGCTAACAATGATATTCAAAAATACACACTTAAACCCTCTGATCATTTTAAGCTAGAAGTACAAAACCAGCCGGATGGAGTAGGATTTGTTGAAATGGTTTTACAAAACCCGTTAGACCGAGAGAAAGAGGAAACTCACAGTCTCGTGCTGATTGCTTCAGATGGCGGGGAGCCACGGAGATCAGGGACAGTGCATATTCATATTACCGTGCTGGATGCTAATGATAATTCGCCAGTGTGCAGCCAGGCTGTTTATAAAGCAGAAGTCAAAGAGAATTCTCCCGAAGGAACAGTGATAACCACTGTGAGTGCAAATGACCCGGATAAAGGGGTAAACGGACAGGTAACATATTCTATAGCTCATGTCGCCAAAGAAACGAAACAACTTTTTGAAGTAAATGTTCAAACTGGAGAGATTAAAGTCGCAGGTAAACTCGACTTTGAAAAATCTAAGACTTATCAACTGAACGTGCAGGCTAGTGACCACGGAGGTTATTCAGATACATGTAAAGTCATCATTCAAATAACTGACGAAAATGACAACGTCCCTACAATACAGCTCATGTCATTTTCGAACTCGATATCTGAGGATTCTCCTCCAGGTACAACGATAGCTGTTCTTAACGTGGATGACGAAGACTCTGATGGTAACGGTGCTGTCAAGTGCTCCATTAACTCTGATGTACCTTTTAAAATCGAGTCTTCACTAACGGGATACTACACCATAGTAACTGAAGACTTTTTAGACAGAGAGAGTATCCCTGAGTATAATCTCACCATAACTGTGTCTGATCAGGGTTCCCCGCCTCTGTCAAGCAGTAAGAACATCAACGTAAAAGTATCTGATGTCAATGACAGTCCACCCAAATTTGATCATTCAGAATACGCTAAAACTGTCGCAGAGAACAACTCTCCTGGACTTTCTGTGTTTACCGTGAGTGCTAATGATGCAGACTGGGGCCAAAATGCCAGAGTTTCTTACTTTTTGCAGGAGAGGGACATTAATGGGCTGGCTGTGTCTTCGCTGGTTTCAGTAAATTCAGATACCGGTGTTATTCATGCAGTGAGATCGTTTGATTACGAGCAGATCAAGTGGTTTGAATTTAATGTAACTGCACGTGATGCTGGATCCCCTCCTCTGAGTTCAGTGGCTACAGTTAAAATAATAGTTCAGGACCAGAACGACAACGCTCCTCAGGTTTTGTACCCAGTCCAGACTGGTGGCTCTCTGGTGGCTGAAATGGTGCCTCGTTCAGCAGATGTGGGCTATCTGGTGACTAAAGTGGTGGCTGTTGATGTGGACTCTGGACAGAACGCCTGGCTCTCCTATAAACTGCAGAAAGCCACAGACAGGGCGCTGTTTGAAGTGGGCTTACAGAATGGAGAAATCAGAACTATCCGCCAAGTCACTGATAAAGATGCTGTCAAACAAAGACTGACTGTTATAGTGGAGGACAACGGGCAGCCTTCTCGTTCAGCTACAGTCATTGTTAACGTGGTGGTGGCGGACAGCTTCCCTGAAGTGCTGTCGGAGTTCACTGATTTGACCCACGACAAGGAGTACAATGACAACCTGACTTTTTACTTAGTCTTGGCTCTGGCTGTAGTTTCCTTCCTCTTCATCACGTGTTTAGTGGTTATTATATCAGTCAAAATCTACAGGTGGAGACAGTCTCGCATCCTGTATCACTCCAGCCTGCCTATCATTCCATATTATCCACCACGTTACTCAGACACTTTGGGGTCAGCGACTCTTCCCCATGTGTACAATTACGAGGTGTGCAGGACGACTGACTCCAGAAAGAGTGACATGAAATACATGCAACCGATGAGTCAAAGTTTAGTGAGTGTGGATGGAGCTGGAGACGATGTACCACAAGTGGATAAGCAACTGTCAGCCAACTGTTCCCAGATGTCTACTCTGGTGAGTGATAATCTAGTCTTTCATGTTCCATTTTCTCATGCTCAGCACGCACGTTTAAATGTTAGTGAAGGTTTTTAAAAATCGGCTTAGTGTAGCTGTCTGTGGTCCTGATTTTGTTGGTTGACGTATTTTAAGTAATTTTTCAGTACTTAAAATCTTCATTCTCCCTATGTGTAGCTACTAAAGCTGGTAGGTCTAAATGCCCCACCAGAAATTTCTTTCTCATACAAGGAGGAGGGGAGCAAGTGAATCAGCGTTCAGGGCACCGAGACTGAGCAGGTCTTAATCACAGCATTTATTCCAGAGAAGGAAGGAAAAACGGAATTAACAAAACATTTTAAAAAGACACTTGTGCAATAAAAACGTTCTCTGTATGTTAAAATCCCTGCTGACAGGAATAAATATACACTATTCAAGACATAATACAATACGATGTTTCTCATACACTAAAATTCCCCCCACAGTTCCGTGATACCACTGTCCGGCCACGCTCAGACAAGTGTTCCTTGTATTTAGAACCAGGAGAGGATTTCCTTTTCCGAAATAGAGATCACGACAGCCAGAAAGCCAAGGAGCAACTTCATATCTCGGCCCTGTCTCTCTCTGACGGGTGCGTCGCCTCACAGCCCAGCCGCACTCCACACTTGGGGCTCCCGATTACTGCAAACGTGGCCGCCCTCGTAGCAACACCATGAAGCAGGCAGACACTGGCCAGCAACGTTGTCGGCACGGCCGCTGCGACCCTCCTCTGACAGCGCTGCACCCGGCGCACAACAGTGGGGAAAGCGATACTCACATATGCTGTCGATTGGACGCGTCGTCTCCCACTGTCGCCCTTGTTGCTGTTGGGATTTGGTCGCCGCGTTACGCTGGCCGGTCCGTCTCCGAATGACCCGTCGCAACCCACGATCAGGCAGCAGGTCCGTCTTTTACCACGCTGGCTTTCACGCGTTCCTTTCTCCTGTCTCTGCGCCCACCCTCTCCTCTAACAAGTCCGTTTGGTGGCTAATTGGCCACCTCAGGCTACGCCAACACCTCAAAAGGTGCCTGCTATTGTCCGCCCAGTCCACAGTGGATTAAAACATGCAATATAAATATCAGGGTAAAACCATGCAAATAAAATCAGTACTGTACGCACTCATACACACTAAGAGCAAGACAACACAAACGATAAAACAAACACAAATTTCCACTGTGTGACATATGTTGGGATATTGTTTTTATTTGTACCACTATTTAATTTTTATTTAGTAATGCATGTTACGTGAGGCTGGTCTAAGTTTAAAGTCATTTTACTTCCATGTCCGTAGTACAATTTCTGACACTTCAAAGCTCCACTCTCTGTGTATTCATAAAAAAACAAAACTGGCATTATGCTAACACAGGCCAGATATTTTTTTTTTAATGAAGCTGACATTGTCCACAGTTTTTTATAATGTATTTGATTGGGGTATTCATTAATATCATAATCAATTATGGGGCGATCGTGGCTCAAGAGTTGACAGTTCGTCTTGTAATCGGAAGGTTGCTGGTTCGAGCCCCGGCTCGGACAGTTTCGGTCTTGTGTCCTTGGGCAAGACACTTCGCCTACTGGTGATGGCCAGAGGGGCCGATGGCGCGATATGGCAGTCTCGCTTCTGTCAGTGTGCCCCAGGGCAGCTGTGGCTACAACTGTAGCTGCCTCCACCAGTGAGAGAATGAGTAGTGGAATTGTAAAGCGCTTTGGGGGTCTCGAAAAGCGCTATATAAATGCAATCCATTTTTATTATAATCAAATTGTGAAACGGTTCATAAATCATTAGCCATTCTTACTTTCTCAAATTGTGTTTCTGATTAACCTAATAACATACGGATCTCTTTAGCACGAGGTCATTTGTATTACAATATGAAAGCGAACAACATAGGCGATTGCAAAAGAAAAAGAAATGAAAATAATCGGGAATTCTGATAAATCAATGGAATATATAGGAAATTTGCTTTTCCTTCTTCTTTCCCCTTCCCCCCAAAGCATCTCTAACTTTATAGAAATAACTACTTTCTCCTCTTTTTTCGTGTTCGCACACTTTTTATTAATTGATTGTACAGATAATCTTCAGTATTTTTGTTATATCTACGGTGGTTATAACGAAATTAAGTTTCCATGGAATTTGAATGAAATGTTATATCACTGTCATCATATACTTAAGGTATTTATGTAAACATGCTCTGGTTATTGTATGCGCAATATATTGTTTTCTTTGCCTCTATATTTAGCTCATTAATTTTATTTAGTAACAAAAAATGCGTTTAGATCTAACCTTTTTCAGTAATTCTGCATTTCACTTACATTACCTTGTGTGGGCTCTGAGTGCCGCTGTTGATACGTCACTGAGTATTTGTTCAGACCCTTAATACAGCGGCCCTCCCCTTTGTATTCACTCAGTGTTATAATACTTGGAGCGAAGCTTCTCTGTTCCGTCACGGATTCAAGTGTAGAATCTCTCCTGAAGTCTACTTGCTGAAAATATATAAACGTGTTGAATTTTTGGATTACTAACATCACTTCGAAGTTAAAAACAATTACTGTGTCTGTACCACTGGATTTATGATGTGCTCTATGTGGATAATGGCTGACAGAGGCCGACGGCGAGCGCTGGTGTTGATTCTTTGTCTCATCGAGCTGAGCGCAGTGGCTGGTCAGGCTCGGTATTCCATCCCGGAGGAGCAGGCCGAAGGATCGTTTGTTGGAAACATTGCGAGAGATTTAGACTTGGATGTTGCGAGGCTGATTTCAGGTAAAGCTCGTATTATTACAAAAGGAGGCCGACAGTATGTGGATTTAAACAAAGACAAAGGCATCCTTGTTATTAAAGAGAGAATCGACCGGGAGGAACTGTGTGGAAAGACGACGCCCTGTAGCTTCAGCTTCGAGGTGATTTTAGAAAATCCTATCCAGCTTTATCGTGTGACAGTGGAGGTGACAGATATAAATGATAACAGTCCGTTGTTCCCAAAAGACGAAATTATCTTGAAAATTGCTGAAAATGCTGCATTAGGCACTCGCTTCTCTCTCGAGAATGCAGATGACGCTGATGTTGCTAACAATGACATTCAAAAATACACACTTAAACCCTCTGATCATTTTAAGCTAGAAGTGCAAAACCAGCCGGGTGGAGGCAGGTTTGTTGAAATGGTTTTACAAAACCCGTTAGACCGAGAGAAAGAGGAAACTCACAGTCTTGTGCTGATTGCTTCAGATGGCGGGGAGCCACGGAGATCAGGGACAGTGCGTATACATATTACTGTGCTGGATGCTAATGATAATTCGCCAGTGTGCAGCCAGGCTGTTTATAAAGCAGAAGTCAAAGAGAATTCTCCCGAAGGAACAGTGATAACCACTGTGAGTGCAAATGACCCGGATAAAGGGGTAAACGGACAGGTAACATATTCTATAGCTCATGTCGCCAAAGAAACGAAACAACTTTTTGAAGTAAATGTTCAAACTGGAGAGATTAAAGTCGCAGGTAAACTCGACTTTGAAAAATCTAAGACTTATCAACTGAACGTGCAGGCTAGTGACCACGGAGGTTTTTCAGATACATGTAAAGTTTTCATTCAAATAACTGACGAAAATGACAACGTCCCTACAATACAACTCATGTCATTTTCGAACTCGATATCTGAGGATTCTCCTCCAGGTACAACGATAGCTGTTCTTAACGTGGATGACGAAGACTCTGATGGTAACGGTGCTGTCAAGTGCTCCATTAACTCTGATGTACCTTTTAAAATCGAGTCTTCATTAACAGGATACTACACCATAGTAACTGAAGACTTTTTAGACAGAGAGAGTATCCCTGAGTATAATCTCACCATAACTGTGTCTGATCAGGGTTCCCCGCCTCTGTCAAGCAGTAAGAACATCAACGTAAAAGTATCTGATGTCAATGACAGTCCACCCAAATTTGATCATTCAGAATACGCTAAAACTGTCGCAGAGAACAACTCTCCTGGACTTTCTGTGTTTACCGTGAGTGCTAATGATGCAGACTGGGGCCAAAATTCCAGAGTTTCTTACTTTTTGCAGGAGAGGGACATTAATGGGCTGGCTGTGTCTTCGCTGGTTTCAGTAAATTCAGATACCGGTGTTATTCATGCAGTGAGATCGTTTGATTACGAGCAGATCAAGTGGTTTGAATTTAATGTAACTGCACGTGATGCTGGATCCCCTCCTCTGAGTTCAGTGGCTACAGTTAAAATAATAGTTCAGGACCAGAACGACAACGCTCCTCAGGTTCTGTACCCAGTCCAGACTGGTGGCTCTCTGGTGGCTGAAATGGTTCATCGTTCAGCAGAAGTGGGCTATCTGGTGACTAAAGTGGTGGCTGTTGATGTGGACTCTGGACAGAATGCCTGGCTCTCCTATAAACTGCAGAAAGCCACAGACAGGGCGCTGTTTGAAGTGGGCTTACAGAATGGAGAAATCAGAACTATCCGCCAAGTCACTGATAAAGATGCTGTCAAACAAAGACTGACTGTTATAGTGGAGGACAACGGGCAGCCCTCTCGTTCAGCTACAGTCATTGTTAACGTGGCGGTGGCGGACAGCTTCCCTGAAGTGCTGTCGGAGTTCACTGAGTTGACACACGACAAGGAGTACAATGACAACCTGACTTTTTACTTAGTCTTGGCTCTGGCTGTAGTTTCCTTCCTCTTCATCACGTGTTTAGTGGTTATTATATCAGTCAAAATCTACAGGTGGAGACAGTCTCGCATCCTGTATCACTCCAACCTGCCTGTCATTCCATATTATCCACCACGTTACTCAGACACTTTGGGGACAAGGACTCTTCCCCATGTGTACAACTACGAGGTGTGCAGGACAACTGACTCCAGAAAAAGTGACATGAAATATATGCAACCGATGAGTCAAAGTTTAGTGAGTGTGGATGGAGCTGGAGACGATGTACCGCAAATAAACAAGCAACTGTCAGGCAACTGTTCTCAAATGTCTACTTTGGTGAGTCATTTTTTTAAACTATTAAGATCCTTTTTTTCCCTTGTGTGTGTGTGTGTGTGTGTGTGTGTGTGTGTGTGTGTGTGTGTGTGTGTGTGTGTGTGTGTGTTTGAGAGAGAGAGAGAGAGAGAGAGAGAGAGAGAGAGAGAGAGAATGTGTGGCGTTAAGGTTGAATCTTCCAGATGCGCGTTAGTGTCGCTGTCTGTGGTGCTGAAACGGTCAACTGACCCATTTTATTTCGACGCCTGTTTAAATGGCCCAGTTATTATAATATTTTCTTTCATTTAACCTCGCTTATTATTATCAACGGAAATAAAATAAATACTTTGTTAAAATGGCACTTTATTTACCCTTTGTTCTTTTTGGCAGTCATATTCATCCATATTATGATATTATTTAACAAATACTTCAACCATTAAAGGGTTTGTTGATGATTTTGCAACTTTTTTCAATGAAGTTTCTCTAATGTAATCAATAAGCCATATATTTCTGTGTTTTTGTAGCAGTAAGAAAGGAATCAAAATAGACCCTTTAAATAGAAAAGTTGTTAAAAGAGAGCTTGGGGCGGTCGTGGCTCAAGCGTTAGGAGTTCGCCTTGTAATCGGAAGGTTGCCGGTTCCAGCTCCTGCTCGGACAGTCTCGGTCGTTCTGTCCTTGGGCAAGACCCGTAGCCTCCTGGTGGTGGTCAGAGGGCCTGGTGGCGCCAGTGTCCGGCAGCCTCGCCTCTGTCAGTGCGCCCCAGGGTGGCTGTGGCTACAACGTAGCTTGCCATCACCAGTGTGTGAATGGGTGGATGACTGGATATGTAAAGCGCTTTGGGGTCCTTAGGGACTATTAAAAACGCTATATAAATACAGGCCATTTACCATTTTTACCATTTAACCTCACTTCCAGACTATCCGTAATCATTTAGACTGTTCTACTTTTTTGTCCATGTAACGTTCATGCTGTTTTATGTCATTTATTGAAGTGCTAATATTCAGTGTTGTAGTTTTTATTTTTTTATTTTAAATAATGAATTGAGATGGTAAGAAAATTAAAGTTAAGTTAGATTTGGTAACATTGTCATCTCATACTGAAGACACTTTGTTTGAACAGGCCCTGAAGATTGTTTGAGAATCTAATGCTCCTTTTTCTTTCGAGCTCTTCTCTAATTATTCTTCACTTTGTCAATCAAATATTTCTGGAATATAAAAATATTTAAGCTTCCACAAGATACATTTCCGTGAATGAACTCTGAGTGCCGCTGTTGATGCGTCACTGAGTTTGTGTCAGACCCTTAATACAGCGGTCCTCCCTTTTATATTCACTCAGTGTTATAATACTAAGCGAGACGCTGCTCTGTTCCGTCACGGATTCAAGTGTAGAATCTCTCCGGGAGTCTCCTTGCTGAAAATACATAAATGTGTGGAGTTTTTAGATTAATAACATCACTTCGAAGTTAGAAAACAATCGCTGTGTCTGCACTGTTGGATTTATGATGGCCTCCATGTGGATAATGGCTGACAGAGGCCGACGGCAAGCGCTGGTGTTGATTCTTTGTCTCATCGAGCTGAGCGCAGTGGCTGGTCAGGCTCGGTATTCCATCCCGGAGGAGCAGGCCGAAGGATCGTTTGTCGGAAACATTGCGAGAGATTTAGGCTTGGATGTTGCGAGGCTGATTTCAGGTAAAGCTCGTATTATTACAAAAGGAGGCCGACAGTATGTGGATTTAAACAAAGACAAAGGCATCCTTGTTATTAAAGAGAGAATCGACCGGGAGGAACTGTGTGGAAAGACGACGCCCTGTAGCTTCAGCTTCGAGGTGATTTTAGAAAATCCTATCCAGCTTTATCGTGTGACAGTGGAGGTGACAGATATAAATGATAACAGTCCGTTGTTCCCAAAAGACGAAATCAACTTAAATATTGTTGAAAACGCTGCATTAGGGACTCGGTTTTCTCTGCTGAGTGCAGATGACTCCGATGTTGGCGTTAATGACATTCAAAAATACACACTTAAACCCTCTGATCATTTTAAGCTAGAAGTGCAAAACCAGCCGGATGGAGGCAGGTTTGTTGAAATGGTTTTACAAAACCCGTTAGACCGAGAGAAAGAGGAAACTCACAGTCTCGTGCTGATTGCTTCAGATGGCGGGGAGCCACGGAGATCAGGGACAGTGCGTATACATATTACTGTGCTGGATGCTAATGATAATTCGCCAGTGTGCAGCCAGGCTGTTTATAAAGCAGATATCAAAGAGAATTCTCCCGAAGGAACCGTGATAACCACTGTGAGTGCAAATGACCCGGATAAGGGCCACTACGGAGAGGTAACATACTCTATCCCTCCCGTTGCAAAAGAGACGAAACAGCTTTTTGAAGTAAATGTTCAAACTGGAGAGATTAAAGTCGCAGGTAAACTCGACTTTGAAAAATCTAAGACTTATCAACTGAACGTGCAGGCTAGTGACCATGGAGGTTATTCTGATACATGTAAAGTTATCATTCAAATAACTGACGAAAATGACAACGTCCCTACAATACAGCTCATGTCATTTTCGAACTCGATATCTGAGGATTCTCCTCCAGGTACAACGATAGCTGTTCTTAACGTGGATGACGAAGATTTTGATGGCAACGGTGCTGTCAAGTGCTCCATTAACTCTGACGTACCTTTTAAAATCGAGTCTTCACTAACGGGATACTACACCATAGTAACTGAAGACTATTTAGACAGAGAGAGTATCCCTGAGTATAATCTCACCATAACTGTGTCTGATCAGGGTTCCCCGCCTCTGTCAAGCAGTAAGAACATCAACGTAAAAGTATCTGATGTCAATGACAGTCCACCCAAATTTGATCATTCAGAATACGCTAAAACTGTCGCAGAGAACAACTCTCCTGGACTTTCTGTGTTTACCGTGAGTGCTAATGATGCAGACTGGGGCCAAAATGCCAGAGTTTCTTACTTTTTGCAGGAGAAGGACATTAATGGGCTGGCTGTGTCTTCGCTGGTTTCAGTAAATTCAGATACCGGTGTTATTCATGCAGTGAGATCGTTTGATTACGAGCAGATCAAGTGGTTTGAATTTAATGTAACTGCACGCGATGCTGGATCCCCTCCTCTGAGTTCAGTGGCTACAGTTAAAATAATAGTTCAGGACCAGAACGACAACGCTCCTCAGGTTCTGTACCCAGTCCAGACTGGTGGCTCTCTGGTGGCTGAAATGGTTCCTCGTTCAGCAGATGTGGGCTATCTGGTGACTAAAGTGGTGGCTGTTGATGTGGACTCTGGACAGAATGCCTGGCTCTCCTATAAACTGCAGAAAGCCACAGACAGGGCGCTGTTTGAAGTGGGCTTACAGAATGGAGAAATCAGAACTATCCGCCAAGTCACTGATAAAGATGCTGTCAAACAAAGACTGACTGTTATAGTGGAGGACAACGGACAGCCTTCTCGTTCAGCTACAGTCATTGTTAACGTGGCGGTGGCGGACAGCTTCCCTGAAGTTCTGTCGGAGTTCACTGAGTTGACCCACGACAAGGAGTACAATGACAACCTGACTTTTTACTTGGTCCTGGCTCTGGCTGTAGTTTCCTTCCTCTTCATCACGTGTTTAGTGGTTATTATATCAGTCAAAATCTACAGGTGGAGACAGTCTCGCATCCTGTATCACTCCAACCTGCCTGTCATTCCATATTATCCACCACGTTACTCAGACACTTTGGGAACAGGGACTCTGCCACATGTGTACAATTACGAGGTGTGCAGGACGACTGACTCCAGAAAGAGTGACTGTAAGTTCGACAGAACTGGTAGTCAGAACGTGCTGATAATAGACCCCAGTTCTACAGGAACGATGCAGCGGATACAGAGTGAAAAGAGCATCCTGGATGAACCAGACTCTCCTCTAGAGGTCAGTTTATTGATCCATTGATTTTATTAACGTTCAGTCAATTATATTGGAATAGTTTAATACTCTTTAGTTTGTTTTCTAATCAGTTTGACTTCAGTTACATAAGTCACTTTAAAAGTTGATTTCCTTAAAGTATGTACGTTTTTTCTTTAAGTTTTATTCATTTTGCTTGCGGCTACAAACCACTCTCAAGATGTCTACTGTAATCAGAGTATCTGTTTGAGTTTATTTCTTTTACAGAAGAGTGCTGCACTACTCTTTTCCTGTTTCTCACATGAAGTATTTAAGCATCATCTGTTGTTTTCATTTTAGTGTTAATTCACTCCTGAATTGTTACTTCCATACAAGTTTATTTCTCCTTCCTTGTTCACATCACTTGTTATTTTTACTTTGGACTCTAAGGGCCGCTGTTGGTCTTTACAGCACATTTAAAGCTTTACACCCTCTGTACTCTTCTAAATATACAGTAGAAGAGCAAGACAGTCGCTTATTTTCGACACTGATTTTAGGCGGATACATTCGGTCTCAAACTGTGGATTACAACTGCATAGAGAGAAGGACGATATCGACAGTTTAAAAGCCTTTTGTCGACATTCTTCTACGTGGACTTGGATTAATTGATTGAGAAATATGCATTCTTTCAGGATCGCTCGCACGGTTAAATGGCAAGTACGGGCCTTCATCCTTGTTGTTCTCATCGACGCGACAATTTGCCAAATCCGCTACTCTGTTCCAGAGGAAATGAGGAAGGGCTCGTTTGTGGGAAATGTGGCTGAAGATTTAGGTATCGACGCTAAAAGACTGAAATCAGGCGGTGCCCGAATTGTTATCAGTGACAGCAGTGAGTATATTAGGCTGGATGTAGACAAAGGAAATCTGGTCGTGGGAGAGAGAATAGATAGAGAGCAGCTTTGTGGACAGACATCGCCCTGCAGCTTGAATTTGGAAATGATTATGACAAATCCAATTCAACTGCATAGCGTTGTTGTGGAAGTACTGGATGTTAATGATAATGCCCCTGCGTTTCAGGAGAAGGAAATGCATTTAGAAATCCTGGAATCAGCTCTTCCAGGAACCGAAATATTGCAAGTGAGTGCAACAGACCCCGATGTTGGCATTAACGCTCTACACGGCTATACAATACACCCCAAAACACATTTTAATATAAAGGTCTCATCTAGCCCAAATGGTCATAAATATGCACAGCTTTATCTTTCTGAACCTTTAGATAGAGAGAAAGAAGGAAAGCTGCTCCTCACGCTAACTGCTGTGGACGGAGGTGAACCACAGCGTTCAGGCACCTTAAAAATACACGTAACTGTGCGAGATACAAACGACAATGCTCCCGTATTCATGCAATCAATTTTCAAGGCTTCTGTTAAAGAAAATGTCCCAAGAGGAACGTTAGTAGTGAGATTTAGCGCAACAGATGCAGATGAAGGGATAAATGGCCATGTTACTTATCATTTTAATCGAATGTCCGGTAATGTTGCCGAACTATTTCATCTGGACGAAAATACCGGCGATTTAACAGTAACTGGTATAATTGATTATGAAGAGAATAAATTATATGAGATTGGGGTACAGGCAAAAGATCAAGGTGGACAGAGCACATCAACAAATGTGATAATTGAGGTTATAGACGTCAATGACAATCCTCCTTTAATAACATTAACCTCGTTTTCTAATGCTATTGCTGAGGATTCACCTAGTGGGACTACCGTGGCTATCATAAACGTCAAAGATCTGGATTCAGGCAAAAATGGAAAAGTAGACTGCTCAGTAAACAGCAATATTCCGTTCGCAATTCATTCATCTCTAAAAAATTATTATACTCTGGTCACAAACGGTGTGCTCGACAGGGAGCGTAATCCTGTTTATAATATAACTTTCTCGGCAGTGGATGAAGGGAGCCCACCCCTCTCAACAAACAAGACAATAACACTTAGAATAGCAGACGTAAATGATAATGCCCCGATATTTGAACAGAGTTATTATGAAGCGTCTGTTATGGAGAATAACTCACCGGGATTGTCTGTGTTTTCCGTTAAAGCACGCGATTCCGACTCAGGACAGAACGCACGCGTGTCTTACCTGCTTATTGATACCGAGTTAAATGGTAGTCCTATATCTACTTACATATCAGTAAACGCAGAAAGCGGAGTTATACAGGCACTACGATCATTTGACTATGAACAAATTAAAACTATACACATTTATGTAAAAGGACAGGATGGTGGTTCCCCTCCTTTAAGCAGCAATACCACAGTTAGAATAAATATTGAAGACCAGAACGACAACCCTCCTCAGGTTCTGTACCCAGTCCAGACTGGTGGCTCTCTGGTGGCTGAAATGGTGCCTCGTTCAGCAGATGTGGGCTATCTGGTGACGAAAGTGGTGGCTGTTGATGTGGACTCTGGACAGAATGCCTGGCTCTCCTATAAACTGCAGAAAGCCACAGACAGGGCGCTGTTTGAAGTGGGCTTACAGAATGGAGAAATCAGAACTATCCGCCAAGTCACTGATAAAGATGCTGTCAAACAAAGACTGACTGTTATAGTGGAGGACAACGGGCAGCCCTCTCGTTCAGCTACAGTCATTGTTAACGTGGCGGTGGCGGACAGCTTCCCTGAAGTGCTA
The DNA here is from genome assembly GCF_965226115.1 of Aulonocara stuartgranti. Lineage (NCBI taxonomy): Eukaryota > Metazoa > Chordata > Actinopteri > Cichliformes > Cichlidae > Aulonocara > Aulonocara stuartgranti. The sequence continues at coordinate 31,794,238 of NC_138940.1, forward strand.
TCCGAGTTCACTGATTTGACACACGACAAGGAGTACAATAACAACCTGACTTTTTACTTAGTCTTGGCTCTGGCTGTAGTTTCCTTCCTCTTCATCACGTGTTTAGTGGTTATTATATCAGTCAAAATCTACAGGTGGAGACAGTCTCGCATCCTGTATCACTCCAACCTGCCTGTCATTCCATATTATCCACCACGTTACTCAGACACTTTGGGGACAGGGACTCTGCCACATGTGTACAATTACGAGGTGTGCAGGACGACTGACTCCAGAAAGAGTGACTGTAAGTTCGGCAGAGCTGGTAGTCAGAACGTGCTGATAATGGACCCCAGTTCTACAGGAACGATGCAGCGGATACAGAGTGAAAAGAGCATCCTGGATGAACCAGACTCTCCTCTAGAGGTGAGGACTTTGACATAATTAAGTTTATGCCTACATTCTTTAGAGGTTTATTCTACGTTATACCACATTTCATCGCTCACATTTCTGGTAACCCATGGTGCGTTTTCAGAACCACAACTCTTGGACAGCTCAACTGCTTGAAGGTTCACACTCCCCTTTTAACGTGCTGCTTAATTCACTTTGAAAAGGGGAGCAAGATCTATTGTTTTAATTTAAGTAGTTATTGTTATATTTTAAAACAACTGTCTCACTGGTATTTCTGCATAAGACTTTATTGCATTGTAGTTAAAAGACAGATGTGTGATTTCTGCTTTACATTTTTTAATCAGCAAAGTGCTTTGAAAGCACTTTTTTCCTTTTCGTGTTCGTGATATTCGTGTATTTGGACAGTAAGGGACGCTGTTGGTCAGAGAAACTAGTATTCAGCGCTGATTTGGTGGAGGCAGAGGCTTCCTTTTTCCCGTTTGCTGAGGATCGAAAATAAACGGTGGGCTTCGCATTCAGAGCTGCAGTCACAAATCCGTTAAGAGCAAGGACTTAAAAATCAAAGGATACTGGATATAACAGCCTTTGTTCTTTGTGGATCGTTTACAAAAGGATTTTGTGCAATTTTCGTTTTTTGTGTGTGCAATGGCGTTTAAAAACTCGCCTCGGTCGTGTGTAAAATGGCGTTTGAATTTCAGGTCAGTATGGCCCTTTCTGCTGTTTCTGGGCTGTCTCAGTCACATCGTGTTTGGACAAATCAGGTATACAATCCCAGAGGAGCTGAAAAGGGGCTCTCTTATTGGAAATGTAGCTCAAGATCTCGGTCTGGATGTGCAAAGGCTTCGTTCTGGCCGTGCCCGTATTGTGACCAGACAAAGCATCCAGTTCACGGAGCTGAAAACAGACAAAGGCATTTTAGTCGTGAACGAGAGGATAGACCGAGAGCAGCTTTGTGGAGACGTAACACCATGTAGCTTCAGCTTTGAGGTTATTTTAGAAAATCCCATGGATCTGCACCGAGTAACAGTAGAGATAACTGACATAAACGACAACTCTCCGACATTTAGGAAGGAAGAAATGAAATTTGAAATTAGCGAGTCTGCGACACTGGGATCGCGATTTTTATTGGCCAGCGCCGAGGACGCAGATGTGGGCAGTAATGGTCTACAAAAATACATATTAAACACAAATGACATGTTTGATCTGAAACAACACTCAAGTCCAGATGGTAGAAAATATGCTGAGATGGTGTTACAAAAACCGTTAGATAGAGAAAGTGAGCCAAAAATATCACTGAAGCTCATCGCTATAGACGGTGGAACTCCGCATAGATCTGGTACTGTAAATATAGATATTACAGTGCTGGATGCTAATGATAACCCTCCAGTGTTCAACCAGTCTCTCTACAGGGCTGCCGTTTTGGAAAATTCATTAAGAGGTACCTACATCACGACAGTGAATGCAAGCGATGCAGACATCGGGTCAAACGGTCTTGTTACATATAGATTTTCAAACATGAAAGAACAGCTGGCTGACATATTTCATTTAGATGAAGCTATGGGAACTATAACACTCGCAGGGCACCTAGATTATGAAAAAGAAAAGAAACACGAAATTATGATTGAAGCTACGGACCAAGGAGGTCTAACAGATTCGAGCAAAGTTCTAATTGAGATTATAGACGTCAATGATAACGCACCAGTTATAAATGTGATGTCATTCTCCAGTCCTGTGCCGGAAGATTCTCCCTCTGGCACCACAGTCGCAATAATAAACGTAATAGATGCAGACTCAGAACAAAATGGTCAAATTAGCTGCGCAACAGACAGCGCTCTCCCGTTTAAAGTGAAATCCACAATAACTAATTACTATGCATTAATAACAGTGTCAGCTTTTGACAGGGAACTTGAACCTGAGTATAACATAACTGTAAGGGCGAGTGACTCAGGAACGCCATCCTTGTCAAGCACAACAGTTTTACGACTGAGAATTTCTGATGTTAATGACAATGCGCCATTATTTGATAAAAACAGCTACCTTGCTTACATTGCAGAAAACAATTCCCCGGGAATGTCCATATTTTCGGTCAGCGCACGAGACAGTGACTGGAATCAAAACGCTAGAATATCATATTTTCTCGAAGAAACACAGATCAGTGGCATTCCAACCTCTTCTTATGTGTCCATTAATGCCGAAACTGGAAATATTCACGCAGTTCGCTCATTTGATTATGAACAACTTAAAGAGCTTACGTTTTTGGTCAGAGCACAGGATGGAGGCTCTCCTCCACTCAGCAGCAATGCGAGTGTAAAAATAATTATCCAGGACCAGAACGACAACCCTCCTCAGGTTCTGTACCCAGTCCAGACTGGTGGCTCTCTGGTGGCTGAAATGGTGCCTCGTTCAGCAGATGTGGGCTATCTGGTGACGAAAGTGGTGGCTGTTGATGTGGACTCTGGACAAAATGCCTGGCTCTCCTATAAACTGCAGAAAGCCACAGACAGGGCGCTGTTTGAAGTGGGCTTACAGAATGGAGAAATCAGAACTATCCGCCAAGTCACTGATAAAGATGCTGTCAAACAAAGACTGACTGTTATAGTGGAGGACAACGGGCAGCCCTCTCGTTCAGCTACAGTCATTGTTAACGTGGCGGTGGCGGACAGCTTCCCTGAAGTGCTGTCGGAGTTCACTGAGTTGACCCACGACAAGGAGTACAATGACAACCTGACTTTTTACTTAGTCTTGGCTCTGGCTGTAGTTTCCTTCCTCTTCATCACGTGTTTAGTGGTTATTATATCAGTCAAAATCTACAGGTGGAGACAGTCTCGCATCCTGTATCACTCCAACCTGCCTGTCATTCCATATTATCCACCACGTTACTCAGACACTTTGGGGACAGGGACTCTTCCACATATGTACAATTACGAGGTGTGCAGGACGACTGACTCCAGAAAAAGTGACTGTAAGTTCGACAGAGCTGGTAGTCAGAACGTGCTGATAATGGACCCCAGTTCTACAGGAACGATGCGGCGGATACAGAGTGAAAAGAGCATCCTGGATGAACCAGACTCTCCTCTAGAGGTTAGTTTTTCCTTTTCAGCGCTTTAGCTTAGTGGCACAGTAAGTTTTCGTTTTCAGCACCATGGACAGTACACTTACTTTCCCTCAGTTGACATAGTTTTTGCATTCACGTGAAGAACTTTAAAAATGATTATCCTATCTATATTCTCAAACAATATCGTGATGTTATATTTTCTATTAACATATTATCAGTATTTTGATTATAATTATTACACTGCCAAGCGAAGTGGGATACACAAATTATGCCGATGTTTTTCCACATTTTAAATGTACTAAATATTATTCATAAATATTTACAGTTTCCTCCTGTTTTTGTTCTTTTGAGGTTTGTCTACTAAATATACCGGCTTTTCCTTGTAATCACTGCTCTTCTTTAACCTTTGTATTTATTTCACTATCTCTTTAAAGTGTTTAGAAGTTTAGAGCTAATTAAAGCTTATTCTTCTAAAGTTGTTATATATCGCCTTTGGTCTCATTTGATATACAGTATGTGTCTTTATGCTACATCTGGTGCTATATATTTCTTCTGTTAATATTATTTGCAACTAATCTATAGTTGAGTTGTTCTGTTCCCGCAGTATGTTGCATAGTTGTTTTTTATGCATTTGCAGTGTATTCGCTTCTCTACTCGGTTTGGACTCTAAGGGACGCTGTTGATCAGGAAAACGCTGTGGTGTTGTTACAGACAGCCGAGAGAAAGAGGAGAGGTCTAAAACCAATCTTTATTCAGAGAGACGTTGGAGAGAGTCGCAGTGAATCTGCCTGTTTGATAGCAATCCAACCGTTTTAACAGTTAAAGGCGCATCGCCATTGAACTGGGATCCAATTTGCTTTTTTATGTGTGACCGACTGATCTCAAGTCGTGTTTTGGATTTATTTTAGTAGCAACATGGGGATACAGCAGCAGCCATTCCGAAAACGGCTGATGTGTGAAACAACGACATGGCTTCTCTTCATCTTTGTCTTCATGATTTCCACCATCAGAGGCCAAATCCGTTATTCAGTACCAGAGGAGATGAAGGAAGGTTCTCTTATCGGTAATGTAGCACAAGACCTCGGTTTAGATCTGAGAAGGCTCCGTTCTGGCCGGGCCCGGATCGTGAGCGGAGAAACCAGTCAGTACACAGAGCTGAAGGCAGACAAAGGGATTCTAGTCGTGAAGGAGAGAATTGACCGAGAAGAGCTTTGCGGAGACGTAATGCCATGCAGTTTAAGCTTTGAAATTATTTTAGAAAATCCCATTGAACTGCACAGAGTGACAGTAGAAATATTAGACATAAACGACCATGCACCGACGTTCAAAAGTAACGTGATTAAACTAGAAATTAGTGAATCTGCTACAGTGGGTTCTCATTTTGATTTAGAAAGCGCATATGACCCCGATTCAGGAATTCACAGCTTGCAAAATTATGTTTTGTCCCCTGATAATAATTTTGTCTTAAAGCAGCTCTCTAACGCCGACGGAGTTAGATTCGCTGTAATGATTTTACAGAAGCCTTTAGACAGAGAGTTGAACCCACACCTCTCCTTAAAGCTGATTGCAGTAGACGGAGGAACTCCACGGCGATCTGGTACAGTGAACATAGAGATCACTGTTCTTGATGCCAACGATAATCCTCCTGTTTTTAATCAATCGCTATATAAAGCTACTGTAGCAGAAAATGCGCCAATAGGCACCTATATAACTACAGTGAATGCTTCAGATGCAGACAGTGGTTCAAATGGCTTGGTTTCCTACACGTTTTCTAACGTAAAGGGGAAATCCGCGGAAAAATTTGAAATTGATAGTTCCTCCGGAAAAATTACTGTTGTTGATAACATTGATTTTGAAAAAGACAAGAAGTATGAAATAAGAGTGATCGCCAAAGACCAGGGAGGACTGAGTGATGCAACCAAAGTTGTCGTTGAGGTCCTGGACATAAATGATAATGCGCCTCTTATAAGTATAATGTCATTTTCGAGCATCATTTCAGAGGATGTTTCTCCGGGTACAACTATAGCTGTTTTTAATGTTAAAGATGCAGACTCAGAAAGAAATGGTCATATAACGTGCTCAATAGATTCTAATCTCCCATTTAAAATCCAGTCTTCTTTGACCGATTATTACAATTTGCTCTCAGATGTAGCTTTTGATCGAGAAACAAAACCTGAATACAATATAACAATAACTGCAACCGATTCAGGGTCACCACCCCTTTCTACACAAACAAATTTGCATCTAAAAATTTCTGATGTGAATGATAATGCGCCGCTCTTTACCAAACCTAAATATTCGGCCTATGTCATTGAAAATAACGTCCCGGGGGGGTCAATATTCACAGTCAGCGCACGAGATCATGATTGGAATCAAAACGCGAGAATCTCATATTTTATAGACGATGCTGAAGTCAGTGGAAGCTCAGTTTCTTCTTTTGTGTCAATAAATTCTGAAACTGGAGTGATACACGCAGTACGCTCGTTTGATTATGAACAAATTAAACAACTTAAATTCAAAGTCAAAGCGCAGGATGGAGGCTCTCCTCCACTCAGCAGCAATGCGTCTGTAATAATATTTATCCAGGACCAGAACGACAACCATCCTCAGGTTCTGTACCCAGTCCAGTCTGGTGGCTCTCTGGTGGCTGAAATGGTGCCTCGTTCAGCAGATGTGGGCTATCTGGTGACTAAAGTGGTGGCTGTTGATGTGGACTCTGGACAGAATGCTTGGCTCTCCTATAAACTGCTGAAAGCCACAGACAGGGCGCTGTTTGAAGTGGGCTTACAGAATGGAGAAATCAGAACTATCCGCCAAGTCACTGATAAAGATGCTGTCAAGCAAAGACTGACTGTTATAGTGGAGGACAACGGGCAGCCCTCTCGTTCAGCTACAGTCATTGTTAACGTGGCGGTGGCGGACAGCTTCCCTGAGGTGCTGTCAGAGTTCACTGAGTTGACCCACGACAAGGAGTACAATGACAACGTGACTTTTTACTTAGTCTTGGCTCTGGCTGTAGTTTCCTTCCTCTTCATCACGTGTTTAGTGGTTATTATATCAGTCAAAATCTACAGGTGGAGACAGTCTCGCATCCTGTATCACTCCAACCTGCCTGTCATTCCATATTATCCACCACGTTACTCAGACACTTTGGGGACAGGGACTCTTCCACATGTGTACAATTACGAGGTGTGCAGGACGACTGACTCCAGAAAGAGTGACTGTAAGTTCGGCAGAGCTGGTAGTCAGAACGTGCTGATAATGGACCCCAGTTCTACAGGAACGATGCAGCGGATACAGAGTGAAAAGAGCATCCTGGATGAACCAGACTCTCCTCTAGAGGTGAGGTCCTGAAATACTGACCATAACCTGTGTCTGTGTATTTTAATGGATTCAATTGCGTCATGGTAATTCATCAGATGTTTTCAGAAACATAAGTCGTTGACAGCTCCTTTAATTAAAAGTTAATCGTCCCATTTGAAGTGCTGCTTAATTCGTTATGGGGTAGATGTACATGGAATGTATTGCAATGCACCTGCTGCACTTAGTCCTGCATTTTATAGTCAAATCCTTGTTGCACTTTTTGCATTATAACAGTCTAAAGATTTTTGTGTATTCTTTTTTTCCGTTGATACTTTGTGTGAATCACAATAATAAGCCATTTACTTAATATTTACATAATTTTTGCTATGGACTTTAGAATGAACACTTGAAAACAATAATGTTTTAAACTAATAATTGCTCATGTGGATTTAAGTTTTAAATGTTAAACATGCTTTTTTTGTTGTCTTTCCGTTTTGTGCCAGTAAGTACCACAGAAAGCAAAATTCAGCGCACTTTGTTGGTGTTTTGCTTTATTGTCTCTCGTCCTGTTTTGATCTGTTTCAATAGCTGACTTGCTCTCGTTTCTGTCTGGATATAAAGCAGGAAATCAAAATACCCAAATTTTTCTTCTGCAACACAAATAAGACATTTCACTGTCTTATGGACCAAGTTATTTCTTTCTAGTGTTCACATATCTAACCAAATATAGTAATCAATCGCATGAAACATGAGCCAAAAAAGAATGTCTGTGTATAATAGTTTATGTAGTTCCGTGCATCCGACTCACGGGGACGCTGATGACCAGTGTGCTGAGATTTTAGTGCATATTACAGCAGTACCTTCCCACCACCTCGTTATGTCACAGAGGAAGGAGAACATATCAGAAAGGCACAGTTTGGATGAAGATTTTATCAAAGTCGGAGACACCAGGAATCTATTCAGCATTCATTGGAGTTTTTATTGTTTCTATTTGCTGAAGTTTGTGTCTAAAATCTTTTTTTTTTTTTGTTCTTTGTTTTTTTGGATAACGGATTCCACATTTCTTTGTTTGGAAGGGAAACTGACTGAACAATGACACGGCAAGTCGGATTAATGTTATTTTTCTCGATTCTTTCTCTCTGCATGGTTTTTGGCCAGGTCAGCTACTCAATTCCTGAGGAAATGGCGAAAGGATCTTTGGTCGGTAACATAGCACAAGATTTAGGTTTAAATGTGAAACGACTTAAATCAGGAAGAGCTCGTATATATACAGGAGAAGGTACAGAACACGTCGAGCTCGATAAAGAAAAGGGAGTCCTTCTAATAAAAGAGCGAATAGACAGAGAAGCGCTCTGTGGGCAGACGACGCCCTGCGCTCTTGATTTTCAAATAATTTTGGAGAATCCTATGCAATTTTATAGCATCACTGTTGAGATCACTGACGTTAATGACAATTCTCCAGTTTTTAAAAACAGCAAAATGAAATTTGATGTAAGCGAGATGGCTCAAATTGGGTCGAAATTTGTTTTAGAAAAAGCTATTGATGATGACGTGGGCACTAACGGGCTTCAGGGCTATTCGCTTAGTCAAAGTGACATATTCATTCTAAATCCTTATCGGATCGGTAGCAGTAGAAATGTTGAAATGGTTTTAAAGAAGGCTCTCGATCGAGAAAAGCAGGACCGTGTGTCTTTAGTGTTGTCTGCTTTAGATGGTGGTAATCCGCAGCTTTCCGGAACCATTGAAATTATTGTGACCGTTCTGGATGCAAATGACAATGCGCCTGTTTGTTCTCAAGTAGAATATAAGACAAATGTAAAGGAGGATTCGTCTAAAGGGACTATTCTCACGACCGTGACCGCATCTGATGCCGATGAAGGTCTACATGGGCAGGTGCGATACTCAATTTCTAATGCTCCAAAGGGAGCACTAGAGTTATTCAATATAGACGAAAAAAGTGGGATGTTTACATTAGTGGGAGAACTAGATTACGAAAAATTTCGCCATTTTGAAATAGATGTGCAAGCGTCAGATGAAGGCGGTAACGCTGATGTGTGTAAAGTTCTGATTGAGGTGCTGGACACAAACGATAACCCACCAGCAATTAATATTATGTCAGCGTCTTCCACTGTAGCTGAGGATGTTAAACCGGGCACTGTTCTGACGATGATGAACGTCCAAGATCCAGATTCAAATGAAAATGGCAAAGTCCGATGCTTTTTGGATGACTATGATCACTTTAAAATTATATCAACATCAAATAATTTCTTTACATTAATAACAGACAGTGATTTAGACAGAGAGACAAAGTCTGCGTATAACATCACTGTGACCTGCTCTGATGAGGGAGTGCCCTCCCTCTCCAAGAGTGTCACTCTCACCTTACAGATCTCAGACGTTAATGATAACGCACCTGTCTTTGAGAGAAGCTCATATGAGGCCTACATTGTAGAAAACAACACACCAGGTCTCTCTATATTCACAGTCAAAGCCACAGACGCTGACTGGAACCAGAATGCCGGTGTTTCTTATATGCTGGAGGACTCCTCCGTTAACGGAGTGCCAGTCTCCTCGTATGTGTCTGTTAGTGCAGATAGTGGAGTCATCCATGCAGTGCGCTCTTTTGACTACGAGCAGATCAAAGATTTCCACTTCCGCGTAAAAGCGCAGGATGGAGGCTCTCCTCCACTCAGCAGCAACGTGACCGTGAAAATAATGATCCAGGACCAGAACGACAACCCCCCTCAGGTTCTGTACCCAGTCCAGACTGGTGGATCTCTGGTGGCTGAAATGGTGCCTCGTTCAGCAGATGTGGGCTATCTGGTGACTAAAGTGGTGGCTGTTGATGTGGACTCTGGACAGAATGCCTGGCTCTCCTATAAACTGCAGAAAGCCACAGACAGGGCGCTGTTTGAAGTGGGCTTACAGAATGGAGAAATCAGAACTATCCGCCAAGTCACTGATAAAGATGCTGTCAAACAAAGACTGACTGTTATAGTGGAGGACAACGGACAGCCCTCTCGTTCAGCTACAGTCGTTGTTAACGTGGCGGTGGCGGACAGCTTCCCTGAAGTGCTGTCGGAGTTCACTGAGTTGACACATGGCAAGGAGTACAATGACAACCTGACTTTTTACTTAGTCTTGGCTCTGGCTGTAGTTTCCTTCCTCTTCATCACGTGTTTAGTGGTTATTATATCAGTCAAAATCTACAGGTGGAGACAGTCTCGCATCCTGTATCACTCCAACCTGCCTGTCATTCCGTATTATCCACCACGTTACTCAGACACTTTGGGAACAGGGACTCTTCCCCATGTGTACAATTACGAGGTGTGCAGGACGACTGACTCCAGAAAGAGTGACTGTAAGTTCGGCAGAGCTGGTAGTCAGAACGTGCTGATAATGGACCCCAGTTCTACAGGAACGATGCAGCGGATACAGAGTGAAAAGAGCATCCTGGATGAACCAGACTCTCCGATAGAGGTTAGATGGCTTTAATATATTTTAAGTGTGTGTAAGATGTTTTAAATTCACTAAAAAAAATCTCTTTGCTGATAATGACATTTTAGATCTCAAAGGTAGCTGCTATGTTGGATGTGTTAATATACGTTTCAGTTTATGTCACATGTTATCACTGCCTTCGTGCTTAACTTCACAACAAAAAAGAACAACCCTAACAGGTCTTATAAATGACTTTTTTAAGGCATCTGATGGTAGTCAGTGTGCTTCAGATATCGAGTTCTTTAACTTCTGAACAACGGATAGCAACATTAGTAGTACTGCTTCCTATAGCCTCATTTCCATATGTTAAAAATTCGGTGCGGTGTCCATACTTTAAATACCAGAGTATTTTATCGTCTTCAGTTCCTATTTCTTTATTTGTTCACAATTATCAGTATTTCAGAAAACGCATTAGTTCCCTTCTCATTTTCCTCGTTCAGACAGTTGGCTGACTTGTTTTTTTCAACACTCTATTTTGATAGCTTTAATAACTCAATATCATAGTCTGTGTTACTGCCTATTTTTCCTAATATACTGTTATTGTGATACTCGAAATTAAACACAATAAATTCTCGATTTTTCTTTTTTCAAGTCCAAATGACAGTGTTAAAGATTCTGTAGGCTGATATTACTGAATTTGCACACATTTGACAGTAAGTTGTCCTGCGGATGAATTTTAGATGATATTCTGCAGTTTTATAGTGCGGACTCTTAGGGCCGCTGTTGACCAGAGTGTTGAGGACTGAGACCATGTTTGTAGCAGCACCGCCCATGTAACATCGACATTATAAAGAGGGAACACGACGCACAAAGATCGAGCGATTCTGATCAAGGAGGATAAATACTGAAGAAAGATTTTTATTTTGGAGAGATTTGCTTTCGCTGACCGGAATATACACTTAGGTTTTGACTTTGGAATACATATCTTCTGTTGTGTGGAATATAGATTGTGAATCCACGTTGGAGTGCGAAATCTGAAAGAACAATGAAACGGCAGGTACTGCTGTTTGTCTCTCTCCTTTCCCTCGGCCCAGTCTTTGGGCAGGTCAGTTACTCGATTCCGGAGGAAATGGCAAGAGGCTCTTTAGTTGGAAATATAGCACAGGATTTAGGTTTAGAAATTAAACGTTTAATATCAGGAAAAGCCAAGATCTATAGCAGAAATAGCGACCAATTCATCGAGCTGAACAGAGAAAGAGGAGTCCTCCTCATCAAGGAGAGAATAGACAGAGAGGCGCTGTGCACAGAGAAAGCGCTTTGTGCTTTGGATTTTCAGATCCTTTTGGAGAATCCGATGGAATTTTATACGGTTACAGTCCAGATCATAGATATTAATGATAATGCACCAACCTTTGAAAAAAGCGAAATGAATTTCAAAATTAGCGAATCAGCCGCAACAGGAGCAAAATTCGACCTGGAACGGGCTGTGGATCTGGATGTTGGTATTAATGATCTCCAGAAATACGAACTAAAACCAACTGAAAATTTTGGTCTAAAACTGCACAGTAACCCTGATGGACACAAAAACGTTGAGATGGTACTGCTGAAACCTTTAGACAGAGAGAAACAAGAGCAGATCTCTCTCGTGTTAACAGCTGTAGATGGAGGAGAGCCACAGATGTCTGGAACAATGCAGATTCTCATTACAGTTTTAGACGTTAATGATAATGCGCCGGTTTTTACACAGCAAACCTACAAAGCTACAGTCACTGAGAATTCACCTAAAGAAACAGTTGTTGCTACTGTTACAGCGTCAGACGCTGATCAAGGCTCTAACAGTAAAATAACATATTCAATCACAAATACGTTAGACAATGTCCGGAAAATGTTTTATGTAAATGAGGAAAACGGGCAAGTTTCATTAATTGAAACCATTGACTTTGAAAAGTCAAAACGTTTTCAAATAAATCTCCGTGCTAATGACGATGGAGGACTAACAGACTCATGTAAGCTGATTGTTGATGTTCTCGATGTAAACGACAATAAACCTGAAATCAACATAATGTCCAAATCAACTGTGATTTCAGAGGACGCTAAACTCAATATGGTCGTTACGATGATTAATACTGAGGATTTAGATTCCGGAGACAACGGGAACGTGAAATGCTTTATCAGCGACAATGTACCATTCATTTTAAAATTGACAAGAAATAATTTCTTTAATTTAATAACAGACAGTGATTTAGACAGAGAGAGATCCTCTGAGTATAACATCACTGTAACCTGCTCTGATGAGGGAGTGCCCTCCCTCTCCAGCAGCGTCACTCTCACCTTACAGATCTCAGACGTTAATGATAACGCACCTGTCTTTGAGAGAAGCTCATATGAGGCCTACATTGTAGAAAACAACACGCCAGGTCTCTCTATATTTACAGTCAAAGCCTCAGACGCTGACTGGAACCAGAATGCCCGTGTTTCTTACATACTGGAGGACTCCTCCGTCAACGGAGTGCCAGTCTCCTCATATGTGTCCGTTAGTACTGATAGTGGAGTCATCCATGCAGTGCGCTCTTTTGACTACGAGCAGATCAAAGATTTCCACTTCCGCGTAAAAGCGCAGGATGGAGGCTCTCCTCCACTCAGCAGCAACGTGACCGTGAAAATAATGATCCAGGACCAGAACGACAACCCCCCTCAGGTTCTGTACCCAGTCCAGACTGGTGGCTCTCTGGTGGCTGAAATGGTGCCTCGTTCAGCAGATGTGGGCTATCTGGTGACTAAAGTGGTGGCTGTTGATGTGGACTCTGGACAGAATGCCTGGCTCTCCTATAAACTGCAGAAAGCCACAGACAGGGCGCTGTTTGAAGTGGGCTTACAGAATGGAGAAATCAGAACTATCCGCCAAGTCACTGATAAAGATGCTGTCAAACAAAGACTGACTGTTATAGTGGAGGACAACGGACAGCCCTCTCGTTCAGCTACAGTCGTTGTTAACGTGGCGGTGGCGGACAGCTTCCCTGAAGTGCTGTCGGAGTTCACTGAGTTGACACATGGCAAGGAGTACAATGACAACCTGACTTTTTACTTAGTCTTGGCTCTGGCTGTAGTTTCCTTCCTCTTCATCACGTGTTTAGTGGTTATTATATCAGTCAAAATCTACAGGTGGAGACAGTCTCGCATCCTGTATCACTCCAACCTGCCTGTCATTCCATATTATCCACCACGTTACTCAGACACTTTGGGCACAGGGACTCTGCCACATGTGTACAATTACGAGGTGTGCAGGACGACTGACTCCAGAAAGAGTGACTGTAAGTTCGGCAGAGCTGGTAGTCAGAACGTGCTGATAATGGACCCCAGTTCTACAGGAACGATGCAGCGGATACAGAGTGAAAAGAGCATCCTGGATGAACCAGACTCTCCTCTAGAGGTTAGTCTTCCATAAACCACAATATTATAGTAATCAATATTCATGTATTAAATATGAACCTCTGTGGGGGGCTTTTTAATGTTCATTGGTGAGGGTTCGCCAACTCTTAAAAGCCCAGGTTTCGTGTATTTTGTTTTTAGTTTTCTATGTTTTACCTCTCCGTGCCTATATAATATTATGTATATAATACAAAAATCAGTCATGAGCAAGGAGGGGGGGTGATCTTTTTCCTGTTTTCTGGTGGGAGCTGTCCATATTCAGCACTACGAACAGCTCCTCTTTCCGCACTGAAAAAAATGGATTGGATTTACTTATTTTAGTAGTGGACATTGGTTGCACACCGATGTTTTGCTCTGGCAGCAACTTAAACAATTGAGTTAAATTAACAGTTCACTTTAAAACATGACTCAATTGTTTTAAAAACACCCAAGATGCTTACATAAAACGTGTCTCCTTTTTTCAGTGCATTAATTACAATGACACATCAGGGCAGTTCATGGCATATAAAAAGGCGTTGACGCAATGTAGTTCAACAATTTGAAGCAGCTGAGTTTATCACCTTACTGTATTTTTTTCTTTTAAACGAAATTATTATTATTATCTTTATTATTGTTGTTGTTCTTGTTGTTGTTGTTGTTATGAAAGAAGCAAGCGTTGCTCATTTAAAGAAATGTAATCATTTTAAAATAGAACCCACTTGTTCTCATTTTCAATCCTTCATAATATTCTGTAGTTCAGGAAGATGAACTGTTAGGGCCGCTGTTGACCATCCTTTGTTATATAGGAAAAGAAATCAGCAGTGCCATCCCCATCCTTTACAATACAGAACGAGAGAAAGACACAATGAGCAGTACAGGACACGAAGATCAGCGTATTAAGCGTCAGTTTGGACTGGAGCTGTTATTTTAAAGTTGCAATTTTCGATTTGAAAAGTGGCTACATACAACATGATGATATAAACAGGATTACTTTTCAAGTGGAATCCATTTTTACGGCAATATTACACGGCTTATTTTACTGCAACATGGCGGTTAGAACAATGCAACGGCAAGTGCTGCTTTTCACCTTGTTTTTCTGTTTCTGCTCAGTGACTGGGCAGGTCAGTTACTCCATTCCAGAGGAAATGTCGAAAGGCTCTTTTGTGGGTGATATTGCACACGATTTTGGTTTGGATGTAAAAAGGCTGAAATCAGGGAAAGCTCGGATTTATACCGGAGACAGCGCAGAGTACATCGAGTTGAACAGAGAAAGAGGAGTCCTCCTCGTCAAAGACAGAATAGACAGAGAGCTAATCTGTGCGCAGACGGCGCCTTGTGCTTTACACTTCCAGGTTATTTTAGAGAATCCGATGGAATTTTATAGCATTACCGTGGAAGTGACAGATGTTAATGACAACGCCCCAATTTTCAAAAGAGGTGAGATGAAATTCAAAATAAGTGAATCAGTTAATACAGGAACTGTGTTTATGCTCGAACAAGCAATAGATCTCGATGTGGGTGTAAACGGCCTTCAAAGTTATCTGTTAAAGCCCACTGATAACTTCGTTTTGAAGGTGCAGAATCAAGCGGATGGAAGTAAGCTGGTAGAAATGGTTTTGCAGAAACCTTTAGATCGAGAAAAACAGGATCATTTGTCGCTTGTTTTGACTGCAGTAGACGGCGGTGAACCGCAGCTCTCCGGGGCAGTTCAGATCAACGTAAATGTGCTTGATAGTAATGATAATGCTCCAGTTTTTCCTCAAAAAATATACAAGTCAACCTTAAAAGAAAATTCGCCCGAAGGAACTGTTCTGATTACAGTTAGTGCTTCTGATTTAGACGACGGATCCAATGGAAAGATATCATATACAATATTAAACTCCGTGGACGATGCTTCGGAAAAATTTGACGTGAACCGAGAAACTGGTGAAATTACACTGGTTGGAAACACCGACTTTGAAAAGAAGCGACAATATCAAATACATGTTCAAGCCAGTGATGAAGGAGGATTGGCCGATACCAGTAAACTTGTTGTAGAAATACTTGATACAAATGATAATGTACCTGCTATAAATGTCATGTCAAAGTCTAACATAATAGCAGAAGACATTACACCTGGCACTGTTGTGACAATCATAAATATCCAAGATCCAGACTCAGGCGAAAATGGAAACGTTCAATGTAATATTAACAAGAATATTCCATTTTTAGTTTCTTCCACATCAAATAACTTTTTCAGTATAGTAACAGACAGTGATTTAGACAGAGAGAGAGCCTCTGAGTACAACATCACTGTAACCTGCTCTGATGAGGGAGTGCCCTCCCTCTCCAGCAGCGTCACTCTCACCTTACAGATCTCAGACGTTAATGATAACGCACCTGTCTTTGAGAGGAGCTCATATGAGGCCTACATTATAGAAAACAACACACCAGGTCTCTCTATATTTACAGTCAAAGCCTCAGACGCTGACTGGAACCAGAATGCCCGTGTTTCTTATATACTGGAGGACTCCTCCGTTAACGGAGTGCCAGTCTCCTCGTATGTGTCCGTTAGTGCTGATAGTGGAGTCATCCATGCAGTGCGCTCTTTTGATTACGAGCAGATCAAAGATTTCCACTTCCGCGTAAAAGCGCAGGATGGAGGCTCTCCTCCACTCAGCAGCAACGTGACCGTGAAAATAATGATCCAGGACCAGAACGACAACCCCCCTCAGGTTCTGTACCCAGTCCAGACTGGTGGCTCTCTGGTGGCTGAAATGGTACCTCGTTCAGCAGATTTGGGCTATCTGGTGACTAAAGTGGTGGCTGTTGATGTGGACTCTGGACAGAATGCCTGGCTCTCCTATAAACTGCAGAAAGCCACAGACAGGGCGCTGTTTGAAGTGGGCTTACAGAATGGAGAAATCAGAACTATCCGTCAAGTCACTGATAAAGATGCTGTCAAACAAAGACTGACTGTTATAGTGGAGGACAACGGACAGCCCTCTCGTTCAGCTACAGTCATTGTCAACGTGGCGGTGGCGGACAGCTTCCCTGAGGTTCTGTCGGAGTTCACTGAGTTGACGCACGACAAGGAGTACAATGACAACCTGACTTTTTACTTAGTCTTGGCTCTGGCTGTAGTTTCCTTCCTCTTCATCACGTGTTTAGTGGTTATTATATCAGTCAAAGTCTACAGGTGGAGACAGTCTCGCATCCTGTATCACTCCAACCTGCCTGTCATTCCATATTATCCACCACGTTACTCAGACACTTTGGGCACAGGGACTCTTCCACATGTGTACAATTACGAGGTGTGCAGGACGACTGACTCCAGAAAGAGTGACTGTAAGTTCGGCAGAGCTGGTAGTCAGAATGTGCTGATAATGGACCCCAGTTCTACAGGAACAATGCAGCGGATACAGAGTGAAAAGAGCATCCTGGATGAACCAGACTCTCCGATAGAGGTTAGACCACTTTAACATGGTGTCAGTGTATTTATTACATTTTAAATAATGCTGAAATCTGTTTGTTTTGAGAGAAGTTTTCCATTGTGGGACTAGAGTCTTATATTGAATTTGTTGGTAAATATCTTATGTTTTACTTAATCTTTACTTAACATAAAATAAAAATAAATAAATACAATTTTATTTTTATAGCACCTTTCAAAACAGAATCACAAATTGCTGCACATAAGATAGCAAATCATAAAAAGGTAAAACAGACAATATAAAACAGGGAGAAATTAACCAAAAGCAGTTTTAAAAAGGTGAGCTTTGAGTTGTTTTTTAAAAGCAGCTACTGAGTCCAGAGTTCTTAAGGTTTGGGGGAGAGAGTTTCAAAGTCTAGGGGCCACAATGGCAAAAGCTCTATCACCCTTAGTTCTCATTTTAGTATGTTTTATATCAAGTAAGCCCTGATCAGATGACCTCAGGGACCTGCTAGGGCCATAGGGCTGTAGCAGATCAGAGATGTAGGCTGGTGCCAATCCGTACAAAGCTCTAAAAGTCAAGACCAGGATCTTAAATCGGACTCTAAATTCAACAGGAAGCCAGTGTAGCTGAGATAGCAACAGTGTCATGTGTGAATGCTTAGAGGATTTTGTCCAAAGCCTAGCTGCACCGTTTTGCACAACCTGCAGACGGTCCAGAGAACCTTTGCTTAGACACATAAACAGTGACCTACAATAGTCCAAGCATGAGGAAATAAATGCATGTATAGCAATCTCCAGTTCAGAGTGAGATAAAATAGGGCATAACTTAGCCAAATTTCTTAAATGATAAAAACAAGACTGAACCAGAAATTTAACATGACCATCCAATGTGAGAGTCGAGTCAAAGGTGACACCTAAATTCCTGACAGATTATTTAACATAAACTGAGAGAGGACCAGGGGTTTCACTATCTGGGATAAAAATCTGTCTGGAGCACATACAAGGACTTGAGTTTTCCCCTCGTTGAGTTGGAGGAAATTTGCAGCCACCCAACGTTTCATCAAATCTAAGCAGTCATTCAGAAGTTGAAGCATAGATAAATCACGGGGCTTAAAAGAAATGTACAACTGAATATCTTCAGCATAACAGTGATAAGAAATGTCCTCAAAAGAGCCGATAGCCGAGAGAAGATGTATTAAAAACAATAAAGGCCCCAAAACCAAACCTTGAGGGACACCATAAGTAAGGGATGTAGAGGATGACCTAAACTCGGAGACCACCACAGAAAAGGATCGGTGATGTAGATATGAGCAGAACCACTCTAAGGCAGTTCCAGATAGACCAACCCAATGTTTTAACCGTTCAAGGAGAATGTGGTGGTCAATTGTGTCAAACGCCAACGTGAGGTCCAGCATGAGTAGAACACAGCATTTTCCTGCATCATTACTCATCAAAATGTCACTAGAGACCCTAAGAAGGGCTGTTTCCATGGAGTGACCTCTACGAAAGCCAGACTGAAACTTATCGCAAATGCTATGTTTGTCCAGACCCGCTATAAGTTACTTAGCCACAACCTTTTCTAGAAGCTTAGCGATTAACAGTAATTTAGAAATTGGTCTGTAACTGTTCCAAAGAGAGAGGTCTGGCTGAGGTTTTTTTAAAAGTAGGAGAATAGCAGCATTTTTAAAATAAACCGGAACTATGCCAGTGAAGAGTTGATTAAAGTGAGCACACATAGACCAATAGACTGCAAGACATTTTTGAATAATAATGCAGGTACAACGTCAAGTGAACAGGAGGATGCTTTCACTGAATTCACTAGTTTTACCAGCTCAGGTAGTGAAACAGAAGAGAAAGTATCCAAGATGACGGCCAAGATGGGGTGGAGATAGACATAACAGGTGCTGAATGTGAAAAATTTATTCTCACGTTATTAATTTTTGCAAGCAGAAAAGAAAGAAAATTTTCACAGTCCTCATTAGATGAAATAGGAGCCGCAGGTAGAGCAGGAGTAACAATGTCACTAATGGTGTTGAATAGCACTGTAGGATTACCTCTGCTCTTTGTAACTAAGTGTGAGAAATAGGCAGCCCTCGCATCTCTGATCGCATTATTAAAAGAAATTAAAAGGTCCTTTAGGTAGAGGAGATGAACATTTAGATGAGTTTTCCTCCACCTCCTCCGCTTTTCGACAATCACGTTTTAGACAAGGAATACTGCCATTTAGCCAAGGAGGAGATTTGGAGGCAGAAACTCTCCTCATTTTAACTAGGCAAATTTCATCTAAAATAGAAAGGCAATAATTATTTAAAAAAAAAAGATTGGTTGAGAATCGACACCATTATGAGGGGATAGCTGTAAGTTAAGCGCATCCGCAAATTTCTCCGCTGTGGAGGAGTTTAAGATGCGAGAGCTAACCATCCGTTGAACAGGGATTAAAAGACATGTTAAAAACAATAACATGGTGATCAGAAATAGAAATGTCCTCAGAGCAAACCCAAAGTAAGAACAAGGTCCAGTGTGTGACCTTTGCTATGTGTAGGACCGGACACATGCTGAGCAAAATGAAAAGAATCCTTAATGTTGATAAAGTATCTGGCAAAGGGGTCGGAGTCATCATCAACGTGTATATTAAAGTCCCCAACTATAAGCAACCTAGACAGCTTTATAGTAGAGGATAAGAAGTCACTGTACCCTGATAAAAAAGCCCATTAGAGCCAGGTGGACGATATACCACAGCAAGGTAAAAGGGATCCTTGTTTCCAATTTTAAGCAGCTGCATCTCAAACGAAAGAAAATGTCCAATTTTCACGGAGCGGCAGGAGAAACGGTCCTGGAAAGCCGCCGCAAGCCCACCACCCCGGCCAGATACCCGAGGCTGGGTTATAAAAGTATAGCCATCCGGGCAGAGTTCAACAAATGACGCGTATTCTACGTCCCGCTGCCAGGTCTCAGTCAGGGGGAAAAAAGTCGAGTTTTTTTGATAATATAAAATCATTCAACAATAATGATTTATTAGACAGAGATCACACGTTAAAAGTGCCATATTCATCGAGGTAGATGCCTCATTATTTGCAAAGGCTCAAGTTAAAGGACGTAGGTACACAGGGTTTGAGCCATCACGCTCGTAGAATCCACTCACTGAGCGAATAAAGAGCCAGCCGGCAGGAGAGTCTGGATAAACCCTCCTAAGGCAGCACGGTCTCAAAGAGCCGGGCCCAGCATATCCAAACAGGGACGTGGAAAACAAGTCCCCCTCCATGGAGCTTTTCTGAGCACAGGAGACAAGGCACGCTCCACGTCGCTTACCAGCCAAACCCCGCCGCCAGGTAAGCCTGAGCTTTACCTGAATACCCCCTCTTCTCCCTCTCCTTTTCCGTGGTCTAGAGGGACCGCCGAAATGGTCTGACGAAGATCCAGCTAATAGTGGAGGGTGGAAAATGCAGAAGGAGGACGAAGAGAGATCGTGAGGATCGGATGGATAGCAAAGCCAGGCTAGCATACACCAAGGCAGCCAATACATCGTTAAAACTAAGTGAGAACAGTAGAGTAGAAGAAAACAACACAAAAGTAGTAAAGCGCAACAAACTGCACCCGGCAGCGGCAGAGCCAAACACAGGCGCTATCATAACATAGCTCAACAATGAATAACTAGTACATCAATTTTACACACGCGCAAAACAAAAACAATGTTAATATGCTTGAGGAATAATTTTTTTCTAAACAGAATCTTAATGGCATCTAATCAATATTAATATACCTCAAATGTTAACCGCATTCACTTCAGAACCACGGACAGCAGCATTAGCAATATTAATTCATGTTACCTCGTGTCCATTTTGTGCTGTTTCCACAATTCAAGCGCCAAGGTTTACCAGTTATCCATCTTTAAGTAAACTTGTGTTTTCCCGATGCATTTTCCCTTTCGGTCGGTCAGCTGACTTGTTTTATCCGGGCTAACTCTCTTACGCCATTGATATCTTCACATCACAGTCACTGCCTGTTTTTCTTAATATACTGTTATTGTGATCCTAGAAATTAAACACAATAGATTCCCGATTGTTCTTTTTTCAAGTCCAAATGACAGTGTTAAAGATTCTGTAGGCTGATATTACCGAATTTGCACATATTTGACAGTAAGTTGTCCTGCGGATGAATTTTAGATGATATTCTGCAGTTTTATAGTGCGGACTCTTAGGGCCGCTGTTGACCAGAGTGTTGAGGACTGAGACCATGTTTGTAGCAGCACCGCCCATGTAACGTCGACATTATGAAGAGGGAACACGACGCACAAAGATCGAGCGATTCTGATCAAGGAGGATAAATACTGAAGAAAGATTTTTATTTTGGAGCGATTTGCTTTCGCTGACCGGAATATACACTTAGGTTTTGACTTTGGAATACATATCTTCTGTTGTGTGGAATATAGATTGTGAATCCACGTTGAGTGAGAAATCTGAAAGAACAATGAAACGGCAAGTACTGCTGTTTGTCTCTCTCCTTTCCCTCGGCCCAGTCTTCGGGCAGGTCAGTTACTCGATTCCGGAGGAAATGACTAGAGGCTCTTTAGTTGGAAATATAGCACAGGATTTAGGTTTAGAAATTAAACGTTTAATATCAGGAAAAGCCAAGATCTATAGCAGAAATAGCGACCAATTCATCGAGCTGAACAGAGAAAGAGGAGTCCTCCTCATCAAGGAGAGAATAGACAGAGAGGCGCTGTGCACAGAGACAGTGCTTTGTGCTTTACATTTTCAGATCCTTTTGGAGAATCCGATGGAATTTTATACGGTTACAGTCCAGATCACAGACATCAATGATAATGCACCAACCTTTGAAAAAAGCGAAATGAATTTCAAAATTAGCGAGTCTGCAACTGCCGGCTCAAAATTTGTTTTGGAACGGGCTGTGGATCTTGATGTTGGTATTAATGCGGTTCAAAACTATGATTTAAAGTCGACCAACAATTTTGCTCTGAGACTGCACAGTAACCCCGATGGACACAAAAACGTTGAGATGGTACTGCAGAAACCTTTAGACAGAGAGAAGCAAGAGCAGATATCCTTCGTGTTAACAGCTGTAGATGGAGGAGAGCCACAGATGTCAGGGACAATGCAGATTCTCATTACAGTTTTAGACGTTAATGATAATGCGCCGGTTTTTACACAGCAAACCTACAAAGCTACAGTCACTGAGAATTCACCTAAAGGAACAGTTGTTGCTACTGTTACAGCGTCAGACGCAGATCAAGGTTCGAACAGTAAAATAACATATTCAATCACAAATACGTTAGGTAACGTAAAGAAAATGTTTGAAGTAAACACAGAAAACGGGCAAGTTTCATTGGTTGGAACCATTGATTTTGAAAAAACAAAACGCTTCCAAATAAATATAGGAGTAAGTGATGAGGGGGGACTCACGGATTCTTGTAAACTGATTGTTGATGTTCTGGATGTAAACGACAATAAACCTGAAATCAACATAATGTCCAAATCGACTGTGATATCAGAGGATGCTAATCTCAACACAGTAGTAACAATGATAAATGTTGAGGACTTAGATTCCGGAGACAGTGGGATCGTGAAATGCTTTATCAACGAAAATGCACCATTTATTATAAAATCATCAACAAATAATTTCTATACCTTAGTAACAGACAGTGATTTAGACAGAGAGAGAGCCTCTGAGTATAACATCACTGTGACCTGCTCTGATGAGGGAGTGCCCTCCCTCTCCAGCAGCGTCACTCTCACCTTACAGATCTCAGACGTTAATGACAACGTACCTGTCTTTGAGAGGAACTCATATGAGGCCTACATTGTAGAAAACAACACGCCGGGTCTTTCTGTATTCACAATCAAAGCCACAGACGCTGACTGGAACCAGAATGCCCGTGTTTCTTACATACTGGAGGACTCCTCCGTCAACGGAGTACCAGTCTCTTCATATGTGTCCGTTAGTGCTGATAGTGGAGTCATCCATGCAGTGCGCTCTTTTGACTACGAGCAGATCAAAGATTTCCACTTCCTCGTAAAAGCGCAGGATGGAGGCTCTCCTCCACTCAGCAGCAACGTGACTGTGAAAATAATGATCCAAGACCAGAACGACAACCCCCCTCAGGTTCTGTACCCAGTCCAGACTGGTGGCTCTCTGGTGGCTGAAATGGTGCCTCGTTCAGCAGATGTGGGCTATCTGGTGACGAAAGTGGTGGCTGTTGATGTGGACTCTGGACAGAATGCCTGGCTCTCCTATAAACTGCAGAAAGCCACAGACAGGGCGCTGTTTGAAGTGGGCTTACAGAATGGAGAAATCAGAACTATCCGCCAAGTCACTGATAAAGATGCTGTCAAACAAAGACTGACTGTTATAGTGGAGGACAACGGACAGCCCTCTCGTTCTGCTACAGTCGTTGTTAACGTGGCGGTGGCGGACAGCTTCCCTGAAGTGCTGTCGGAGTTCACTGAGTTGACCCACGACAAGGAGTACAATAACAACCTGACTTTTTACTTAGTCTTGGCTCTGGCTGTAGTTTCCTTCCTCTTCATCACGTGTTTAGTGGTTATTATATCAGTCAAAATCTACAGGTGGAGACAGTCTCGCATCCTGTATCACTCCAACCTGCCTGTCATTCCATATTATCCACCTCGATACTCAGACACTTTGGGGACAGGGACTCTTCCACATGTGTACAATTACGAGGTGTGCAGGACGACTGACTCCAGAAAGAGTGACTGTAAGTTCGGCAGAGCTGGTAGTCAGAACGTGCTGATAATGGACCCCAGTTCTACAGGAACAATGCAGCGGATACAGAATGAAAAGAGCATCTTGGATGAACCAGACTCTCCTCTTGAGGTCAGTTATGAATGTGGCTTCAACTTTATGTCACAATGTCTTTTTAAATGATTCAGTATCCGGCTATACTGTTGAAATTATCCTGCTATTTTACCAAACCATCGATCTTATATATAATTTACATTTTTATTCACTGATGACCTATTAGAACTATAAAGGGGAATTGTTTTACCGTTGTGAAATTGTACGCTAAGTCTTCTCTAAGTTTTCGTGCAAAAGGTTTTAATGCTTATTTTTTTAAATGTTTCTATATCAAATATTGTTATATGAAACGGTGAATCAATTTCTACTTAGTCCTTAAATTTTCCTCTAAAAATATGATGTAATTAAACTTTAGTTAAAATTATTTAGTGACCTCTTTTCTTATTGGTACCAGAATTTTCAATCATTTATTTCACTCTTTCATCAGATTTTGCTAAAGACATTTGACTAAATACTCAGCACTGACAATGTTATAATTTAGTTATACTGTCCAGAAAGGGCATAGCGTTTTATTTATTCTTTTTTTTTCCCTTCATTTATTTTTTGTTTTGTTTTCCTTAATGTAAAACAGTGGTGCCCCCACTCATCTTGATCGTCTAGGATAGTGATTTCAGGACCGCAGACAGCGACACTATTGAACTTATTTGTACTGTTCTTGTATTTTACATATCTTTTTATTATTCCTGTGGGATTTTATCTTCACAAAATTTGCTTATTTAATACTTTGAGTATGCTGTGGTGCTTACTGTCACGGAATCATTTTCATGACTGATAATTTTAAGAAAGAAAACGTTAGTTGGTTTGGCTGTAGCTCACGAGATAGAGGAACTCATGTATCAATGGGACGTGTGGTGTTGGATCAGTAGCTTCTCCGGTCTGAGTGAAAATTACCTTTGGACAAGATATTGAGCCCTGAGCTTCTCCCGATGCGTTCATTGGAGTGTGACTGTTAGAAATGTCTTAGCGCAAGAAAAAAATGAATAAATGTGTGAGTGAAACATGCTGGACAAGGCGTTTGAGTGTTAAAACAGGTGTTTTTTAAGCGTTTTGTAGAAACCAGTATATTTACCATTCACACTACATTTGGAGCTAATTTATATTGAAGTGAGGAATCAACAGCGTTGAAGAAAACTTTTGTTGTTTGTTTGTGGGTTGTTGTTGTTGTTTTTTTTTTAATTTAATTTACGTTTCCCGTGATAAACATCTTTGATTGCAAGTCTTCTATTAAGGATTGCCTGACGGTAGTGTTCTGCAGTTTTGTTTTTTGAACTCTTAGGGCCGCTGTTGACCAGAGTGCTGATGGCTGACAGTAGGGTTGCAACAGCAGCGTATCTCACATAAACGACGACATAACGAGCACGGGGTACGACGAGAAAGAGCGGATATTCTAGATGCGCAGAATATCTGATGACAAAGACGACATTTATTTTTTATTTTTTTTCCGTTGTTCTGGGAGGAATATACCGCTAAAAGATTTTTGTGTCTACCAGGAATTGATTTCACTTAATGGAATATATTTTCGCGTTGTGGAGCCTCGTTGATAAAATACTAGGATAGAACAATGAAAGGGCCTGCGCTGTTGTTTTTTGCTCTCCTTTCCTTTGGCTCGGTAACTGGACAAGTCAGCTATACAATACCGGAGGAAATGACTAAAGGATCGTTAGTTGGTAATATAGCACAGGATTTGGGTTTACAAATCAAACGTTTAATATCAGGTAAAGCTCGGATTTATATCCGAGACAGCGACCAGTACGTCGAGCTGAACAGAGAAAGAGGAGTCCTCCTCGTTAAAGAAAGGATCGACAGAGAGGCGCTGTGCAGACGGACGACACCGTGTGCTCTACATTTTCAGATCATTTTGGAGAATCCGATGGAATTTTATACGGTTACAGTGCAGATCACCGATATCAATGATAATGCACCCACCTTTGAGAAAACAGAGATGGAGTTTAAAATTAGTGAGTCGGCGGTAACTGGGGCAAAATTTGTTCTGAAAAGGGCTGTGGATGTTGATGTTGGCACCAATGATCTTCAAAGGTACGAACTAAAACCAACTGACAATTTTGTTCTGAAAATGCATAATAATGCTGATGAAAATAAAAACGTTGAGATGGTACTGCAGAAACCTTTGGACAGAGAGAAAAAAGAGCAGATATCCCTCGTGCTAACAGCTGTAGATGGAGGAGAGCCACAGATGTCAGGAACAATGCAGATTCTCATTACAGTTTTAGACGTTAATGATAATGCGCCGGTTTTTACACAGCAAACCTACAAAGCTACAGTCACTGAGAATTCACCTAAAGGAACAGTTGTTGCTACTGTTACAGCGTCAGACGCAGATCAAGGCTCTAACAGTAAAGTAACGTATTCAATCACAAATACTTTAGATAATATCAGGGATGTCTTTAAGATAAACCAAGAGAATGGCGAAGTGACTTTAATTGGGAATATTGACTTTGAGGAGTCACGAAATTTTCAAATAAATTTACTTGCTAGTGATGATGGAGGACTAACAGACTCTTCTAGGGTTATTGTTGATGTGTTCGATGTCAATGACAACAAACCTGAAATTAGCATAATGACGAAGGCGACCGTGATTTCAGAGGATGCTAAACTCAATACAGTCGTTATGATGATAAATATCGAAGATAAGGACTCGGGAGAAAACGGAAAAGTTTATTGTTCAGTAAGCGAAAACATACCATTCATGCTAAAAAAATCTACAAATAATTTCTATAATTTAATAACAGACAGTGATTTAGACAGAGAGATATCCTCTAATTTTAACATCACTGTGACCTGCTCTGATGAGGGAGTGCCCTCCCTCTCCACCAGTGTCACTCTAACCTTACAAATCTCAGACGTTAATGATAACGCACCTGTCTTTGAGAGGAGCTCATATGAGGCCTATATTGTAGAAAACAATACACCTGGTCTCTCTATATTTACAGTCAAAGCCACAGACGCTGACTGGAACCAGAATGCCCGTGTTTCTTACATACTGGAGGACTCCTCCGTTAACGGAGTGCCAGTCTCCTCATATGTGTCCGTTAGTGCAGATAGTGGAGTCATCCATGCAGTGCGCTCTTTTGACTACGAGCAGATCAAAGATTTCCACTTCCGCGTAAAAGCGCAGGATGGAGGCTCTCCTCCACTCAGCAGCAACGTGACTGTGAAAATAATGATCCAAGACCAGAACGACAACCCCCCTCAGGTTCTGTACCCAGTCCAGACTGGTGGATCTCTGGTGGCTGAAATGGTGCCTCGTTCAGCAGATGTGGGCTATCTGGTGACTAAAGTGGTGGCTGTTGATGTGGACTCTGGACAGAATGCCTGGCTCTCATATAAACTGCAGAAAGCCACAGACAGGGCGCTGTTTGAAGTGGGCTTACAGAATGGAGAAATCAGAACTATCCGCCAAGTCACTGATAAAGATGCTGTCAAACAAAGACTGACTGTTATAGTGGAGGACAACGGGCAGCCCTCTCGTTCAGCTACAGTCATTGTTAACGTGGTGGTGGCGGACAGCTTCCCTGAAGTGCTGTCGGAGTTCACTGAGTTGACCCACGACAAGGAGTACAATGACAATCTTACTTTTTACTTAGTCTTGGCTCTGGCTGTAGTTTCCTTCCTCTTCATCACGTGTTTAGTGGTTATTATATCAGTCAAAATCTACAGGTGGAGACAGTCTCGCATCCTGTATCACTCCAACCTGCCTGTCATTCCATATTATCCACCACGTTACTCAGACACTTTGGGGACAGGGACTCTGCCACATGTGTACAATTACGAGGTGTGCAGGACGACTGACTCCAGAAAGAGTGACTGTAAGTTCGGCAGAGCTGGTAGTCAGAACGTGCTGATAATGGACCCCAGTTCTACAGGAACGATGCAGCGGATACAGAATGAAAAGAGCATCCTGGATGAACCAGACTCTCCTCTAGAGGTCAGTTATAAATCTGGTTTCACGGCATGTTAAGGTATTTTAAAAGATCATAGATTATATATAATATACATTTTCAATCATTGATGGTTTAAGATAACTGCAAAGGTACATTGCCTATTTATTTATTAATTCAGTGCATTAAACATTGAGCACATTTTCAGTGGGCAATCTGGTTTTCCCTGAAAGAGTTTTTCTAATGCAGCTGTTACGATTTCCATATAAAATATTGTTACATTATCTCTTTAAAAACTTCTGACTGAGAAATTTCATTAGTCCCTTCATCGGCAACAATGTTTCATGCACCGATTTCTTGCTCTTCCGTGACAACAGGCTGAATCATCACCTCACTTTTTTTAAGTAATCACTTCAATGTCTTAATAGATAGTACGGTTTCCCCAAAGAACAGAATTAGTTTTGCCTGATTTTGCACATTCATTATCTCCTCACGAATGCACGGTAAATCATTTTATAAATCATTCCCATCGATTGGCACGTCATCATTTTAGCACCACGAACAGCGATATTATTAAACTTTCTTTTGTCCTTCCCATGCCCAATTATATTTTAGTGAGTTACTTATACATTTTAACGTACGTTTATTCTTGTTGTAGTTTTTTGTGAAAATGTACTTCTTGCAGTAATTGACAGGGTGTTTTGACTGATTTTTTGATTATAAAGGAGAAAAAAAGAACAAAATAGAAATACATTTGAACCGTAAACTGTGTTGTAGTGTGCAATCGGCGATTACAACGTGGATTGTGTTGTTTCTCTCCAGCTCTCTCTGTCTCTGTCTCTCTCTTTCTTTCTCTCTCTCCCTCACTCTCTCGCTCTCTCGCTTCCTTTCTTGTATTATTTACTTAAAGTCTTACTTGTTACACTTCGCTAACAGCAAGTCTTTTGAACAGTGTAATTTAGGGAGCTGTTGTGCAGTTTTCTGTTATGAACTCTTAGGGCCGCTGTTGACCAGAATTTTGACGGATGGGAGCAGGGTTATAGCAGCTGAGTACCTCCCATATACGCCCGCATAACGAGGACGGGGTATTACGAGAACGACCAGGCATTCTCGATCCGCAGAATTTCAGATTAAAAATATGACGATTTAAGACTATTCGATGTACAGAGGACTATAAAGCTACAAGACTGACGTCTGACTTTGGAACTCCTTTCACTCAGCTGGATGCATGTTCGCGTTGTGGAGCATCGTTGATAAAATACTAGGGTAGGACAATGAAAGGGCCTGCGCTGTTGTTTTTTGCTCTCCTTTCCTTTGGCTCGGTAACTGGACAAGTCAGCTATACAATACCGGAGGAAATGACTAAAGGATCGTTAGTTGGTAATATAGCACAGGATTTGGGTTTACAAATCAATCGTTTAATATCAGGTAAAGCTCGAATTTATACCCGAGACAGCGACCAGTACGTCGAGCTGAACAGAGAAAGAGGAGTCCTCCTCGTTAAAAAAAGGATCGACAGAGAGGCGCTGTGCAGACGGACTACACCGTGTGCTCTACATTTTCAGATCATTTTGGAGAATCCGATGGAATTTTATACGGTTACAGTGCAGATCACAGATATCAATGATAATGCACCAACCTTTGAAGAAGCTGATATTGAATTTAAAATTAGTGAGTCTGCGGTAATTGGTGCAAAATTTGTTCTGGAAAGGGCTGTGGATCTTGATGTTGGCACCAATGATCTTCAAAGGTACGAAATAAAACCAACTGACAATTTCGTTCTTAAAATGCATAATAATGCTGATGGAAATAAAAATGTTGAGATGGTACTGCAGAAACCTTTAGACAGAGAGAAACAAGAGCAGATATCCCTCGTGCTAACAGCTATAGATGGAGGAGAGCCACAGATGTCAGGAACAATGCAGATTGTCATTACAGTTTTAGACGTTAATGATAATGCGCCGGTTTTTACACAGCAAACTTACAAAGCTACAGTCACTGAGAATTCACCTAAAGGAACAGTTGTTGCTACTGTTACAGCGTCAGACGCAGACCAAGGTTCGAACAGTAAAATAACATATTCAATCACAAACAAAGTGGATGACGTCAGGAAAGTCTTTAACATAAACAAGGAGAACGGCGAAGTGACTTTAATTGGGAATACTGACTTCGAGGATTCACGAGGTTTTCAGTTAAGTTTACGTGCTAGTGATGTTGGAGGACTAACAGATTCCTGTAAACTGATTGTTGATGTTCTGGATTTAAATGACAACAAACCTGAAATCAACATAATGTCTAAGTCGACTGTGATTTCAGAGGATGCTAAACTCAATACAGTTGTTACAATGATAAACGTTGAAGACAGGGACACTGGAGAAAGAGGGAATGTTCAATGTTCAGTTAGTGATAGTGTACCTTTCATTTTGAAATCATCAACAAATCACTTCTATACCTTAGTAACAGACAGTGATTTAGACAGAGAGAGAGCCTCTGAGTATAACATCACTGTGACCTGCTCTGATGAGGGAGTGCCCTCCCTCTCCAGCAGCGTCACTCTCACCTTACAGATCTCAGACGTTAATGATAACGCACCTGTCTTTGAGAGGAGCTCATATGAGGCCTACATTGTAGAAAACAACACACCGGGCCTCTCTATATTTACAGTCAAAGCCACAGACGCTGACTGGAACCAGAACGCCCGTGTTTCTTACATACTGGAGGACTCCTCCGTCAACGGAGTGCCAGTCTCTTCATATGTGTCCGTTAGTGCTGATAGTGGAGTCATCCATGCAGTGCGCTCTTTTGACTACGAGCAGATCAAAGATTTCCACTTCCGCGTGAAAGCGCAGGATGGTGGCTCTCCTCCACTCAGCAGCAACGTGACTGTGAAAATAATGATCCAAGACCAGAACGACAACCCCCCTCAGGTTCTGTACCCAGTCCAGACTGGTGGCTCTCTGGTGGCTGAAATGGTGCCTCGTTCAGCAGATGTGGGCTATCTGGTGACTAAAGTGGTGGCTGTTGATGTGGACTCTGGACAGAATGCCTGGCTCTCCTATAAACTGCAGAAAGCCACAGACAGGGCGCTGTTTGAAGTGGGCTTACAGAATGGAGAAATCAGAACTATCCGCCAAGTCACTGATAAAGATGCTGTCAAGCAAAGACTGACTGTTATAGTGGAGGACAACGGACAGCCTTCCCGTTCAGCTACAGTGGTTGTTAACGTGGCAGTAGCGGACAGCTTCCCTGAAGTGCTGTCGGAGTTCACTGAGTTGACCCACGACAAGGAGTACAATGACAACCTGACTTTTTACTTAGTCTTGGCTCTGGCTGTAGTTTCCTTCCTCTTCATCACGTGTTTAGTGGTTATTATATCAGTCAAAATCTACAGGTGGAGACAGTCTCGCATCCTGTATCACTCCAACCTGCCTGTCATTCCATATTATCCACCACGTTACTCAGACACTTTGGGGACAGGGACTCTTCCACATGTGTACAATTACGAGGTGTGCAGGACGACTGACTCCAGAAAGAGTGACTGTAAGTTCGGCAGAGCTGGTAGTCAGAACGTGCTGATAATGGACCCCAGTTCTACAGGAACGATGCAGCGGATACAGAGTGAAAAGAGCATCTTGGATGAATCAGACTCTCCTCTTGAGGTTAGACTGCCCTTAAATGTTTTCTACATCATCATACAAATATCAGATTGCCTTCAAGCCTTATAGATCATATATAATACAATTAAAATAACGTTATCGTCCATATGATCTCAAATTTGTATTTCCAGTGGCTTATATTTCCACTTAAACAAACTGTTATTTATTAATATTTGGAATTTTTTTCGTTTCATATTTTACATTTTAGGAATGACAAATACCGACCTCATGTAAATTACATGTTGACTTTGCATATTTCGTGTAGGTGTTTTCCAGTTCAGTACTCACTTCTCTGTACATGTATATGTTCCGTTACTTTGGGAATTGTCAGTAATCTCTTATTGTGATTCAATCTAGCTTTTTTGTTGAGGAGATCAATATTTCATG
The DNA here is from genome assembly GCF_965226115.1 of Aulonocara stuartgranti. Classification (NCBI taxonomy): domain Eukaryota; kingdom Metazoa; phylum Chordata; class Actinopteri; order Cichliformes; family Cichlidae; genus Aulonocara; species Aulonocara stuartgranti. The sequence continues at coordinate 31,826,017 of NC_138940.1, forward strand.
TCCACTCATTTTATAGATTTTGTTTTAATTGTTGCAAATAAATGCCCCTCATCTGACAGGATTTCTTTCGTGGTGCCTGCCTCACTGACGTAGAGGCAAGCGCCACAAATCTGGCGTTGTCCATTTCAGAACGCTGGACAGCAACTTAAGTCCATCGCCATCTATTTACCCCGTTAGTGTTTCCCCATTGTGTCCTGAGTTTTGTTTCAATGTGATTTAGGACTGAACAAATGTTTTCTGAACATTATAACCGCTTTAGCCTATCAGGTGTTTCATTCAATGCTCTCTCAAATCTTCATAGTTTTAATTTTTTACATATATATATATGTGTGTGTGTGTGTGTGTGTGTGTGTGTGTGTGTGTGTGTGTGTGTGTGTGTGTGTGTGTGTGAGAGAGAGAGAGAGAGAGAGAGAGACTGAGCAGCCCAAGGTTAAAGTTACTTTAAAAATGTCTCTAAACCAACCTTCCAGAGGCGTGAATATGATCCGTATTATTTGGTAATGGATTTCCGTGTGCGTTTTCAGTATAAATATTACCATTTGACTTGGTATTTTTGTGACTTATTTTAAAAAGAAAAAACCTTCATGTTGGCTGTCTGCAGTTTTCTAAGGTGAACTCTTAGGGCCGCTGTTGACTAAATTGTCAACAGCCGAGTAGGGTTATAACAGCAACTCCCTCGTAACGTCGGTATAGCGAAGAAAGAACAGAACGACAAAGGACGGCCTCGAGATATACACAGTATTTGGATGCAAAGGACATCGACCGTTTTAGTACATTTTCTCATGTGTGGATGATAAACGTGCGAAATTGAAGTTTGACGTTTAAAGCGTGATTTGTAGGATATTATCACAGTGAACATCCATTGGCAAAATCGCATAAAACAATGGCAAGGCAAGTACTCCTGTTTATCTCTCTTCTCGCCGTCGGCTCGGTGCTCGGACAAGTGAGCTATACAATACCAGAGGAAATGACTAAAGGATCGTTAGTTGGTAATATAGCACAAGACTTGGGTTTACAAATCAAACGGTTGACTTCAGGTAAGGCTCGGATTTATGCTCGAGACACCGATCAGTACGTCGAGCTGAACAGAGAAAGAGGAGTCCTCCTCGTTAAAGAAAGGATCGACAGAGAGGCGCTGTGCAAACAGACGACACCGTGTGCTCTACATTTTCAGATCATTTTGGAGAATCCGATGGAATTTTATACGGTTACAGTGCAGATCACAGATATCAATGACAATGCACCTACTTTTAAAAAAACTAAAATCATTTTCAAAATTAGCGAAACGGCGCTCATCGGGGCAAAATTTGTTCTGGAAAGGGCTGTGGATCTGGATGTTGAAATGAATAGTGTTCAGTCATATGAGTTAAAACCAAGTGACAATTTTGCTCTCAAACTGCACAGCAACTCTGATGGAAATAAAGATGTTGAGATCGTACTACAGAAACCTTTGGACAGAGAGAAACAAGAGCAGATATCCCTCGTGTTAACAGCTGTAGATGGAGGGGAGCCACAGATGTCAGGAACAATGCAGATTCTCATTACAGTTTTAGACGCTAATGATAATGCTCCGGTTTTTACGCAGCAAACATACAAAGCTACAGTCACTGAGAATTCACCTAAAGGAACAGTTGTTGCTACTGTTACAGCGTCAGACGCAGACCAAGGTTCGAACAGTAAAATAACATATTCAATCACAAATGCAGCAGATGATGACACCAGAATATTTGAGATTAATGAGGAAAACGGGAATGTTGTATTAATTGGAATAATTGACTATGAAAAGTCAAGAAACTATCAAATAAATTTACTTGCTAGTGATGAGGGTGGACTCACGGATTCGTGCAAATTAATTGTCGATGTGCAAGATGTAAACGACAACAAACCTGAAATCAACATAATGTCGAAGTCAGCTGTGATATCAGAGGATGCTAATCCCAACACAGTAGTTACGATGATAAACATTGAAGACAAGGACTCGGGGGAAAACGGAAAAGTGCAGTGTTTTATGAGTGATAACGTACCTTTCGAATTAAGAGCATCTTCAAATAATTTCTATACCTTAGTAACAGACAGTGATTTAGACAGAGAGAAAGCCTCTGAGTATAACATAACTGTGACCTGCTCTGATGAGGGAGTGCCCTCCCTCTCCAGCAGCGTCAATCTCACCTTACAGATCTCAGACGTTAATGACAACGCACCTGTCTTTGAGAGGAGCTCATATGAGGCCTACATTGTAGAAAACAATACGCCAGGTCTCTCTATATTCACAGTCAAAGCCACAGACGCTGACTGGAACCAGAACGCCCGTGTTTCTTACATACTGGAGGACTCCTCCGTTAACGGAGTGCCAGTCTCCTCATATGTGTCCGTTAGTGCAGATAGTGGAGTCATCCATGCAGTGCGCTCTTTTGACTACGAGCAGATCAAAGATTTCCACTTCCGCGTAAAAGCGCAGGATGGAGGATCTCCTCCACTCAGCAGCAATGTGACTGTGAAAATAATGATCCAGGACCAGAACGACAACCCCCCTCAGGTTCTGTACCCAGTCCAGACTGGTGGCTCTCTGGTGGCTGAAATGGTGCCTCGTTCAGCAGATGTGGGCTATCTGGTGACTAAAGTGGTGGCGGTTGATGTGGACTCTGGACAGAACGCCTGGCTCTCCTATAAACTGCAGAAAGCCACAGACAGGGCGCTGTTTGAAGTGGGCTTACAGAATGGAGAAATCAGAACTATCCGCCAAGTCACTGATAAAGATGCTGTCAAACAAAGACTGACTGTTATAGTGGAGGACAACGGGCAGCCCTCTCGTTCAGCTACAGTCATTGTTAACGTGGCGGTGGCGGACAGCTTCCCTGAAGTGCTGTCGGAGTTCACTGAGTTGACCCACGACAAGGAGTACAATGACAACCTGACTTTTTACTTAGTCTTGGCTCTGGCTGTAGTTTCCTTCCTCTTCATCACGTGTTTAGTGGTTATTATATCAGTCAAAATCTACAGGTGGAGACAGTCTCGCATCCTGTATCACTCCAACCTGCCTGTCATTCCATATTATCCACCACGTTACTCAGACACTTTGGGGACAGGGACTCTGCCCCATGTGTACAATTACGAGGTGTGCAGGACGACTGACTCCAGAAAGAGTGACTGTAAGTTCGGCAGAGCTGGTAGTCAGAACGTGCTGATAATGGACCCCAGTGCTACAGGAACGATGCAGCGGATACAGAGTGAAAAGAGCATCCTGGATGAACCAGACTCTCCTCTTGAGGTTAGTCCTTCTGTTGTAAAAAAAAAACAAAAAAAAAAAACATAAAAATGTGTTTTTTAAGCTTTACAATTAAAATTAAAATAATATAAAATGTTAGTTAAAATTTGCGCATCAACGTTCAATACTGTCGTAGTGATCATTTTCAGCACCACAGACAGCGGAAATAAGAACCTTTCTGCCTGAACCCCAAACATGCAGAATTTATTTCATTTCTTTATGATTTCCTTCCCTAGGGAACAATGGCGCACTAGTATGTACTTATATATGTACTTATTTTAAGTGTTTATGTTTTTGATTTTTTTTTTCTCTCTTTCTTTTTTCTTTTATTTCTCTTTTTTGGTCGTGGTGGTGCCGTTCTGACTACTATCCGACATCTAAAAAAAACAAATAGCTTGAAGACCAGAGGGTTTTTTATTTGTTTTTAAATTTTAAACGTAGTCACTGCGTTTTCCCTTCTGTTTTTCTTTTTTAAACAATTTCAGTATTTTTTTTTTAATTGTCTTCGACGAGTTGGGTTTAGCAGTACTATTTTTTGTCTGTTTGCTTGTTTTTCAAACCTCAAATATTTGTTTAACCTTGCACTGATTTTCTTGTCATAAATCAGTGTAGTGTAGTGTCATGTTTTGTACTCCTAGAGACGCTGTTGGCTAGTCTGTGGTAGTTTTGCTGCTGATTACAGCAGCACCTCCCAGATAATTTAGATCGGAGGAAGTATTGTCGACACAGTAGACATTTCAGGTTTCCGAGAATAATATAGCCTACACGGACATTTTAGCAGTCGGTTTTTTTGATCGACCTTTATTGTGTGGCTTTTTCATTTTTACTCCGGCTGTGTGTGGAATTTAGCTCTTTTTCTCGATTGCTTTGATTCGTCATGATATTACAAAGCCGTTGGACCGAAACAATGAAATGGCAAGTGATACTGTTTTTCTCAATGCTCTCTCTCTGTTATGTGTTCGGGCAGGTAAGCTATTCTGTTCCAGAAGAAATGTCAAAAGGCTCGTTAGTCGGTAAGATAGCACAAGATTTAGGTTTGGACCTAAAACGGTTGAAAACGGGAAAAGCTCGCTTGCATGTTGGAAACAGCGCTGAATACATTGAGCTGAATAAAGAAAGGGGGGTGCTTCTTATCAAGGAGAGAATCGACAGGGAGGCTTTATGCAAACAAACGACTCCCTGTGCTTTACACTTTCAAATGATTTTGGCAAATCCTATCGAGTTCTACCGTGTTACTGTAGAAATAACAGATATAAACGACAACGCCCCTATATTCAAAATGAAAGATATGGTATTTGAAATAAGCGAGTCGGCTGTAAAGGGGTCAAAATTTATATTAGAGAAAGCACTGGATTCTGACGTTGGAATAAATGGGCTTAAAAGCTACTCCCTTAACCCAACAGATAATTTTGCTTTGAAACTCAACGACAACACTGATGGGGGGAAAGAAGTAGAGATGGTTTTGGAAAAACCTCTTGATCGAGAGAAAGAGGAGCAACTGACTCTTACACTAACAGCCGTCGACGGAGGTGAACCTCAGCTCTCGGGGACAGTGCAAATTCATGTAACTATATTAGACGCCAATGACAACGCACCTGTTTTTACACAGTCAACGTACAAAAGTAGTTTAATGGAAAATTCTCCAAGAGGAACTCAACTGATTACTGTTACAGCCACCGATAAAGATGAAGGAACAAATGGTTTCGTAACATATTCGATATCAAATAACATTGATGGAATTTTTGATTTATTTGAAATACATGAGACAAGCGGGGAAGTGCGATTGATCGGAAATGTAGATTATGAAACATCGAAACATTATCAGCTCAATATTAAAGCCAAAGATCAGGGTGGACTCAGTGACTCGTGTAAAATTATTTTTGATATTACTGATGTAAATGATAATAGCCCAATAATAGATTTAATGTCGACTACTCAATCGGTTCCAGAAGATTCCACCTTAAAAACCGTTGTTGCAGTTATGAACGTGCATGATGCTGATTCAGACGATAATGGAGTAGTTAAATGTTTCCTAAATGACAATGTACCTTTTAATATTGAGAGTACATCAAATAGCTTCTACAGCATTATAACAGACAGTGATTTAGACAGAGAGAGAGCATCCGAATATAACATCACTGTGACCTGCTCTGATGAGGGAGTGCCCTCCCTCTCCAGCAGTGTCACTCTCACCTTACAAATCTCAGACGTTAATGATAACGCACCTGTCTTTGAGAGGAGCTCATATGAGGCCTACATTGTAGAAAACAACACACCAGGTCTCTCTATATTCACAGTCAAAGCCACAGACGCTGACTGGAACCAGAACGCCCGTGTTTCTTACATACTTGAGGACTCCTCCGTTAACGGAGTGCCAGTCTCCTCGTATGTGTCCGTTAGTGCTGATAGTGGAGTCATCCATGCAGTGCGCTCTTTTGACTACGAGCAGATCAAAGATTTCCACTTCCGCGTAAAAGCGCAGGATGGAGGTTCTCCTCCACTCAGCAGCAACGTGACTGTGAAAATAATGATCCAAGACCAGAACGACAACCCTCCTCAGGTTCTGTACCCAGTCCAGACTGGTGGCTCTCTGGTGGCTGAAATGGTGCCTCGTTCAGCAGATGTGGGCTATCTGGTGACGAAAGTGGTGGCTGTTGATGTGGACTCTGGACAGAATGCCTGGCTCTCCTATAAACTGCAGAAAGCCACAGACAGGGCGCTGTTTGAAGTGGGCTTACAGAATGGAGAAATCAGAACTATCCGCCAAGTCACTGATAAAGATGCTGTCAAACAAAGACTGACTGTCATAGTGGAGGACAACGGGCAGCCCTCTCGTTCAGCTACAGTCGTTGTTAACGTGGCGGTGGCGGACAGCTTCCCTGAAGTGCTGTCGGAGTTCACTGAGTTGACACACGACAAGGAGTACAATGACAACCTGACTTTTTACTTAGTCTTGGCTCTGGCTGTAGTTTCCTTCCTCTTCATCACGTGTTTAGTGGTTATTATATCAGTCAAAATCTACAGGTGGAGACAGTCTCGCATCCTGTATCACTCCAACCTGCCTGTCATTCCATATTATCCACCACGTTACTCAGACACTTTGGGGACAGGGACTCTTCCACATGTGTACAATTACGAGGTGTGCAGGACGACTGACTCCAGAAAGAGTGACTGTAAGTTCGGCAGAGCTGGTAGTCAGAACGTGCTGATAATGGACCCCAGTTCTACAGGAACGATGCAGCGGAGACAGAGTGAAAAGAGCATCCTGGATGAACCAGACTCTCCTCTTGAGGTCAGTTAACTGCTGTTGTGAACGGCTTTCATGCGGTGATATTATTGTAATACATGCAACTTTCCTGCTTATAGGATGGAGATAACTACAGCACATTTGAAATTGTACATCACTATTTCAAAATATCTTGTTTCAATTATAATCTGATCGTTTATTACTGATTTCAGCACCACGGATAGAGACAGCATTTGTCCCTCCTCGCATTTCTCTTTAAAATAGATTTAATACTTGCTCCATCTTTTGTTCCTTTGTTTGTTACATATATCAAAAGATGTCTTCTATATATTTGTTTGAGTTTTTTAGTTCGTCAGTACAGGCCTCTAGATATTTAGCTTCTAAGGTGTTTTTTCATAACATTTTTATGAAATATATTAAGTTAAATAATTTTATTGTTCTTGTAGTTCTGCTCTATGGACTCAATGGGCCGCTGTTGGTCAACGTGTTGCAATCCTGTAGACAGGATTTGAAGCAGATCCTCCCATTTCATGTCCGTATTTTAGAGAAAGGAAGGGAGACAAAGCACTGTTCACTGACCGGGAATCTTTTAGATGGATACAGTGATCTGATGGACTATTATTTCACTGTTTGGGAGTGATATATGTTCCTTTATCTATATCTTTTCGTGTGGAAACATTATTTTTTTGTCGTGATTCCCTTTGCAAAAGATGTTCTGTGGTGCAGCGTATATTTTGAACAGAACAATGAGACGGCAAGTACTGTTTTTTATCTCGATCTTCTATATAGGTTTTGTTGTCGGTCAAGTGAGCTACTCTATTCCGGAGGAAATGCCAAAGGGGTCTGTTGTCGGAAATATAGCTCGAGATTTGGGCATAGATGTGAGGAGACTAAAGTCAGGTAAATCTCGTATATTTACGAGCGACAGCGCAGAATACATCGAGCTGAGTAGGGAGAGAGGAGTCCTCCTCCTCAAAGAGAGAATCGACAGAGAGTCACTCTGCAGACAGACGACGCCTTGTGCTTTGCATTTGCAGATTATTCTAGAAAACCCAATGGAGCTTTTTCGAATAACGGTCGAAATCACTGATATAAACGATAACAGTCCAAGTTTTAAAAACGATGAGAAACGTTTTGAAATAAGCGAATCCGCAGTTACAGGATCGAAATTCGTGTTAGAAAGAGCGGTCGATGCAGATATTGGAATAAATGGCCTGAAAAATTATAGCCTGAGACCTACGGATAACTTTGTTCTGAAAATCGAAAATCAGGCTGATGGACAGAAAAAGGTTGAAATGGTTTTACAAAAGCCGCTAGATCGAGAAAAGGAGGAACAGATATCATTGTTGTTAAACGCCGTAGACGGAGGGGATCCTCAAATGTCGGGTACGGTGAAGATTTATGTGACCGTACTCGATGCAAATGACAACGCTCCGGTTTTCACGAAGTCGGTTTACAAGGCGACTATAGCCGAAAACTCTCAGAAAGGAACAACAGTGACAACAGTGAGCGCTTCTGATGCAGATAAAGGGACAAATGGGGATGTTTCTTATTTAGTATCAGCTACAATGGATAGTGTATCTGACATATTTACAGTAAATCAAAATGGTGAAGTAATATTAGTTGGTGAAGTTGACTTTGAAAAAGCCAAGTATTACCAAATTGATATTGAGGCCAAAGACAGTGGTGGTCTTTCTGATTCCAGTAAGGTTATAGTTGACGTTATTGACATTAATGATAATGAGCCTGTAATCAGTATACTTTCGAAATCAGATTCTATTCCTGAAAACTCTCCCCATAATACAGTTATACTTATGTTCAGTGTCTATGACTCAGATTCAAGTAATAATGGTCAGGTAAACTGCAGATTAAATAGTAACATACCATTTACTATTACAGCTGCCTCAAATGATTTCTACAGTTTAGTAACAGACAGTGATTTAGACAGAGAGAGAGCCTCTGAGTACAAGATCACTTTGACCTGCTCTGATGAGGGAGTGCTGTCCCTCTCCAGCAGCGTTACTCTAACCTTACACATCTCAGACGTTAATGATAACGTGCCTGTCTTTCAGAGGAGCTCATATGAGGCCTACATTGTAGAAAACAATACGCCAGGTCTCTTGATATTCACAGTCAAAGCCACAGACGCTGACTGGAACCAGAATGCCCGTGTTTCTTACATACTGGAGGACTCCTCCGTTAACGGAGTGCCAGTCTCCTCATATGTGTCCGTTAGTGCAGATAGTGGAGTCATCCATGCAGTGCGCTCTTTTGACTACGAGCAGATCAAAGATTTCCACTTCCGCGTAAAAGCGCAGGATGGAGGCTCTCCTCCACTCAGCAGCAACGTGACTGTGAAAATAATGATCCAAGACCAGAACGACAACCCCCCTCAGGTTCTGTACCCAGTCCAGACTGGTGGCTCTCTGGTGGCTGAAATGGTGCCTCGTTCAGCAGATGTGGGCTATCTGGTGACTAAAGTGGTGGCTGTTGATGTGGACTCTGGACAGAATGCCTGGCTCTCCTATAAACTGCAGAAAGCCACAGACAGGGCGCTGTTTGAAGTGGGCTTACAGAATGGAGAAATCAGAACTATCCGCCAAGTCACTGATAAAGATGCTGTCAAACAAAGACTGACTGTTATAGTGGAGGACAACGGGCAGCCCTCTCGTTCAGCTACAGTCATTGTTAACGTGGCGGTGGCGGACAGCTTCCCTGAAGTGCTGTCGGAGTTCACTGAGTTGACGCACGACAAGGAGTACAATGACAACCTGACTTTTTACTTAGTCTTGGCTCTGGCTGTAGTTTCCTTCCTCTTCATCACGTGTTTAGTGGTTATTATATCAGTCAAAATCTACAGGTGGAGACAGTCTCGCATCCTGTATCACTCCAACCTGCCTGTCATTCCATATTATCCACCACGTTACTCAGACACTTTGGGGACAGGAACTCTGCCACATGTGTACAATTACGAGGTGTGCAGGACGACTGACTCCAGAAAGAGTGACTGTAAGTTCGGCAGAGCTGGTAGTCAGAACGTGCTGATAATGGACCCCAGTTCTACAGGAACGATGCAGCGGATACAGAGTGAAAAGAGCATCCTGGATGAACCAGACTCTCCTCTTGAGGTTAGCCTGATGAAATTACAAATGATTTTAAATGCCTGTTATTTTTGCATGCATGGTATTCTGGAGGTTATCAGAGAGCTAGCAATGCACATTTTATTTCTTCCATGACAATTCACTGTTCATTAAACCACTTCTGCACTTTAACAGAATCAGCCTTTCATCCCATAATCTATATGTGTTCCCCCTCTTTTATCTAAACCTAACAAAGTCATCTTAGCCCTAATTTAGTTTTAGTTTAAGTATATGAAAAGAGTCTCCATAATCAGCATCCTGTTCCAGCACTTTTTTCAAGAAAGCAGGATTAATTATTGACAATTATTCAATAATATGTTAACCTTTTAAGTATTTGGAACATTGTAATTGCAGATTGTGTTTCACTGAAATGTCTACCAGCACTGTTTACATTGCAGTAGAGTGCAACTTTCGGCTCTGAAAGCAACTTTTTAACAACAAGCTTTAGTTAACTATTGAAACAAAACTTAAAACACTATGATCAAAAAATTAAAGCAGGCAGCTTGGAATATGAGAAGCAACAAAATGTCTACTGGTGGTCTTCCCTTTGATACTTTTTAGACTTAAACTATTTATTACAAGCTAATCATCACCTATTCTCCCACTTGGTTTTAATTTTTCTTCCAGAAAACTTATACTTTTCAAGTTGTGTTAAGCAAATAATTACTTTCATCTGAGATCTGTGCAATGCAGTTTTGAAAATTACTACTTATTCTTATTGTTTACTAAAGGAGAAGATTAACTTCATCAAATAATTACCAGTTTATGTCTTGTGCTTCTTCTAAAGCTGTCTCCACCCTGGTGTGTTTTAGCAGTAACTGCATACACATTCATTGATCAGGAAAGCCCTTGAAGTAGAATGATTACTTGCAAAAAATGGCCTTTTTTTCCTTTGTAATCACTACATTTTTTCCATTATCTGTATTTATCATTTTGGAGCCTTACTTCATGGTTAAAGTAATTTTGTATTTGACAGCTTTATCACAAATCACTATCTATACAGGAAGATTTTAAAAGGTGCAAGTGTAACAGGTAAAGAAATACACCCTATCACTTTTGTAATCTTTTTTATAAAGTTCTCTTTACTTCAGATATATATTGTTACTAGATCTTTACCTTATTTTACTGTTCCTTAGAATCTCATGTCATATTACAAGGGAAAGTGTATTGTGTCATTAAAGATGACTTGACATTGTACAATAATCAAAATATACCCTTCAGAATAAGATGTCAAGGCAGGTGGGGAGGTTGTCCTCTGTATTATTTTGTATTTGAGTTATAAGTACCCTAGACAAATATTTTATTATTGTGTAATGAATTAAACTCCTATTTATTTTTTTCACTTTGGACCTGTTAGCTGATGTTGTAATTTTCTGCAGTGCACATGTTTGGACTCTCAGGGCCGCTGTTGACTAGTGTAGAGAATTTCCCTTCATTTGATACGTTAAACACAGAAAGAGACGCACATGCAGCACACAGGCGTAGCTGATAAACACTGGAGATATCCGCGCTGTGGTTTATTTATTTCGAGTTCAAGAAACGCGGACAGAATCAGTTTTCCTCTGGAGTACTATCTATTCGGGAAAACCAGGCGCTTTTGAGTACAGCAGGCTTTTTTCTCCAGCTTTTAACGAAGAGAAAATGTCGGGCAGAACAATGAGATGGCAAGTACTGTTGTTTGTGTCGGTCTCTTCCCTCGGCACAGTTTTCGGGCAGGTCGCTTACTCGATTCCTGAGGAAATGTCAAAAGGCTCTGTAGTTGGTAATATAGCGCAGGATTTAGGTATAAATGTAAAGAGACTAAAATCGGGTAAGGCGCGTATATATACAGAAGACAATGGAAAATACGTCGAGCTGAATAAAGACAGAGGCGTCCTGCTTGTTAGAGAAAGAATTGACAGAGAGACGCTCTGCGGGCAGACGACACCTTGTGCTTTACATCTTCAAATTACACTCGAAGACCCGATTGAATTCTATACCGTTACTGTCGAAATTAACGACATTAACGACAATGCTCCGAGCTTCAAAAAGGATGAAATAAAATTTAGGATTAGTGAGTCGGCTGTGATTGGAGCAAAATTTGTGCTAGAGCGAGCAATGGATCCAGACGTAGGTGTGAACGGATTGCAGAGTTATTCGCTACAACCTACGGACAGTTTTAATCTAAAACTCCAAAATCAGCAAGACGGGAGTAAGAAGGTGGAGATGGTGCTGCAGAAACATCTAGACAGAGAGGCGCAACAGCATCTCTCTTTAATTCTCACAGCTGCTGACGGTGGTGAGCCTCAGCTGTCGGGAACAGTGCGAATAGAAATTTCCGTGCTAGATGCCAACGACAATGCTCCAGTATTTACGCAGGAAGTCTATAAGGTCACTATAATGGAGAACGCTGCAAAGGGTGCAATTTTGTGTACTGTTAGTGCTACAGATGCAGATGAAGGTTCTTATGGGAAGGTTATTTATTCAATAACAAACACGTTAGACGGTGTCCCTGTAATGTTTCACATTGCCGAAGAAAGTGGTGAGGTATCCCTAACTGGAAACCTTGATTATGAAAAGGCACAGCTCTATGAAATACATATACAGGGTAGTGATGATGGGGGGCTAACAGATTCAGCTAAAATTCTTGTTGAAGTAACCGACATAAACGATAATCACCCATCTATTAATATTATGTCTAAAACAAATTCCGTATCGGAAAATTCAAGGCCAGAAACAGTTGTAACAATTTTCAATGTTCAAGATCCCGACTCTGGTGAAAATGGCAAAGTAGCATGTAATATCGAAGGACATGTGCCATTTCTGATCAAATCAACATCTAAAAAGTTCTTTAGCCTAGTTACAGACAGTGATTTAGACAGAGAGAGAGCCTCTAACTATAACATCACTGTGACCTGCTCTGATGAGGGAGTGCCCTCCCTCTCCAGCAGTGTCACTCTCACCTTACAGATCTCTGACATAAATGACAACGCACCTGTCTTTGAGAGGAGCTCATATGAGGCCTATATTATAGAAAACAACACGCCGGGTCTCTCTATATTCACAGTCAAAGCCACAGACGCTGACTGGAACCAGAATGCCCGTGTTTCTTATATACTGGAGGACTCCTCCGTTAACGGAGTGCCAGTCTCCTCGTATGTGTCCGTTAGTGCTGATAGTGGAGTGATCCATGCAGTGCGCTCTTTTGACTACGAACAGATCAAAGATTTCCACTTCCGCGTAAAAGCGCAGGATGGAGGCTCTCCTCCACTCAGCAGCAACGTGACTGTGAAAATAATGATCCAGGACCAGAACGACAACCCCCCTCAGGTTCTGTACCCAGTCCAGACTGGTGGCTCTCTGGTGGCTGAAATGGTGCCTCGTTCAGCAGATGTGGGCTATCTGGTGACTAAAGTGGTGGCTGTTGATGTGGACTCTGGACAGAATGCCTGGCTCTCCTATAAACTGCAGAAAGCCACAGACAGGGCGCTGTTTGAAGTGGGCTTACAGAATGGAGAAATCAGAACTATCCGCCAAGTCACTGATAAAGATGCTGTCAAACAAAGACTGACTGTTATAGTGGAGGACAACGGGCAGCCCTCTCGTTCAGCTACAGTTGTTGTTAACGTGGCGGTGGCGGACAGCTTCCCTGAAGTGCTGTCGGAGTTCACTGAGTTGACACACGACAAGGATTACAATGACAACCTGACTTTTTACTTAGTCTTGGCTCTGGCTGTAGTTTCCTTCCTCTTCATCACGTGTTTAGTGGTTATTATATCAGTCAAAATCTACAGGTGGAGACAGTCTCGCATCCTGTATCACTCCAACCTGCCTGTCATTCCATATTATCCACCACGTTACTCAGACACTTTGGGGACAGGGACTCTTCCACATGTGTACAATTACGAGGTGTGCAGGACGACTGACTCCAGAAAGAGTGACTGTAAGTTCGGCAGAGCTGGTAGTCAGAACGTGCTGATAATGGACCCCAGTTCTACAGGAACGATGCAGCGGATACAGAGTGAAAAGAGCATCCTGGATGAACCAGACTCTCCTCTAGAGGTTAGCCTCATGAAATGATACGTTTTTTTCTGCCTTTTATGCTTCATGATATTCTGGAGGTAAATAGACAGACATTCCATTAGATGTTAGGAAACTACATCAGTTACAGTTACAATTTTAAACATAACCAGTATCTTTTAGCGTTGATGCGTTGCAAAGTTTTTATCAACTTACATCGCAGTTCAGCACCACAGACAGCGACACCTTAATTTTTCAACTTCAGCATTCCAGAGTCCTTTTCATTAAGACTGGACTTAATTTCTGTAATTCGTGTCAGCTTTAATTTAGGATATATTTATTTTGTAATTGCACAATGTAATTTTTTACTAAGATGTTTCAATATATAATTAAACGATATATGCTGTAAGTTGCAGATATCCTAAAATCTTTAAATTTAGGATACTCGAGGTTTAGATGAGCCTTAATAGCGTGGCTTTACACTGAATTCATTGTTTTTGAGAATGAATTTTGTAATTTGTATTTTTAACTCAAAGGGTCGCTGTTGGCAAGGGTGTTGCGATTTGGCTGGATGTTTTTTATTCCTCTGTGTCTTCCCTTTTGCGTGGAAATATTCGACGTACAGACAGAAAGACTGTTCGGGTTTATAAGAAGCACTGCAAGGAATTCTATACCTGCTTATACCGTTTGATTCTTCTAATTGGAATGCGAACGATTTTTTTTCTGGCTTCATATTCTCTCCATGACAAATGCTTCTTTTTTTTAGTGGAGAAGGAACGGAAATCGGGTCGTGCAGAACAATGAGACGGCAAGTACTGTTGTTTCTCTCAGCCCTATGTCTCAAATACGTGCTCGGGCAGGTCAGCTACTCCATTCCCGAAGAAATGGCCAAAGGCTCTGTAGTTGGAAACATAGCTCATGATTTAGGTTTAGATCTTAAAAGGTTGAAATCAGGTAACGCTCGCGTTTACACGGGCGGCGGTGTAGAATACATCGGGCTGAATAAAGAAAGGGGGGTCCTGCTTGTCCAGCAGCGGATAGACAGAGAGGCTTTATGCGGAGAGACGACGCCTTGTGCCTTACATTTCCAGTTAATTTTGGAAAATCCAATGGAAATGTTTCGGGTAACAGTGGAGGTTACGGACATAAATGATAATACCCCCACTTTTACCAATTCAGAAAAACGTTTCGAAATTAGCGAGTCCGCTGTGATAGGATCGAAATTCGTGTTAGAGAAAGCAGTAGATTCCGACATAGGCATGAATGGTTTACAACAGTACTCACTTGCTCCAAGTGATCATTTTGTATTAAAATTAGAAAGTCAGCCAGACGGAACTAAAAAGGTGGAAATGGTTCTACAGAGGACTTTAGACCGAGAAAAGAAGGATTATTTGTCCCTGCTGTTAACTGCCATGGATGGAGGAGAGCCGCAGATGTCAGGGACAATGCAGATATTTGTCACTGTATTAGATGCGAATGATAATGCACCGACATTTGCCAAACCGTTATATAGAGCAAAACTGCAGGAAAATTCTCCTAAAGGCACCAGTGTTACAACTGTAAGTGCATCTGATAAAGACATCGGTTCAAACGGAGAATTATCATATCTGATATCTACGAGCAAACGTGTTCTATCTGAACTGTTTAATATCAATCCAAAGACTGGTGAAATTATCCTAGTCGGGGAAATAGATTATGAAAAAGCAAACTCTTATCAAATTGATATTGAAGTTGTAGACAGCGGTGGGCTCTCTGATTCAGCGAAAGTGATAGTTGATCTCATTGATGTAAATGACAATAGTCCTCAAATAAACATCGTTTCTAAATCAGAGTCCATATCAGAGAACTCACCAACAAATACTGTAATTGCTATGTTAAGCATAAACGATCCAGATTCCGAGAATAATGGGAATGTTGTGTGTGATATAAATGATAGCATTCCCTTCAAAATACAGACTACTATAAATGGGTTTTATACCCTAGTTATGGAGGTTGCTTTAGACAGAGAAATGGCTTCGCAATATAATATCACTGTGACCTGCTCTGATGAGGGAGTGCCCTCCCTCTCCAGCAGCGTCACTCTCACCTTACAGATCTCAGACGTTAATGATAACGCACCTGTCTTTGAGAGGAGCTCATATGAGGCCTACATTGTAGAAAACAATACACCTGGTCTCTCTATATTCACAGTCAAAGCAACAGACGCTGACTGGAACCAGAACGCCCGTGTTTCTTACATACTGGAGGACTCCTCCGTTAACGGAGTGCCAGTCTCCTCGTATGTGTCCGTTAGTGCTGATAGTGGAGTCATCCATGCAGTGCGCTCTTTTGACTACGAGCAGATCAAAGATTTCCACTTCCTCGTAAAAGCACAGGATGGAGGCTCTCCTCCACTCAGCAGCAACGTGACTGTGAAAATAATGATCCAGGACCAGAACGACAACCCCCCTCAGGTTCTGTACCCAGTCCAGACTGGTGGATCTCTGGTGGCTGAAATGGTGCCTCGTTCAGCAGATGTGGGCTATCTGGTGACGAAAGTGGTGGCTGTTGATGTGGACTCTGGACAGAATTCCTGGCTCTCCTATAAACTGCAGAAAGCCACAGACAGGGCGCTGTTTGAAGTGGGCTTACAGAATGGAGAAATCAGAACTATCCGCCAAGTCACTGATAAAGATACTGTCAAACAGAGACTGACTGTTATAGTGGAGGACAACGGACAGCCTTCTCGTTCAGCTACAGTTGTTGTTAACGTGGCGGTGGCGGACAGCTTCCCTGAAGTGCTGTCGGAGTTCACTGAGTTGACACACGACAAGGAGTACAATGACAACCTGACTTTTTACTTAGTCTTGGCTCTGGCTGTAGTTTCCTTCCTCTTCATCACGTGTTTAGTGGTTATTATATCAGTCAAAATCTACAGGTGGAGACAGTCTCGCATCCTGTACCACTCCAACCTGCCTGTCATTCCATATTATCCACCACGTTACTCAGACACTTTGGGCACAGGGACTCTGCCACATGTTTACAATTACGAGGTGTGCAGGACGACTGACTCCAGAAAGAGTGACTGTAAGTTCGGCAGAGCTGGTAGTCAGAACGTGCTGATAATGGACCCCAGTTCTACAGGAACGATGCAGCGGATACAGAGTGAAAAGAGCATCCTGGATGAACCAGACTCGCCTCTAGAGGTTAGTTATATAATGATCTTGCCAATTTTGAAGCGTAAACTTTTTTTTTCTGTTCCTCATAGTTTTTACTAAGAACCAACTAGCGCTAGTCAAGAGTCAGCACCATGGACAGAGGCACGTTACTTGTTCCATCGCTTTTGACAATGGGTGTCTATCTTAACGTATTGATGTTTTGTCAACATGTGAAGGTATGTTAGTATTTGACGTTTAGTTATTGGTGATGGTGTAAAATTTGAACATAAATCGTTTCGTCTCTTTTTGCCAAGACACGTCGAAAGACTGTAACTCAATATAAACTTGGCGGGGGTGGGGGAGCTATCTATGTCATGTATTTCGCTTTGTTGAATTTGTGACAGTATTTTTAAGTAACTCGTCACATATCATCATGACTTAATAGTTCAGTTCAGTGGTATACGTAAAGAATATAGACTCTGTTATCTGTTCAACTAAAATACTTTATAAGGGAACTAGTATTCTCTAGTGTTGCAGACGTTAACTCTTTTATGGGCTGTGTTATCCTGGTATTTGTAAAAACAATAAGCCTTCGTGCACAACAGGCTTTCCCTTTAGTTTCCCAGGCGTTTTCTGTAGTTCCTAATTATGTACTCGTAGGGCCGCTGTTGGCCAGTGTGTTGATATTTCAGGGCACATTTAAAGAGAAACCTCGCTCGCCATAATGATATCACAGAGAGAAAGACGTCGTGTTCAAACGTCGGAGATCATTTTAACTAGAGCCGTTTTCAACCTTTCTTTAACCGATTCAAATGGTTTCGGAGTGATGTCTGTGTTTTATCACCTGTAAGGGACATTCGGTAATTGTGGATAATAGTTTTTTCCTGCTAATTTTCCAAGGGAACAGTTCGAACAGAACAATGAAATGGCAAGCGCTGTTGTTTTCCTTGGTCTTTTATCTCGGTCCAGTCATCGGCCAAATCAGCTACTCTATTCCCGAGGAGATGCCGAGTGGCTCTTTAGTCGGTAATATTGCCCAAGATTTGGGTTTGGATACAAAACGACTGAAATCTGGAAGAGCTCGCGTTTATACGGGAGACGGTGTGGAATATATTGAGCTAAACGGGGAACGCGGACTTCTTCTAATCAAAGAGAGGATCGACAGAGAAGCGATTTGCAGGCAGACAACACCTTGTGCTTTACATTTTCAGATCATTTTAGAAAACCCTATGGAGTTTTACAGTGTCACAGTCGAGATTATAGACATAAATGACAACCCCCCCACCTTTGAGAAAAGCGAGGTAACCTTTAAAATCAGTGAATCTGCTGTAATCGGAGGAAAATTTGTTCTGGACAGAGCAATTGATCTTGATGTCGGCAAAAATGGTCTTCAGAAATATGAGCTTAAACCTACCGATAATTTTGTACTGAAAGGGGACAGTCAAGGTAGTGGAACGGAAAAGGCTGAAATGATTTTACAGAAGCCTCTTGACAGAGAAAAGGAAGAGTCGATATCACTAGTTCTAACAGCCTTTGATGGCGGAGATCCGCAAATGTCAGGTACAATTCGAATTTTCATCACGGTATTAGATGTTAATGATAATGCGCCTGTCTTCACGCAGTCCACCTACACAGCCACTGTTTTTGAAAACGCCCCGGAAGGGACAGTTGTCACGAGTGTTAGTGCGTCAGATGCAGATCATGGATCAAATGGTAGAATAAAATATTCCATTACAAACAGTTTAGATCAAGCGCATGCCTTGTTTCAGATACATGAAGAAAGCGGAGAAATAAAATTAATTGGAAAAATTGATTATGAAAATGCACGAAATTACCATATTAACATACGTGCAAGTGATGATGGTGGACTTACAGATTCGTGCAAAGTTATCGTTGAAGTGGTGGATATAAACGACAACAAGCCAACGATTAATATAATGTCAAAATCAAATATGATATCTGAACACTCTAAACCTAACACTGTTGTTGCGATGATGAATGTTCAAGACCCAGATTCAAATGAAAACGGTAAAGTCCACTGTTTTATCAATGATAATACACATTTGTCTATTAAGTCAGCATCTAATAATTTCTACAGTTTAGTAACAGACAGTGATTTAGACAGAGAGAGAGCCTCTGAGTATAACATCACTGTGACCTGCTCTGATGAGGGAGTGCCCTCCCTCTCCAGCAGCGTCATTCTCACCTTACAGATCTCAGACGTTAATGATAACGCACCTGTCTTTGAAAGGAGCTCATATGAGGCCTACATTGTAGAAAACAACACACCAGGTCTCTCTATATTCACAGTGAAAGCCACAGATGCTGACTGGAACCAGAATGCCCGTGTTTCTTACATACTGGAGGACTCCTCCGTTAACGGAGTGCCAGTCTCCTCTTATGTGTCCGTTAGTGCTGATAGTGGAGTCATCCATGCAGTGCGCTCTTTTGACTACGAGCAGATCAAAGACTTCCACTTCCGCATAAGAGCACAGGATGGAGGCTCTCCTCCACTCAGCAGCAACGTGACTGTGAAAATAATGATCCAAGACCAGAACGACAACCCCCCTCAGGTTCTGTACCCAGTCCAGACTGGTGGCTCTCTGGTGGCTGAAATGGTGCCTCGTTCAGCAGATGTGGGCTATCTGGTGACTAAAGTGGTGGCTGTTGATGTGGACTCTGGACAGAATGCCTGGCTCTCCTATAAACTGCAGAAAGCCACAGACAGGGCGCTGTTTGAAGTGGGCTTACAGAATGGAGAAATCAGAACTATCCGCCAAGTCACTGATAAAGATGCTGTCAAACAAAGACTGACTGTTATAGTGGAGGACAACGGGCAGCCCTCTCGTTCTGCTACAGTTGTTGTTAATGTGGCGGTGGCGGACAGCTTCCCTGAAGTGCTGTCGGAGTTCACTGAGTTGACCCACGACAAGGAGTACAATGACAACCTGACTTTTTACTTAGTCTTGGCTCTGGCTGTAGTTTCCTTCCTCTTCATCACGTGTTTAGTGGTTATTATATCAGTCAAAATCTACAGGTGGAGACAGTCTCGCATCCTGTATCACTCCAACCTGCCTGTCATTCCATATTATCCACCACGTTACTCAGACACTTTGGGGACAGGGACTCTGCCACATGTGTACAACTACGAGGTGTGCAGGACGACTGACTCCAGAAAGAGTGACTGTAAGTTCGGCAGAGCTGGTAGTCAGAACGTGCTGATAATGGACCCCAGTTCTACAGGAACGATGCAGCGGATACAGAGTGAAAAGAGCATCCTGGATGAACCAGACTCTCCTCTAGAGGTTAGACTTACATGCTGATATTTCATACTTTTGGAATCTTTGCACTGTTTTCGATCTGTCAAGTAACTTATGACTTTTTCAGTATCTAGGTTCATTTGTGCTTTCTTATTTGTTTTGTTACCACATGTCAGTGTCAATCAGTACAGACTCCATGTGCTTGTCTTTGGAGTTTTAGCATTACTACCTGTAGGAGCCATATGTTAGTCTTTCCTTTTTTGGATTAAGAGGGTTGGTTTAAGTTCACACACTGTATTGGTGCACGGTTGTGGGGCGTGACTCATGGGTGTGTATTAGATGATAAATGTTGCACTCACCTGTTCACAGCACCTGCTGTTTGATGAGCAGAAAGGTAGGGTGAGCATTACGGGAAACTTTCTATTGACCGCAGCTTGATGTATAGTTTAATGCACTAGTTGATGCCGTAGTCTGATGTTGCAGTTTGACATAACAATTGGTGTAATATTTTGTCAGTTGCAGTCATGTTTGATTGTGCAGTCTCTGCATTTGTAATACATTTGATCCAATGTACTGAGTTGTGGGTTTGGACAGTACAATGTGGAATAAAAGGAACAAATAGCTCAGAAGTGCATTTTATGTGTTTATTGTTGCGTGTAGTCAGTATCCTCATGTTTAGCCTGCCACGGCCGTTGGTGTTGGAGGAGCCACAACCCCACCAGTGAATATGCTTACATAAAGTCACTAACCTTTGAACCTATTAGGCATTAGGTATGACGCATTAGTTTTAATTATTAAAACACTTAAATGGTTACATTGTCAGTTGTGTAATATAATCTAATCTGTAACAGGTTAGATTATCTAATAGCTTTAAAGTTTTCTAGTAATAATAATAATAATAATAATAATAATAATAATAATAATAGTTGTTGTTTTTGTTTTCTATGAGCATCATCATCATCCTCATTCCAGATTTTGCTGTTTGGTCTGTTGAACAGAAAGGGCCGCTATTGGCCCGAGTATGGCAGCATTCGTCAACGCTGAAAATTGTACCTCCCCTTTAGATTTGCACACTGGTAGACAATGAAACGCACAGTAACCGCCTGTTCTCTTTTATAAGGAATACCGCTTACGGAGATCGAAAACGTATTCTTTTTTCGCTGAAACTGTGTTTGAGATATGGTGGGAATTATTATCATGATTCGTGTGGATTGCAGTTTTATTAAAAGGACACAGGATTATCCCTGCAAAGCAATGAGGCGGCAAGTACTGTTGTTCTTCTTGGTTTTCTTTCTCACCTCGGTGTTCGGGCAGGTCAGTTACTCCATTCCTGAGGAAATGGAGAAAGGGTCTTTAGTGTGTAATGTGGCTCAGGATTTAGGTTTAGACATTAAAAGGCTGAAATCCGGCAGAGCGCGCGTTCATTCTGGAGATAGTGCCGAATATATTGAGCTGAATAGAGACCGTGGTGTCCTCCTTATAAAAGAAAGGATAGACAGAGAAACGCTGTGTGGCGACACGACGCCCTGTGCTTTACTTTTACAGATGATTCTGGAAAATCCGATTGAACTGTTTCGAATAACAATAGAAATCACAGATATTAATGACAATGCTCCCAGCTTTGCATCGAGCGAAAAGCGCTTCGAAATCAGCGAGTCAACCATCATTGGGTCTAAATTTGTGCTGGAGAAAGCCATCGATGCTGACATCGGTACAAATGGTCTCCAGAGCTATTCCCTTAATCCAACAAAAAACTTTGCGCTGAAATTAGAGAACCAAGCGGATGGGAGTAAGAAGGTGGAAATGATTCTACAGAAGCCTCTGGATCGAGAGCAAGAACAACATATATTGTTATTATTAACTGCTCTGGATGGCGGGCAGCCGCGTATGTCAGGTACAATGCAGATCACTGTTAACGTATTGGATGCAAACGACAATGCACCAGTTTTCACTAAGCCAGTATATAAAGCAACAATAACCGAGAATTCACCGGCTGGAACCAGCGTTATAACTGTTAGAGCATCTGACAAAGATGGAGGCTCTAACGGGGAAATATCATACGCAATTTCCAATAGCAAACGTCGTTTATCAGATTTATTTCAGATTGATAGAAAAACTGGAGAGGTTATCGTGATCGGTCAAATAGACTATGAAAAAACGAAGCTCTTCCAAATAGATATAGAAGCTACGGACAATGGTGGGCTCTCTGATTCAAGTAAGATTCTCTTAGATGTTACTGATGTGAATGACAACAGCCCTCAGCTGAAAATACTCTCTAAGTCAGATGCCATTTTAGAAGACTCGCCTGAGAGTACTGTAATTGCAATGCTAAGCGTAAATGACCCTGACTCTGACAGGAATGGAGAGGTGAAGTGTAATATGAATGATGACGTTCCTTTTAAAATACTGAACACCATCAATGGCTTTTACAGTTTGCTGACAGAGGTTGCTTTAGACAGAGAAGTTGCGCCTCATTATAACATCACTGTGACCTGCTCTGATGAGGGAGTGCCCTCCCTCTCCAGCAGCGTCACTCTCACCTTACAGATCTCAGACGTTAATGATAACGCACCTGTCTTTGAGAGGAGCTCATATGAGGCCTACATTGTAGAAAACAACACACCTGGTCTCTCTATATTCACAGTCAAAGCCACAGACACTGACTGGAACCAGAACGCCCGTGTTTCTTACATACTAGAGGACTCCTCCGTTAACGGAGTGCCAGTCTCCTCACTTGTGTCGGTTAGTGCTGATAGTGGAGTCATCCATGCAGTGCGCTCTTTTGACTACGAGCAGATCAAAGATTTCCACTTCCGCGTAAAAGCGCAGGATGGAGGATCTCCTCCACTCAGCAGCAACGTGACTGTGAAAATAATGATCCAGGACCAGAACGACAACCCCCCTCAGGTTCTGTACCCAGTCCAGACTGGTGGATCTCTGGTGGCTGAAATGGTGCCTCGTTCAGCAGATGTGGGCTATCTGGTGACGAAAGTGGTGGCTGTTGATGTGGACTCTGGACAGAATGCCTGGCTCTCCTATAAACTGCAGAAAGCCACAGACAGGGCGCTGTTTGAAGTGGGCTTACAGAATGGAGAAATCAGAACTATCCGCCAAGTCACTGATAAAGATGCTGTCAAACAAAGACTGACTGTTATAGTGGAGGACAACGGGCAGCCTTCTCGTTCAGCTACAGTCATTGTTAACGTGGCGGTGGCGGACAGCTTCCCTGAAGTGCTGTCGGAGTTCACTGAGTTGACCCACGACAAGGAGTACAATGACAACCTGACTTTTTACTTAGTCTTGGCTCTGGCTGTAGTTTCCTTCCTCTTCATCACGTGTTTAGTGGTTATTATATCAGTCAAAATCTACAGGTGGAGACAGTCTCGCATCCTGTATCACTCCAACCTGCCTGTCATTCCATATTATCCACCACGTTACTCAGACACTTTGGGCACAGGGACTCTTCCCCATGTTTACAATTACGAGGTGTGTAGGACGACTGACTCCAGAAAGAGTGACTGTAAGTTCGGCAGAGCTGGTAGTCAGAACGTGCTGATAATGGACCCCAGTTCTACAGGAACGATGCAGCGGATACAGAGTGAAAAGAGCATCCTGGATGAACTAGACTCTCCTCTAGAGGTTAGTTATATAATGATCTAGCCAACTTTGAAATGTTAACTTTTTTACTGTCTGAACCAGACTGTTCTATACAGGTTTGTCATTTGGGTTAAAAAAAAAAAAATTAAAACCTGTGTGCATGCATGAGGTACTATTTTGTGAAAAAACGCGAGTCCGACACTGATTCAGCACCTTGGACAGTGACAAATAGGGCACAGTTCTACGTTGTTCCTTTTTTATGCGCTTCTTTTATATATTTATATGCCTGGAGTAAATTCTTTTTTTCAACAATCTCTCGTTTCCATTCTGTGTGAATGAATTTCTATAGTTACGTTCATTCCATTATCGGTCAAGATGAGAAAACGCCGTTTCTTTTTTCTGTCATCCTCCTCATTTTCATTATAGACGTGCGCTGGCTTTTTTCTACTTCTTTTTTGTCCTTCGTCTTCTACTGTTTGCCTCGTGTACTTTCACATTGTGAACTCATCGCGCCGCTGTTGCACAATCTGTCGAGTTATTGAATTTCTTTAATAACACATCCACCCAGTCAACATCCCGACGAAGCACACTCAGACGTAGAGCACAAGGTTTGGGAATCAGATCAAATTCACGGGCAGCTTAAAACGGATTCCTACTGTAACGGGTGGATTAAAACAGATTCCCTTTTGTCTTTTCTATTCATTTTGTTGGAATTTTAATCGTTAAAAGGAATAAAACAACATAGCCGTGGTGTGACAGCGGTGTCGGACAAAACAATGGAACGGCAAGTACTGATAATCTCCATTCTCTGCCTCAGTTATGTGGTCGGGCAGGTTAGCTATTCAGTTCCAGAAGAAATGGCGAAAGGATCTTTGGTGGGCAATATAGCCCAAGATTTAGGTTTAGATGTCAAACGTCTTAGGTCAGGTAAAGCTCGTCTCTATACCGGAGACAGCGCTCAGTACATCGAGCTGAATAGAGAAAGAGGAGTCCTCCTCATTAAAGAAAAAATAGACCGCGAAGTCCTGTGCAGACAGACAACGCCTTGTGCTTTACATTTTCAAATAACGTTAGAGAGCCCACTGGAATTATTCCCAGTTACGGTTGAAATTACCGATGTTAATGATAATGCTCCAGTTTTCCAAAAGGAGGAGAGAGTGTTTGAAATCAGCGAATCAGCGATCGTCGGCTCTAAGTTTATGCTAGAAAAAGCAATAGACCCAGATATCGGACTGAATGGTCTGCAGAGATACACTCTTAAGCCGAGTGACAATTTTGTTCTTAAATTGCACTCACAAAGTGATGGAAGCAAGAAAGTAGAAATGATTTTACAGAAGCCATTGGACCGAGAGAAACAAGAACATATATCTTTAGTTTTGACTGCGGAAGATGGAGGTGAACCGCAAATGACAGGAACAATGAAAATCTATGTTACCGTATTAGATGCAAACGACAATGCACCTGTTTTTAGTAAACCCGTTTACAAAGCAAGCATTACGGAACACTCTGTTAAGGGAACACTTGTTACTAAGGTCACGGCTTCTGACGCAGACAAAGGCACAAATGGAGAGGTGACCTATGTAATCGGAAATAGCATGGATACAGTTTCAAAGTTATTTCATATTAATAATGAAGGTGATGTGATATTAGATGGTCTGATTGACTACGAAATTGAAAAAACTTATAATATAGACATAGAAGCAATCGATCAAGGTGGACTCTCTGACTCAAGTAAACTAATCATCGATGTAATTGACGTGAATGACAATAGACCCGTTGTAAATATGATTTCAGCGTCAGGCTCAATACCGGAGGACTCAGCCCGCAAGACAGTAATAGCTTTAATGAGCGTAAATGACCCTGATTCTGAAAATAATGGGAAAGTGAATTGCGTGATGAATGACAATATTCCATTTGAAATTAAATTTACATCTAACAATTTCTATAGTTTAGTGACAGACAGTGATTTAGACAGAGAGAGAGCCTCTAACTATAACATCACTGTGATCTGCACTGATGAGGGAGTGCCCTCCCTCTCCAGCAGTGTCACTCTCGCCTTACAGATCTCAGACGTTAATGATAACGCACCTGTCTTTGAGAGGAGCTCATATGAGGCCTACATTGTAGAAAACAACACACCAGGTCTCTCTATATTCACAGTCAAAGCCACAGACGCTGACTGGAACCAGAATGCCCGTGTTTCTTACATACTGGAGGACTCCTCCGTTAACGGAGTGCCAGTCTCCTCGTATGTGTCCGTTAGTGCTGATAGTGGAGTCATCCACGCAGTGTGCTCTTTTGACTACGAGCAGATCAAAGACTTCCACTTCCTCGTAAAAGCGCAGGATGGAGGTTCTCCTCCACTCAGCAGCAACGTGACTGTGAAAATAATGATCCAGGACCAGAACGACAACCCCCCTCAGGTTCTCTACCCAGTCCAGACTGGTGGATCTCTGGTGGCTGAAATGGTGCCTCGTTCAGCAGATGTGGGCTATCTGGTGACGAAAGTGGTGGCTGTTGATGTGGACTCTGGACAGAATGCCTGGCTCTCCTATAAACTGCAGAAAGCCACAGACAGGGCGCTGTTTGAAGTGGGCTTACAGAATGGAGAAATCAGAACTATCCGCCAAGTCACTGATAAAGATGCTGTCAAACAAAGACTGACTGTTATAGTGGAGGACAACGGGCAGCCCTCTCGTTCAGCTACAGTCATCGTTAACGTGGCGGTGGCGGACAGCTTCCCTGAAATGCTGTCGGAGTTCACTGAGTTGACCCACGACAAGGAGTACAATGACAACCTGACTTTTTACTTAGTCTTGGCTCTGGCTGTAGTTTCCTTCCTCTTCATCACGTGTTTATTGGTTATTATATCAGTCAAAATCTACAGGTGGAGACAGTCTCGCATCCTGTATCACTCCAACTTGCCTGTCATTCCATATTATCCACCACGTTACTCAGACACTTTGGGGACAGGAACTCTGCCACATGTGTACAATTACGAGGTGTGCAGGACGACTGACTCCAGAAAGAGTGACTGTAAGTTCGGCAGAGCTGGTAGTCAGAACGTGCTGATAATGGACCCCAGTTCTACAGGAACGATGCAGCGGATACAGAGTGAAAAGAGCATCCTGGATGAACCAGACTCTCCTCTAGAGGTTAGCATTTCTGAATAATACGTTTCTGAATAATCGTTATGTTGCACACTAAAGTGGTTGGAAAGATAAACCTACACTTGTATTTTCTCCCATTATCTTCTTTCAATCATTTTAGCCATTTCATAATTTGAGAAAAGTATTAGAAACCAATTTACATGTTGTAATTTGTGTGCAAAACTAAGCAATATTGCTGTGTTGATCTATATTTACCAGGGTATTCCAAACCCAACTAAGCCATACTTATTTTTCATATTAGTAGTCTTAATATTTTAGGACATTTTAATAGTGTATTGGAATAGTTATTGAAAACGGCATTTTAGGCCTGAAAAAGTCATATCAGTTATAACAAGCTTTCCTGTAAAGATGAGAATGTTACAACACATAAGCCCCATTTCTGTTGCATTTGCTCACCATGTTGTATTCAATCGCTGACAGCGTGTTTATTCTATATCTGTGTACATGAACGTCAATGTCTTCTGTTTTTTGTTTTTGTTTTTTTCGGGAGGGTTCAATCTTGGGGAATTCCCTACACCAACCTTTTTTTCTTGCGATATCTTTAATGCACTTTCAATTGCATTTAACGACATAGAATACCAGTTGACAGTATAAAATCGTTTAACTTTAATATTTTTGAGATCGCTCCAAATGTTTTTTTGGTTTGTTTTTTTTATTCATCTTTTCTCCTGTAGTTTTGTCGTCTGTACTCTGAGGGACGCTGTAGTCTAGCATGTTACTCTGCAAGCGTACGTTGTCAACAGTTCCTCCCCAATCTTACAACCCCAGCGACAGGAGGCACATACTGGATAGAGGACACGACGTTTTAGAGTGGACGGGAAAACATGTCTCGGTTATTGTTTTGTTCTTTGTCGAGGAATATGCATTGACTTTCTGGCGTTCCTTGGGAATAAAGGTTGACGCATTTTATTCAGCAGAAAAAAACGTGTGTTTCTGCCGGTGTCATATTACCGAGGAGAACAATGAAACGGCAAGTACCGTTTTTTGTCTCGTTCCTTTTTGTCAGCTCCGTTTTAGGGCATGTCAGCTACTCCATTAACGAGGAAATGTCAGTGGGTTCCGTAATTGGAAGAATAGCACAAGATTTGGGTTTGGACGTAGAGAAACTAAAATCACGCAAGGCTCGTGTGTTTTTTGGTGATAGCAGAGAATATATTGAGCTAAATAAAGATAGGGGAGTCCTCCTTATCAAAGAAAGAATAGACAGAGAGACGCTCTGTGGTCAGATGATTCCATGTGCTCTACAATTCCAAATTATTTTAGAGAAACCTATTGAATTTTACAGAGTACATGTTGAAATTGTGGATATAAATGATAATGCCCCCCTTTTCGAAAAAGGGGATATTAAATTTAAAATAAGCGAGTCTGCAGTCTTCGGGTCGAAATTTGATTTAGAAAGGGCGGTGGATTTGGATGTGGGAATTAATGGTCTCCAAAACTACATCCTCAAACCGACTGATAATTTTGATCTTAAATTACACAATCAGGCAGACGGCTCCCGAAATGTTGAGATGGTTTTAAAACAGCCTCTTGACAGAGAGAAAAATGAACATTTATCTTTAGTGTTGACGGCCGTAGATGGAGGAGAACCTCAGCTGTCAGGGACAATGCAGATTCAGATCACGGTGTTAGATGTTAATGATAATGCACCCGTTTTCACGAAGTCGGTATACAAAGCTAATGTCGCAGAAAATTCACCAAGAGGCACAGTTGTAACCATAGTCAGTGCATCAGATGCGGATTACGGATCAAATGGACGAATAACGTATTCGATCAGAAATACTTTAGACGATGTCAGACAGTTGTTTGAGGTAAATGAACACACGGGCGAGGTTAGATTAACAGGAAATATTGACTACGAAAAGTCAAACAATTATCGGATAAATGTGCGTGCAAGTGATGACGGAGGACTAACGGACACATGCAAAGTAATAGTTGACGTTATAGATGTGAACGATAATCACCCCATTGTTAACATAATGTCTGAAACAAATGTTATATCTGAAGATATCAAAAGCAACACTGTAGTGACAATAATTAATATTCAAGACATAGACGACAGCGAGAATGGCAAAGTCAGCTGCACAATAAATGAAAATATTCCGTTCATATTACAATCAACGGAAAATAATTTCTATACCTTAGTAACAGACAGTGATTTAGACAGAGAGAGAGCCTCTGAGTATAACATCACTGTGACCTGCTCTGATGAGGGAGTGCCCTCCCTCTCCAGCAGCGTCACTCTCACCTTACAGATCTCAGACGTTAATGATAACACACCTGTCTTTGAGAGAAGCTCATATGAGGCCTACATTGTAGAAAACAACACACCGGGCCTCTCTATATTCACAGTCAAAGCCACCGACGCTGACTGGAACCAGAATGCCCGTGTTTCTTACATACTGGAAGACTCCTCCGTTAACGGAGTGCCAGTCTCCTCATATGTGTCCGTTAGTGCAGATAGTGGAGTCATCCATGCAGTGCGCTCTTTTGACTACGAGCAGATCAAAGACTTCCACTTCCGCGTAAAAGTGCAGGATGGAGGCTCTCCTCCACTCAGCAGCAACGTGACTGTGAAAATAATGATCCAAGACCAGAACGACAACCCCCCTCAGGTTCTGTACCCAGTCCAGACTGGTGGCTCTCTGGTGGCTGAAATGGTGCCTCGTTCAGCAGATGTGGGCTATCTGGTGACTAAAGTGGTGGCTGTTGATGTGGACTCTGGACAGAATGCCTGGCTCTCCTATAAACTGCAGAAAGCCACAGACAGGGCGCTGTTTGAAGTGGGCTTACAGAATGGAGAAATCAGAACTATCCGCCAAGTCACTGATAAAGATGCTGTCAAACAAAGACTGACTGTTATAGTGGAGGACAACGGGCAGCCCTCTCGTTCAGCTACAGTCATCGTTAACGTGGCGGTGGCGGACAGCTTCCCTGAAATGCTGTCGGAGTTCACTGAGTTGACCCACGACAAGGAGTACAATGACAACCTGACTTTTTACTTAGTCTTGGCTCTGGCTGTAGTTTCCTTCCTCTTCATCACGTGTTTATTGGTTATTATATCAGTCAAAATCTACAGGTGGAGACAGTCTCGCATCCTGTATCACTCCAACTTGCCTGTCATTCCATATTATCCACCACGTTACTCAGACACTTTGGGGACAGGAACTCTGCCACATGTGTACAATTACGAGGTGTGCAGGACGACTGACTCCAGAAAGAGTGACTGTAAGTTCGGCAGAGCTGGTAGTCAGAACGTGCTGATAATGGACCCCAGTTCTACAGGAACGATGCAGCGGATACAGAGTGAAAAGAGCATCCTGGATGAACCAGACTCTCCTCTAGAGGTTAGCATTTCTGAATAATACGTTTCTGAATAATCGTTATGTTGCACACTAAAGTGGTTGGAAAGATAAACCTACACTTGTATTTTCTCCCATTATCTTCTTTCAATCATTTTAGCCATTTCATAATTTGAGAAAAGTATTAGAAACCAATTTACATGTTGTAATTTGTGTGCAAAACTAAGCAATATTGCTGTGTTGATCTATATTTACCAGGGTATTCCAAACCCAACTAAGCCATACTTATTTTTCATATTAGTAGTCTTAATATTTTAGGACATTTTAATAGTGTATTGGAATAGTTATTGAAAACGGCATTTTAGGCCTGAAAAAGTCATATCAGTTATAACAAGCTTTCCTGTAAAGATGAGAATGTTACAACACATAAGCCCCATTTCTGTTGCATTTGCTCACCATGTTGTATTCAATCGCTGACAGCGTGTTTATTCTATATCTGTGTACATGAACGTCAATGTCTTCTGTTTTTTGTTTTTGTTTTTTTCGGGAGGGTTCAATCTTGGGGAATTCCCTACACCAACCTTTTTTTCTTGCGATATCTTTAATGCACTTTCAATTGCATTTAACGACATAGAATACCAGTTGACAGTATAAAATCGTTTAACTTTAATATTTTTGAGATCGCTCCAAATGTTTTTTTGGTTTGTTTTTTTTATTCATCTTTTCTCCTGTAGTTTTGTCGTCTGTACTCTGAGGGACGCTGTAGTCTAGCATGTTACTCTGCAAGCGTACGTTGTCAACAGTTCCTCCCCAATCTTACAACCCCAGCGACAGGAGGCACATACTGGATAGAGGACACGAC
Organism: Aulonocara stuartgranti; assembly: GCF_965226115.1. Taxonomy (NCBI): domain Eukaryota; kingdom Metazoa; phylum Chordata; class Actinopteri; order Cichliformes; family Cichlidae; genus Aulonocara; species Aulonocara stuartgranti. The sequence goes on from NC_138940.1 coordinate 31,856,996, forward strand.
GTTTTAGAGTGGACGGGAAAACATGTCTCGGTTATTGTTTTGTTCTTTGTCGAGGAATATGCATTGACTTTCTGGCGTTCCTTGGGAATAAAGGTTGACGCATTTTATTCAGCAGAAAAAAACGTGTGTTTCTGCCGGTGTCATATTACCGAGGAGAACAATGAAACGGCAAGTACCGTTTTTTGTCTCGTTCCTTTTTGTCAGCTCCGTTTTAGGGCATGTCAGCTACTCCATTAACGAGGAAATGTCAGTGGGTTCCGTAATTGGAAGAATAGCACAAGATTTGGGTTTGGACGTAGAGAAACTAAAATCACGCAAGGCTCGTGTGTTTTTTGGTGATAGCAGAGAATATATTGAGCTAAATAAAGATAGGGGAGTCCTCCTTATCAAAGAAAGAATAGACAGAGAGACGCTCTGTGGTCAGATGATTCCATGTGCTCTACAATTCCAAATTATTTTAGAGAAACCTATTGAATTTTACAGAGTACATGTTGAAATTGTGGATATAAATGATAATGCCCCCCTTTTCGAAAAAGGGGATATTAAATTTAAAATAAGCGAGTCTGCAGTCTTCGGGTCGAAATTTGATTTAGAAAGGGCGGTGGATTTGGATGTGGGAATTAATGGTCTCCAAAACTACATCCTCAAACCGACTGATAATTTTGATCTTAAATTACACAATCAGGCAGACGGCTCCCGAAATGTTGAGATGGTTTTAAAACAGCCTCTTGACAGAGAGAAAAATGAACATTTATCTTTAGTGTTGACGGCCGTAGATGGAGGAGAACCTCAGCTGTCAGGGACAATGCAGATTCAGATCACGGTGTTAGATGTTAATGATAATGCACCCGTTTTCACGAAGTCGGTATACAAAGCTAATGTCGCAGAAAATTCACCAAGAGGCACAGTTGTAACCATAGTCAGTGCATCAGATGCGGATTACGGATCAAATGGACGAATAACGTATTCGATCAGAAATACTTTAGACGATGTCAGACAGTTGTTTGAGGTAAATGAACACACGGGCGAGGTTAGATTAACAGGAAATATTGACTACGAAAAGTCAAACAATTATCGGATAAATGTGCGTGCAAGTGATGACGGAGGACTAACGGACACATGCAAAGTAATAGTTGACGTTATAGATGTGAACGATAATCACCCCATTGTTAACATAATGTCTGAAACAAATGTTATATCTGAAGATATCAAAAGCAACACTGTAGTGACAATAATTAATATTCAAGACATAGACGACAGCGAGAATGGCAAAGTCAGCTGCACAATAAATGAAAATATTCCGTTCATATTACAATCAACGGAAAATAATTTCTATACCTTAGTAACAGACAGTGATTTAGACAGAGAGAGAGCCTCTGAGTATAACATCACTGTGACCTGCTCTGATGAGGGAGTGCCCTCCCTCTCCAGCAGCGTCACTCTCACCTTACAGATCTCAGACGTTAATGATAACACACCTGTCTTTGAGAGAAGCTCATATGAGGCCTACATTGTAGAAAACAACACACCGGGCCTCTCTATATTCACAGTCAAAGCCACCGACGCTGACTGGAACCAGAATGCCCGTGTTTCTTACATACTGGAAGACTCCTCCGTTAACGGAGTGCCAGTCTCCTCATATGTGTCCGTTAGTGCAGATAGTGGAGTCATCCATGCAGTGCGCTCTTTTGACTACGAGCAGATCAAAGACTTCCACTTCCGCGTAAAAGTGCAGGATGGAGGCTCTCCTCCACTCAGCAGCAACGTGACTGTGAAAATAATGATCCAAGACCAGAACGACAACCCCCCTCAGGTTCTGTACCCAGTCCAGACTGGTGGCTCTCTGGTGGCTGAAATGGTGCCTCGTTCAGCAGATGTGGGCTATCTGGTGACTAAAGTGGTGGCTGTTGATGTGGACTCTGGACAGAATGCCTGGCTCTCCTATAAACTGCAGAAAGCCACAGACAGGGCGCTGTTTGAAGTGGGCTTACAGAATGGAGAAATCAGAACTATCCGCCAAGTCACTGATAAAGATGCTGTCAAACAAAGACTGACTGTTATAGTGGAGGACAACGGGCAGCCCTCTCGTTCAGCTACAGTCATTGTTAACGTGGCGGTGGCGGACAGCTTCCCTGAAGTGCTGTCGGAGTTCACTGAGTTGACACACGACAAGGATTACAATGACAACCTGACTTTTTACTTAGTCTTGGCTCTGGCTGTAGTTTCCTTCCTCTTCATCACGTGTTTAGTGGTTATTATATCAGTCAAAATCTACAGGTGGAGACAGTCTCGCATCCTGTATCACTCCAACCTGCCTGTCATTCCATATTATCCACCTCGATACTCAGACACTTTGGGGACAGGGACTCTTCCACATGTGTACAATTACGAGGTGTGCAGGACGACTGACTCCAGAAAGAGTGACTGTAAGTTCGGCAGAGCTGGTAGTCAGAACGTGCTAATAATGGACCCCAGTTCTACAGGAACGATGCAGCGGATACAGAGTGAAAAGAGCATCCTGGATGAACCAGACTCTCCTCTAGAGGTTAGACTCTTTAAATTCTGATAAACCTATACAATACTATTCCCCGCTGTTTTTACTACCTGTCCAAGTAATTTCAGTACCTTGGATAGCGAAGGGATTATCGCTTTTATTATTGTGTATCTTTTTTTCCCTAATCCTTGTCCTATTTTGCTTACACTTCAGTTGAGTAGTTTCGTATTGAATTAATATTTTATCAATAAGGGAACTCGTTGTCTAATTTAGTATTATCTTATTTGTAATTAAAACGGAATCATTAATGTGTTTTGTCTGGTATTTTCGCTAAAATTTATAGGTGTAGTGTTAGAGAGACTTTTAAATCCTGAAAATTGCACTTTCGAGTTTTGAACTCAGTGGGCCGCTGTTGACCAGCGTCAGCATTTTTTTAAATTATTTGAAACACGGCACATCCTCCGTCCTCTCAAAGAGCGAAGGACTCGTGTGCATGCGGAATACACTGTAGTGCATAAGGTAGAAGGCACGAATAATCTTCATGGAATAACCATATCGTTGGATTTTAATTCATCAAAACTTAGCTGTACATTTAATTTTTGCTCTGTAACGCGGATTGCGAAACAAAGAGAGAACATTAGTTCTGTTCGACGGATGTGCTTAACAGAACAATGAAAGGGCAAGTACTGTTGTTTTTCTTGGTCGTCTTTCCTCGTTTTGTGTTCGGCCAGGTCAGCTACTCTATCCCCGAGGAAATGGCGAAAGGCTCTTTAGTCGGTTATATAGCTCAGGATTTGGGTTTAGATGTTAAACGATTACAAGCCGGCAGAGCTCGTATCCACACCGGAGACAATGCAGAGTATCTTCAGCTTAACAAGGAAAAGGGACTACTCGTCATCAAAGAAAAAATAGACCGCGAGGCTCTCTGTGGCCAGACGACGCCTTGTGCTTTACATTTTCAAATTGCTTTAGAAAATCCAATAGAAATATTTCCCGTCACTGTAGTAATCACAGACATTAATGACAACGCTCCCGTATTTGAAAGGGAAGAGAGGCGCTTTGAAATCAGCGAGTCTGCAGTCGTCGGTTCTAAATTCATGCTAGAAAAAGCAATAGATCCAGATATAGGATTAAATGGTCTTCAGAGCTATACATTGAAGCCCAACGACAATTTTATACTTAAAATGAACAGTCAGTCTGATGGTGGTAAAAAGGTCGAGATGATTTTACAGAAGCCTCTAGACAGAGAGAAGCAGGAGTATGCATCATTGCTGTTAACAGCTGTTGATGGAGGAGAGCCTCAAAGGTCTGGGACTATGCAGATTCATATTACAGTGTTAGACGTTAATGATAACGCCCCTGTTTTTACACAAACCGTTTACAAAGCTGAAATCAAAGAGAACTCAGTCAACGGGACAGTCATTACCAAAGTGAGCGCCTCCGATGCAGATAAAGGCTCTAATGGGGAGGTTAGCTACGTAATTGGAAATAGCATGAGGGGCCTTTCAAATGTATTCGTCATTACGGAAGACGGGCATCTTGTACTAAATGCCCCTCTTGATTATGAAAAAGCCCAAAAGTATGAGATTTACGTAGAGGCAGTGGACAGAGGAGGACTGTCTGATTCGAGCAAAGTCATTATTGATGTAGGAGACATTAATGACAACAGTCCAGTTATAAAAATAATATCGTCGTCAATTTCAATAGGAGAAAATTCGCCTTCGGGCACAGTGGTAGCTGTAATGAGTGTTAATGATCCTGATTCCGACGTAAATGGTAAAGTCGGGTGTACGATTAATAAAAACACACCATTTGCAATTACTTCTACATCCAGTAATTTTTACAGCATCATAACAGACAGTGATTTAGACAGAGAGAGAGCCTCTGAGTATAACATCACTGTGACCTGCTCTGATGAGGGAGTGCCCTCCCTCTCCAGCAGCGTCACTCTCACCTTACAGATCTCAGACGTCAATGATAACGCACCTGTTTTTGAGAGGAGCTCATATGAGGCCTACATTGTAGAAAACAATACACCAGGTCTCTCTATATTCACAGTCAAAGCCACAGACGCTGACTGGAACCAGAATGCCCGTGTTTCTTACATACTGGAGGACTCCTCCGTTAACGGAGTGCCAGTCTCCTCATATGTGTCCGTTAGTGCTGATAGTGGAGTCATCCATGCAGTGCGCTCTTTTGACTACGAGCAGATCAAAGATTTCCACTTCCGCGTAAGAGCACAGGATGGAGGCTCTCCTCCACTCAGCAGCAACGTGACTGTGAAAATAATGATCCAGGACCAGAACGACAACCCCCCTCAGGTTCTGTACCCAGTCCAGACTGGTGGCTCTCTGGTGGCTGAAATGGTGCCTCGTTCAGCAGATGTGGGCTATCTGGTGACTAAAGTGGTGGCTGTTGATGTGGACTCTGGACAGAATGCCTGGCTCTCCTATAAACTGCAGAAAGCCACAGACAGGGCGCTGTTTGAAGTGGGCTTACAGAATGGAGAAATCAGAACTATCCGCCAAGTCACTGATAAAGATGCTGTCAAACAAAGACTGACTGTTATAGTGGAGGACAACGGGCAGCCCTCTCGTTCTGCTACAGTCGTTGTTAACGTGGCGGTGGCGGACAGCTTCCCTGAAGTGCTGTCGGAGTTCACTGAGTTGACCCACGACAAGGAGTACAATAACAACCTGACTTTTTACTTAGTCTTGGCTCTGGCTGTAGTTTCCTTCCTCTTCATCACGTGTTTAGTGGTTATTATATCAGTCAAAATCTACAGGTGGAGACAGTCTCGCATCCTGTATCACTCCAACCTGCCTGTCATTCCATATTATCCACCACGTTACTCAGACACTTTGGGCACAGGGACTCTGCCACATGTGTACAATTACGAGGTGTGCAGGACGACTGACTCCAGAAAGAGTGACTGTAAGTTCGGCAGAGCTGGTAGTCAGAACGTGCTGATAATGGATCCTAGTTCTACAGGAACGATGCAGCGGATACAGAGTGAAAAGAGCATCCTGGATGAACCAGACTCTCCTCTAGAGGTTAGAATTAATATTACATCACAAACGGCGCAATATAACTTGTTATTTTCGTTAGTCTTTTTTTCAGCACCTTGGAGAGCAACATGTATAAGTATATCATTTAGTTTACGTATTTAACATGATTTTAGGCTCGTTTTCAACTTTTGTGGGATTTGTCTTTTATTTTAGACAGTTTTTATAAAACAAAAATGTTATACACAACGTTTAAAATTGAGTGACTTTCTGGGTATTCACGCTTTTGTTATGTGTCATCATTTCTCCTGCAATTTTGCTTTTTGAACTCAATGGGCCGCTGTTGCCTTCTTTGTTGCAGTTGTGGTATATTTTCTGCTGAGCCGCCTCTCCTTTTCGGTGTATTAGAGAGAAACGGCAGGACCGACCGCATTGTCTTCGTTTGTCAGGCGGATATGCACAAAGGCGACACAAATTGTCACAATTTTCCTTCCGTTCTGAGGATTGTTTTTCTTCGTATTAATTGTGATTGTCTGTCTGCCATCCAAAGGGATTTTTAAGAATTTTTCTTTTAATTTTAACGACCCACATACACAAAATGAGACGGCAAGTACAGCTGTTTATTTTACTTCTGGTTGTTTGTGATGCTTTCGGGCAGGTCAGTTACTCTGTTCCGGAGGAAATGGCGAAAGGTACCTTAGTTGGAAATATAGCTCAGGATTTAGGCTTAGATGTTAAAAGGCTAAAGCTGGGCAACGCTCGTGTTTATTCCGGTGATAGCAGAGAATACGTCGAGTTAAACGCCGAGAGAGGAGTCCTTCTAATCAGAGAGCGAATAGACAGAGAGGCGTTATGCGCTGACACGACGCCGTGCGCTGTGCATTTTCAGATTGTGTTAGAAAATCCTATGGAGTTTTACAGTGTTACAGTTGAAATAACAGATATTAATGATAATCCGCCAACGTTTGAAAAAAATGAAATTAAATTCATCATTAGTGAGTCTGCTGTTGTTGGGGCTAAATTTGATTTAGAAAGAGCTGTAGATTTGGATGTGGGTATAAACACTCTCCAAAGTTATGTCCTCAAACCAAGCGATAATTTTATGCTTAAATTGCACAACCAAGCTGACGGTACAAAAAATGTTGAAATGGTCTTACAAAAGCCCTTGGACAGAGAGAAAAATGATTTTATTGCGTTAGTGTTGACCGCTGTAGATGGAGGAGAGCCACAGATGTCAGGAACAATGCAGATTTTTATTTCAGTGTTAGACGTCAATGACAACGCACCCGTTTTTACGCAGCAGGTATACAAAGGCACTGTATCCGAAAATGCTACAAAAGGCACAACTGTGACTTCTGTTCGTGCTTCAGATGCTGATCATGGATTGAATGGCAAAATAACATATTCAATCACAAATACTTTGGATGACGTCAGACATATGTTTGAAATAAACGATGAAAACGGTGAAGTTAAATTGATTGGGCGGTTGGATTATGAAAAGAAAAGACATTTCCAAATCAATGTACGGGCAAGGGATAACGGAGGACTCACTGATTCTTGCAAAGTTATTGTCGATGTCGTTGATATAAATGACAATGAACCAACGATTAAAATTATGTCTAAATCAACAATTATATCAGAGAGTGCAAAGCCCAACACAGTTGTTACAATGATTAACATTCAAGACCCAGACTCAGATGAATATGGTAAAGTTCAATGTTTTATAAGTGATAATATTCCTTTCGTGTTGAAATCCACATCTAATAATTTCTATACCTTAGTAACAGACAGTGATTTAGACAGAGAGAGAGCCTCTGAGTATAACATCACTGTGACCTGCTCTGATGAGGGAGTGCCCTCCCTCTCCAGCAGCGTCACTCTCACCTTACAGATCTCAGACATTAATGATAACGCACCTGTCTTTGAGAGGAGCTCATATGAGGCCTACATTGTAGAAAACAATACACCAAGTCTCTCTATATTCACAGTCAAAGCAACAGACGCTGACTGGAACCAGAACGCCCGTGTTTCTTACATACTGGAGGACTCCTCCGTTAACGGAGTGCCAGTCTCCTCGTATGTGTCCGTTAGTGCTGATAGTGGAGTCATCCATGCAGTGCGCTCTTTTGACTACGAGCAGATCAAAGATTTCCACTTCCGCGTAAGAGCGCAGGATGGAGGCTCTCCTCCACTCAGCAGCAACGTGACTGTGAAAATAATGATCCAAGACCAGAACGACAACCCCCCTCAGGTTCTGTACCCAGTTCAGACTGGTGGATCTCTGGTGGCCGAAATGGTGCCTCGTTCAGCAGATGTGGGCTATCTGGTGACTAAAGTGGTGGCTGTTGATGTGGACTCTGGACAGAATGCCTGGCTCTCCTATAAACTGCAGAAAGCCACAGACAGGGCGCTGTTTGAAGTGGGCTTACAGAATGGAGAAATCAGAACTATCCGCCAAGTCACTGATAAAGATGCTGTCAAACAAAGACTGACTGTTATAGTGGAGGACAACGGACAGCCCTCTCGTTCTGCTACAGTCGTTGTTAACGTGGCGGTGGCGGACAGCTTCCCTGAAGTGCTGTCGGAGTTCACTGAGTTGACCCACGACAAGGAGTACAATGACAACCTGACTTTTTACTTAGTCTTGGCTCTGGCTGTAGTTTCCTTCCTCTTCATCACGTGTTTAGTGGTTATTATATCAGTCAAAATCTACAGGTGGAGACAGTCTCGCATCCTGTATCACTCCAACCTGCCTGTCATTCCATATTATCCACCACGTTACTCAGACACTTTGGGCACAGGGACTCTGCCACATGTGTACAACTACGAGGTGTGCAGGACGACTGACTCCAGAAAGAGTGACTGTAAGTTCGGCAGAGCTGGTAGTCAGAACGTGCTGATAATGGACCCCAGTTCTACAGGAACGATGCAGCGGATACAGAGTGAAAAGAGCATCCTGGATGAACCAGACTCTCCTCTGGAGGTTGGTTATTTTAGTTTCATTTCCGTAGCAAATGCAGGCCCGTTTTAATATGTAACGTGGTTGTGATTCTTTTTCCGTCTTCAGTCAGAACCATGGATAGAGATTACCTTTGTAACTTATTTCATAGATTTAACCTAAGGAGATTTTCGTTTTCATTTAAATTGTTTGTTGTTGTTTTTTATTTTGTTTGTTTGTTTTTAATGTCCAGCCTTTATATTGTTTCTAGTTCTCGGTATTGATTGTAATTTCAGGTATACAGAGTTTTATTGATGGAAACATATTATTCTCGCCTATTCTCACTCTAGGTTCAAAACATCTTTCAGTATTTGAAAACATTCTCATTTCTATCTCAATCACCTGTTCAAAATAGGCTCGCTCATTGCTCTTTTTTATTTAATGGAGATGGATTTCCTCATTCTAAGTTTTTTTTTTTATCGTATTAAAATCAGTCCTTATACAGCAATTTCATTTCTACCTAAACATTACTCTTCAGTTTTCATGAGTAATTCTTATGTATTTTTTACTTTGAACTCAGAGGGACGCTGTTGACCAGGATGTATCAGTTCGTCGCTGATGTGTAGTAGTACCTCCCATCATCTCCTTCTATTTTGTCGAGAAGCACAGCTCAGAGATTCAATAAAAAACCGTTTGTGGGAATGTAACCGAACGCAGATACATAAACCTTGGGCTTTCTGTTACGGATTTCTGTTCAGTTAACGTGAATCGGGACAAAGGGTCTACATATGGATATTTTGATGATGGCAGGAGTAACAGCGAGACGGCAAGTACTATTGTTCATTTCGGTCCTCTCCCTCAGTGCAGCTGTCGGACAGGTCAGCTACTCTATTCCTGAGGAAATGGCGAAAGGCTCTTTCGTTGGTAACATAGCTCAGGATTTAGGTTTAGACATCCAAAGACTGAAATCCGGCAGGGCTCGGGTTTTTACTCGAGACAACACAGCTTACATCGAGCTAAACAGCGAAAGGGGAATTCTCCTACTTAAAGAAAGGATAGACAGGGAGGCGCTGTGTGGACAAATGACGCCTTGCGCTTTACATTTTCAGATTTTATTAGAAAATCCGATGGAATTTTATAGTGTCACTGTTGAAATCACAGATATAAATGACAATCCTCCGACTTTCATCACGAACGAGGCACATTTTAATATAAGCGAATCTGCGCTGAGTGGCACAGCATTCGTTTTAGATCGGGCGACCGATCTTGATGTGGGCGAAAATAGTTTAAAAGCATATGCTCTTAAACCAAGTGATATATTTTCTCTGAAAATAAATAATCAGGGACAGGGTAGTAAAAACGTGGAGATGGTTCTGAATGCACCGCTGGACAGAGAGAAAAATGAACACCTACGTTTGGTTCTGACGGCGGTGGATGGTGGCGAGCCGCGGATGACGGGAACGATGCAGATTCACATTAATGTTTTAGACGCTAATGACAATGCTCCCGTTTTTACACAGCCCGTTTATAAAGCATTTATAAAGGAAAATGCACCAGTCGGAACTGTTGTAGGGACAGTTACTGCAACTGATGCAGATGACGGGTCTAATGGTAGAATAACTTATTCAATTTCAGCTATGCTAGATCATGCCTATGGTATTTTTGAAATCAATAAAAGAAGCGGTGAAGTCACTTTGATTGGAAAGGTTGACTATGAGAAAACCAGAACTTTTCAGATTAATATTCGAGCGAGTGATGACGGAGGTTTAAGTGGTTCATGCAAATTAATAGCTGATGTAATAGACACGAATGACAACCGCCCCGACATTCATATCATGTCTAAATCAAATGTTATATCAGAAGATGCGAAGCCTAACACCGTAGTAACAATGATAAATGTAGAAGATGCAGATTCATCTGAAAATGGAAAAGTGCAATGCGACATCAATGACAGTAATAGTTTCATATTGAAGTCAGTTTCAGAAAAATTCTATAGTTTGATGACAGACAGTGATTTAGACAGAGAGAGAGCCTCTGAGTATAACATCACTGTGACCTGCTCTGATGAGGGAGTGCCCTCCCTCTCCAGCAGTGTCACTCTCACCTTACAGATCTCAGACGTTAATGATAACGCACCTGTCTTTCAGAGGAGCTCATATGAGGCCTACATTGTAGAAAACAACACACCAGGTCTCTCTATATTCACAGTCAAAGCCACAGACGCTGACTGGAACCAGAATGCCCGTGTTTCTTACATACTGGAGGACTCCTCCGTTAACGGAGTGCCAGTCTCCTCATATGTGTCCGTTAGTGCTGATAGTGGAGTCATCCATGCAGTGCGCTCTTTTGACTACGAGCAGATCAAAGATTTCCACTTCCGCGTAAGAGCGCAGGATGGAGGCTCTCCTCCACTCAGCAGCAACGTGACTGTGAAAGTAATGATCCGGGACCAGAACGACAACCCCCCTCAGGTTCTGTACCCAGTCCAGACTGGTGGCTCTCTGGTGGCTGAAATGGTGCCTCGTTCAGCAGATGTGGGTTATCTGGTGACGAAAGTGGTGGCTGTTGATGTGGACTCTGGACAGAATGCCTGGCTCTCCTATAAACTGCAGAAAGCCACAGACAGGGCGCTGTTTGAAGTGGGCTTACAGAATGGAGAAATCAGAACTATCCGCCAAGTCACTGATAAAGATGCTGTCAAACAAAGACTGACTGTTATAGTGGAGGACAACGGGCAGCCCTCTCGTTCTGCTACAGTTGTTGTTAATGTGGCGGTGGCGGACAGCTTCCCTGAAGTGCTGTCGGAGTTCACTGAGTTGACCCACGACAAGGAGTACAATGACAACCTGACTTTTTACTTAGTCTTGGCTCTGGCTGTAGTTTCCTTCCTCTTCATCACGTGTTTAGTGGTTATTATATCAGTCAAAATCTACAGGTGGAGACAGTCTCGCATCCTGTATCACTCCAACCTGCCTGTCATTCCATATTATCCACCACGTTACTCAGACACTTTGGGGACAGGGACTCTGCCACATGTGTACAATTACGAGGTGTGCAGGACGACTGACTCCAGAAAGAGTGACTGTAAGTTCGGCAGAGCTGGTAGTCAGAACGTGCTGATAATGGACCCCAGTTCTACAGGAACAATGCAGCGGATACAGAGTGAAAAGAGCATCCTGGATGAACCAGACTCTCCTCTGGAGGTTAGAATTTTCCAACCATTCAAAATTAATGTTAAGAAGTTAATGCTTGACATCTTATTTTCAGCACCTCGGACAGCGACATGATCTTTTTTTCATAAAATAATTTACATTTCAAATTATTTAAATGATTATTTCATGCAACCAATACAGCTCGGGGAATTCCCTTCACACAATCATGTATTTCAAATATCTGAATTACTGTGAGTAATATTTTTGAAACGTAAACTCTTTGAATGCTTCCCATATACTAAACGATTAGTTTTCATCTTTAGTATATACATATGATATTTCATGTTGAACATTTAAAATGCAATGATAGTTCATGAACTCAAAGTGCCGCTGTTGCCCAGTCTGTGTCAGATTTAACGCAGACATTTGTACCTCCCATCATGGCTTTATTTTAGAGAGAGAAAGAGGGAGAAGCAGCCCTCGTTGTCTACAGTTTACTGGACACAGGACGTCATATCTCTTCTATATTTTGGGAATATGATTTAAAATCAGCTTTAACCTCTTCATTTGGGATAAAAAAAAATCATCGCATCCATACATGCTTGTCATCGGGATATCGTCAGAGAGAACAATGGGAGGGCAAGTACTGTTGTTTTTCTCGGTCTTCTCTCTCAGCTCGGTACTCGGACAGGTCAGCTACTCTATTCCTGAAGAAATGTCGAAAGGCTCTCTAATTGGAAACATGGCAAAAGATTTCGGCTTAGATGTTAGACGATTAAAATCGGGTAAAGCTCGTATTTTCTCCCCTGACACCGATGATTATATTGAGCTGAATAACGATAGAGGAGTCCTCCTCATCAAGAATAGGATCGACAGAGAGGCGCTCTGTGGGCAAACAACGCCTTGCGCTTTGCATTTTCAAATTATACTAGAAAATCCAATGGAATTTTACAGTGTGACAGTTGAGATAACAGATATTAACGATAACCCGCCGTCCTTTGAAAAGAATGACGTCAAATTTAAAATTAGCGAATCCGCCCTCCGTGGGGCTAAATTCATTTTAGATCGTGCTGTCGACCCTGATGTAGGCTTAAATGGACTGCAAACCTATGAACTTGAACCGTCAGAGAATTTTGTGGTTAAATTGCATGACCAAGCAGATGAGACAAAAAACGTTGAAATGATCTTAGACAAACCGCTTGACAGGGAAAAACATGAATATTTGTCTCTGATACTGACGGCGCTGGATGGGGGAGAGCCGCAGATGACAGGAACAATGCAGATTCTAATCACTGTTTTAGATGCTAATGACAATTCTCCTGTCTTTACGCAGCCAATTTATAAAGCTTCGATAAGAGAAAATTCGGCAGTCGGAACTACTGTAATGAGAGTTACAGCAACAGATGCGGATCATGGGTCTAACGGTAGAATAACTTATTCAATTTCCAGTATATTAGACAATGCCCGTGGTTTATTTGAAGTAAACGGTGAAAGTGGTGAAATTCGGCTTATAGGAAATGTTGACTATGAAAAAGCTCGAACATTTCAGATAAACATTCGTGCAAGTGATGACGGAGGACTAGTTGACTCGTGTAAAGTGAAGATTGACGTGACTGATATGAATGACAATAAACCTGATATTCATATCATGTCTAAATCGAATGTAATAACAGAAGACGCAAAGCCCGGTACTACGGTCACAATGATTCATGCTAAGGATGCAGATTCAGGTGAAAATGGAAAGGTCCAGTGCACAATGAATGAAAATATTCCTTTTGTGATGAAGTCTACAACCAGTGATTTCTATAGTTTGATGACAGACAGTGATTTAGACAGAGAGAGAGCCTCTGAGTATAACATCACCGTGACCTGCTCTGATGAGGGAGTGCCCTCCCTCTCCAGCAGCGTCACTCTCACCTTACAGATCTCAGACGTTAATGATAACGCACCTGTCTTTGAGAGGAGCTCATATGAGGCCTACATTGTAGAAAACAACACACCAGGTCTCTCTATATTCACAGTCAAAGCCACAGACGCTGACTGGAACCAGAATGCCCGTGTTTCTTACATACTGGAGGACTCCTCCGTTAACGGAGTGCCAGTCTCCTCATATGTGTCCGTTAGTGCTGATAGTGGAGTCATCCATGCAGTGCGCTCTTTTGACTACGAGCAGATCAAAGATTTCCACTTCCGCGTAAGAGCGCAGGATGGAGGCTCTCCTCCACTCAGCAGCAACGTGACTGTGAAAGTAATGATCCGGGACCAGAACGACAACCCCCCTCAGGTTCTGTACCCAGTCCAGACTGGTGGCTCTCTGGTGGCTGAAATGGTGCCTCGTTCAGCAGATGTGGGCTATCTGGTGACTAAAGTGGTGGCTGTTGATGTGGACTCTGGACAGAATGCCTGGCTCTCCTATAAACTGCAGAAAGCCACAGACAGGGCGCTGTTTGAAGTGGGCTTACAGAATGGAGAAATCAGAACTATCCGCCAAGTCACTGATAAAGATGCTGTCAAACAAAGACTGACTGTTATAGTGGAGGACAACGGGCAGCCCTCTCGTTCAGCTACAGTCGTTGTTAACGTGGCGGTGGCGGACAGCTTCCCTGAAGTGCTGTCGGAGTTCACTGAGTTGACACACGACAAGGAGTACAATGACAACCTGACTTTTTACTTAGTCTTGGCTCTGGCTGTAGTTTCCTTCCTCTTCATCACGTGTTTAGTGGTTATTATATCAGTCAAAATCTACAGGTGGAGACAGTCTCGCATCCTGTATCACTCCAACCTCCCTGTCATTCCATATTATCCACCACGTTACTCAGACACTTTGGGGACAGGGACTCTGCCACATGTGTACAATTACGAGGTGTGCAGGACGACTGACTCCAGAAAGAGTGACTGTAAGTTCGGCAGAGCTGGTAGTCAGAACGTGCTGATAATGGACCCCAGTTCTACAGGAACGATGCAGCGGATACAGAGTGAAAAGAGCATCCTGGATGAACCAGACTCTCCTCTAGAGGTTAGAATTATTATTACAATACTTTATATAATGTCCAGTACCTTGGACAGAGACACAACATCCGTCTGTCTGTCTGTCTGTCTGTCTATCTATCTATCTATCTATCTATCTATCTATCTATCTATCTATCTATCTATCTATCTATCTATCTATCTATCTATCTATCTATCTATCTATCTATCTATCTATCTATCTATTTCTGCATTTCCCTTTTATGTCCCTAAGTGCCGCTGTTGGTTAGTATCACTAAAATCAGAGCTTTTTTTCTAGTCGAGGTCCTCCCTCGCCATTCTGTTGCTTTATTCGGAGCTAGACTGACAAACCACACTCCCCGTACTCAGTTGTTAACTTGTGACCAAATATTTGGTCCGTTTTCCCACCGTGTTTTTTTCTCTTTTCCTCATTCAGATATTGTGAACAATTTCGTCACTATGGGTGTTTTTTGTTATTTCGCCGAAAAGAAAATTGCTTCATTGTTGCCGCTGCTTGTCTGCATCTGCGTCGCAGAAATGGCTGTCGGTCAGGTCCGTTATTCTATACCAGAGGAGATGGCGACGGGCTCTGTTGTCGGGAATATAATTCAAGATCTAGGTTTGGATATTAAGCGATTGAAATCTGGGCGTGCTAGGATATTTACCGAGGACGACAGTGAGTACATTGGTCTGAATTCAGAAAAAGGGACTTTAGTAGTGGCTAAAAGGATAGACAGGGAAGAATTATGCAAGCAAGTGTCTCCGTGCTCTCTTCATTTCCAAATAATCCTTGAAAATCCAATGGAGCTACACAGAATCGATGTAGAGATTTTAGATATCAATGACAACGCTCCGTATTTTTCCAAGAAGGAATACAATTTCCAGGTTATTGAATCTGCCTCACCGGGGGCTCGTTATTCCTTAGAGAGTGCCAGTGACCCTGATGTAGCAATGAACACCATTCAAACGTACAAACTCAACCCTTCAGATAATTTCAAACTGAACGTTGTATCTCTTCCCGATGGTACAAAATATATTGAAATGGTTCTTCACACATCGCTTGATAGAGAAAAACAAGAAGAGCATAAATTAACTCTGACAGCATTTGATGGAGGTAATCCTCAGAAATCGGGTTCAGTCAAAATAAACGTCATTGTTCTGGATGCTAACGACAATGCGCCAGTATTCAGCCAGTCCGTTTACAGGGTTACCGTTCCTGAAAACGCACCGAAGGGCGCCGTTATTTTAAGAGTCAGTGCCTCTGATAATGATAAGGGAACAAATGAAGAGATAACATTTTCGTTCTCACAGCATACCAGCAGTGCATCTTCCCTGTTTATTATAGACCCCCACAGCGGAGAAATAAGTGTAACTGGTGTTTTAGATTATGAAAAAGCTAAACATTATGAAATAAACATTGAAGCCACGGACAAAGGGGGCCTTACAGACACAAGCAAGGTGCTAATTGAAGTGACCGACCTAAATGATAATGCCCCTATAATTAGCATCATTTCCCTCTCCAATGCAATACCAGAAGATTCCCCTCTAAATACCGTCATAGCAATGATCAATATTAAAGATTTGGACTCGGGTAAAAATAGTCATGTTAGGTGTTATATTAGCCAAGATTTGCCTTTCAAAATCAAGTCCTCCGCACCTAATTTCTATAGTCTGATATCTGACGATATTTTGGATCGTGAAACAGTACCAGAATATAATATAACTATTACAGCAGTAGATGAGGGTTCCCCGCCTTTTTCCACAAACAAGAGTATTAATTTAAGAATATCGGACGTAAATGACCACGCACCAACGTTCCCGCAACAGTTTTTGACCGCTTTCGTCAATGAAAATAATTCACCTGGTATGTCACTCCTCACCGTCAAAGCCAGCGACATGGACTATGGAAGCAATGCGCGCATTTCGTATTTTCTTGAGGATAGTCAGCTGAATGGGATGTCAGCTTCTGCTTATTTTTCAGTGAATGTAGAGCGGGGGGAGATAGTTGCTGTGCGCTCCTTCGACTATGAGCAAACAAAAGAGTTCCATATTCGCGTAAAAGCGCAAGATGGAGGCTCTCCTCCACTCAGCAGCAACGTGACTGTGAAAATAATGATCCAGGACCAAAACGACAACCCCCCTCAGGTTCTGTACCCAGTCCAGACTGGTGGATCTCTGGTGGCTGAAATGGTGCCTCGTTCAGCAGATGTGGGCTATCTGGTGACTAAAGTGGTGGCTGTTGATGTGGACTCTGGACAGAATGCCTGGCTCTCCTATAAACTGCAGAAAGCCACAGACAGGGCGCTGTTTGAAGTGGGCTTACAGAATGGAGAAATCAGAACTATCCGCCAAGTCACTGATAAAGATGCTGTAAAGCAAAGACTGACTGTTATAGTGGAGGACAACGGGCAGCCCTCTCGTTCTGCTACAGTCATTGTTAACGTGGCGGTGGCGGACAGCTTCCCTGAAGTGCTGTCGGAGTTCACTGAGTTGACGCACGACAAGGAGTACAATGACAACCTGACTTTTTACTTGGTCTTGGCTCTGGCTGTAGTTTCCTTCCTCTTCATCACGTGTTTAGTGGTTATTATATCAGTCAGAATCTACAGGTGGAGACGCGAGAGGTTGTTTTATAAATCCAGCGGGAATCTTCCTGTTATTCCATACTATCCTCCCCTTTACGCAGACGTAAGCGGCACCGGTACGCTGAAGCAGGGGTTCAGTTATGAGGTCTATGGTACTACTGACTCTCGAATGAGTGATGTGAAGAACTCCCGACCCTTCAGCCAAAGCACTATGAGTATTGACCAAAGTGCTACCAGGACAGTTCAAAGGCATAAAACCGAGTCAGAGAATATACCCACGGAGGTGAGGTCATAAATTCCTGAAAATCTATATTCACACACACACACACACACACACACACACACACACACATATATATATATATATATATATATATATATATATATATATATATATATATATATATATATACACACACACACACACACACACACACACACACATTAGTTAGGTCACTGATCAGTCATTATTTTTATTATCTCATACTGTATTTATATCATCAAGTCTACTCAGTTTCAGTCCTTACTGTTCCAAAAGTAGTCTGCAGGTATCTATCTAAGTTAAGATTATAGACAGTTGTTCAGGGGTATAAAAATTAAAAAATGCAATAGGATGGTTCAGAAAATGTGAATTTAAAACTATACTGAATAAATTAGTTCATTAGTTCCCACCACAACTTACTATTTAGACATGCTTAACGGTGGATTTTTTTTTCTTTTCTTTTTTTTCTTGACTGGTATAGTCTACAAGCCTAACAGATACTTTTCAGTTATTTTGAAAATGAATCAGCATTTTTTGTTACTGCACATTCTCTTATGCTGATTCATGCTCGGTACAAAGGGTGAACTTTTGTCTTTGCTTTATGACACTACAGTCATCTTATTGAATTAGTATTTCCATCTTGTTTTCATTGTTTCTTTATCATATTAATTATTTGTTAAATTTGTCATATAGTAGTGCTGGCAAATGTTTGCCTCATCTTGCAGTGAAACTTGATGTTATGTGCTGACGAAACACATAACAATGTGCTTTCCATGTTGAGACCTCTTACTCTGAAAAATGCAAAGAGGAGTTATAATGTGCTGTATGGCTATCAGAGATAGTCTTCTTACTATCTTGCCATAGTAAAATAAAAATAATTCAGGGCTTCATCCCTGCTAAAGCTTTGCTACAGATTGCTCTCACTGCGAAAAACACAACCATGCAGTGGACTACTTTTCAGTGACCTAGTTCCCTTCATAACAGTTTACAGGCGTGGGTTTTGGGCTGCACATGTTACAGCAGCAGTTGTGGTTGCAATACAAAAGCCAGGGTGGAATTCCTCTTGAATATAACAAAGTTAGTTCATTCAATTCAATAAATATGATCAAAGAATGATACAGTGTTTTGGGGTTTAACTGTTTAAAATGTACTGCAGGTGTAAAGGGAACAGTCACAATTTATCCTAAGGAGGTTGAGAGGAGATGGAGAGAAAGAGAGAGGCAGGAGGGGGAAGGGAAGAAGCACGTGGTAACCGGCACAGTCTCATCATCCTCTGTGCAGCATTTGTGTTTGTGAAGCACAGCAGCCATTTTGGTCTGCAGCCCTCTTTGTCTGCTGTAAAAAGGTGAAAATAGAAAACTGAAACTATTATGTCAGGCTACATTTAAGTGCACTGTAAGTAACACAGACAGAGAGACTGAAGTATGTAGAAAAAATAAGTAGAAAACCAGCAAAACCATAAAGCTAGAGATAAATGTTGTATAACAAACAACTAGAGGCTGAATCTGACTGAACAACAAATGCAGTTACACAGGACAACTGAACTAAATTATATTGAAATCTAATTAATCTGTAATTAATTATTCAGTATCTTGTGAGCATTACATAGCAACTGAGTGGATTTTCTTCTTTCCACATCATCCTCTGTAAGTTTTTTTTTTTTTTAATATGAAAGCTCTGTGCTGTTTTGGCACAAATAACCCTGTTATTATTGCAGCGCCTGTCATGAGAAAAATAATAACTGACTTTTCTTTTTTCCACATTTGGTGAAAATTAGACTTCACTTTAGATGTAAGGTTCATAGTGCTTTTTTTTAAATATTCTGGTTATTGCATGAGTGGTGACTTACTATTGGCATAACGTAATTAAAGATAATCCTTCAGCAGTTCTGTTTGTTTCATGTTCTCCACTTTTGAATGAAAGTTGTGGATCTTTATTGTCTGGTGTCTATAGTCTGTTTTGTTTTAAATATATATTGTTATTTATATATACTTATATCTTGAGGTCAGGGTTTGTGCATATAAAAATCCAAGTTCAAAAATCTCAAACCATGAGGTTAATTGTGTTAACCCACATACCCTCTGGAAGCAGTCTGCCATTATTATACGCCTACATCTGTGTCTGCTTTACCTGTTTTTAACTGTCTTTACTCCATTATGTCTTTCCTGTTTATGCTGGTGGCATTTTTTACTGACTGCCATAAATTCTTTTGTCTCCTTAGGGGTCAAAGCTCACAGAAATGTCTTTGCAACCACTTAAATCATTCAACGAGTTTTATACCATTTACTAAATCCGTATGTTCTTTTATCCTTCTCCTTTTTAAGAACCCTCCCTTGAAGCTGCCATCAGCCATTTTAGAACCTTCAAACCTACACAAACCCTTGGTTATTACTTTGTTAAACTTCCTACTAGCCACAAAACTTTAATCACATGCAGAAGCTCTTGGTTCCCACAGATCTAAACTGTTTCTATGTGTCCTGACTTCCTTGCCAGGCTGTCTGGTGAGCAGCTGTGTGCTCATGTTTATGCCTCTGGGGGCTATCAACACATTGTGTGTTGTCTTTGAAGATGAGGATGTATATATTTAAGTCCCCTGTTGTATTTTTTTTACAGTATTGGCCAGATAGCTGAGATATTGGGGACTTATAAGTATGTCATAATATCCTTTGGGCAGACAGTGTAATATATTGAACATGATACTAACAGGGAAAAGATAAAAGCTACAGATCTCTCAAAAATAACGCTTAAAAAACCCAGTGTGGTCTGTCCCTGTGGGAGAGTTCATTTATTGCTTCATGGAAGTATACACCTTTAAAATTTGCAGTATATGGGTAAGAAATTTGAGAAAATATATTAAAAAGCAAGCACACATAAAGTGTACATATATTTATTTTAACCATTCAAATTTAATTATTAACTTAAGTTAAAGTGGTGTGAAATTGTAGCTGGACGCCACTCTTTATCAGTTATTCTGTCTACAGCACTCTTTCATTTTCCTCCTGATCTCGTTTTCTGCATCCCTCCCCTCCCCCTCTCCAGCTGCACCACTCTGCTGCAGAGAGAGGAAAAAAAGACACACAGAGAAAGGGAGAGGAAGATTGCTCAATGTAGGACATTTTGTCCAGTCTATAAAAATAATAACAAACCATTGGGTGTTTTTTCATCTCTGTGTTTGGCTGCTATGTTTGTGACAAGAAGAAAAATCTCTTTTGTCCCACTTTTCTGCCAATTGCCAAGAGATTTGTTTGTACCCAGCAGTCTATAAATGTCTGCTTTATCTGAACATGTTATGAGTGTGAATGTGCACGTGTGTGAGAGCATCATTTCCCATCTCCTCTTCTGCTGGCTATTCATCCTCCATATTGTTTTTTCTAGCTCCTTTTTTTGCTATCCCTGTTAGGCTGCAGGAAGCAGGGTGGGATGCAAGTAAAGGAGGTGGGATGTGTTACCATAGCAACAAGCTGACTCCCGGGCAGGACTGTACCATTTTTTATGATGCCACAGGGGTTCAGCAGCAGATGTACCCTCTGGTACTTACTGGCTTTTTAGATTTGTGGCTAGAATGAGGAAAGGAAACGCCCCTGTTATGGGAAAATAGGTGCAGCATCCTCAGACCTTGGGTGGCTAATGATGGAGAAAGGGGAGGGAGATTGGGCTGTCATGGCTGTTTGTGATATTTTTTCTAATCTGTGCTACCCTGTGTGTTTTCTCACAACCCGTTTCAGCAAAATGTTGTCTCTGATGACTGTAATTCAACTGTGAATGACCCACTGAATGACCTGATTTCTATTTTATTTTTTTTGTATGGCTTTTTAAAAGGAACAACAGCATTTTGGTGTCCTTTTGTCATTTCTTTGTGCACTGGCTGAGCTGTTTTGTGTTTCTAAGCAACACTGATCATGTATTACTTCCTGAAATGTGTTCATATGCATAAATGGCAAGGTTATATAATGTACAGTTTAATGTATAATCCCAGTGTAATGAAAAGCAGTTTATGCTTTGCTTTGTCTTAGAAGCTCAGAGCTCCCCCGCTAAGATACTCATCACACATGTCAGATGTGACAAACATGGGGCACAGTGCAAAGAATCTCATTAATATGGCATGGATTTAGCTCGCCATCGCCTTGAGGCCCTCTGCTGTTGTTATGGGGGTAGTGGCAGTTTTTCCACCAGTGCAGTGGTGTGATTTGATTCCTTTGACCTATTATCCCTCAGTAATGATCACACTGGTGTTCCTATTTGGGCTA
This sequence comes from Aulonocara stuartgranti, assembly GCF_965226115.1. NCBI lineage: Eukaryota > Metazoa > Chordata > Actinopteri > Cichliformes > Cichlidae > Aulonocara > Aulonocara stuartgranti. The sequence continues at coordinate 31,878,667 of NC_138940.1, forward strand.
AAATGGTTGTTGTAGTATCCAAGCATGTATGTGCTTCTGTTGAAAGAGGTTAGCTGATTGTTTTACCTGTAAATTGTTTCATGAATACTGATCAAAATGGATATTTTAGCTAAAACTGCTGTGACAATGGTCTGTTTACTGTTATTACATATCCAACAGAGATTATTTTTATGTTATATCACCTGATTTATTTTCTGTTTTTTACAATAGTATCATCTGTTTTGGTTTTGATTTTTGTTAAACTAACAATATATATATACTTTAAGATTGTATCTGTGAATATCCCTTCTCTCTCCTTCACTTTCATACTCACATTGGATCTTTTTATTAATACATACTTCAGACTCTGAGTATTAGATTGATACCATGTTCCAGTCTTTTATCATTTAAGGTTACAGCCTCCTTAATGCTTAATACTGTTTGAAAATACGGCACTTATTTTTATACATTTTTAAGATGGTATGAGGAAAACTTGTATCATGCTTTGTATTTGTTTTCTTTTTTCTGTCTTTTGATGTTTGGTACAGTACATTGTGATGAGCATTTAATCATATCATTACTTCCCGTGTAGAAATTTAATAGTTTGTGCACACACAGAGCAGATAACACAGTCTATCTGAATAAATAGTTATTACACTGTTATTCACTGCACATCATTATAACACCAGTTTATAGTTAGTTAGTTAGTACGATTAGTACTTTATGACTCACCACACAATCTTTTCACCCTGTTTTTTTTGTTTTTTTTGTTTTTTTTTTTGTTTTTTTTTGTAATGGTAAGTATGCTGGTTACCGTTCTCCCCACAGCCAAACTCTGGATAAAGACACCAGTCTAACTGATATCTTGTCTCTCTTGTTTTTCTCTTTCATGTTTTCTTTCCACTCATTGCGCTGCGCTGTTCCTGTTTCCTACCTCAATCCTGTCAAATCATGACTCACCAAATAAGGTAAGAAATATTTTTTATTCTTCTTGTACACTATTGCCATCAAAGACATACATCAGTGCAAATTATTCTGATTAAACAAGCAGGACAGAGTACTGATGCACTCACACAGGCACATCTTTTCAATCACATACAAAAACAGACTTTAAACACAAAATGTAACAATAACTTATTTTGCTGCAGTGTCCAAACACCACATAAGCAGATAATCATTCTTTGTTTGTTTGTTTTTGGGGGTTTTTACAAGCAACACATCTCTTTGCATACCTCACAAAACATTTACCTCCACTGATTCAATCAGGCATCCATGGATGTGGCTTTTGTGACATCTGAGCACGTGTGACGGTGTGACTGGTTTATTGCTTAAGTAGGTTATCAATAAAACATAATTTGATTGTTGACTGGGGGCAAACACTTAATTACATTAATGCGCTCATAATTTAAGATCTCACTATAGATTAGTAAGCCATCAGCTCCGTTATAGATTTTAAAGGCCTCAAAGTGTTTTACATTTAAATAGGATATTTGTGTAAGCTCAGTATCTCTCACTGTAAACAAGTTAATTTGGTTTAAGGAATGTATTAGCAGGGAAGACCAGCTGCTACAGATCTCATGCCAGAATGAAGGTGCACGGATTATGCTGTCCAGTACCAAGAACTTTAGTTACTGGATTGATACTCTGGACCATCAACCACTATATAAATAAGAAACCATTGCATCATAGTGATTAAATAGGATATTGCAATCCAAATGATGAAGAATAGCTCAAGTAATAGGACAATAACCTACTAATGATGGCAATGTCTGTCTGTTTAGAATGATCAATTATCACTAGCTTGTTTTCAGTATTCTATTACCAGAAATTCACTCAAACTTAGTTAGGAGATATCAAAATAAAGATCAATAAACTGTTCTGCTGATTCATGAGGTGTCCTGTTTATGTTGCATTACACAGATAGGTATGGCTTTTATCAAGCCTGCCTTATCCTCCTAGGACCTGGCGTCCACATATTTGGACAACACATTTTGGGTTATTTAGACCAAAATACTCAATTTTGCTCCACAAGGGTCTGATATTCACTTATGAGGACATTATATTGCTGCTGTTCGATCGAAATTTCATACGAATATCCTCATATGTGGATCTAATTTTTCCTAGAAACAAAAATCAGGTAAAAAAAAATATCTGGTAATTCTTTGTCTTTACATTCATCAGGTCCCAATCAGCCCAAATAGCGAAGAGAAATTAAAATTGCATCCCATGAAAGAGTTCGGGTCTTAGGAGGCTATAGAACGCAGGCTTGCCTCTCTTCTGATATAGAAGAGGGTCCAAAGTAAGAGAAATATGCCACAGGGTCACAAACTGTTCCCGCCAAAAGGACTATAAAGTTGTCACAACACCTGCCTACAAATAATTAAAGGTGCTGCTTTACAGTAATGGTATTTACATGACTTAATGCATTAAAAAGCATTATTTTTTTCATGTGGGGTCACATGATCTATCAGAGGGGCATGAATTAATAATATACTCACATATCTCTAAATGTCAGAACAATGCACTGATCAATACAACATGTAAAGGATTTTAGTCATGATTTCTAAATATTAATCATGTTCAAGTCTTCTTTGTTGTCAAATCTGCAGTTGATGGCATGAGTAAAAACAATTCAGCAGCAAATATCTGCATTTATTAATAATCTAGTTAATGTAATCCTGATTAACAAAGGATGAATAAAAATAATATGGTGTTTTAAGAGTGATTATTTAAAAATGGAAAATGGTCTCAGAAACCTGAATATACTGGGCTTTAATAGAATGTGTCTGCAACTCTAAGTATAGAGAAGTTCTGCAATAAGTATAAAAACATACAGTATCATGTTTTGACATAAGGAGAAGTGCCTTGGAAGATTCCACAGATGTATATTATTCACATTTGGTGATTTTTACTTTTTAAAAGTGTAAAGAAATGTTCATATATGTACATCTGAAACTACTATTGAAAATTACATATTATAGTGAACTCCAACTAAACAAAAAAAACTTTGCATTAAAAACATTTAAGTTCTCAAATAAAAATAAAAACTACACTTCTGAAATAAAACAACTGAGCAGATGTCAGTGTTTTTCTTTTTGTTAAGTTTTTGTTTTTGTTGAAATTTGTCATTACAGTCCGAGATGCATGTGCTTTTTTAAGACTTTGTACATCTACATGCCAGTGAGTCAACTACCTTCAAAAAGTGTTGTATTATATTTGTAATAGTTGTTCTGAATAGCTTAAATCATACCTCTGTTAAATGCCCTCCATATTATTATACTTCAGAAGACTAAAAGTAAGAATGAAGCTACTGAGAACTAAGCTTAAATCTTAAGCTTAAATCAGTAAACAATAAACTGAAAGGAGAAACTTTGGAAACTAACGTAAAATAAATGGAATTGAAAACTTGAACTTTATTTCATTAAGCTACAGTTAGTTAATGTAAATTCATAGTAGTAGGTATACTACTACTGTCATTAGTCTTTCACTGGTATTATTTAATGAAACCTGAGGTAATATTTCCATATTTATATAGTGACTATATAGGAGAGTATCCAGCTTTCCATCCTGTGTGTGATGTAGAAACTGATCCATTGATCAGCATTAGCTGTGTACTGTGTGCTGGACAGTGAACACATGGAATATGGGGATTTTTAAGAGTGATTTCATTTGCAGAACTTTGCTTCCAGTTGTGTAAATCACAATTTCACTTTTAATAAATGGCCTGCATTTGTATAGCGCTTTTCTAGTCCATAGGACCCCAAAGCGCTTTACACTACATTCAGTCATCCACCCATTCACACACACATTCACACACTGGCGATAGCAAGCTACATTGTAGCCACAGCTGCCCTGGGGCGCACTGACAGAGGCGAGGCTGTCGGACACAGGCGCCACCGGGCCCTCTGACCACCACCAGTAGGCAAACACGGGGTTAGTATCTTGCCCAAGGATATTTGGCATGCAGCCAGGATGCAGCCTGGGATCGAACCACCGACCTTCTGATTAGTGGCTGACCTGCTCTGCCACCTGAGCTACAGCCACCCAAATGTCCTTGCAGATTTGATTCAATAACTTGAATTTACTAGCAGCTACATACCAACCACAATAATTTAACTTTTGTTGAACAAGAACTGGTTTCAGAATTTTTAAGTTATCTTATGTCTCCGAGCCTTGGTTTTGCCCCATGACTAAATACCATAATATTAATATAACATTTAATACTTTATGTGGCCAGATATTTTTTAAATAAACATCTAACCATACATTTTAAGCTTTTTATTTTACTGTTCTTTCACCTTTTATGTTTATGTTTACATTTATTTATTTATATAGGACATTTTATTACAACAGTAGTGTTAGCCAAAGTGCTGTACAAAGATACAAATTACAGGTTAAAATGACTTAAAATATTGATACTAAGTGACAAGTATCAGATAACATCAATGCCAAATAACAGTTAGCCAAAAAACACACACACATGTAGATAATGTGTGCCGTAAACACACATTATCTACATGTGTGTTTACAGCAGTAAAATTTCATGGGTTGTGCTTGTGACGCAGTCTAGTCCTGTGTATTTTTGTGTACAGCTGAAAAAAATATCGAGTAGGCTGAGGTTTTATTTTCCAGGCCCGTCTTCAGTGGGAGCCTTGTAAGCTGGCTGTCTCTTCAGCAGCATGCAGCAGCAGCAGTTGGCCGCCTGTGTGGCGCTGTCCACACTGGTGGTGCTGAAAATAGCTCCAAAGAGCTCCCCCTCCTCCTTCTCTCTCACACTGACTCTCTACATCTCCCTCTGTCGCCCACTTCTTATTAGAGAACACGACTACTTCCAATACTACAGCTTTACTCTTTCTTGTTTTTCGTATCGTACTTTAGGTATTTTTAATTGATGTGTTTGCAGTTTTTGTTAATTAATGTCGGCGTTTTGTACTATATTTAATATTGAGGGTTGTATTTTAAGCGCATAATGGCTATTTTCATTAAAGGGATGGCGCACATAGATGGGGATGTCTATAAAAATCTCTAAAATTATTTGTGAATAGTTTTAAGTGTAGTATGAGTGTAGCATGATGCTCGCTCTCTATTAGTGTGTGTGAGAGAGAGAGGATCAGGCTGTGTTCATGTGGTGAGACAGAGAGAGAGAGAGCGGCTTCCCACGTCATCAACGCTCTCCTCCCCTCGCACTTGCTCTACCGACCTCCATACGGGTATTTTACGTTGGCTGCCGTCAGAATTATTTCTCTGAGGCGTGAGTTACTGTCTGCAGGCTGCACTAGCTTGCTCTGGCCACAGGAAGGCAACGAAGAGCCTTGTCTGCCACAAAAGCTAGTGCATGCAGGCAGGTACATACAGGCAAGATGATTAACAAGAGTAAGATACATGTATCAATGGATTAATGCAAATCATTATATTAATAATTTTGAAGTGATCACTCACTGAGTAGCTCCGATGACGCTATACATATTCATCTATCAGCTTTTAATAATAGCATAAAAAGATAGAAATATAATCACTGGATTATGTAGAATTATATTTATAGCCCCCAAAAAACATTTTTAAGATGACTGCAGATGCTGGATATACGGTTTCATTCATAGTAACTAACGATGTTTGATAATGTGTTTAATAATGGGAAATTCGATTATTTTTTTGTGGCTCTTGCTTTTGCGTCACTCCTTTGAAGATGTTCAGTGATGCCATGATTGGTGGAAATAGCTGTACTGCTCCCACCAATGAAATCCCGAGCTGTACAAAGAGATCTACTCCGTCTCACCGAGTAGCATCACCCTCTTAACCGTTACAATGTTCTGCACTGGAGGGGGAGGATGCATATCCAGACACAAAGCATGACTTTCACTGTTATGTCTGAGGACGCATCTACCTTGGATTATAAACCTTCTATACTTAATCGGTCGAAAAGTTGGGACTGGAGTGAAAAGATATGGGATATACTGAACGTGAAATGATGTGGAACAGATTACCGACATGGCAGGTGTTTTTGTGGTGGCATCATTTCTTTCTTTTATGGACTACAATAGACGGACAGACTCGCTACAGCATACCAGAAGAACTGAAACAGGGCTCTGTGGTAGGAAATATAGCCAAAGATTTGGGTTTGGTTGTGTCTGAACTGCATAGGCGTAAATTGCGGTTAACCTCGGAAGCTGGTAAGCAGTATTTTAGTGTGGACTTGGGGAAGGGAGAACTGGTGGTCACCGATAGAATAGATAGGGAGGAAATGTGTGGGCAAAAACCATCGTGTTTATTGCCTCTGGAACTAGTTATTGATAACCCTCTACAGCTGCACAGAGTCGAAATTGAAATACAGGACACCAATGATAATTCTCCTAGTTTTCTTACAAAAGAAAAGGTGGTAAAAATTGCAGAGCTGGTAAATCCAGGTGCTCGATTTCCTTTAGAAAGTGCGCAGGATCCCGATGTCGGCGTTAATTCTGTGCGTTCTTACATGCTAACCAAAAACGACAATTTCAAACTGACTGTTAAAAATCACAAGGACGGAAGGAAGATCCCTGAATTAGTGCTTGAAAAACCTCTTGATCGAGAAAAGATGCCTGTACATAATCTCATCCTCACCGCTGTAGATGGTGGAGATCCGGTGCGTTCAGGGACATCTGAAATTACAGTTATAGTACTTGACATCAATGACAATGCGCCCCAGTTTGAAAAACAAGTGTATGAGACTAATGTTAGTGAGAAAGCAACACCCGGGACTGAAATACTGCACGTTAAGGCCACGGATGCAGACGAAGGAGTAAATGGAGAAATCGAATATTTTTTTGCAGAACAAACATCGGATTTGATTTTATCGTTATTTGCCATTGAATCTTCTACTGGAACTATAGTTGTTAGAGGAAATTTAGACCATGAAACAAACTCTTTACATAGATTTGATATTACTGCCAAAGACAAAGGAAATCCTCAGATGGATGGGCACTGTGGGATCGAAATTAAAATACTTGACATTAACGACAATAATCCTGAAATCATTGTTACATCTTTAACATCGCCTGTTCCAGAAGACTCTGCAGTAGGGACAGTTATTGCATTAATAAGTGCAAAAGACCCAGATTCTGGTGACAATGGCAAAGTTTTACTGACCTTATCCCCCAAATCTCCCTTTAAGTTAAACCCTTCCGTTTCTAACCATTATTCATTAGTGACAAATGGGCGACTTGACCGTGAAAAAAACGCCCAATATAGAGTTAAAATAAGTGCTTCTGACTCAGGGAACCCCGCATTAACAAGTGAAAAAATAATACTCGTTGAATTGTCAGATGTAAATGACAACCCACCAATTTTCTCCAAGCCCTCTTATCTCATTTATGTAAAAGAAAACCATCCTCCTGGGAAAATTTTGTGCTCTGTGTCCGCAACTGATCCTGATGCCGGTGAAAACGCAAAGGTCTCTTACTCTATACTGGACTCTAAAGTGCAGGACGTTTCTGTCTCATCGTATGTTTACATTAACTCAGATAACGGCAGCATCTACAGCATGCACTCGTTCGACTATGAGAAACTAAAGGTGTTTCAGATTCAGGTCCAGGCAAAGGATCAGGGCTCTCCGTCTCTCAGCAGCAACGCCACTGTCCATGTTTTTATCCTGGACCAGAACGACAATGCCCCCGCTGTTATTTACCCCTCCTCCGCTGCCATGGGCTCCCTCTCTCATCAGAGGATGCCTCGCTCCGCGAAAGCGGGTCACCTGGTTACCAAGGTGACAGCCGTGGACGCTGACTCGGGCCATAACGCCTGGATCTCCTACAGACTGGCGGAGGCCACAGACGCCTCTCTCTTCACCGTCAATCTGTACACAGGGGAGGTGAGGACTAAACGCGCTGTGTCCGAGCAGGACGACTCCTCTCAGAGGCTGCTTATAGAGATCAAGGACGACGGGGAACCGATCCAGTCCTCCACAGTCACGGTGTCCATCATACTGGAGGACGGCCTCCATGAGCCCATCTCAGACCTCCGACATAAAGCGGCCGAGCCCAGCAAGAAAACTGGGAGAATCACCCTTTATTTGATTCTCTCTCTGGCCTCGGTGTCCGTGCTGTCTCTGGTCACTTTCCTCATCTTAGCGGTTAAATGCATCAGGAACAGCAGGAGCAGCAGCACGTGCTGCATGAGACGGACTGACTCTGATGATTACAAGAACCCCAACAGAAACCTGCAAATTCAGCTCAACACTGATGGACCTATAAAATACGTGGAGGTCCTGGGAGGAGACATGCTGTCTCAGAGTCAGTCCTTCAGGTCCTGTATGTCTCCAATGTCAGAGTACAGCGATTTCACTCTGATTAAACCCAGCAGCACCACAGACTTTAAGGAGGTGATCAGTGTTCTGGATGCGTCTTTACCCGACAGCACCTGGACCTTTGAGAGCCAGCAGGTGAGCATAGAGTATTAAAAGATGTGATAAGTAAAAATTTGAAATATCACTGAATTTAAGTTAAGTTTTGAATGAGTAAATAGCTTCTTGTAAACTTATAGACTGTACCAAATATTGTAGAAAACCAACGGTGATTTGTTTTTTCAGTCTACTAGCAACATTAGATGTAGGCTATGAGTTCTTTTGAACAGAATATGGATAATGCAAATCTAATATTCGTGGTTAGAGTAAACTCTTTCAATAAACCCTTAACAGTGCACAAAAGCTCTTCCAAATTGTTCGACGCTTATTGGAATGCATGCCCTGTTTGAAACACAAATACATTTTACACGTGGCACATGTGGTACAGACATGCAGTTAAATGGGATGCCCATTAATTACACATCTTCCACTGAATATCGTTGACTGGATTAATTGATAATGGAATAGTAGAAAAGCAACGGTGATTTTCTTTTTCAATCTACTGGCAATGTTAGATGTAGGCTCAGAGTTCTTTTGAGCACAAATATAGATAACAAAACGCAAGCGAGCAGATAACAATATATTTTAAGGTTTCCATAATTAAATTTTTATTCCCATCTATTATTCGTTGTTAAAGTCTTTCAATAAACCTGGAACAGTGCACAAAGGCACTTCCAAATAGTTCAGCACCACGAAGGTGGACAGCGACTCTTACTGGAACGCAAGCTCTGTTTAAAAAAAAAAAGAATGCAGTTAAATGGGATGTCTATCGAATAAACGTCTTTCTCTAAATTATTTTATGGGATTAATTAATTAGGTTATTGTGAGGGAAAATGTTATTCTTATATTAAGTTTATAAGACTGGCTTTGTTTTTTCATTCTTACATCCAGTCATTCATCCAGTTATTCATTCATTGATGATATCGCATGCTTGCTTTACATTCTGTCAAGTCCAGTAATTCGTGATTATTGCCTGTGATCAAAGTGAATCCACAGAGAGAGAGAGGACAGATGCTGTGACATGAAGAGTGTCGATCGGGTTCCTTCTTATTGGATGACAGAGGTGGATGATGCGCACCAATAGGATTCAGAACTGTACAAAGCAATCTAGTCCCTGCCCCCATTCATTCTCGGTACTCGAACACTTACAATGAAGAGAGGCAGAGGACTGAAGGAGTAATGCGCTCATTTTTTATAATGTTACGGTTTTATATGTGTCCTCAATAATAAGTGGGAATGGTTCTATGGGAATCATACCTGCGATGATGGATTTACGAATTTTTCAGTGCATTATGTCAATTGGAATTAATCTTTTATAACGGACCAAGGATGACAAAGAGAAAGGGATGTCGAGACTGGAGATGGCTGGCTCTTTGGTGGCATCATTTCTTTCTCTTGTGGAGTACAATAGACGGACAAACTCGTTACAGCATCACAGAGGAACTAAAACAGGGCTCTGTGGTAGGAAATCTTGCCAAAGATCTGGGTTTAGGAGTATCTGAAATTTTTGACCGTAAGCTGCGCGTCGCCTCCGAGGCTGGTGAGCAGTATTTCAGCGTGGATGCGGGGAAGGGCGAGCTCGTGGTGAATGACAGAATAGACAGAGAGGCTTTATGTGGACAAAGCGCCAGCTGTGTGTTACCTCTGCAGGTTGTAATTGAAGACCCGCTACAACTTTTTCGAGTTGAAGTCGATATTCAAGACATTAATGATAATGCACCGAAATTTCCATCGAATGAAATTACATTGGAAATTGCAGAATCGACAGTTGTGGGGGTTCATTTTCCACTAGAAAGCGCAATAGATCCGGATGTTGGCAGTAATTCCCTGAAGTCATATACTCTTAGTAAAGACGAATGTTTTAGTATTAGAGTGAAAGAGGTTGCTGGTGGAAGGAAGGTCCCTGAATTGATTTTAGCAAAAGTTTTAGACAGAGAAAAGAAGGCTGTTCACAAGCTTCTTTTGACCGCTCTGGATGGAGGAAGCCCGGTAAGATCTGGGACTGCACAGATAACTATTAGTGTTCTTGACAATAACGATAATGTTCCCGCTTTCGAAAAAACGTCATATAAAGTATCTGTTAGTGAAAATGCTGTAGAAGGTGCGTTAATAGTACAAACAAAAGCGACAGACATGGATGATGGCCAAAACGGTGAGATTGAATATTCGTTTGGAGCACACACATCAGATGCAATGATGTCTATTTTCATTATCGATCATATATCTGGAACCATATTTCTTAAAGGAAAGTTAGATTTCGAAGCAAATGCAAATTATGAATTAGACATAAGTGCGAAAGATAAAGGCACTCCGAGAATGGAGGGGCATTGTACTGTTCATGTGGAAGTTATAGACGTCAATGACAACGCGCCAGAAATTATGCTTACCTCTCATCCTAAGCCGGTGCGAGAAGACTCCCCAAATGGAACAGTCGTGGCATTAATCAGTGCAAGAGATCTTGACTCTGGTGATAATGGTAAAGTAAGATTACAGCTCCCTAAAACCTCTCAATTTGCCCTGAAACCTTCTTTTTCCCATAATTACGCACTGGTTACCAGCGGTCCTTTAGACCGAGAAAAAGTCTCGGAATATAATATAGAAATTACAGCCACTGATTCAGGCTCTCCTCCTCTGTCCAGTAAGAAAATCATACCTGTCACTGTCACTGATGTTAATGACAACCCTCCTGTATTCACTCAACGAAATTATAATGTGTATTTAAAAGAGAATGGAGTGCCAGGCTCTATCCTGTACTCAATATCAGCATCTGACCTGGATTTTGGTGAAAACGCAAAGGTCTCTTACTCTATACTGGACTCTAAAGTGCAGGACGTTTCTGTCTCATCGTATGTTTACATTAACTCGGATAACGGCAGCATCTACAGCATGCACTCGTTTGACTATGAGAAACTGAAGGTGTTTCAGATTCAGGTCCAGGCAAAGGATCAGGGCTCTCCGTCTCTCAGCAGCAACGCCACTGTCCATGTTTTTATCCTGGACCAGAACGACAATGCCCCCGCTGTTATTTACCCCTCCTCCGCTGCCATGGGCTCCCTCTCTCATCAGAGGATGCCTCGCTCCGCGAAAGCGGGTCACCTGGTTACCAAGGTGACGGCCGTGGACGCTGACTCGGGCCATAACGCCTGGATCTCCTACAGACTGGCGGAGGCCACAGACGCCTCTCTCTTCACTGTCAATCTGTACACAGGGGAGGTGAGGACTAAACGCGCTGTGTCCGAGCAGGACGACTCCTCTCAGAGGCTGCTTATAGAGATCAAGGACGACGGGGAACCGATCCAGTCCTCCACAGTCACGGTGTCCATCATACTGGAGGACGGCCTCCATGAGCCCATCTCAGACCTCCGACATAAAGCGGCCGAGCCCAGCAAGAAAACTGGGAGAATCACCCTTTATTTGATTCTCTCTCTGGCCTCGGTGTCCGTGCTGTCTCTGGTCACTTTCCTCATCTTAGCGGTTAAATGCATCAGGAACAGCAGGAGCAGCAGCACGTGCTGCATGAGACGGACTGACTCTGATGATTACAAGAACCCAAACAGAAACCTGCAAATTCAGCTCAACACTGATGGACCTATAAAGTACGTGGAGGTCCTGGGAGGAGACATGCTGTCTCAGAGTCAGTCCTTCAGGTCCTGTATGTCTCCAATGTCAGAGTACAGCGATTTCACTCTGATTAAACCCAGCAGCACCACAGACTTTAAGGAGGTGATCAGTGTCCTGGATGCGTCTTTGCCCGACAGCACCTGGACCTTTGAGAGCCAGCAGGTGAGAAGAAAATGAAATACTTTTTTCTCATAATCTTTAAAACCTCACCATTTGAAGTCTGTACCATCAAAGCAGTTGATTTGATATGATGTTTTAAGTGGTTCAAAGAAAAATCGTATGCTTATATATTTGTCATAATATATTTTTTTTTCTTCACAAGACTGAAATACAAGCACATTCTTTAGACAGAGCTGTCTGAGTATTATGCACATATCGAAACCATGCGAACTGCTAATAACTTTTAATCCTCATAGGATATTTGACATATTTCAGTATTAGAGTTGTTGAATACTCAGCGCGATTTGACTGTTTGGATGTTCGATATAGGACAGTGACAAGCAATTGAACAGCTTCACAAACAGTGCAAAAAGATGTACGTTTGTTTTCAGAATACAGCAGTGGTACATGTTTCAATTTAATCTAACATTTTACTGTAGTGAATATTATATTTAATGTTATTTCTTAGGTTTAATTTTTAAACAACTTGCCAATTTAAAGTTAATGTTATTGTAGAAACTGCAATATAAATTAAATAAGATTAATTATTGTAAGAACGCGTTAAAATAAGAAGAAAGGTGCGTATTTTTGAGTTAACTGTTCAGTATTGTTGAATTTTTCATCTGTGAGCACCCGTGTGTGTGTTCTGTGTTATAGTCTTTGTGCTGGGTCTATAATATGTCTTTCCCTTTCGTATTGGATGCGGGGTCAGTGTTGTGAGCCAATAGCATGGGAGGCTGTACAAAGAGATCTACTCCCTCCCCCATCCATCCTGCTCACTATAGCCAGTGCTTCTAGCGCGGGATGAGAAAAGGATGCGTTTAAACACTGGGATTAAATAATATACCATTATTACACTTCTCATGATGTATGAACGACTATTTATTTCGCGTTCCACGAGTGCCTCGTTTATGGATTTCTCACCAGTCTGTTTTTTTTCTAAATGATGTTTCCATGGGGAATAACGCTGAATTCTAGCGGATCGAGGATGACAAAGAGAATGGGATACAGAGACTGGAGATGGCTGGCGCTTTGGTGGCATTATGTGTTCTTTCTCTTGTGGAGTACAGTAAACGGACAGACTCGCTACAGTATCCCAGAAGAGCTGGAAAGAGGCTCCTTGGTTGGAAATCTTGCTAAAGATTTGGGTTTAGGACTGTCAGATATTTTTAACCGTAATCTACGTGTCGCCTCTGAGGCTGGTGAGCAGTATTTCAGCGTGGATGCGGGGAAGGGTGAGCTTTTAGTGAATGACAGAATAGACAGAGAGGCATTGTGTGGACAAAGCGCCAGCTGTGTGTTACCTCTGCAGGTTGTTATAGAAAATCCGCTACAGTTACACCGGATCGAAGTGGAAATTAGAGACGTAAATGACAATGCCCCTAGTTTTCTCAAAAGTGATCACATAATTGAAATAGCCGAATCCACAGCTGTAGGTGTTCGTTTTCCCTTAGAGATGGCAGTGGATCCCGACGTAGGGAGCAATGGATTAAAAACATACACACTAAGTAAAGATGAGTGCTTCAGTCTAAAAGTTAAAGAAATTGAAAATGGAGGGAAAATACCCGAATTAGTATTGAATAACTCTTTAGATCGCGAGAAAAAATCCACTCACAATTTATTTCTTACTGCCATAGACGGAGGTAATCCTGTCAAGACCGGAACTTCCAAAATAATTATAACTGTGCTTGACTTCAATGACAATGTGCCATTATTCGAAAACAGTTTTTATAAAATCGCTGTTGAAGAAAACATTGCAAATGGTTCTTTTGTTATTACAACAAAAGCAACAGACATAGATGAGGGTCCGAATGGAGACATTGAGTACTCGCTTGGTGTACACACACCGCCATCAGTGGTCTCGTTGTTTTATATTGATGCTGTAAGCGGGGATATATATCTTAAACAGCAATTAGACCACGAAACTCAGACATCATATCGTATAGATATTAGTGCAACAGATAAAGGCTTCCCTAAAATGGAGGGTCGCTGTACTGTCCAGGTGGATGTATTAGACGTAAATGATAACGCACCAGAAATTGTACTCACTTCAAAATCAACTTCTGTGCCCGAAGACTCTCGCAGCGGCACTGTGGTGGCTTTGCTCAGCGTTCGTGACCTCGATTCCGGTGATAATGGCAAAGTCACGTTACAACTTCCCAAAACGTCTCCATTCACTCTGAAACCTTCGTTTTCTAATAATTACGCACTGGTTACCAACGGTCCTTTAGACCGAGAGAGATGTTCAGAGTATAATATAGAAATCAAAGCCACTGATTCAGGCTCTCCTCCTCTGTCCAGTAAGAAAATCATACCGGTCACTATCACTGATGTTAATGACAATGCTCCTGTATTCACTCAGAAAACCTATAATGTGTATTTAAAAGAGAATGGAGTACCAGGCTCTATCCTGTACTCAGTATCAGCATCTGACATGGATTTCGGTGAAAACGCAAAGGTCTCTTACTCTATACTGGACTCTAAAGTGCAGGACGTTTCTGTCTCATCGTATGTTTACATTAACTCAGATAACGGCAGCATCTACAGCATGCACTCGTTTGACTATGAGAAACTGAAGGTGTTTCAGATTCAGGTCCAGGCAAAGGATCAGGGCTCTCCGTCTCTCAGCAGCAACGCCACTGTCCATGTTTTTATCCTGGACCAGAACGACAATGCCCCCGCTGTTATTTACCCCTCCTCCGCTGCCATGGGCTCCCTCTCTCATCAGAGGATGCCTCGCTCCGCGAAAGCGGGTCACCTGGTTACCAAGGTGACGGCCGTGGACGCTGACTCGGGCCATAACGCCTGGATCTCCTACAGACTGGCGGAGGCCACAGACGCCTCTCTCTTCACTGTCAATCTGTACACAGGGGAGGTGAGGACTAAACGCTCTGTGTCCGAGCAGGACGACTCCTCTCAGAGGCTACTTATAGAGATCAAGGACGACGGGGAACCGATCCAGTCCTCCACAGTCACGGTGTCCATCATGCTGGAGGACGGCCTCCATGAGCCCATCTTAGACCTCCGACATAAAGCGGCCGAGCCCAGCAAGAAAACTGGGAGAATCACCCTTTATTTGATTCTCTCTCTGGCCTCGGTGTCCGTGCTGTCTCTGGTCACTTTCCTCATCTTAGCGGTTAAATGCATCAGGAACAGCAGTAGCAGCAGCACGTGCTGCATGAGACGGACCGACTCTGATGATTACAAGAACCCCAACAGAAACCTGCAAATTCAGCTCAACACTGATGGACCTATAAAGTACGTGGAGGTCCTGGGAGGAGACATGCTGTCTCAGAGTCAGTCCTTCAGGTCCTGTATGTCTCCAATGTCAGAGTACAGCGATTTCACTCTGATTAAACCCAGCAGCACCACAGACTTTAAGGAGGTGATCAGTGTCCTGGATGCGTCTTTGCCCGACAGCACCTGGACCTTTGAGAGCCAGCAGGTGAGCATAGAATACTAAAAGAAGTGATAAGTAAAAATTTGAAAGATCACTGATTGTGCCGCAGCAGAATTTAAAAAAAGAGTCATGTTTTACTTACAAGTTTTGAATGAGTAAATAGCTTCTTGTAAACTTATAGACTGTACTAAGTAGTGTAGAAAACCAACGGTGATTTTTTTTTCAGTCTACTGGCAACATTAGATGTTGGCTTTGAGTTCTTTTGAGCAGAATATAGATAATAAAGCCGCATGCGGGCAGACAACAATTTATTTTAAGGTTTGCATATTTAAATGACACACTGGGTTTTATTTCCATCTAACATTCGTGATTAGATTAAAGTCTTTCAGTAAACTCTAAACAGTGCACAAAGGCTCTTCCAAATTGTTCAGCACCGCGAAGGTGGACAGCGACGCTTATTAGAATGCATGCTCTGTTTGAAACACACATACATTTTAC
Organism: Aulonocara stuartgranti; assembly: GCF_965226115.1. NCBI lineage: Eukaryota > Metazoa > Chordata > Actinopteri > Cichliformes > Cichlidae > Aulonocara > Aulonocara stuartgranti. The sequence continues at coordinate 31,894,698 of NC_138940.1, forward strand.
ACGTGGCACATGCGGACATGCAGTTAAATGGGATGCCCATTATTTACACATCTTCCACTAAATTTCGTTGACTGGATTAATTAATAATGGCTAGCGAAATAAAAAATAATTAGTATATTAAGTGATTTATTAGTTAGTGGGATAATATGCTTTGCATTGCGTGAAGTCCAGTAATTCGTGATTACTGCCTGTGATCAAAGTGAATCCGGAGAGAGAAAATAGATGCTGTGCCTTTAAGAGTGTCGATTGGTTTCCTTCTTATTGGATGACAGAGATGGCTGATGGGCACCAATAGGATTCAGAACTGTACAAAGCAATCTAGTCCCTGCCCCCATTCATCCTCGGTACTCGAACACTTACAATGAAGAGAGGCAGAGGACCGAAGGAGCAATGCGCTCATATTTTATAATGTTACGGTTTTATATGTGTCCTCAATAATATGTGGGAATGGTTCTATGGGAATCATACCTGCGATGATGGATTTCAGAATTTTTCAGTGCATTATGTCAACTGGAATTAATCTTTTATAACGGACCAAGGATGACAAAGAGAAAGGGATGTCGAGACTGGAGATGGCTGGCGCTTTGGTGGCATCATTTCTTTCTCTTGTGGAGTACAATAGACGGACAAACTCGTTACAGCATTCCAGAAGAACTAAAACAGGGCTCTGTGGTAGGAAATCTTGCCAAAGATTTGGGCTTGGGATTATCTGATATTTTTGACCGTAAGCTGCACGTTGCCTCTGATGCTGATAAGCAGTATTTCAGCATGGATGCGGGGAAGGGCGAGCTCGTGGTGAATGACAGAATAGACAGAGAGGCTTTGTGTGGACAAAGCGCCAGCTGTGTGTTACCTCTGCAAGTAGTTGTTGAAAATCCTTTACAGTCTCATCGAATTGAGGTGGAAATAAGAGACATAAATGACAATGCTCCTAGTTTTCTTACCCAAGAAATTAATCTTAAAATACCAGAGTCAGTTGGTCCCGGCAGACGTTTTCCTTTAGAAAATGCAGAGGACCCCGATGTTGGGAGCAATTCTTTGAAAACGTATACTTTAAGCAAAAACGATCATTTTTCATTGAAATTCAAGGACACAAAGAGTGGTAAAGCTGTCCCAGAATTAGTGTTAGAGAAACCCTTAGACCGCGAGAAAAATGCTTTCCATCAGCTGCTGTTGACAGCTTTAGATGGAGGAACCCCAGTCACATCGGGAACATGTAAAATCACAATTACTGTACTTGATAATAATGATAACTTTCCAGTGTTTAGTGAAAACGAGTACAAGGTTGTTCTAAAGGAGAATATCACCACCGGGACGTTTCTAGTTAAACTTACAGCAACAGACGCCGACGATGGGCTTAATGGTGAAGTTAGATATTCTTTCGGGTCCCGCACTCCTGACTCGGTGTTATCAACATTTGCAATCAATGTGGAAACAGGAGAAATTATATTAAAGAGCCCATTAGATTATGAAAGTAATAAATATTACCTTATTGATATAACTGCTAAAGACAGAGGGGTTCCCGAAATGGAAGGTCACAGTCGTGTGCAGCTGGACATAGAGGATATAAACGATAACGCTCCGGAGATTGTGCTAACTTCGGGTCCTAGTCCTGTACCCGAGGACGCACGGAGTGGCACAGTCGTGGCACTGATCAGTGCAAGAGACCTGGACTCCGGTGAAAATGGCAAAGTGACCTTACATCTTTCCAAAAGTTCCCCGTTCGCTCTGAAACCTTCGTTTTCTAATAATTATGAATTGATTACAAGCGGTTCTTTAGACCGAGAGAGATCCTCAGAGTATAATATAGAAATCAAAGCCACTGATTCAGGCTCTCCCCCTCTGTCCAGTAAGAAAATCATACCGGTCACTATCACTGATGTTAATGACAATGCTCCTGTATTCACTCAGAAGACCTATAATGTGTATTTAAAAGAGAATGGAGTACCAGGCTCTATCCTGTACTCAGTATCAGCATCTGACCTGGATTTTGGTGAAAACGCAAAGGTCTCTTACTCTATACTGGACTCTAAAGTGCAGGACGTTTCTGTCTCATCGTATGTTTACATTAACTCAGATAACGGCAGCATCTACAGCATGCACTCGTTTGACTATGAGAAACTGAAGGTGTTTCAGATTCAGGTCCAGGCAAAGGATCAGGGCTCTCCGTCTCTCAGCAGCAACGCCACTGTCCATGTTTTTATCCTGGACCAGAACGACAATGCCCCCGCTGTTATTTACCCCTCCTCCGCTGCCATGGGCTCCCTCTCTCATCAGAGGATGCCTCGCTCCGCGAAAGCGGGTCACCTGGTTACCAAGTTGACGGCCGTGGACGCTGACTCGGGCCATAACGCCTGGATCTCCTACAGACTGGCGGAGGCCACAGACGCCTCTCTCTTCACTGTCAATCTGTACACAGGGGAGGTGAGGACTAAACGCGCTGTGTCCGAGCAAGACGACTCCTCTCAGAGGCTCCTTATAGAGATCAAGGACGACGGGGAACCGATCCAGTCCTCCACAGTCACGGTTTCTATCATACTGGAGGACGGCCTCCATGAGCCCATCTCAGATCTCCGACATAAAGTGGCCGAGCCCAGCAAGAAAACTGGGAGAATCACCCTTTATTTGATTCTCTCTCTGGCCTCGGTGTCCGTGCTGTCTCTGGTCACTTTCCTCATCTTAGCGGTTAAATGCATCAGGAACAGCAGGAGCAGCAGCACGTGCTGCATGAGACGGACTGACTCTGATGATTACAAGAACCCCAACAGAAACCTGCAGATTCAGCTCAACACTGATGGACCTATAAAATACGTGGAGGTCCTGGGAGGAGACATGCTGTCTCAGAGTCAGTCCTTCAGGTCCTGTATGTCTCCGATGTCAGAGTACAGCGATTTTACTCTGATTAAACCCAGCAGCACCACAGACTTTAAGGAGGTGATCAGTGTTCTGGATGCTTCTTTACCTGACAGCACCTGGACCTTTGAGAGCCAGCAGGTGAGCAGAAAACAGCAGATATTCAGTGAAATGTGTTAGGTCACTGTTGAATATATAATTTAAATTGTGAACTATATTTATCGACTTGTTGCAGGACAATATTGCGATAAGCTGTTGTTATTATTTATATTATTAGTAGGAGTATTAATAGTAATAGTAGTAGCTTTACATCTATGATTTTATTTCAACACGAGTCAAAACGATGACCCACAATCGTTTATTCTGAGACACACAGTTAACATAACATACTGTGATGTTTTATTTTTATTTAATACTCATCGTTTCGTGGTATAAAAGCTCTAAGTGGCATGCTTGTGTTCGTGTTTATGAGCTTCATACGTATGCAGTCATACCTTTGTTGTTTTTGTGTATATTTAGTACTTGCAAAATTGGACCTATTCGATAGCACCTCCCCTCTTCATTGCTTCAAAAATAGAAACTGTCAACAATTCCTCTTAATCAAACAAAAACAGTCGCTTGTAGTGATGTTATGGCAACAGAGAAAATTACAATTTTGCAAAAATTAGTTGTGCTTTACACATCTCACCTGCATGCTTTGTATGTAGAGAATGGGCAGATTAATCTCGCTTTGTTTTATTTCTTTGTTGGAAATTGTTCTCTGTAAATGTCCGTTTTCTTTAAATGAATGGATGGAAGAATTCTGTGAAAATATAAATAACATAATGAGCCTCAAAATCAATTTTAAATCCAGAGAGATGACGTTGGATTAACAGGTCACACGACCAGCAGTGCATATTGGTGTACGGATTTAATCTCAGTGTTGTTGCTGTGTCTTTAACGGCACTGCTCAGCTGTCTTCCTATTGGATGTTACTGTGAGACGCTCTGCTCCAATAGTATACAGAACTGTACAAAGAGATCTACCTCCTCCCCCTACAGCCTCAGCATCGTAAACGTTAACAATGCAACGAGCTGGAGGACGGTGTGATGCGCTCGTATTTCGAATGTTGAGAAAAAACAGAAAATTAAGCGTCAGACATGAAAAACATTGGGTGTTATATTTTTACGGATATAACTAACACTCACTGGAACTGGATATTCACTTTGCTTTACTTGATGGGAAATAACATGTTGTAACGGATCGGGGATGACAAAGAGAATGAGATACCGAGACTGGAGATGGCTGGCTCTTTGGTGGCATCATTTCTTTCTCTTGTGGAGTATAATAGACGGACAGACTCGTTACAGTATCCCCGAAGAACTAAAACAGGGCTCTGTGGTAGGAAATCTTGCCAAAGATCTGGGTTTGGCGTTATCTGACATTTTTGACCGCAGGCTGCGTGTCGCCTCTCAGGCTGGAGAGCAGTATTTCAGTGTGGATGCGGGGAAGGGCGAGCTTGTGGTGAATGACAGAATAGACAGAGAGGCTTTATGTGGACAAAGCGCCAGCTGTGTGTTACCTTTACAGATAGTTCTTGAAAAGCCTTTAAATTTACATCGAATTGAGGTCGAAATAAAAGATATGAATGATAATTCTCCAAGCTTCCAGACAAAGGAGCTGTCTTTGAAAATTGCGGAGTCGGCAGCAGTGGGAACTCGATTTGTTTTGGAAAGCGCAGAGGATGCAGACGTTGGGAGTAATTCAGTAAAATCCTACACGTTGACTAAAAACGAGTGTTTTACATTGAAAATGAAGGAAGTTGAAGATGGCAAAGCAGTGCCCGAGTTAGTATTAGAGAAACCTCTTGATCGAGAGAAGAAGGCCATTCATCAGCTACTGCTGACTGCATTAGATGGGGGTAACCCAGTATTGTCTGGTACCTCACAAATAACAATCACAGTGCTAGACGTCAATGACAATTTTCCAATGTTTGAAAAAAACACGTATAAAGTTTCTTTACAGGAAAATACTGCACAAAATACATTTGTAGTTAAAATTGCGGCGACGGATGCTGACGAGGGGCCAAACGGAGAAGTTGAATTCTCTTTTGGTTCGCGGACTCCAGATTCCGTGTTGTCGGTATTTGAAATCAACCCACTAACTGGAGAAATACATTTGAAAGGAGACCTAGATTATGAAAAAGCATCGTCCTATAAAATTGAAATTACGGCAAGAGATAAGGGTGTTCCTGAAATGGAAAGTCACTGTCGTCTACAGATAGATATTGTGGATGTAAATGACAACACTCCAGAAATTGTTCTCACCTCTGAACCGCAGCCAGTTCGCGAAGATGCAGCTAGTGGGACAGTTGTGGCTTTGCTCAATGCACGTGATGCTGACTCCGGTAATAATAGTAAAGTAACACTGAGAGTACCTAAAGGCTCTCCTTTCACTCTGAAACCATCATTTTCTAATAATTACGCGCTGGTTACAAGCGGTCCTTTAGACCGAGAGAGTTTCCCAGAGTATAATGTAGAAATCACAGCCACTGATTCAGGCTCTCCTCCCTTGACCAGTAAAAATATTATACCTGTTATTATCACTGATGTTAATGATAACCCTCCTGTATTCACTCAACGAAATTATAATGTGTATTTAAAAGAGAATGGAGTGCCAGGCTCTATCCTGTTCTCAGTATCAGCATCTGACCTGGATTTTGGTGAAAACGCAAAGGTCTCTTACTCTATACTGGACTCTAAAGTGCAGGACGTTTCTGTCTCATCGTATGTTTACATTAACTCAGATAACGGCAGCATCTACAGCATGCACTCGTTCGACTATGAGAAACTGAAGGTGTTTCAGATTCAGGTCCAGGCAAAGGATCAGGGCTCTCCGTCTCTCAGCAGCAACGCCACTGTCCATGTTTTTATCCTGGACCAGAACGACAATGCCCCCGCTGTTATTTACCCCTCCTCCGCTGCCATGGGCTCCCTCTCTCATCAGAGGATGCCTCGCTCCGCGAAAGCGGGTCACCTGGTTACCAAGGTGACAGCCGTGGACGCTGACTCGGGCCATAACGCCTGGATCTCCTACAGACTGGCGGAGGCCACAGACGCCTCTCTCTTCACCGTCAATCTGTACACAGGGGAGGTGAGGACTAAACGCGCTGTGTCCGAGCAGGACGACTCCTCTCAGAGGCTGCTTATAGAGATCAAGGACGACGGGGAACCGATCCAGTCCTCCACAGTCACGGTGTCCATCATACTGGAGGACGGCCTCCATGAGCCCATCTCAGACCTCCGACATAAAGCGGCCGAGCCCAGCAAGAAAACTGGGAGAATCACCCTTTATTTGATTCTCTCTCTGGCCTCGGTGTCCGTGCTGTCTCTGGTCACTTTCCTCATCTTAGCGGTTAAATGCATCAGGAACAGCAGGAGCAGCAGCACGTGCTGCATGAGACGGACTGACTCTGATAATTACAAGAATCCAAACAGAAACCTGCAAATTCAGCTCAACACTGATGGACCTATAAAATACGTGGAGGTCCTGGGAGGAGACATGCTGTCTCAGAGTCAGTCCTTCAGGTCCTGTATGTCTCCAATGTCAGAGTACAGCGATTTCACTCTGATTAAACCCAGCAGCACCACAGACTTTAAGGAGGTGATTAGTGTCCTGGATGCGTCTTTACCCGACAGCACCTGGACCTTTGAGAGCCAGCAGGTGAGAAGAAAGCAATCGTTCTTTTTACCCGTTTTGTGCTTTACTGGCTAGTTTAATTTTACGCACAAGTTATCCGTCGGTTTGTTTAATGTTTTTATGTGTATCAGTACCTATAGTTTGGCTTTTTGGCAACATATTTATACTGGTATACCAAAAAATTTAATTTCATTATTAAATAGTGCAAATATGTTTGTTTGTTTTTCTTTGTTTTGTTTTTCAAATTTCCTTAAGCAACACACCATCATCATCACTTGCTCTGCTTAAATACTTTAAGCCAGCGAATTCAGATCTTATTCCTTCCTAATATTTGTTTGTGATGTCAAGTTTAAATAAAAAACAGAAAGCGTTTGAGACTGAGTGTTTGTAAACAAACCATTTACTGGGATTAGACTGCGTTTGTATATTGCTCTTCCTACAGTTGTTGGAATGACATTTCAGGACCACAGAAGCGGACAGCGACGCTTTAAATTTTTTTACAAAGGAGCCAAACGTCTTTCATTTACTGCAAGCATTTTCACCCAAATCATAAAACACAAAGAGTTTTAATAAGAAGACAACTTTAATATTGTAGTTGTCAAAGCTTATTTACTCGCATGAAGATTAATGATAACATGGATATTCTACCATCCCGTTATTCCTTTCACAAACTGTTACTTATTTATATAGAATTTTTCCCCAAATGTGGCTGTGTCTTTAAAAGCACTCCTCACCTCCCTTCTTACTGGGTAGCATAGATGAATTGTGTGCACCAATGAATCGTGCAAACATACAAAGGGATCTAGTCCCTCCCCCATGCACACACAGCACCCGAAACAGTTATATTGCAATGAGCTGGTTGAGGAGAAGCGATGCTCTTAACAGATTTTAATCAATTTTGTTCTTCTGTGAGGAGATTTCGGATATTTACCTTGGATTAAAATGTTATAGCCATGGATGTTAAATTTCGGTTTTTTGTTTACTTCTCTGGGAAATAATTATATCGGATCCGGGATGACAAAGACAATAGGATACCGAGACTGGAGATGGCAGGTGCTTTGGTGGCATCTTTTCTTTCTTTTGTGGAGTACAATAGACGGACAAACTCGTTACAACATCCCAGAGGAGCTAAAACGGGGATCTGTGGTAGGAAATCTTGCCAAAGATCTGGGTTTGGGACTGTCTGACATTTTTGACCGTAAGCTGCGCGTTGCTTCTGAGGCTGGTGAGCAGTATTTCAGCGTGGATGCGGAGAAGGGCGAGCTGGTGGTGAATGACAGAATAGACAGAGAGGCTTTATGCGGACAAAGCGCCATCTGTGTGTTGACGTTGCAAGTGGTCATTGATAAACCTTTACAGTTGTACCGAGTGGAGGTGGAAATACAAGATATCAATGATAATTGCCCTACATTCCCATCTCCAGAAACAACATTGCAGATAGCAGAGTCGACAGCGGCAGGGGCACGTTTTCCTTTGGAAACTGCGCAAGATCTTGATGTCGGAGTGAATTCAGTGAGATCGTATAGTTTAAATAAAGACGATTATTTTACTTTAAAGCTTAAAGATGTCTCCGGTGGAAGGAAGGTGCCAGAGTTAGTCCTCTCTAAATCCCTCGACAGAGAAAAAAAGCCTACACATCACCTCCAACTAACAGCTATAGACGGAGGAAACCCGGTGAAATCTGGGATATCTCAGATAACAATAAATGTATTGGACATTAATGACAATTTCCCCGTTTTTGAGAAAAATGTTTACAAAGTCTCTGTAAGCGAAAATAGTGTGCAGGGTACACCCATTATTAAACTGATAGCAAAGGATATTGATGAGGGTCTCAATGGAGAAATTGAGTATTCATTTGGGGGGCACACACCAGACAGTATCTTGTCTTTGTTTGATATTGATTTATTAACCGGGGAAATTAGTCTGACAGAGAGTTTAGATTTCGAATCAAATGCTAATTATGAAATAGATGTTTCCGCTAGAGACAAAGGGACTCCGAGAATGGAGGGGCATTGCTCTCTCCATATTGAAGTATTAGATGTTAACGATAATGCTCCAAATATATTTCTGACCTCCCAACCTAACCCTGTGCCTGAGGATGCACCAAGTGGGACTGTAGTAGCGTTAATCAGTGCAAGAGACATGGATTCCGGTGACAATGGTAAAGTGACACTGCAGCTCCTTAAGGGCTCTCTTTTTAAACTGAAACCCTCTTTTTCTAATAATTATGCACTGGTTACTAGCGGTCCTTTAGACCGAGAGAGTTCCTCAGAGTGTAATATAGAAATAACAGCTACTGATTTAGGGTCCCCTCCTCTGTCGACAAAGAAGACTATTAATGTCACTATCACTGACGTTAATGACAATGCTCCTGTATTCACTCAGAAAACCTATAATGTGTATTTAAAAGAGAATGGAGTACCAGGCTCTATCCTGTACTCAGTATCAGCATCTGACCTGGATTTCGGTGAAAACGCAAAGGTCTCTTACTCTATACTGGACTCTAAAGTGCAGGACGTTTCTGTCTCATCGTATGTTTACATTAACTCAGATAACGGCAGCATCTACAGCATGCACTCGTTCGACTATGAGAAACTGAAGGTGTTTCAGATTCAGGTCCAGGCAAAGGATCAGGGCTCTCCGTCTCTCAGCAGCAACGCCACTGTCCATGTTTTTATCCTGGACCAGAACGACAATGCCCCCGCTGTTATTTACCCCTCCTCCGCTGCCATGGGCTCCCTCTCTCATCAGAGGATGCCTCGCTCCGCGAAAGCGGGTCACCTGGTTACCAAGGTGACGGCCGTGGACGCTGACTCGGGCCATAACGCCTGGATCTCCTACAGACTGGCGGAGGCCACAGACGCCTCTCTCTTCACTGTCAATCTGTACACAGGGGAGGTGAGGACTAAACGCGCTGTGTCCGAGCAGGACGACTCCTCTCAGAGGCTGCTTATAGAGATCAAGGACGACGGGGAACCGATCCAGTCCTCCACAGTCACGGTGTCCATCATACTGGAGGACGGCCTCCATGAGCCCATCTCAGACCTCCGACATAAAGCGGCCGAGCCCAGCAAGAAAACTGGGAGAATCACCCTTTATTTGATTCTCTCTCTGGCCTCGGTGTCCGTGCTGTCTCTGGTCACTTTCCTCATCTTAGCGGTTAAATGCATCAGGAACAGCAGTAGCAGCAGTACGTGCTGCATGAGACGGACCGACTCTGATAATTACAAGAACCCCAACAGAAACCTGCAGATTCAGCTCAACACTGATGGACCTATAAAATACGTGGAGGTCCTGGGAGGAGACATGCTGTCTCAGAGTCAGTCCTTCAGGTCCTGTATGTCTCCAATGTCAGAGTACAGCGATTTCACTCTGATTAAACCCAGCAGCACCACAGACTTTAAGGAGGTGATCAGTGTCCTGGATGCTTCTTTGCCCGACAGCACCTGGACCTTTGAGAGCCAGCAGGTGAGGCGAAAATTGAAGAAATAACCTGCATACACTTTTCATTATTGCTGTCATACATTTCCAAAATAATCTTTTAAAAAATATATCATTTTAAATGAAAATTTAACATCAAATTGGTTTCAAGTGACAGCAGTAATTTATTTTTCGTGTGTTTTGACTCTAGTATGATTAGGAGAGAATAAATTGATACTATTGAACTGTTTTGCCTGCGCCTGGTATATTTTAAATGACACCGAAGTGCAACTTTGAAAACAAATCTTTTTTGTGGCTTAAAATAAGCTATTTAAAATATTGTTCAGAATAAGATTGTCGGAATTGCATCTAAAAATCTTATTAACTTCTTTTTTTTACCAAAACATGAGCTCGAAGTGATTTTTTCGTATTCAAAATGTATCTTTTTTAAGCCTACCGACAACATATTTTATTGTTGTTGTTTTTTCTATAACACCAGAGATGTACAATTTGTGAGCTGATATTAAGCTAAACAGTCAATGCATCTTTTATGTGGTCTTAATTCATTGCAGTAATCACTAGAAAACCTTTTGCCCTTTTAAATTAATATTCTTATTTATATTTATTTTTTATTTATATTTAATTTTCGAGAGAAAATTATCACACAGACCGGACTTGAACCTTCATTTGTACAGCTTCGCTTCTGGCAGTGTGTACTGGTTTCATGAATAGGCTTAGCTCTCTGTGATTGGATATTTAAACTGGATGCTGTGAACCAATAGCATACAGAACTGTACAAAGAGATCTACTCTATCCCCCATTCACTCGCATCACAGTAACCCTCACTGTGCTCGGAGGTGGAGAGGACATGCGCTTATCCAATGGCGTCCGGAATATATATTTTGTTACAAATAGCTTAAGGATTTTTCTATACAGTATCCATTCTGGTGATGGCTTTATATGCTGGGCTCTGTCGATGAATATTTGGATGGGAAATAATATATTCTAACGGACCAAGGATGACAAAGAGAATAGGATACCGAGACTGGAGATGGCAGGCGTTTTGGTGGCATCATTTCTTTCTCTTGTGGAGTACAATAGACGCACAGACTCGTTACAGCATACCAGAAGAACTAAAACAGGGCTCTGTGGTAGGAAATCTTGCCAAAGACCTGGGTTTGGCATTATCTGAAATTTATTATCGTAATCTGCGTGTAGCTTCTGAGACTGGTAAGCAGTATTTCAGCGTGGATGCGGGGAAGGGCGAGCTGGTGGTGAATGACAGAATAGACAGAGAGGTTTTATGTGGACAAAGCGCCCGCTGTGTGTTACCTTTACAAATTGTAACAGAGAATCCCTTGCAGCTGCATCGTATAGAAATTGAAGTAAGGGACATAAATGACAATTCTCCGGTTTTTATAACAGAGGAGAAATATTTAAAGATAGCAGAATCTACTGCCACAGGCATTCGCTTCCCTTTAGACATCGCGCAGGATCAGGACGTTGGAAGTAATTCCGTTAAATCGTACACATTAAGTAAAAACGAGTGTTTTAGTTTGAAACTGAAAGAGTTGTCTGGCGACCGACAGGTTCCGGAGCTGGTCCTAGAGAAACCGCTTGACAGAGAGAAGCAAAGTGTACATCAGCTATTACTGACAGCGTTAGATGGAGGTAATCCTGTAAAAACTGGAACGACAAAAATCGTAGTTACTGTACTTGACATCAACGACAATGTTCCTGTTTTTAAAAAAGCTTTGTATAATGTATCAGTACATGAAAATATTGTTTCTGGTTCTGTACTCGTTAAAGTCGAAGCAGCAGACGCAGACGAGGGCGTTAATGGAGCGATTCAATACGCATTTGCTGAACACACATCAGAATCACTGTTATCTGTTTTTCAATTGAATCCAGACACAGGTGAAATTTCTTTGATAGGGCCTTTAGATTATGAAAGCAATGCAGTGCATGAACTACGTATTACTGCAAAAGACAAAGGTGTCCCTGAGATGGAAGGTCACTGCCGCGTGCAAATAGTTGTCATAGACATGAATGATAATGCTCCAGAAATAGTGTTGACTTCAAAACCAAACCCAGTACGCGAGGATGCACCAAAAGGCACTGTTGTAGCATTAATCAGTGCACGAGACCTCGACTCTGGTAATAATGGAAAAGTTTCATTAGAATTAAAAAGTGGGCCTCCATTCACTTTGAAACCTTCATTTTCTGACAACTACGCTCTCATTACAAGTGGTGTTTTAGACAGAGAACGTTTTTCAGAATATAATATTGAAATTACAGCCACTGATTCAGGCTCACCTCCCTTGACCAGTAAGAAATCTGTACTTGTCACTATCACTGATGTGAATGACAACCCTCCTGTGTTCTCACAGCCCTCTTATAATGTGTATTTAAAAGAGAATGGAGTGCCAGGCTCTATCCTGTACTCAATATCAGCATCTGACCTGGATTTCGGTGAAAACGCAAAGGTCTCTTACTCTATACTGGACTCTAAAGTGCAGGACGTTTCTGTCTCATCGTATGTTTACATTAACTCAGATAACGGCAGCATCTACAGCATGCACTCGTTTGACTATGAGAAACTGAAGGTGTTTCAGATTCAGGTCCAGGCAAAGGATCAGGGCTCTCCGTCTCTCAGCAGCAACGCCACTGTCCATGTTTTTATCCTGGACCAGAACGACAATGCCCCCGCTGTTATTTACCCCTCCTCCGCTGCCATGGGCTCCCTCTCTCATCAGAGGATGCCTCGCTCCGCGAAAGCGGGTCACCTGGTTACCAAGGTGACAGCCGTGGACGCTGACTCGGGCCATAACGCCTGGATCTCCTACAGACTGGCGGAGGCCACAGACGCCTCTCTCTTCACTGTCAATCTGTACACAGGGGAGGTGAGGACTAAACGCGCTGTGTCCGAGCAGGACGACTCCTCTCAGAGGCTGCTTATAGAGATCAAGGACGACGGGGAACCGATCCAGTCCTCCACAGTCACGGTGTCTATCATACTGGAGGACGGCCTCCATGAGCCCATCTCAGACCTCCGACATAAAGCGGCCGAGCCCAGCAAGAAAACTGGGAGAATCACCCTTTATTTGATTCTCTCTCTGGCCTCGGTGTCCGTGCTGTCTCTGGTCACTTTCCTCATCTTAGCGGTTAAATGCATCAGGAACAGCAGTAGCAGCAGTACGTGCTGCATGAGACGGACCGACTCTGATAATTACAAGAACCCCAACAGAAACCTGCAGATTCAGCTCAACACTGATGGACCTATAAAGTACGTGGAGGTCCTGGGAGGAGACATGCTGTCTCAGAGTCAGTCCTTCAGGTCCTGTATGTCTCCAATGTCAGAGTACAGCGATTTCACTCTGATTAAACCCAGCAGCACCACAGACTTTAAGGAGGTGATCAGTGTCCTGGATGCGTCTTTGCCCGACAGCACCTGGACCTTTGAGAGTCAGCAGGTGAGGACAAAAAAACAGTAGATCTAAGCTTTTAGATCATTATTATTCTTATCGTCGTTTTTAAGTCACTTTGAAAAATCAGCGGTGTTTATTAAATTCTTGAAATGTTGCTTTTTTTGCACAGTGCAGATATTCTTTTTCAGTATAGAATTTTTTCTATTAGCATTATTAAAATTGTGGTATTGAATTGGAATTTATTGCAACTTAGCTTTCCGTTAAGGGTTATTACTGTTGTCCTTTTAACTCGTGATCCATTAGCATTAAAACCCGCGTTCCCATTTCAATCGAAAACCACTTAATTTACTTTCCTGTCTGAATCACCCTAAAATAATAACGGCCTTTCAAAAAAATGTTGTGGGTTTTTTGTTTGTTGGTTTGTTTTTTGTTTTTGCGTCTGTATATTTTTTTCCTTCCACTCAGTCGTGATTTTCTTTCCATAAGTACTCTCTGAGGATCTTGAAATATTCACAATTGTTTCATTTTTCTCCGACATCTTTCTACTGTGATAGAAAATATCACAAACACTGAAAACGTAATGATGGCAACATACTTAAAGAATCGAATTATTTCTTATCACGATCTAGTTCGTTCATAACGTTCTCTTCTCTCTGCGACAGCAGTACACAATAATTTAATGTAAAGTATTTTTTTTTCTTTTACTTTGGAAACAGGGCATTTTTTGTGTCTTTCCACTCTATTGTGCTTGTATAACACCAAATTGTATTCCCCTCTCTTGTTTGTATTGTGAGAGAGGTGGTGCAAAACCCAAATAGCAATGTTAGTGCTCCGTCATTGGATAGTATAGATGTATGCTCTGAACCAATGGCATACAGATCTCTACAAAGAGATCTACTCCATCCCCCATTCAGTCGCGTCACAGTAACTGGCACAATGCTCCGAGATGGAGGTGGAGAGGAGATGTGCGTATACACAAATGTCCAAAATTTAGACCTTTGTTATTAACGTGCATTTGTGGATTGATCTCTAGCATCATATTCATTCTGGCGCTGGAATTATTGTCGAGGTGGTTATGTGAACAATATATCGATGGGAAATAACACATCCTAACGGATCGGGAATGACAAAGAGAATCAGACACCGAGACTGGAGATGGCTGGCGCTTTGGTGGCATCATTTCTTCGCTTTGTGGAGTACAATATACGGACAGACTCGTTACAGTATCCCAGAAGAATTAAAACAGGGCTCTGTGGTAGGAAATCTTGCCAAAGATCTGGGTTTGGGACTATCAGACATTTTTGACCGTAAGCTGCGTGTCGCTTCAGAGGCTGGTAAGCAGTATTTCAGCGTGGATACGGGGAAGGGCGAGCTGGTGGTGAATGACAGAATAGACAGAGAGGCTTTATGTGGACAAAGCGCCAGCTGTGTGTTGCCTCTTCAAGTAGTAATAGAGAATCCACTACATCTATATCGTATAGAAGTGGAAATTAGAGACGTTAATGACAATGCACCGAAATTCCTTAGCAAAGAAAAACATTTGAAAATTGCGGAGTTGACAGCGGTGGGTGCGCGCTACCCTTTGGAGACAGCACAAGACCTCGATGTGGGTATTAATTCCCTAAAATCATACAGTCTTAGCAAAGATGAATGCTTTAGTTTAAAAATTAAAGAACTTGCGAATGGCAGAAAAGTACCGGAGCTTGTACTTGAAAAAACGCTTGACAGAGAAAAACAAGGTATTCACCAATTACTGTTAACAGCATTAGACGGAGGGAATCCTGTCAAAACGGGAACATCAAAGATCACAGTGACCGTTCTAGACAATAATGACAATGTTCCTGTTTTCAAAAAACCGTTATATAAAATTACGGTGCCTGAAAGCAGTCAAAGTGGCTTAATGCTCGCAAAGGTAGAAGCAACTGACCAAGACGAGGGTGTGAATGGAGAAATTGAATATTCATTTGCTGACCATACACCAGAGATATTGCGCTCTATTTTTCAGATCAACTCTGCAACAGGGGAAATTTTCCTTAAAGGAAAATTGGATTATGAAAACTTTGCAACTCACGAGTTAGATATCAGTGCAAAAGATAAAGGAATTCCTGAAATGGAAGGTCACTGTCGCGTACAGGTGGAGGTAATAGATATAAATGATAACGCTCCAGAAATTGTTCTGACTTCAAAACCGAGCCCAGTACCAGAAGATGCACCAAGTGGTACAGTAGTAGCTCTGCTTACAGCTCGAGACCTTGACTCCGGTGACAATGGTAAAGTGACATTATGGCTCCCAAAGGGCTCTCCTTTTAAACTGAAACCCTCTTTTTCTGACAATTACGCACTGGTTACTGGCCGTAATTTAGACCGGGAGACATTCTCGGAGTATAATATCGAGATTACAGCCACTGACTCAGGCTCACCCTCTCTATCATCTAAGAAGACTATTAATGTCACTATCACTGATGTAAATGACAACCCCCCTGTGTTCTCACAGCCCTCTTATAATGTGTATTTAAAAGAGAATGGAGTACCAGGCTCTATCCTGTTCTCAGTATCAGCATCTGACCTGGATTTTGGTGAAAACGCAAAGGTCTCTTACTCTATACTGGACTCTAAAGTGCAGGACGTTTCTGTCTCATCGTATGTTTACATTAACTCAGATAACGGCAGCATCTACAGCATGCACTCGTTTGACTATGAGAAACTGAAGGTGTTTCAGATTCAGGTCCAGGCAAAGGATCAGGGCTCTCCGTCTCTCAGCAGCAACGCCACTGTCCATGTTTTTATCCTGGACCAGAACGACAATGCCCCCGCTGTTATTTACCCCTCCTCCGCTGCCATGGGCTCCCTCTCTCATCAGAGGATGCCTCGCTCCGCGAAAGCGGGTCACCTGGTTACCAAGGTGACAGCCGTGGACGCTGACTCGGGCCATAACGCCTGGATCTCCTACAGACTGGCGGAGGCCACAGACGCCTCTCTCTTCACTGTCAATCTGTACACAGGGGAGGTGAGGACTAAACGCGCTGTGTCCGAGCAGGACGACTCCTCTCAGAGGCTGCTTATAGAGATCAAGGACGACGGGGAACCGATCCAGTCCTCCACAGTCACGGTGTCTATCATACTGGAGGACGGCCTCCATGAGCCCATCTCAGACCTCCGACATAAAGCGGCCGAGCCCAGCAAGAAAACTGGGAGAATCACCCTTTATTTGATTCTCTCTCTGGCCTCGGTGTCCGTGCTGTCTCTGGTCACTTTCCTCATCTTAGCGGTTAAATGCATCAGGAACAGCAGTAGCAGCAGCACGTGCTGCATGAGACGGACAGACTCTGATGATTACAAGAACCCCAACAGAAACCTGCAAATTCAGCTCAACACTGATGGACCTATAAAGTACGTGGAGGTCCTGGGAGGAGACATGCTGTCTCAGAGTCAGTCCTTCAGGTCCTGTATGTCTCCAATGTCAGAGTACAGCGATTTCACTCTGATTAAACCCAGCAGCACCACAGACTTTAAGGAGGTGATCAGTGTCCTGGATGCTTCTTTACCCGACAGCACCTGGACCTTTGAGAGCCAGCAGGTGAGCATAGAGTATTAAAAGATGTGACAAATAAAACTACATTTCAAATATCACTGATTGTGCTCCAGCAGAATTAAAATTATAGCTTTTTTGTGTGAAATCATAACGAGAACTCAAAATCGACTGCAATTATAAATAACTTGTGTATTTAAATTAAAGCACTAAATTTACATTTATTTTTAAATATCCGATCACTTAACTTTTAAGTTATTTCCATAAGTTGTGGTCCTCGGCTGGTTTTATCATTCACCACTGTGTCTGATAGTGTGCAGGTTTTCGAGTTGACCGTTTCAGCACCGCTCAAGTGGACAGCGACTCCCACATAGGCCACGTTAATCGATTTTGAAAAAATAAAAAAAAGACATTTCCTCAAGACGGTAACAAATAACAATACCTAAACATTTATATAACATATTTATCTGTTAGTAGGTGTTTTATCTTTGTTTTGTTTTACATTTTCCAGAATTATTTATCTTCCCACAGACATCCTAAATTTGTTGTGACTAATATGTTCTATGATGAAAATGCTGTGATGATATAAGGAGTTTCGGGTGTTTTCAATCCTTCTATCATGGCAGTGCAAAAGCCTCATTGTGTCTTTAACGATGCTGCACCGTTGCCTTCTCATTGGATGCCAGCGATGGATGCTGTGCACCAATAGCATTCAGAACTGTACAAAGAGATCTACTCTCTCCCCCATGCAGCTTCAGTCATCACAATGCTCAGAGAGGATAGAGAGTAGGCAAATGGTTCATACACTTTGAGTATAAGGTTAAATCTTAATCATATCTTTAGCTATAAAAACGTATCATTCCAATGGGATATGTCGCGCTTTTGGAATACGGATTTTTGCTTTATGGGCTCCGTTCTTTGTGGATATTGTGTTTTTTGTTAATCCAGGGATGACAAAGAGAAAGGAATATCGAGACTGGAGATGGCAGGCGCTTTGGTGGCATCATTTCTTCCTCTTGTGGACTACAGTAAACGCACAGACTCGTTACAGTATCCAAGAGGAGCTAAAACAGGGCTCTGTGGTAGGAAATCTTGCCAAAGATCTGGGTTTGGGACTTTCGGACATTTATGACCGTAAATTGCGCTTTGCCTCTGAGGCTGGAGAGCAGTATTTCAGCGTGGATGCGGGGAAGGGCGAGCTGGTGGTGAATGACAGAATAGACAGAGAGGCTTTATGTGGACAAAGCGCCAGCTGTGTGTTGCCTTTGCAAGTGGTCATTGAAGATCCGTTACAGTTACATCGAATTGAGGTGGAAATACGAGATATTAATGACAATTCTCCACGTTTTCTATCAAATGAATTGTCTTTGAACATAGCCGAGTCAGCAGCAGTGGGACTACGCTTTCCTTTGGAGAGCGCATCTGACCCAGACGTTGGAAGCAATTCCCTAAAATCATACACACTCAGTAAAAATGAATGTTGTTCCCTTAGAATAAAAGAAATCGAGGGTGGGAAGACCGTCCCGGAACTTGTATTAGAAAAGCCTCTAGATCGAGAGAAAAAATCAGTCCACAAAATATTGCTAACAGCATTAGATGGGGGAAATCCAGTAAGATCCGGAACCACACAAATAACCATAAGCGTTCTTGACAATAATGACAATATTCCGGTTTTTGAAAATAATCTTTATAAAGTGTCCCTGGGTGAAAAAAGTGTACAAGGAACTGTTGTTATTCAACCCAAAGCGTCAGATGCAGATGAAGGTTTAAATGGCGAAATTACATTCTCGTTTGGCTCTCGGACGCCAGACTCGGTGTTGTCGGTCTTTGATATTAACCCTTCAACCGGTGAAATCATTCTGAAAGGGGAGTTAGATTATGAAACTGCCAAGTCATATGACATTGATGTGACTGCAAAAGATAAAGGTAGTCCTCAGATGGAGGGTCACTGCCGCGTGCAGGTTGATATTACTGATTTCAATGATAATGCTCCCGAAATAGTTTTCACTTCTCAGCCCAAGCCATTGCGTGAAGACGCACCAAGTGGGACAGTTGTGGCTTTGATCAGTGCGCGAGACCTTGACTCTGCTGATAACGGTAAAGTAACGTTGCAAATTACCAAGGGCCCTCCCTTTGCTTTGAAACCGTCGTTTTCTAATAATTATGCGCTGGTTACCAGTGGGACCTTAGACAGAGAACGATTTTCAGAATATAATATTGAAATTACAGCCACTGATTCAGGCTCTCCTCCCTTGACCAGTAAAAAATATATACCTGTTATTATCACTGATGTGAATGATAACCCTCCTGTATTCACTCAGAAAACCTATAATGTGTATTTAAAAGAGAATGGAGTACCAGGCTCTATCCTGTACTCAGTATCAGCATCTGACCTGGATTTCGGTGAAAACGCAAAGGTCTCTTACTCTATACTGGACTCTAAAGTGCAGGACGTTTCTGTCTCATCGTATGTTTACATTAACTCAGATAACGGCAGCATCTACAGCATGCACTCGTTCGACTATGAGAAACTGAAGGTGTTTCAGATTCAGGTCCAGGCAAAGGATCAGGGCTCTCCGTCTCTCAGCAGCAACGCCACTGTCCATGTTTTTATCCTGGACCAGAACGACAATGCCCCCGCTGTTATTTACCCCTCCTCCGCTGCCATGGGCTCCCTCTCTCATCAGAGGATGCCTCGCTCCGCGAAAGCGGGTCACCTGGTTACCAAGGTGACAGCCGTGGACGCTGACTCGGGCCATAACGCCTGGATCTCCTACAGACTGGCGGAGGCCACAGACGCCTCTCTCTTCACCGTCAATCTGTACACAGGGGAGGTGAGGACTAAACGCGCTGTGTCCGAGCAGGACGACTCCTCTCAGAGGTTGCTTATAGAGATCAAGGACGACGGGGAACCGATCCAGTCCTCCACAGTCACGGTGTCCATCATACTGGAGGACAGCCTACATGAGCCCATCTCAGACCTCCGACATAAAGCGGCCGAGCCCAGCAAGAAAACTGGGAGAATCACCCTTTATTTGATTCTCTCTCTGGCCTCGGTGTCCGTGCTGTCTCTGGTCACTTTCCTCATCTTAGCGGTTAAATGCATCAGGAACAGCAGGAGCAGCAGCACGTGCTGCATGAGACGGACCGACTCTGATGATTACAAGAACCCCAACAGAAACCTGCAAATTCAGCTCAACACTGATGGACCTATAAAATACGTGGAGGTCCTGGGAGGAGACATGCTGTCTCAGAGTCAGTCCTTCAGGTCCTGTATGTCTCCAATGTCAGAGTACAGCGATTTCACTCTGATTAAACCCAGCAGCACCACAGACTTTAAGGAGGTGATCAGTGTTCTGGATGCTTCTTTACCTGACAGCACCTGGACCTTTGAGAGCCAGCAGGTGAGAACAAAATCCGAAGGGAACTCAGTAAAATTATATCCCTAACCCTGAATTTAAAATTAACGTATCCTGATTTTTTTTTTTATCCTGATTTTCATTTTGCAGTTCCTTGCTTATGTCTAGCAATGAGTGTAGTGCAACAAGTTCTCCTGCTCGCAGTTTTTTGTTTCTACACTTTCTTATTTGATTATCACTATGGAATGTAGTAACTTTAACAAATCCGGGTATATATTTAATTAAGTGATAATATACATAATCGCTTTCACTCTCTCTACCATGCAATGCGTGTGTGTTTGTGTGGTACAACTATAATGGTAAAAGTAAAATTTTACCACTACTATTGGTTTCAATTTATTATTGCATATCTTTTTTTTTTCCAAAAAATATTATCAGTTTCATGTTTTTTCTTACTTTAAAAAAACACTAGTTTTTAATAGAATTAAGGCAAACTTACAATTCAGTTGCAACAATTATTTTAATTCACTCTTAATATATTTTAGCGTTTTCAATAAGTATAATCAGTTATTAGTTTTCGGTCTTTATGTTAATGAGGCGTATCAAATATAGAAATCCCCTCTAATTCAAATTGCCAGGATCTTCAAAATGCCTGCCGTGTGTCGTTTTATAGTTTAAAAAATGTGTATTTATTTGATTTGATTTTTATTTGTCTAGAATTACTGAGGTTTACAATGAAGCCTGTTTTTAACCTTTAATCTTCTTCTGATAAACTGTATTGTTTGCCCTCAGGGGAAAATCCGGTTTGGAAACCACGCCCCCATGCGGGCGCAAATAGCATTGCGTTATATGACATAAGGCTGATACCCCACTGTTTTGACAATGAGAACTATCAAAGAAAACCACGTGGGTGGGGGGTTCTATATAAAGATGACTTATCCTTTGCATTTATGACTTCGATCTCCGTTATAGGTTTTAACAGACTCTTGGCGTGCTGTGTTATTTGTCTTTCGGTGTAATCTCAAACTTTTGAAACCAATTTTTTTTTTCCGAGTTGATACTCGTATGTGGAAGTGAAGTCACTAAAAAGTTTTCGGTGCGTGTGAGAGAGAGAGATGACAACACTGATCCAACCCTGTCTTCCAATGAGAGGGAAGGCCTGAGTTGCCTCTCTCCGCCCATGAGGGGAATCAGGCGGAGGAGACACAAGCAGAGAGTGGAGGCAGAAAAAAACTTTGAGTTTTCGCTCTCGTTTATTTTTTTTTCTTTAAAGACGGCCGTCATGGTCACATCAAAACATCACATCGCCCTTTTTCTAAAATGGAAATGTTTAGGAGTGTGGACGTCGCGTTTTAATTCTATCATGGATACGCTACAGTGAAAGAAGTTAGAAACGTTGCCGTTCCCTGATCCTCGGAGCGCAGTACAATGGACTCCGCGCAGACAAAGTACTCGGGAGGAGGGAGGCTGTGGAGGGTTTACTTTTATCTAGCATGGGTCTCCTGTGCGTCCGCTCAGCTCAGCTATTCCGTATCGGAGGAACTAAATCCAGGCTCTGTCGTGGGGAATATCGCTAAAGACTTGACTCTCACTGCTCAGCGGATTGTTCAGAGGAGGCTGCGGGTGGTCTCCGAATCATCAGTGCAGTACTTTGAGGTGAAGCAGACGACTGGCGATTTGATTATTAAACAAAAAATTGACAGAGAGAATCTGTGCGATTTAAGTTCAGCGTGTTCACTACACCTTCAAATACTTATGGATGATCCTTTAGAGATCCATCGCGTCGTGGTGAACGTTCTGGATGTGAATGACAATGCGCCGCAGTTTTCAACCACTAACATTTCTTTGGAGATTTCTGAGGCAGCCGCACCTGGCACACAATTTCGTTTGGAGAGCGCGCACGACCCTGACGTGGGTACCAACTCGTTACGCACGTATCATCTCGCATCAAATGACTTCTTTACTTTGAATGTGGAAACTAAAAGTGACGGCCGCAAGTTTCCAGAGCTAGTGGTGGATAAAGCTTTGGACAGAGAGAGGCAGGCCTCGTTTCGCCTGCTGCTCACTGCTGTGGATGGGGGTCAGCCAGAGAAATCTGGCTCAACACTTCTGCTCATTGACATTCTGGATGTAAATGACAATGCGCCCGTCTTTGACGAACCTGTAAAGAAAGTTACATTATTAGAAAATGCTGCACTGGGCACTTTAGTAACGAAAGTAAACGCCACAGACGCCGATTCGGGTAGCAACGGGGACATATCGTATCTTTTTAGTAAATACACACCACAGCACGTTCTCAATCTATTCACTGTGGATTCTAAAAGCGGGGAAATCCGTGTAAAGGGTGTTGTGGATTATGAGGAGATGAATGCATATCACATAACAGTGCAGGCCAGAGATGGTGGCTCTCCCGCTATGGAGGGCTCCTGTAACGTCATTGTGACCATCACTGACGTGAATGACAACGCACCAGAGGTGAAACTGGTGTCACTGACTGAGTCTATCAGAGAGGACTCAGCACCGGGGACCGCTATAGCGTTCATAAACACACGGGACCCAGACCCTGGTCTGAATGGAAATGTTAAGCTGACTATCACGCCAGGTTTACCATTCAAACTCATGTCAACTTTTGACATGAGTTACCGCCTGGTCACAGCTGGCAACCTGGACCGTGAGACTGTCCCAGAGTACTCAGTTATCATCAAGGCCACTGATGCTGGTTCCCCTCCCCTTTCATCACAAATCAACTTTGTGGTGAAGGTGTCTGATGTAAATGACAATGCCCCCACTTTCTCTCAGCCTTCATACTCTGTGGACATCTCAGAAAACAACGCTCCCAGTTCTCCCATCGCTGTCGTTTCTGCCACTGACCCAGACCTTGGTGAAAATGCACACGTCTCTTATTCAATCCTTACAAGCATGGTGCAGGGCTCACCCATATCTTCTTATGTCTACATCAACCCGAAGAGCGGTCACATTTACAGCATGCGCTCTCTGGATCATGAACAGCTTAAAGCTTTCCGTATAGAGGTGCAGGCTGAGGATGCTGGAGTGCCCCCACGGAC
Source organism: Aulonocara stuartgranti (assembly GCF_965226115.1). Classification (NCBI taxonomy): domain Eukaryota; kingdom Metazoa; phylum Chordata; class Actinopteri; order Cichliformes; family Cichlidae; genus Aulonocara; species Aulonocara stuartgranti. The sequence goes on from NC_138940.1 coordinate 31,918,030, forward strand.
ATCCAACGTCACTGTGCACGTGTTTGTTGTGGATGTGAATGACAATGCACCAGTGATTGTACACCCCTCCTACTCAAAAGACAAAAGATTAGAGTTCACTGTGGCCCCATCTGCCAGTCCAGGGCACCTTATAAATAAACTGGTCGCAGTGGATGCAGACAGTGGGCACAATGCTTGGTTGTTTTACTCAATTGCTCCTGGACCAAATGCTGGTATGTTCCGTATTGGGGCACACACTGGGGACCTCCGCACAGCTCGAAAGTGGGACGAGGAGGAAAGTGGTTCAACTTATGACATTGTGGTCATGATTCAGGATAATGGCGACCCACCCAAGTCCACTTCTGTGAACGTTACAATAACTGTGGATGAGAAGGCACCAGCCAACGATGCTCCGATTATTCCTCACCACATACCTTTCTACCAACGCAATGGGATGCCAGATATCACTTTGTACCTTATCATCTCTCTAGCCTGTGTGTCAGCGGTGTCCTTTATCACATTTGTTGTTCTCATGGTGCGCTGCCTGAGACACCGTGGCCCAGGGCTGGGAGGCTCTGAATGCTGCTGCTATGGTCACCACAGGTCCAGCCGCTACCATCAGAGGCCTAGCAAGGACCTCCACCTGCAGCTCAATACTGATGGACCCATACGATATATGGAGGTTGTGGGAGGTCCCCAAGAGCCACATACACGGACCTATAGGCCCTGCTACTCCACTATATCTAGCCGAAGTGACTTTGTATTTATGAAATCACCCATGCTGAGTCACAACAACACACTCAACATGACGCTCAGCAAGAAGTACCTTATGAACTCAGCCAGTGAGGTGAGAGATTAAGTGGGAGAGTGAGCATATACTTTTCACTATTAACATTAGACTTGTGGAAATGCATAAACATCCTAAAATACGTCTCTGTTTTGTTATGCACTGAAAACTTCCCCAGTGACTTGCTGTATTTTATCTTTTACTCCATTTGTTTTGTTTTACCCAGAGGACCAGTCTCTCTCTACATGGTGACAGGGCTCTGAGAGTGCTATTGTTCTGTTAGATAGGTTTGTGAAGAGTGAAAAAACATCTTAATATTTAATCTGACCCAAAGGCAAATGTGGTTACTATCTCTGGCTTGAAGCATTTTAAGTGACAGAGAATGCTGCTATTTATGAAGAATAAAGCTGCAGTTATAAAGGAAAAAGAAGCTAGCTGGAATAGCAAAACAGGGGGAAAGGGGTAAAACATAAGTGCTGTTAACAGATGGAGGGGAGGAGACAACCAGATGAAGATGGGTACTGCAGAGTTGGCTCAGTGAAATGGCTGGAAGATAGAGGGGAACAGGATGACAGAGAGAGAGATGGGGGTGACGGAGGAAAAGAGCCAGGAAAGAAAATGGTAAGATGGGTGGAGGGAGAGAGCCAAAGAATAAAGCAGTAGCTGAAAAACAGGAATTTGTGGGGTCAGTGGCCTGAACCCTGACTTCCTGTTGTCCTCTGAACCTTTGATTGGTTCCATGACTCAGCATCACATGAGGTCGCTCTTAGTGATCAGTGGGGAATTCAGTAGAAAAAAATAGAACGTTTTGTTTTTCATCTTTAATCAATTTATCCTCAGTATTCCTCATCTAGCATTTCACATCTACGTGAGGTTGCTCTGTTATTTTGATAATGATTTTTACCCTTGACTATTTAAATTTTTTTTTTAAACCCTCATATTTCTACCAACTCTGTTTTATAAAGACTGCACAGAATTAGGTTGTCCCTGAGGTCAGCAGCGTACCATCTGTCTCTCTACTCTGGTGACACGTGTGCAACAAGGACAGCAGAGCAAAAGAGATAGAGGGACTGATAACTGGAAAGGAAGGATGGCTTTATGCATGTGTGGCACAGTGACAGACGGCACAGGCTATAAAGCTTTAGAGTACCACTACGGGTGTTTGCGTGCCTGCATGCATGAGATTGTGTGTAAAAAGCATCAGGCAGGAGGAGCCCTGGGGCCTTAGATCCTTCCCACTGCCCCTCTTTGTATCCTTTATTCATTTGCAGTGTGCTCTCTTGGCAAACTCTCTTCAATAACATGCTTTCACATAAGACTTGGGTTAAAATTACAGTATATTAAAGGATGTGAAGCATTTTGACTCACTGCAAAGTCATAACCCACCTTTTCCCTTTTTTTTTTTGTTTCTCATTTGCATCAAGATCTGAATGTTACCGTTTAGTATTTCAGTCTTTAAGCTTGTGTGAGTTAATAAGGGTTGGCACAAAGTTAGCCCAAGTGTTTTTTGTAAATATGCTTTTTTTATGGATGACAGAGCTGTGCATTGGACATGCTGGTTCATGCGGTTCAGTAAAACTGTCCTCAGAGGTTATGATTAGTTGAGTCATGATGTTTGTTTAAAGGAGCGGAATATCATAGTCAAACACTACTCATTGTGATCCTTTCTTGTGACGGTGCAAATTAAAACAGTATTGAAGTCGGCAGTTTAGATTTGAATACCATGATTTTGACCTTCCTGTCCCTAAATCCAGTTCTCTTTATATTTTTGAGCTTTTATGCACATTACTGTGAGGTAGCTAAGGAATCCAGCCAGGTTCTAATTCACCTGGAGATCCTTCAAAGCTCTTTGGTTCAACTCAGAGATGTAAGGGAAGTACATTGAGCCATTTTTAAATCTTCCAGGTTTAATATAATCGTCTTTCTGTGGGATGAGAAGTTGGGCCCACAGAGCTGTAATCTGTCTCTTCATTGGCAGCATGTCTGGATAGTCTGTCTGACCTTCTCTCTCTCTCTCTCCATGCTTACGTTTAGCTTGCTCTCAAAAAAAGAAAAACAGCTTGTGAATTTTTAATAACCTCATTCATATTTCTTTAGTGACCGACTCATTAAAGAGAACAAATCATAAAGAAACAAGCACAGCTAAAGCTCCTCAGATAATTGCAGATGAAGTCAATTAGATTTTGTCTCTGTAAGCCGGTAATAGGTTTTACTATTGGGATTTGTTTTACCTAGAAACTGTTGTTGATGTAACCACCTTAATTTAAAACCTCGGCAACACACATCGGTTTGTTGAACGTCTTCAGTTTTACTCAAGCAGATAAGCATTGGAGATTTATAAAATAGCCTAGTTTTATCTGTCTGCTTACACCCGGCTTTCCATAAGGAAGCATACAGGAAGATATTCCAGTACAGTCTGTTATTCTTCTTTCCACATGCCTGCATTGGGATTTAACCTTGAAAACGATCAGTGTTTGTCTGTGAAAGTGTGTGGTGAGAACAACTCACACAGCTGGAATGCTGGGTCTCTTTCTTTGTGGATGTTTGCTTCCCCTCACTGCTGATATTTTTTTTCTCCCTACAACCCAGACAGATTTACATGCCCACGCACACATACACATCTCTGTGTCCAATTTTAGACTTTAACCATCAACCGAGCTCTGCCGTGAAGGAGGATGAGAGTTCATTTTTCACCCTCCCTCTCATCTTCACCCATTAAAAACATTTCACACTGTAATAAAAAGCTTGCGAGTTGTTACGAGGAATAACCAAGCAACCGTGTCTGTAACGGACCTTGTTTTTCTCTTCCGGAGAGCTGACTTGTATTCAACATGAAAACAACACTGAAACTGAATCCACCGACAGCTATTTTCACTCAACGCTACATGCATTATGGGCTTGTTCAGCAACTGTACTACTGCTTCCATTACTTCTTCATCATGCACACTCAACTCTGTTGGGAGTATCTTCAGGTCCTGCGGTTAAATTCACTTGTTTTGTCTTCAGGCTGTTTCAACAAACTGTATTTCCCTGTTTGGTCCTGTGTGGTCACTAACCTTTATTCCTTTATTTACCTGTATTCTAACAGATTCTCAGTCAATACTGCTCCTTGCGTGTAGCTGTCTTTCACTTTTCTCTGCTGCTCTCTTGCTTCTTTCCATCATTCCCTTGGGTAGAACAGCTCTTTTAATAATGCAGCACATCATTCTGTTGGCCTCTCTCTCCAGGGAGCTCTTGTGTCGATTAGGCAGCAGAATCTGGAGCCAAGCCACGGGTCTATTCACCGCATCACTGCACAACAAGAGAGTCAGAGAGAGTGAGGGAGGGAAAGAGCTAGAGAGAGACATGGTGGCATGGCCCGTGAGGTAGAGATGGACAAAACCGCAAAGGGGTTGAAGACATTAATAGACAGCAGAAGCATGCAGAGATGGGAGAGGCTTTTATCACTGCTTCTAAGTTTTGGTATCCAACTTCTTTTGTCCTCTGACTCTTTAAAGGAGATTTTTATAAGAAGCAGTGTGGGAAGCTAATCAGTCTGTCTGTGTGTCTCCTAAAATTCTTGTCAGTGTCATAGTTTTGGTTTGCCTTCATTTTTCCACTCATGAGCTGGCAAGCTCAGTATTTTAGACACATCTCTATGTGTACTGTCATCCACTGAAATAATCCTTTCAGATGCAAGTCATTTGGACGTCCAGTTCAGCTTCTGGCCGCTTTGGTGCAAAGCCGATTGCCCACTTAAATTAACACGTTCTCTTTTTGATGATGTCAGTCTTTTGATTTTAGTTTTGAGGGTTTTCTTTTTTCCTTTTTTTTAATCAGGCCTGTAGTTTTTGTGTATGTGTGCGTGCTCAGTTTATGCCCCACAGTGTTTGGGACAACATGGATGCCTGAAGGTACAGTTATTCGTGGCCATCTGTAATGCTTTGATGAGCCTCAGTGAAAAACTGTAAAGACAAATGATACACACAGGCATACATCGTCATTGCACACATCTCAACTACAAACCAAATACATAAAAACACTAAACTGCACCTTAGAAACATCTTGCTGTTGTTGCGATGAAACATATATTTCATACTGCATCTTCTGTTCTCTTCACAGCAAAAGCCTCCCAACAATGACTGGCGCTTCACACAGGGACAAAGACCCGGACCTAGCGGGTGAGTTAGCAGAGTAACACATTGATTCAGCTGAAATACGCAGTAATATCTAGATCATGTTATTGCTTTTCAAGGGGGAAAAGAGTAAAAGGGGTGAGGGATTTTTTTTTAAAAAGGGGGGATGGTAGTGAGCGCTGTAACCATAATAATTTGCTACCTGCAGTGTGCCATCTGATTTTAAAATACAGATGGCATCACAAGCAAACATTTTTATGTGACTTCAAATTTTATTCCAGTGGTGATGAGTTTCTTGTTCCACCTGATTGCATGATTCTGCTCAGTAAGGTTGTGAAAAGCATCTCTGCCTGTTTCCAGGCTGCTTTATAAAATGGCTGCTGCAGCTTCCACTCCCCCTCCCCCTCCCCTGCTGTTCCTTTCCTCTCTGCGCTCCCTGAGCCTGTGCGCCATCGCTCAGTACTACTGATGAGGAACAGTGACCAGAGCTAGCGGGGGGGGATGGGATAGTGCATTTATCTTTATTGCTCTCTCCATTTTTTCCTGCCACGTCACTTGAAAACACGTTTTCTTGACATCAGTTACTTGCCTTATTAAATGTCAGTTGTGTTGTTTAGTTTACATTCTGTGTTGATTGCTTTGTCACTGATATTTGCCCATGTAGTGTACGCAGTTGTGATTGTGCGACAGATCTTATGAGTCGAGGTTTGTCCCTGAAACACACAGGCAATGTTAGGCACAAACACAAGCTACTGCACTTTTAGAAACCACTGGGTTTTATTTTACTTCTCAACAGCTATGTCATTCACATCCTGTTTTTGAAAAGTATGTGGCTGACTCAGCATTTTCCAAACAAGATCTAAAGCATATACAAATACACAGTAGTTCTTTTCAGGGTGTATAACTTGTTGTGTTTTTAGTCCCCACATGCCGTACGGTACACACATACGATGGACGCCGAAGAATGGGACAAGGTACCGATTTAGACGTAGGCCCTGTATGGTCACTTTATGTCCTCAGCAGCTGATCAGGGATCGCATTTGCCGCCGTTCAGTGAAAGAGGAACTTGGTCAGCTGATAAGGGCAGGGAGTGACTCAAATCTTTTAGTTAGTGCACTGCAGTTGAGTGCTGTGCTGTGTGTAGCTGTACCTAACCCATAGCTTCTGTTAGTCTCCCCGAAAGTTTGATGGGATTTGTTGATCGATGTGCATAGGCCACAATGCCTGCTGTGGCGTAGAAAGGATTGTGACACTTTTTTTCAGTTTGTGTGCAGTGTTTTGTAGATTTGCTATGCCTTGTATGTGTGCTATACATATAGTCGTTATAGTCTGAGAGCTCTTCTTTTTCTCTCCTTTGAGATTTGCCTACCATACAGTGTTGCCTTTGATGTATGTCTGTGATGGTTGTAGCTTAACACCACCACATGCAGCTTTTTCATGTGACTTATAAACCAGAGGACAATGACAACGTCTGTGTCATGACTGATAGTTTAAAATGCCTGTTAGAGGTTGAGATGTTCCTAGATGGAGTAATTGGGAGTCTGTTTTAAGCACTAGAGATTAACATGCAGATATAATAGATGTCAGCATGTACACCATGTGACCAGAGGAATGGGTTTAAATTATAAAATATAGCCTATGATAGGGAAAAAGGAAAAAACGTAAGACACAGTGGAATAAATGGTTAAATAGAGTAGCATTTGAATTCTGTGTGAAATCAAAACATTAACCACTGATTCTGTGCTTCATTGGTTGGAGGGGATTAAAAAGAAGCAAAGAGCTGCAGGAGGGTTTTTTTTGGTTTTGGTTTTTTTTACCTTTTCCTACTGTGGCTTTAATTTCTTGAAGGTTCCCTGAAAAGCGACAAGTAAAGGCATCTATTAAGATGAAACATATCATGTAAGGAAACCGAAGGAGAATGATAGCCCAGACTGGCCAACTGAGGACATCATTCTGGACCACAATGTACAACTTTGCCCACAGGAAGTGATAATCCTGACCACAGGAAACACTTAACTCAACTAGAGGATATGATAAGAAAAATAATGCTAATTTAGCATGAAGGGGCACAAAATGGCTGCTTCTGGCCTTACCGAGGGTGCTCCTCTCCAGTCTGTTTCTCATTGGCTGCTTGGCACAAGACATACATGTTTCTCTTCCTCGGTCTCTTTCTGGCACTGAGCTGAAAACCACTTCAGTGTTTTGGCAGTGCAGTCTGGCAACCTGCGCTTAATCAGAGCCAAGCTTTTGTGTTCAAACTCCTTTTTCACTTTTTCTCTTAATGTGTCTTTTACTTTCTCTTTATTCCCCAGATCAGGGCAATTTGTCTGATTGCTTTTTTAGTTGGTTTTAAGTAGAAAGGAGCTTTCTTGTTTACATCCTATGCATTTAACACACTGTCTATTGTGCAGAAGTTTTAGATAAGCTGCAAATCCTTAAATATATTTACTTTTCATAAAAAGGAACCCAAACATTAAAAAATCATTTGGCATAATCACCCTTTAAAATAACACCAGTCCTGCTAAGTGCAAACATCTTGGCTATCTCATTTTCTTCTGGCCAGACCGATTTGGTGTTCATGGCTGTGTGGGGGCCATAGCATCCTTTGCATTACTGTAAACAGTTTTTTATGACTCTGGTTATTGCTTTGAGGTTAATATTATGCTGTAGGATGAGCCTACAACTCTGTTCTCTCATGCATAAAAAGTTAAACTTAAAAGTTTAACCATCTTGAGTACTATAAACCATCTTGTGTGCTATAACGCTGTACAGACTGTCTTGCCTTGCCCCTTTATTTCTAAAATCTTTGTATTAGGAAAGTAGCACACAATTTCACTGTGTCACTGTCATTTCCAGCTGCACATACCAACAGAATCGTTTACCCATGGCCTCCACTGAGTGTCCTGAGGGGTTTTATTAGCCCATACAGTCAAAAAGCCTTTGTTTCAACACTCTGACCCACTGTTTACATGGCTGAGAGTAGTTAAATGTTACTTTTTTTTAATGTAGTGCTGGTGATGAATTAGCCATACTACTGCTATAATGGTTTTAAATGATGTTTGAGTCTCATGCAGGGCTTCTAATGAAGTGAAATGACATTTATCTATATTTTATGATAGTTTACCAGTAGCATGAAGATAGCACACTGTTGTTTTTTGACACTAAAAATCTAAAATTGGGGGTTTATTAGCACTTTGGGAACAGACTCAAACATTGTGACCTAGTTCTCAGTTGCAGAGTTTGTGTTGCCGTGTTACATGCATGGGAATAGAAATAAGTAGGTGAGCATACTCAAAGCATACAAGTCTGCTTTCTCCGCTGTTACCCCCACATGCAAATTACAGCTTTTAAATAAACCAGCCTTTGAACATGAAGCCCGTCCAGATGGAAATGTTCAGCGCTCACTGAGCGCTGCATGTGCGACTATGCAGACAGCTATTTCCTTTAAAGGTGGGATCATTAAATACGTTTAATCAGATTTACTAGACGGCGCATTGCTCAGGGTCATACTGGCGAGTGTGTGACCGCTGTACAATTAATGTGTGAACACACTTGCTACCATGTGTGTGTCCAGCAGCATTTGCACATGCCTTTACAATAATCTGTTTAAGCGTGTGTGTGTGTGTGTGTGTGTGTGTGTGTGTGTGTGTGTGTGTGTGTGAGAGAGACACACTCTGTTTTGCGTACTATACATCCCGTATTATTCTCCTCAGGCTGTGTATTTCACCATCAGCTGCTCTGCTTTACATCATCCTGTCAAGCTAAACACACATAGATCCACTGTAGAGGAGAGTTTATTTACATGTGTTTTTTCCCGATTTTTTTTTTCCACAGGGCAACTGGAGGACCTGAGGTTGCCATGGGAACTGGCCCCTGGCCCCAGCCCCCTACTGAAGCTGAGCAGCTCCAAGCCCTGATGGCTGCAGCCAACGGTGGGTCCTATACCTTGTCACCTCTTTCGTCCCTCCTATGAGTTCCACCATCTCTTTTCCAAACCTATTTATTGCTCTTCTTCTCATCAGGATGCGTGGGAAGTGGTGGTTTGTTTAGCTTCCTGTTTGGTTGGAGAGCAACAAGCCAGACTCAGTCATTGATAAAGCTCTGTCTGTCCACGCTGGCGTTTCCATTTAGTGGACGTGAACCTAGTATTACTACCCACAGTTTCCTTGATGTAGTAAAGCTGATTTGTTGAATATAATAACACAACAGTGAGACACGTTTCCACTGTACACACTTATCACATGTTTAATGTTTTACTATAAGCAGTAAGCTATAAGGGCTACTCGTACATTTATGTAACATTAAAGCCTATATGATTCCTATATGTTACAACACACATCCTCCCCCTCCTGTCCTGTCCCTTCTGTCCCTGCAGTGACGGCTTAGGCAGCACTGAGGTGAATTCACACAGTGACTCATCTTCAGGCTTTGTCATCGCATAGAAAAGTACGCAGAAAACAGCAGGATTACCAAGACCAAATGTAGCGTCAGGCAAACACAAATTATACAAAGATGGTAATGATGGAGAGACGAATGTGACGAGGTTTATTGGCAAACAGATTCAAGTCGTCACTTCCAGTGTTATTTCACCACCAATCTGTCCCCCCCTTCTTGGACACTGGGAACTGGGCCCTGGTGTGTGACATTTTTTTTCCATCACTGGGAAATGGCGAGATGGTCATGTGGTGGTAACCTGCATGTTAGACAGAATGAACAATTTGAGCCATCAGGGAGGAAGGAACAAACTGAGCATGTGATAAATACTGAAGGTCATCTCTCCTTTGTGCTTAATGTCACTGTGCCGATAAACACAATGACAAACACGGAACAATTCATTTAATTAGCGCTCCACTTCAGAGGAGAAGGTAATAAAAAAGTGTTCTCTCTAATGACTTTAGCTCCAGCACAGTTAGAACTGCAAATGTCATGTGCATGTGTGTGTTTATGGAGGCTGAGATGAACTAGAGAATGGGGGAGGGAGGGTTTGTTCCCTGGCTCTGCAATGCAGGGGCTGTGGGAGAATTATGGGCTGAGCAGCTACGTCATGCACGCTCACAAAAACAGGGCATGCCTGATTTATTTATTTATTTTTTTAAGAAAAGGAACGCCAGATAAACAGAGGAATAAGACATTTTCAGCAACCATGTTGAACAAAAAAGAAAATCCTCTTCACTCTTTTGTTAATATTTCTTCTTGTTCATATCTTTACTTTTTAGGTTCACTTACTGTCTCTTTATGTTTTTGTTTGAACTAAACCGGATGTTCAGACTGAATTTCGTTTTAATCTGCTGTACAAAGTATTATAATTTCCTTTTATGTCCCATTTAATTTCACCTCTTCTGTTTATACTAGATATTCTTCTAAATGCTTTTCTAACAAGTTTCATCCCTCTGTCCTCTTCCCTCCTCACCCCTTGTCCCCCAACTTTGTCTCTCTTCCCCCTAGAAGTGAGTGAGGCTACAGCCACCCTCGGGCCCGGCACTATGGGCTTGAGCACCCGCTACAGCCCCCAGTTCACTCTGCAGCACGTGCCAGACTATCGTCAGAACGTCTACATCCCAGGCAGCACGGCCACCCTCACCTCAAACCCCCAGCAGCAGCAGGCCACGGCCCAGCAGGCCACCCAACAGGCACTGCCCCCTCCTCAGGCCTCAGCTCAACCAGAGCCCCCTAAGGCCGCCCAAACTCCAGCCTCCAAGAAGAAGTCCACCAAGAAGGAGAAGAAGTAGATGTGAATAGGTGAAGGAATGATCAACCTGGGCCTGATCTGATGAGAAATTAACCCTCCACACCCCACCATTAGATATCTTAAATATTGACAGCAAATCACTTGTGACCACATGGGCGATTTTGAAAGTTCTTTGAAAGTGTCTTGAATGCCTCAAAGAATCTGAATGTGTTGAAAGCTGTTAGTGTTTCTAACTTGTGCTGTGCTTAAGGTCTATTATTGTTCACATAACCGTTGTTGGTAGATATATTTGGCTGGGTGTGGGGGGTTACTGTCCCCCGCCCATATTTCTTTCTCTTTTTTTGGCAAAAATACAAAACAAAAACTTGGACAAAGAGATTCAGTGTAAGCAACCTTGCTGGGATGACAAGACTATACGCAGTGATGTATTCAGAAATGAAATGTTAATGTCTTTCACGTTGGATTTTTTCATGCACTTTCCATGAAGTGGAAAGTCAGCTGTTGTAAAGTACGTTAGTTGCCATCCATTAGATTGCTAATAGGGTCAGCATTGCTGGGTCTTAAAGCGTTAAGTCCTTTGACTTTAAGGCTGTTGTTTGACAAGTATTACAAACTCTTCTGCATGCTCATTAAGGTTCAAACCACATATACTAGTTTAGAATTGCAAACTATGCATTGCAAAAGCAGAGGAGGAGGACATCTTGAATCTATTATCGTCCCTCCAATCGCAGGTCAATATAATGCACATGTAGCATTTACTTGACGCAAAATGAAAATTACTTTTGTAATCGTAGTTTAAAAAAAAACAGATTTTAATCTTCTGATATTTTTATGACCTGAGCATGCACCCAGAGGAAGGGCTGGCAAAGAGTGGGGGTTGCACGGCGCTGTGTCGTGGAGTCACGAGCCATGCTGTCCATATCAGTGGTACAGCAGCAGAGACTGGCTTCTTCTGCAACACCTCCAAGATGGGCACAGATATGTCTTGCTGCCCCGCACCCCCCTGCCCTCCCCTCCTCACACTCAGCTCGTGTCCCTCCCTCATTCACCACCCCCATATTGAGAGCCAAACAAAAAGAAATGCACTGTTAGTATTCTTAAGATGATGTAGGGGTTGTAATCACTTCAGTCTTTAGGGAAACATGTAGATGTGGTAAACTTAAGTGCTTAGGAGTTTCTAGACACCTTGCGGGCCTTTAGGGCCTCGATGGAGTATTTTCCTTCACCATCCTCAAGTGCTGAAGAAACGTCTTGATGTGGCACAGTATCATGTCTTTTCTTTGGGAGATAACGATTCGATAGCATAGAGAAAGTGTTTGTATAAGATATGAAGTTTTTACATTGCCGTCTATCCTTCTGTCAAACTCCTGGACACGTACAACAGCATGAAGAAAAAAAAGGCAGCTTGCAGGGTGGGTTAGGGAGAGTGGAAGTGGTATGGTGAGAGGTAAGCAGACTGAGGTGGCACCATTGTATCGATCAGGGGGTGGTAAACATCCTTGGCTCTACCCACTGAATGTACAGAGGAACCACAGTTGACCTGCCCACCCCAGAAACTCTCTCAAATGCACTGACTGTAGTAGAGGTCAACAGAGCCAAGCGCAGTTGTCCCTGTTGGTGAGGAGATGCCACTCACAAGCCCTTTGAAATCTCTCTCTTCCATTGACACCAATGGGAAACCTCAACCTCTTCACCCCTCACCTCCCGCCCTCTACTCCCTAGTCCTGTGAGGCTCTTCCCCACTGTAAATAAACACGAGTCCTGTCGATGGTATGAGCCAGGTGTTTGTATAGTAGGGACCATGTCCAACATTTTCAAAATAAAAGTCCCTCTCCACAAGGCGTGGCTTACTACTGGAATGTGTTGCATTTTGTTTTTAAGAAAAAAAAATTAAGAAAACCACAGTTAAAAAAAAACAATAATGTTCTTCAGCAGTTTGTGTTGCAATGTAGTAACTAAGCACCATGGAAGCCAACTAACACTTAAGTGTAAATAACTGATAAAGATAACTTTAGATAAGTAAAAGAAGTGACACACGTAGACTAGTTAACTTGTGGTATGTGTTGCGCATATTTTTGTGTTTATTTTCCCTCTACTATCTTTTATCACCCTGTAAAGATACAAAAGAAAAGAAAAAAAAATATGGAAAAGTTTCTATCCTTCTGTAACCTCTTAATGTTCTTTTGCGGTGATTTTATCTTGTGCATTTGTGAAAGAATGCCTCTCATTCTCTTTCTGTCCATATGAACAAATGATTATAAATATTATATATGTGTAAGTCCGTCCGCTGCTGAATTAATCCTACTCTATCCTGCTGTATTATCTTTCTTATCAAATGCTTAAACCCCACGCTATACCCCTGTGTTACTCTCTTATTTTTATGCTAATATTTATATTGCTGTTTTATTTTCTCTTGAACACTGACATTTCAAATAAAAAGATTCATTTTAAAATTACTTATGCGTGTGGTTTGTGTTAATGCTGATATTTGTCATTTCTCTCACAGGCTGAGTGAGGTAACTCTGAGCATCATTACATTGTTAACAATATTAATCGCGCTCACTAAACAGTTTTAAATGCTTCTTGGAGTTTTAACCATGTGGCTGCAGCACTACTAATTAATCCCAGAAGCCTTTTGTCTTCTTTAATTTCAGATTTCTTTAAAAAGCAAACTACGAAGCTACAAATAATTTACAGGAACTAGGATGTCTTAATCAAAAACATGTTAAATTGATGATATAAGTTCTGATCCTTTTTCAATAGGACTCAGAACTACAGCTGCCAAAAAAGTATTCTTTGTTTAAAAAGAAAAAGCACGGCACAGCATATTAAGTCAGTAAAATTGATTTATTTAGCATCTTTCTAGAAAAGGATATGCTTCACAAGAACAATTAGTACGCCTATACAAATAAGTACTAAACTGCTCTTTAAAAGTTTCAATAGAGTCCATTGATCTCAAACGTAATGGTAATGGATTCCATTGTTTATTTTAGTTTTCGCTGTAGTATGAGGAACCACCAACAAGACCTGCATGTTACATATGGGTGCAAGAGTTCACTATTGTAAGCTGACATTTGACCATGCAGAGCTCTAAAACTGATCACCAAGATCTCAAACTGAAGTCTGAACGTTATAATTAAAGCATGGTGGAAAGTAAAATAGTACTGAGGTCAAATGTAAGATAATCATAGAGCTTATTCTATAAACTGATTCCTTCTCCAACTCATTGATATTAGAGCTACACGCTTTTCTATCTTTCCTCTTGCAGAAGTTGGGGCCACTATAGGGAACATGCCTGCACATGCTCTTTGGGCCTTTCAATAGATCTTACACAATAACACATGACTCTATAAATAGCCCACAGGACGTCACTAAGCAAAACAAAAGGAGCAGCCCACTGCTGCAGATGTTGGGGGATGGAAGGAGGGACTGAGAAACTGGAGGGATAGAGAGGATGTGTCGGCCATGAATCAGGTCGTTATGCCTGCTGTTGTGGGTTTTCGGAGTCCAGGTTACTGCCTGAAGATTATGCAAGACCAGCGGCTACTGGAGCTATTTTATCATACCTGAAATGACAAAGAACAATCCAGTTTTTCCACACAACAGCATTCCACCATCAATCACTGCAGATTCACATACCCAAAATGGCCGTCTCCTCTTGCCACTTTCTTCTTGAGTTATATGGTTGCCACAGTAACCATCAGCCCTAGCGCTGGATGCTTTGCTCTGTTCAACACATCTTCATTACAGATATATCCAGTAGCCATTATTGGCTCTGCTCAGGGCCTGGCTGAGCTCAATGACCTGCGGAAAGATAAACATATTCAGCAATTAGTCAAACCTGGCAACCGACTGAGCCATATGTAGAGAACATGGCAGAGCTGATTGGAGAATATCCCACACACACAGACACAAGGAGATGAGTCAGAGGTAATAAGGCACTGTGGGTTTGTCCCCATTTGGAGAAATAAAATATGAGCTTCCATTTTAGAGCCTATTCTGGTTCTATCAATGAAAGGAAACTGAGGTGCTGTTCATATGGGTATATTATACATATACAAGTAGGACTTAAAATAGCTTTATAGTCTCTTTGTCAGCTGATGTTTGTCATCCTGTGACTCATACAGACTCCTGATGCCCTGACTGTCCCCATGTGTCAGAAATTTCCCCAAGGGGAGACCCAACAGAATGAGGAGATTGTTCTTCTGTTGCCCCCTTTATGTCCCCTACCCCATCTCGCTTAATTGAGCACATTCCTACTGATTATACACACATAGAGATGCACAATAGTGTGACAAACAGGCAAAAAACTTCAAATCAGTGATGTATAGCAGTCGCAGACTAGAACCTGACAATGGGCAGCACGATAACAGCATTAGTGACACAGCCTGGACACAAACCAGAAGACCAGGCTTCGTCATATCCTCAGTGTGATACATGCACATGGAAGCAGAGATGTGGCAGCCCACAGAGACACTTACACACCCAGACATTCAAAACACACCCACGAGCACCCACGATAATTAAAATGTATTATAATTTGAGCTATAATTCACATCACACGCCTACATAAGAAAACGGAGGTTCCTCTCTTCCTCGTCAGTGTGGGAGCTGCCAGAAACTTCCCGCGCAAGGAAACAAGGATCTCATTTCAGGCCAAGGAAGACTTAATCAATGTGAAGAAAGAGCAGGATGTGACGTAATGGGTTGCTAGTGGCGGGACAGGAAGTGAGTTTCCGCGCCCGTTTACTGTTTTTTAACCTCACAGTAGTAAAATCAAAGGAAGGAGTTCCTCCCCCCCATCCTCCTTCACTGGCTTCCTCTCTTCTTCCTTCCCTGCCCCCCCCCTTTCTCACTCCAGCAGCTGTCTCTGCATATGTAGGGTCACCACATGTTGGAGAACAGAGGTCTGTTTTGTGGATATGCACACTGGAAGACTGAAAGGATAAAGCTTAATCTGGGTTTTTGTCGGGAATAACCCTGACATGAAATTATATATATATATGTATATGTATATGTGTGTGTGTGTGTGTGTGTATAAATTAACAACCACTCATCATAAGCAGAATCTAAATCCAGCAGGAACTGACTGACCTCCACTTTTATCAAGCAGGAATCTTGCAGTGCAGAGCCAGAGAAAGAGAGAAACTGCTGTTTTTAGGATGAACGTTCCTTATAAAAGATTAATTGACAGAGAGGAATGGAAAGTTAGTTTTCTGATGGCACTCTCCGCCAGCTCTAAAAATAACCCCTGAACAAAAGCGTCGGATAACACCAAACGATTTGTCACATATGAACACACACATATCCAAACGCTGCATTGCTCTTTAAAAATCATCTTTGTATCTCTGTAAAGACAAATATCCTGCTAATTTTCAAAAAGTCTGCTTTCATTTATTATTTCAGCAGAGAGGAATGTGTTCATAGGGCAGCGTTAACAGGGAATCTGCTGCTCTAAGGCAGAAAGAAGAAGGGGGGGTCATTGAGAAAGAGCATTGGAGCGCTGGAGCCTGAACGTTGCTAAGGCTAACACTATCCTGATTTAAAGAGACTCAGTAATGTGCTGGCTGCTGGCTTGACTAAATCACAGAGATGGAGCTGTAGCAATGTGGAGGAAGAATACAATGCTCCCTTTCAAAGCCACAAACCCTTTTTCTCTTCATCTGAAAAGCCCCCTCTCTCCTCATCTCTCTCTCCCCTCATCTTCTTTGCCAAGTGTTCTTGCTCCTGTTTTCTCAGCTGGGAGGATGGAAATGAGACAGCGGGGAGACAGGAATTGAGAAGGGAAAGACAGACTGAGGGAAAGAGAAGGCTGACATTAGGCTGCTACAGACACAGGGTTAATTGCTTTGTAAGCCAGTGAAAGAGAAGAGTGAAAATATGAGGACTGCATCAAGTCAAAGGTCGCAGACAACATAAAATAAGAAAGTGCAGTTTGGTTTTAATTTCCCCAATAGAATGGAACAATGTGTGTGTTATTTTTTTAGGAGATCAAAAGCTTCCATCTGGTGTAAAGTGGTTTAAGGGCATCCTCTCCCCCCACCTTGTTTCTACACACTCTAATACCCACACACACACACTAAAAACACACATACAACACTCTAGCATAACCCCAATCCCTTTTAACAACCATACACCCCATGAGCAGTCCTCCACCCCGCTCCCTATGCAGCTACCACGCCCCCAGCACAGTGCAGAGGATCTAATCCATTGCCTCCACCAGCTGCGGTTGTCATGGTAACAGAAAATTCCAGATTTCCATGATGAAGGCTGGAACAGAGAGGAAACCAGAAAATAAAATGTTCAAGGATTCAACAAAGAACGCCAGTTTACTCTTTGTTGTTTTCGCGGGCGTGTGTGTATGTGTGTGCGTGTGCATTTGACACAGCTGCATGTGAAGGATGTTGTGTAGCATGTATTAGATTTTAGACATACCAGAACATTAACCGAGGAGGTTAAGTGTGTGTGTGGGAGAGAGGTGGGTCTGAAAGGTCGGACACGCTGTGAATGCGCAGCTCCTCCAGACATGCAGACATTGACACAGAGGCATGTCGACAACTCAGCACCATGGCGACAGGTGTTGCTGCGGAAATGGTGCAGCTGCTGCATGGATATTTCAGGCTAATAAGCGTGCATCATCAAGCAAGTCTCTACTTTCCCCCTCTCTCCCCACTGCACCGCTGTGTCCCCTAAACTGCCCCTGTGACTGATCCCCTTTCCAGTAGAGTCATGCAGTATTGTTTAGAAAATACGTCCAATTAGGAGAGAATCTCGAGGTCTTCAGGGAGCATACACATCAACAAATTCATTACATGTGCTGACATAGCTTGCATAAAAAACACACAAAAAATAACTTGCTCAGTTCTTGAATTGCTGTTGGTAATAACAAGGTGTGAAACCAGATGGTTTCTGTCTAAAACTAACTGGGACACAAACCATGTGTCAAATTCACCCACTAATATCAAGCACCGGCTATCAGGTTGAATGCTTTCCCTTCTGGAAATCCCACAAGCATCTCCAGAATGAGTAGAAATGCAGCCACAGTCTTTAGACAGAAAGCCTACAATACATACACACAAACACACAGAAATTATGAGAATGTAGCATATTTGTGAAACCCCAGGGAAAAGCAAACTGGGCATCAACACTTGAAATCATCAACTGGGATCATGGGAATGTTTTAAGAGCCATATCTCACATTCTGACCGTCATCTAAATGTCACCAGTGTTGGTGGGACGCTCTGCTGCACGCCACGACCTCTGGGACAGGTGTTAAACCCATCAGCAGAGGAGGAAGCTGGGAACTTACTCTGGAAACATGGGAAATCAATTCAAATACAAGACATACCAGAGGTTCTAAGTGATCACTGTACCAGATAAAAATGTAGAAAAAAAGCCAAGCACATTCCTACAGAGGAAAAGTGCATTATCTGTTATAAAGATATATCAAAGGTGCCAGGAGAACCTCATAAAGGGAGATAAGAGCTAAAAGCCAGTGAAAATATTTGTTCTCTTGTCTTTGCTTTCTGATGCAGTGCAGTCAGACTGTGCACAATTAAACTTCCCCAAAATGGTTCACTGCCTCATTTAGAAATTTGCAGGAGTTGTGACTAGTTTGTTTGCATGGAGGCGTGTGTGCATCAACAGCAGGCAGAAAACAAACCTCTGAGAGGATTAATTAGAAAATACTGCAGGATGTTCTGGGAAACTAAGAGGAAGAAGACAGAGAAGGGGGGGCAAGTTCCAGTGCCCTAATTTACTGCTCTCATGATACGTCACTACCATCCCTCTCCCTCCCTTCCCCAGTCTCTTTGTTCTCTCCCCCGATCATATTCTCCACATTTTTAGCAACACACAAACCTAATTCATTTGGTCAAATTCTTTCAATGTTTCCCCATTATTTTTATCTCTATCATTGTCACTACATCCATTTTCGTTCTTTCTTTATTGCTAAAGCCAGATAACCAGACTCTCTGCCCTAGATAAAAATTGAGGTCTGTCAGTCTGCCTTTGTGACCCCGCCTGACGTCCATCCATCTATTCATCCATCCACTGCTTCCCTCCACTCCTCTTTCCATTTGAGAGGGTAGTGGAAGTCCACAGAGTTCAGTTTGTGTCACTCGTCTGTCGGTGTCCATAAAGCTCAAATATTCATGCGCCCGTTCCGCGCCATGCAACAACAGATGATGTCGGAGTGCGAAAGACTCTCAGTTTCCATGGCAACCTCCAACATCCATTCCCCTCCTCCCCCTCCCCTCTGCATCCCCCTCCTCTCTCAACTCAGTTGGGTGGTAGCGAGGGATGGCGGCGGGGATGATTACCTCTCTGAGACCATGCAGCAAAGGGGGGGGGGGGGGGGCATTACAGGGAGTAGTTCGCTAGGATGTGAGGGATGGAAGAGAAGGGAGGAGAGAGGAAAAAGTACAAATAATTAATGCGGATTTTTAAAAAGTGGAAGCCAGGAAGAAAAAGAAGAGGTCTGACGGGTGTGGATTGGATGACAAAAACAAACATCTGTCTGCTGATGACCAAGATAAATCTTTATGTTCTCTTTCACTCTATGCATTCCCTCTTTGTCCTTTCTCTGCACTCCCACCCATAAAGATGCAGAACAGCACACAGACTGTAAGCAGCTTACTATAATACAGCTCCATAAAGGCTCCCAATACTTCTCCTTTACCCCCTACCCTGCCTGCCTACTTCCCTGACTGCAAAATGAAAGGTAATGCAGCATACTGCCCCCTATGCTTCAAAATCAAGCTTGTCTGGACCTTTGTGTTCTACAGAACACATTTGGAGTAGTTGCTGAATGGAGCACTTGATCCACCCTATCCTCTTCATTATTAGTAAAGCTGTGCCTCATATCGTCTGCACTGTAACCGTCCACCAATCTCAGCTTAGCTGTTTACAGGCCTGATATTTTCCTTCTCATCACCCCTGCACTGGTCTTTATCCTATGCCTGACTGAGCATCATCCGCATTGTTTACTGCCCCCTGTTTAAGATATCATTCCTTTCCAGCTGCAGCCATTTGTCCACATCTGTGTTCTCTCCCTCTATGTGGGTCATTGTTTGCCATGGTTGCTTTTGTCTTTGTTTTCTTTGTCCCTCCCTTTACTCTTGTGATGCTACTCCAGCTCTCACTTTAAAATGAGAACAATCCCTTGTAGGCACAAAGAAAAAATAAACTTTCTTAAAACCCATGTTTTAAGAAAGGGGGAACTGTTGGAAATACACGGCAAAGGAGTGTATACATGGGGATGATGAAACAAGCAAAAGAAGAGAGGAGAAGAGGCATGAGACACGTGAAAGGGAAAACATTGAGGTAGAGCAGTGAGAGGTCAGGACGGCACATAAGACACCCAAGAAATGGGGGGGCTTAAGGAAAATCGGGTATGGATACTGATTTTTGCCAGCAGGAAGTTAAAGTAACCACGGTAACCAGTCAAAGAAGTGATGTCATTGTATCTAATAGGTGCTTTGCATGGAGGTGGGATTTTCTGGGGGGGGAGAATGAGTGTCTTCACCCTCAGCAGTTTGTTACATATTAAGAAAGAAAGGTGCTGAGGTGACTGGAAACATCTTCTTCAACAGCTGATTTTTCTTTTATTTGCATAACCTTTTTGGTCTATGATGTGATTGTTTCACCACTAAAGTAAAAGAATAACTTGTGTGTCTGATCTGGTTGGACCTTGCTCAGAAATAAAAGCACATACAATTATTTTTCCAGGTGAACATCAAAAAATACACTGTCAACTTCAAATACAATATCAAGCATCACTCCAGAGATTTGTCTGTAAATAAAGATCAGTATGTATCATCTGGACTAAGAACAGTAGTGCGAGTGTGAGACCGTTTAACCTGTAAATGTCACTGCAGATGTAGGATTGTCATCCTCTGAGCTGTAGGACACACACATGGGCACACACTCACATGGGCACACACATATAAACATAAAAGAGATGTATGAGCAACAAACACACTTATGTACCACACCCACAGACGTACTGCCCCCAGAGGAAATCAGAGTGCTGCAGGATCAGCTAATGTAGGTCAGCTGACTGACAGCTTACCTACATCACACCAATGTGTATGGACATATAGGGGGCAGGAGGGAGTGGTGAGCATGCATGTGTGCGCACACAGAATAAAACATATTACTGGTCCAGAGATTCTGAGGGGTTCCACATGGATACAAATATTCTTTCAACTGCAGTCATCTTTTACTGCAGCCGACTTCTCATGTGAAGGTCTGGGATATCTTATCTTAACCCAACCAAAGAATTACACCAACACAAACCAAAAAAGAGAAGACTAGGATTTACGGATCTTGAGTAGCATCTACTACAGAATAAATACTACTCACCCACCATAAACATCCAGTAGGATCCACAGAACACCTCCAGTATTTCAACATCGCATATCTTCTATTTGGTATATCTGTGGTGCTATTAATATACGTGACTACATTAAATACTAATGATAAACACTGTTGGGGAAAAAAATCAACATCAAAAATAAACAACAAAAAGAATAACTATGACAAGTGTCTAAAAAATAAACAATCATAGAAAAATTAATTTAAATTAACCCAGTCAAGGAAATCCAGGATTTTAGTACCTGTTTAAGTACCTGTTTGTTCTACACTGGGGCACACGGTTTCGTGCCTTATTTATCACCCAGTTTTCCCAGAGAGAACACATCTCTGCCTGGCCCCCATAAGAAGCACAGGTGTTAACAGTGCTGCTGAAGGAGTTTCAGCAACAAAACAAATGTCCCTACCATCAGCAGTTTTTACCAAATATATAAGAGGAATTTGTGAAAGTATAGCCACTGCCTATGTGCATGTGAGAGGGAAAATTTAAAAAAAAAAAACGAGGCGGTAGAGTGAACACTATGGCCAGTGCATGTGGTTGTATAAGATTGGTGCTTATTAATATTCTGTTTGCATCATCTTTTCACACTGCCTACAAAGCAGACGTCTCTCTCTCTCTCTCTCTCTCTCTCTCTCTGTGCCCCCCCCCCCCCCTCCCCCCTTTAAATCTGGGGTGGAAAGACATCCACACAGACATCATGATCTGGAGGGATGAACCATGCGCTGGATTTCAAGCACAAAATTAAATGAAAATTGTGGATTGCATGTGATGTTACTGCTAGTTATCATGGCAGAAAAAGTTTGCTTCTGTGCTATTACTAAAGATAATAAGAGGAAGGACGCAATGGATGGTAAGCAAGAAAAGTGAAGAACGATAAGAAGCCAACAATCCGACAATGAGAACAGTTGTTCTCTCTGGGTAACGCCTCAGGCTAGGGACTGCTTAGCAACCATCTGGACACCACCAGTTTTGAGGGAAACATGTATTTCCCAACCAGTTGATGAGGGTTCTACACCAAAACCCTTCTTGTGATGCCAACTACTCTGAAAATACTCACCTCTCCGAGCTGTTGAAACTGGGAAAAGTGGGTAGTTGGTAGATAGTTTGCTAATGTTTGTAGCCAAGCCAGCATCCAGTGGTTGTCAGAGGGTCACTGATCAGTGTCTAGGCCTGCGTGAATGTGGCTCCAGCAATCACTCGCCTTTCAGGGCATACACATCTTTCCTCTCACGACCAGTGGTTACCAAGTGGTCTCTAGGTCTGTGTGACAGAGGCCTAAAATATGAGCAGATATCAAAACCTTTCTCTATCAACAGCAAAGAAGCCAGTTTCAGACAACGCATTCTTTACAGAAGCCCCATCTGCTTCATAATGGGATTTAATGCTTAGGTTGTCTCCATTTGGACAATGTCTTAAGGTCGGAAATAGAGCGGCACACACAAACGCCAAAGTCAAACACAGTCATGCTGACAGTTCTTTTAGCAGAAACATCACATTGTTTTAGCGCAAAGCATCACTTTCAGATGAACATGAAAAAAAAAAACAAGCAAATTCACTTGTATCTTATCTTCAAATGGACAGAGAGAAACAAAGGAATGGGATGTAGAAAGCTAAATGGGCGGGGGCGACTGAATATTCACATTGTTTGAAAGGCATGGACATTGAAGGAAAGAGAAACAACAGACACAACAGAAAAAAAGGGACTCCAGTTTCGACACAGATTTCATTTGCTTCAGGGTGACTACAGGAGGTGTGATGATGGAGATGTCACTCAGCGGTGTGATGGCACAGCCAATCGGTTGACACTCCCTTGCCCATGTTAATTGTCTGCTAATTGTGTGTCACATGGAGAGTGTTATACAAGTAGCCGAGAAATTCGATCAAGTGGATATCATTAAGACATGATAGCTGAAGCAGGGAGGCCGAATAAAGCAGACAGCAGCTACATGCACAGATGTGTATTTATGCACCGGGTTGTAGGCAAATGCAAAATAATGCAAATAGGCACTTTTACTCCATATTCAAATATGTACTATAACCTCACACATTCGCATGCCATCATTCAAAAACACCAGGGAAGCCCTTTTTGTTTTTTTTGCGTTTCACCAGTCACTCAAACTGTTTCTATGGAGTTTAAATGCCACAGTAGTGTGAGCTTCTCTCCTGAAGCAGCAGGAAAATTGAGAAATGGCCAGTCTAAATAACAGTTCTCAGAACTGGAGACAGAGAGAGGGAGCTGTGGAGTGTACAGCCAAGTTAAAGACAAATGAAACACTTATTTCAGAGTCCTGGCATGGTGATGTTAGTAGCAGCCAGAGATATGCAAACACACACACACACACATGCAGAAACTTCTAGGTCAGGAGAAGAGAAGGAATGAGGAAGCAGTGGGGGGAGACGATATAGAAAATAAAAGCTAATGTGCTCTCTGAATGTAAATTAATTGTTTTGTTTTCTCCACAGCCGAGGTCACATCTACTCTTCTATGTAACACTCCCTCCCTCCCTCCTCCTACAGCAGGCAGAGGGGTGGCAGATACGCTCAGAGGTTCACTTTGCTACCTGGAGACCGACAGTCTCTGTCGTCCAGCCAATCAGAGGCTGTGAAAAACAGCCTCCCGCTCCTCAATTGGTCCACTGCTTCCGGGAAACCATTCCACTATCAATGGCTGTGTCATTGTGTCGTCTGGCAGTGCTGAAGCCAATTATACTGCCCCCTTTCTTTGTTCAGACCTCTTTTCTCCAGCATAACCCCTTCACGCATATAAGGGCATAGACAGACAGGCACACACACACACACACATGCAAATCTCCCCCGACTCCCCAAAATGTCACAACAAGAGCCTGAGGGAGTCTGGGAATCAGGAGGACTTGAATCTCATAACAATTAGACATCACTACAGATCAAATCACAAATAAGCTTATATCAATACACTGGTCTTAACTAGAATAAGTTAACTCTTTAAAAATATGTTCTTAACCTAATAAATAATACAAATATTTTCACTTAAAGTTGAGGTAAATGAATATGTTGTTTTCCTAATGGAAAAATAACACAACAGCTTATAAACACATAGGTGTCCAGTAGCAGCAGTTTTAATTGTTGATTTGATTTCAGTTATGTAAAAATGTTCAGCAGAAAATTTGAGCAGCAGCTTTGTTTGTGAAAATGTCTTGTTGATGCCAGAGGTCAGAAGCAAATGCACAGCCTGCCTTGAGCTGATGGGAAGCCTACAGTAACTAAAATGACCACTTCTTACAACCAAGGTATGCAGAAAAGCATCTCTAAATGCACAATACCTTTAACCTTGAAGCAGATAACTACACTGTGCGTCTCTCCTGTCAGCTAAGATTTGAAAAATGTTTGCTAGTTTGAGCCACAACTTCTGCTGTGACATTTGGATGGTAGGGTCGGAATTTAGTGTAAACAACATGAAAGCATGGCTCCAAACTGCATTTATAAACAGTTCAGACTGGTGGTTGTGGTGTGATGATGTGGGTGATATTTTCTTGGTACACTTTGGGTCCCTTAATATCAACTGAACACATTTAAACACCACCTGAGAATTGCTGCTGACAATGTCCATCCTCTTATTACCATGGTGGATCAGTCTAATAATAATAATAATAATAATAATAATGTGTTAGTCCCCGTAGGGAAATTACATTTAATCCATTCATCCAGTGAAGCAGGGAGCAGGGTGTGGGGACGGTACCTTGCTGAGGGGTACCTCAAGGTAGCTCCTCATGGCTAAAATGAACAGAATATGGTAGCATGTTTATACAACTATGTGCGATGCATAAACGCAGTCACAAGCATGAGCGCAACAGAGCATAACACACATTCAGACACACCCACAGAAGACGGCAGTTAAAGGCTACATCCACTCTTATCTAGGATGCAAATATGTCAGACTAGAGTCAACAAACATGCGCACACAGTAGGGCCAAAGTCCACAACACACACTAACACACAGCCATGTTGTCTATTCTTAGACGCTCCTACAATGCTGTCATTTTACGCAGCTTTTTAATCGGGCCACCTTTTGCTTTTTTTCGACTCCTAATCACTATGTCTATTTCAGTTTCCCAACTTCTTTCATATGGTCTTCTATACATTCTTCATCTTATTCCTTGTCCAACTCCCCCATGTCTTCCACACGGTATGCTGCTGTGTCCTACTTACTACATAAAGCATCTGTTTGTACAGAGCTTTTCCCCCTCATTGCTTTTAAAAGCCTTATTATCCCCATCGTCTTATTCCAAAAGACTTGAATGCTTTCACTTTGAAATAAAATGGACATCAAGAGAAAAAGGTTCAGTTCATATAAGGACGGAATTTAAAGTAGGTTCATGCTTGTATGCAGGGAAATGTACAGTGCAGAAAAGGGGAGCAAATGAAAGCAATCGCATAAACCACAAATGGTAAAGAGCTTAAAAGTGGTGGTGGTTGGGGGGGGATGTATGAACTTGTGAACTCATTGAAAAAAGTCTGTTTTAAAGTTAAGATTAAACATTCAGAGTGCAGTTATCCCCACAGACAAACTACCAAAACGTTACAAACACATGAAGATAGATACTACTGAAAAACAGAGCTACAGGCCTGGTCAGAGTTTGATTAGGATCAGATGTGTTAGAATAGCTGAGCCTAACTCTGTGTTCAAAGAGACAGGAAGTGTGACCAAGACACACACACACACACACACACACACACACACGCGGAAACAAAGAATGGATGCACAGGTTTTTTAAATTCATTTTCTTCTGTTGTGTTGAGTCAGAATTGTTACTGATCTCTGGTCTACATATGTGTGCGTGCACAAAGAATAATCCTAAATTAGATATGAGACTTTCTTTCAAACCATACGACATTATATTATATAACAAACAAACAAAGTGTTATTCAATACACATCATCATTATCAAAAGGAAAAATAAATAAATGTCTGTCAACAAATCACCCATGTCCAAATACAGATACAATTTCTTTATATCATTTTGCAAGTTTACGCAATATAACAGTATCCTTAGCATTAAATAACGTCTCCATCAGTTGTCTTTGCAACTTAAAATGTTCAAATTAATTCAATTAAACAACAACAACTTATTCCTGTTGTCTAAGTTGTTGGTATAATGCCTGTCCTCAACACCAAGTTAAACAATTTGGTGACCAATGCAATCAAGTCTTCAGGACTAGTATTTATATATTAATTGAAAATCAAATCACAGCCACCTGCCTTATTATTCTTTAAATGTTTTATCTGAACTTTGACCTCTTCTTCAGAGAAAAAGTCATTAATAAACTCATTAGGTGAACATGTATTGTCTATAAAATCAAATTAATATCACACTCATTTAGATGTTTAATATGTTCACAGAACCCCTCTATGGTTATTCCATCACAGGTAACTGTAGTAAAACGGTTCCTATTTATTATCCTACAATACCCTTTAGTATCCTTA
Source organism: Aulonocara stuartgranti (assembly GCF_965226115.1). Taxonomy (NCBI): domain Eukaryota; kingdom Metazoa; phylum Chordata; class Actinopteri; order Cichliformes; family Cichlidae; genus Aulonocara; species Aulonocara stuartgranti. Next base: position 31,944,436 of record NC_138940.1, read on the forward strand.
CTTTTGAGTGTAGTTAACAGCATATTAATTTCTTTACTATACTTATGTTTACACCTTCTAATAACTGTCTTATAGCAGGATCTGGAACTTATTAGGTTTCTAACACTTCCTTAAGTCTTTGCCTTAACACAATTCCTTCTTACACTCAATGTTAAACTAATTCTTCTCTTCATAATAGTTACGGTAGCATTTTTCAACATACCAAATCAAACCTCTGCAATTTTATATACATCTTCAAGCTTTGTTACTACTGAATCCATTTTTTCTTGGTTAACAATCATATCCTCAGTTGCATCCAATTAATTTAATGCATTGCTAATTAACCTCTGATGTAGACTATCAAGAAAATCTTTTGTCTAGTCTGGCCCTCATTATTCTTTAAATTTATTTTTTCCTTACTGGCGCTTCATTTGTAAGCTCAACACAGATAGGACAATGCTTATAAGATGACAATATATCCAAAAATATCAACTTCAAAATCTACCACATAAGGGAGAAATGAGGATGACATAATTACATAATCAATAACACTGCTATCACTGATGAACGGAAGTTGAGGCCTTCTGGTTACATTATCAGAGTCAGTTAATGAGACGACAGGATGGCAGTGTCAGCTCTGGTTTGTTAAACTGCAGAGACTTTCATTCACAGAGCGCAGGAGAGTTGAATTCTCCAGGTATTTCAACGTGAAATGAATTCCAAAAACAGAACTCATTATATTCTCAAAGTCTCTGTGACACAGCATGCAGCAGATGCTCCAATTAAAATGAAAAGCAAGCTAATTTTGTTCAGATGATGAATGTTTTTTTTTTCCACATCTGGTAGCATTAAAATAAAGATCTACACAATATTAGTACAGTGGTCCCAGGTATTTAACATAAGGCCTCAGAGTTTTGAACTAAACTCCTCCAGTCTCCATATTGAGGTATACTACAGACTAAGGCTCCATTCAACTTTTTACTAGAAAATTTATGGACTAATAAAGTTCATCATCTTTTTTGGAAGGTTGACTTGTACACAAAGAAAGCAATAAAAAAAGAACTGACTTTTCAGATGGATTTAAACGCAAAGACTATAGTATAAGATTTATGCCTTTTTCTTTGTTTTAAATAAAACGCAGATGCTGAGGATTCAACCTGAACAGGCTGTAACCGACGAGGATATCCTGTCAGTGAAATATGAAGGAGAAATGGACGGAAAGAACAGGGAATCAATCAGTCGTGTTACAGGACAAACAGGAAACTACTTCAGCTGTTTTAGCAGGCCTACATCTGAATAGCTTGTATGATACAGATGAATTTTTAAGGCATTCCCCCACACCAGGCCACTCATAGGGGAGGTCATACACGAGGTCATAATTTATAGTTTACCTCCGTGAGTCAGTATTGATGTCCAACAGAAAATGAGATGGAGATACAAGCTGGTGTTCTTCCTCCCAAGGATTTAGAGTCGCCATCTTAGAGGGAAACTCAACTGATGTCGTACATGAAAGTCTGCTTAGAGGTCTTCACGTCCTTGTCTTGAGGCCATGGAACATCTGACACGACACAGAGTATACCTATCAATGCCAAAACAGTTCTCCCCCATTTGGGCTCCTGTTTATAGACAAACCCCTGTGTAAGTGTGGTATGGAGGAGGCTATGTTTGGAGTAACAGAAATAGTTGGAGATCATGTTTATTCTGTGATTATATTTAATTTAATAAATCCACAGTTTTTCATCAACAACAACAACAACAGAGGAAAGCCAGCAGCTATCGTTTACTGGAGTGGGAGGGGCTAATAGCTATACGGATGCGAGTTGAAGCGGTGGTTGTCCTGTCAGGTGCCCAACTGAAATAGGGTGCACCTTGGTGAAGAGTTGTGTTTTCAGTAACGTTATCCCCACCCCACCCCACACCTTTCTCAACTACTTATTAGTTAATACTGAGATATCCAAATAGACGAAGAATAAAAAGAGAATGTAATGTGCTCTTTTATAGTTACTGTCCCAGGTAAAATTAGCAAACATGAGAGACGTATGGTCTAATACTGTAATGCTTCAGAATAGTATGTTTAATGTGTGCTTTCAAACAGAACCTCATCTATTAGTACCCCTAGAAATCTGGTTTCACTGACCCGTTCAATATCAACCCCATTAATTTATCGTAGTTAATGATAATTTATTTTTATCAAGCCAGATCTTCCATTTAATTATTTTGTAAATGCTGCAAATCATCAGCTGAGCAGAAAATATTTATATGATCAGCAAAAAGTGCCATTTTTAGCACTTGGGAGACATTACACATGTTATTGATGTATAAATTTAGAACCCAACACTGACCCCAGGGTATGATGTCCATACACGAGGAGCAACAATCTAATTTCACAACCTGTCAAACTGTCCATTTTAAACATTGACAAAGATTTCCATCTATCACAGTATCAAGCTTTTCCTCAGTCTTCTCAGGAGAAGTTATTTTTCTTGCCACATGTGGTCCAAAAGTTATAAAAAACTGATTAAAGCTGATAGCCATGCCACCCATATTATATTCATCATGATTATTGTTAATGAATCACTCAGTTGTTTTGTTCAGTATTGCCCAGATTACCCTGTTTTGGTCATTTCTTTACAGTTTTGATCACATTGACTTGCACTGTATATGGCCTGCAAAAATCTACCAGTTTATAAAAAAAAAAAATTTTAAGGGGGGGGGGGGGGGGGAAGGCAAATAAACAACTTTAACCAACTTTGAGAGTTTAAAGGCACTTTATTTCTTCCATCGTCACTTGGCCAACCCTTAAAAGTCTTTGTGGAAAAACTGTATAAAGTCTGATAAATGATAAATAGGTCTAAATGATTCAATTTAAGCTGCATTGTGGTGGAATAAAACCTTAACATGTGAGTGAACAGAAAAAATAAATACTCTGCACCACGTGGGTCAAAACAAATAAAAACAGGGTGCAAAAAGGGACCCCCCCTCCAAAAAAAAAAAAAACAAAACCAAAAAAACAAAACATGACATCAACTGTCCTCTGCATCTTTAAGACACGCACATAGAGATCTTGCCGTGTACTGGCAATTTTAGCAGAATACTGTTGGAAAGTTTTTGTGGAAACCCTGAAGCCATGGAAAATCCTGAGACTTGTCTGTAAAAATAACTAACTCCACTGTTTATTCATTCTTTTGCTGCTTTTTGGCAATAAAATTGCAGTATCAAAGTGCAGTGCCTGTCTGATGCTTTACTGCCCAATGTGTTTACATCAGGAGAGGGGAGGAGCGGAGGAGAAAGTAGCATCGGCCAAAGTGCACCGAAGAGAGTTTATTTTGGCAATCATACAGGAATAGAACCAAGCTGGAAATTACACGAACGACATAATGAAAAAAAACAACAAAAAAACAAAAAAAAAACAAAAGGACACACGCACCGATAAATTACTTAAGACATTTTTAATAATAGTTCAGTGTAACAAACGACAACTGGGTGCATTGTTATATAGCCATACAGAAATCTCTGGGGAAAAAATTACATTAAAATAATCGTTTAAAATTTACATAGAAAACAATATCTTAAAAAAAAAAAAAAAAAAAAGAAGAAGAAAAAAAAGAAAAAGGACTTGTTGAGAAAAGGAAAAAACTCAAATTTGCAAAAATATTCCAGTGACATCATTTACCTCCTCTAGTTTTCCCTTGCTCCTCACTTCAAAAACATTTGTTTTTCAGGGTGCATTACACACAATCAATCTACAGGTGTGCACTTGAAGTCATAGGCAAAATATTGCAGACATTAAAACAGCAACAGTGTCAACCATTTAAATACAGCTACGACATATTTGTGCTTGAGATGAGGCGCAACAAAATATTTGTTATTCTCAGTGTTATTTGATAAAAAAATGATGCACCATCACTGGAAGCGCTCCAGTGCGTCATCTTATTTCCTTTTGTGTTTAATTATCATTTTGTCCAAAGACGGCACATTCTTATAGGAAGATGGAATAACGATACTGGTGATGTCATGAAGTTTTGGAGCTAAAAGGATTTTTCTCAGTCATCACTGCCATGAAGCACTGACCTTGAACCAGCAGGTTTATTCAAGAGTGTGCGAGGTGTGCCAGCGGTTTGTACATCCTGAGACTGACTAGGTATCACGTCTGGGGAGCGCGCTACAATAATGTGCTTGCATAGTAATAAATATTGCATGGAGCAGCTTGCATCATCTCACCAGATTCCTGTCAAATAGTACACCACAACATCATGGCAACATGTATGCTGATGGCTGCAAACAAATAGAAACGCAGCCAGACGTTCAAAAACTACTGCTGCAGTTCAGTGGGCGGGAAACAAGCGTGCACGCATGCACGCACACGTATATCTCAGCAGTTTTTGGGCAGTTTTCCAGTATGCTTTATCTTCAGCAGAAAGACCAAAACGCTGTTCATGAAACCTAACATTTATGACAGCATGGTCGGTACCATACAGTAATTACAGATGGCAGTACATACAAACGTACAAGCACAAACACACATGTAGGAAACTGACTAAATATAGGCAGCTACTTCACACAGACTTTTTCATATACAAACACAGAGGCATGTGAACTGCTCAGGCTGGGTGTGCATGGAAACACCCTCTGAAAAAGCAATATTTGTTTTGGTTGGACTCTGTGGAAGAACATTTTTGCTGTCGACTATCTTGCCTTAGATTTTGTGTGAATAATCATGTTCATGTTTCATATAAATGATATGGGCACATATGGTAACAGACAAGTTTATATAATTAATCCCTCCCTTTAAGCACACGGACACCTGTGCGCTATGCCCTTTCTCGCTAAAGAACATGCTGAAATATAAACCCAGGTGATAACTGCTGTTGATGAGGTGTCAGGCAGGACCAGTGCAAACTGTGACCGTATTAAACACAGAAGTGAAATGATAAGACTGGATTTCTATCAGTTGGCACTTTGAATAATACAGTAAAATGATTACAAGCAGTAACATACGGAATAACAAATAATTACAAAGAAAATTGTTTCATCCCTTTAAAAACAGAAAACATCAACAAAAAACAAACAGCAAAGTGGTCTTGGCTGGAACATCCTGACAAGATGATGCAGGATGTGCCAAAATCCACACATTCTCAGTCTAAATCTGGGAATAACCAAAAAAAGAAGGGGAAGAAAGATAAAAGAAACAAAGTGGATCCTCCTGAGTAAGTCTTTGGAATGGCTAAAGATGTCCTTTGAGTGACAGGTGAACCGAGTGATGTAGAAATAAAGAGAAACAGAAAAAAAAACAAAAAAAAACAAAAACAAAAAAACAACATGAACACCTTATGTGCATGTGATGGAAAAAGCAATTCAATCTTTATGACAGTGTCAGAGTTCTCAAGGCTGGTGAAGACCATGCAGAGGTTGAAACTGAGGTGAGAGCCCCGCCCTTAAGTTCTGCATCTCTCTGTCGTCTCAAAAAACAATGTTATTTTAAAAGACTGTCCTTTTAAGACATTTATGGAAAAGAAAGCAGGCCTTTATTCAGTAAACTAATAGCAGATGATTATTGGCCCCTGGAATGCCTAAGAAAGATAAATCTGACTTTAGATAGACTGGCTGTATAGGTTAAAAAAAAAAAATCAAAACTAAACAAAGAAAAAAAGAAAAACAAACTTCTACCTGGGTACCTAATTAGACCGAGAAGTCGCAGACTCAAGCAAGTCCTCTAATGACTCTGCTTCTTCTAGTTTTGGCTCCACTTTATCATCTGACTTTAACTTTTTTGCAGAAGGTTTACCCAATGAAGGCTTATCTTCCTGCATCAGCTCTTTGGCCAGAATGTTGGTCACCACATTTCCAGCTCGTCGGTGGTTGGCTGACAAGAACAAAGAAACAAAGACAACGCAACAAAGTCAGACATCATTTTTAATCATACCAAACCCATAAGAAACATCAGCGCATGCCATGAGGTGACATATCAAATAAATACTATGATGAAATCTGCAACCATTCTGCAATTCAAATATAATGGTTTAATTAGTTAACAAACCAGCCACTAAGATGCAAACGCATTCACAAGTATGTACCTATAATAAAACACACACACACACACACACACAGACGAGTAGTGGGGCTGTGCATGTATGTGGATTAGCGTCATATTTGGAGCAACTCACTTCTAATGTCAGATTACGCACAACGTGGTCTTAAGCAGTGAAAAAACTGGAGAAAGTGTAGAAATGCATGGAGGAAGGAAAAGCGGGATGATAAAATGCAGAAATGGAGAATGTGTGTGTAAAATGAGGAGGGGAGAGTAAAAAGGGGTAAGACACCATGAAAAGCGGGATGATTCATACTGTGGGAAGATTAAAGAGACAGGGATGAATGAAAATGAGACAGAAGAAGGAACTGAGTCAGATGAGGAAAAGCTGCAAGGGGAGGACTTGAAGTGACACAAATAGGAAGTTATGTATATATTATTTATATACATGAGGAATACTGGAAGCAGAGAGAAGAGATTAGATACACATGGACAGACAGAGAAACAGAACAAGCGTGACAGATCGTGCCCTGAGGATGCTTTCGTTTTTATTCTTCTACCTGCTTACCGTCTTTTCCTTTCCTCCCACACAGGCACCAGCAGCAGCCTGGCTTTCTCTCATTCCCTCAATCTATCCTTTAGCACTCCTCACTCTCATGTGTGGGAGGACAGCTGTGCAGCAGCAGCCATTTTGAATTATATAGGTCAGTGGGAGATTGTGTTTGCTGTTATTTTATGCTTGATGTTTATTCAGAAACTCCAATCCTCAAAAAACATCAGTAAATCCACACGTGAATGTCGAGGAGAAAAAAAATGCAGATTAATCCAGCACACCAACAGACACACACATGCAAATTAATCATGGTAGCACATACAACATATCGAGACTTGTTGTATGGTTCTCACAGGAGTAGAACAAAAAGCACCACAAAAAACACACACAAAGTTACCAAGCAGGTCTCCAGAACTAGTTGTGACAAAGACACAATTGAGTCTGGGGAGAAAGAGGAGAAGGAGTATTTGTAGATTTAGGCTTGTCTTCTTTGTGAGTCTCAGCTGGTCTGAGCAGCACACAGACAGCTAGTATATCAAATTATCACCTTACACCCTTTCCTATGAGAGATTACTCCCCTGTCATAAACACCGGTACATGGGTGCACTTTATCTTCTCCTCAGTGTACTTTCATACTTCCTCCGTCTCTATTTTTGTCCCTCACTTATAAACTTACTAATTAGAAATTATGCAAATGATCCAGAAACTGTGTGTGTGTGTGTGTGTGTGTGTGTGTGTGTGTGTGTGTGTGTGTGTGTGTGTGTGTGTGTGTGTGTGTGTGTGTGTGTGAGTGAGTGAGTGAGTGAGAGAGAGAGAGAGTATGTGTCCTGTGCTGAGCTTGTCCTAAAAATTCCAGCCTACAGAGAAAAGCCTCTTCAAAGGCTGTCAGACCTAGCTCCTTGCCTCTCTCATCCTCCTCCACTTCCCTCTTGAGAGAGAAAACAGAAGAGGAGGTGAGAAGAGGTGATACAAGTCAGGATGAGAAGGTTGTTACATTGGAAGCAGGATGAGAAAATATGAATGTAGACAGAAACCTACTGATTGAAGTATGGAGAAGAAACTCTGAAGGTAACTACATTTAAACATAGTTAACATGTGTGAACTAATATGTGTAAGAAGTGAATACATGAACAGACTGAAGTTTTAAAAAGAACATCAAAGTATTTTTTAAATATAACATAAACACAAGTAATAAAGGCTGGCAATCTACATGATATATTGAAATGTTTTCAATTATAACCCACACCTAATGAGTTTAGTGGGTATCCCTTTCTTCCCACTGAACACTGCTTAGAAGAACTTCTGATGCCACTCTGGTTTTACCCACAGCCAAAAGAAAATCAACACAATTATATAGATTTTTTTTTTCTCAACCAGATTTCCATGATGGATGTTTTTCTTTATGAAATGGTCCAATATGGCATAACATGCAAATATTTCTGCCACATAAAGTAATAAAGATGTATAAAGCAAAAACAACAGATACATCTCGACACAGATTTGCATATTTAGGCAAAGTGAAAAGATCTTACTGTTTAAAGCTTTCAGATCCAAACTACACAAAGATATATTCAATTCTCCCTGACCAATCACATTCAACAAATGAAAAGCAAACAACTGATTTCATGTGTAAAGATTAATATTGTGAAAACAGCTGTTAGATATCTCATAGATCACTGGAAGGAGCTGTTTCAAGCCTGAGAGAAAACACGCAGCATTTTTTTGATCCTGAAACATATCAAAGAGCCTTCATACTTTTCAGAAATGCAACAGTTCTTCACCAAACGCCATTATAAACAAACAGGAAGTTTTCAGCATGTGTGTTGCATAAACATACTAGATCTGATATTGACTAAATGATCCATGTAACTGTTATGAGGGCTGGTTGTTACAACAGGAAATGAGATATCAGGACTTACACAAAGACTGTTTTGGGGTTTATTTACTGATGAGTGTGAGATTGAATTTGTGTGTTTGCACACAGGAGGTTGGTCAGTGGCACAAAAAGTATAGTGAAAGATCATCTGTAACAAATTACACCGCAGGAGTCTTTATAATGACTACCTGATTAACATAAGAATGCTTTGTTGTACAGTGCATACTGCTGCCTTTATGAGGGGAAAATAGAGAAACAGGAAGGAAAGTGATGAGAGGATTTGCAGACGGGCAAGTGTAGGACAGATGGAGAGGAGACTGTAACAAGAACTAGCTTAGCTCTTTTGTTAAGGCAAAAATCTCACCCTTATCTTTCATCACAGATTTAACTGCCCCACTATAATGAGTATGAAATCCATATGGCGGTATTACAAGGGAGCAGCCATCTTCACACCCTTTGTTGACTCTACAGAATCTTTAGAAAAACCACAGTCACAACACAACATGGTGCCACATATAGGATGATGGTGTGTTTGCAGATGCAGACTGGACCTCCATCAGTTTCTCCAACTTAGCAGGGACTTGTATCGCCCTCCTCAGGTTGCACTGTGTAACACAGCGCTGCTCTGCAATAAAGTACTGTGGGAAAAGTGACGTCATCTGACACCACTAGTGTCTGTGGGTTAAGTATTGATGCATAAGCTTGAATTTTAGGTCACTGTCAACTGGTGCATACTGGTGTCGTCGACCTTTATTGCCTCAGTGGGTATTAAGCAAGCATGTGACCTCACCAGTTTTCTAGTTATGGCTTGACATTGATATTGATGAGCACCCTCCCATTGTTCTAAATTGTCTCACTAGTATGAATGCGTGTGTGTTTGTGAACATCTGTGAAGGGGTATTTTTCTGTTTTAGTAGGAGTGGACCGTCTGCAGAGCTGGCGTGTGCCTCTATTGTTGCTAAGCCCTTTATGTCTGTCTCTCTGTTGTGATTGGTGCTTTGTCAGCTAGTTGCTACTATGATTGGTTGCTCTAGCAGGGGTCATGACCCAGCAGATGGGTTTCTTGTGTGTTCATAGACACGTCATTCCTCTACTTAAATGGCTCTGAACACAACGAAATTAGCCTGATGTATCCAAGCTGTCTATGTTTCTGCAAAGTAACAGACAGACGCAAAGCTAACAATCTAAAGCTCAAACCAAAACACTGATAGTGCTGGATGCAAGTCTGTCTGTCTTCTGGAATGAAATTTGCCAGTTTGAGTGCATGTATGGGTATGCAAACATCCATGTGTGCCTTTGTTGGCATGCGAGCATCTGGTGTGTGTGTGTGTGTTTAAGAAGGGGGTAGACAGACGGAGGGCAGACAGCTGAGGATCCCCCATACAGTCTGCTCATTCGACGCAGCCAACACTCCCACATGGACAAAGTGAGCTGAGGTGCAGGTCAAAGGTGAGGAGTTTTATAGCTTCCACAGCCTCGTGGCTACCCATTCAGTCACGCTGTGAAAAAATGAGCGTGACAACACACTCAATACGTCCCCTTAGTAATCTTTTAAAACTGAGTTCGTGACGTCTACAGTTGCAGCAGCTGTAAGGGTAGGAAACAAAGAGGAGAGAAGGGAGGAAGGTCTCCACAATAGCAATCAATCAACAGCTCCACAGACAAAAACAGTAAACAAAAATAACATTTGAGGCTGTTGTATTTCAACTAAATATTTTTATACAAGTATAACTTTTTGTTCTCTGTGTGTGTGTGTGTGTGTGTGTGTGTGTGTGTGTGTGTGTGTGTGTGCGCGCGTGCGTGTGTGTAAGAAGGCTATAAAAGCTTAGTGTTGTTACACAGGTTATATATCATTTTACAATAGGATATCACTTGTATATATGAATTGCAAAGAGTGTGTGGTGTTGTTGCCACATTTTCAACTATGATCTATAAACAACACCTCTGGTGTAACGAGACAGTCTTAAATGTACTTTTCACAAAACCCAAACATTTTTCTCTATTATCTGCCAATAAATGCAAAACAGATAAATACCTTCAGTAAGCTGGCTGTAGGGTTTCTACACTGCTATGTTGAAATTCTTTCTGTACCTGCAACAGTAATGACTGAAACTGAACCAATAATGTTGGACTGGGAGCAGTTACTTTTATTCAAGAGGAAAGATGGAAGTCTAGACATGAGTATAGATAAGTAAATATCATTAGACTACAGTGGCTTGTGTTATGACTCTAAACAAGCCTGAATGACTTACAGCCCCATTACATATTTTATTTTGTTTAATGAAGAGCAATCAATGCACCATCTTAAGTCTATCTGCAGATGAGGGCTACATTTGTCAAGAAGAATATAATGCATATATAAAACAATATAAACAAACAGTAAAAACTTCAGTATTAGTAGCATATTTAGACTGAAAGTGAGTAGACACATACATGTATACTGTCTTATTTATTGTGGTTTTGATTATCACTTTTCAGTGTTAAGCTAATCAAGTTTGCTCTGCCTCAGTTCCTGTTTCTCATTCAACAAAATTATGAAATCAGGGTGTGTTGCAGCAGGAACTCCTTTTTAGGGTTTTAATGTTAGGTTATAAAATATAGTCACAATGAAACCCAAGAGAAAATACTTTTAAGGGCATTAATGATTGGACCCATTTCATAACATCCGATCTGTAATAACACTATTTGTGCTTTAACTGCGAGGAAAAGAAAATACTTGGAGGCAAAACCTGCAACCAAGTGCCCCACCTACTGGTATTTGTTAATAAATGTCAAAACAAGAAAGGATGGGGGATTTGAGAAACTCAATGATGCCACTTTTATGAGTCTTTACAGTTTAGATGCATCTACCTCACATTATCTCCCTGTGATAAGATTATGAATAACCTTTTCACAGAACTGCGTTTCCTTAGTGATGTGTTACTACATAACAGAGACAGAAAAAAATGTACTTGTACTCTGACTTGTATTTATGTTTTTTCAATTTACCCTGTGTGCAACATTTTTTAAACACATATGATATTATACATAACATCTGTGAAGGGGTTATACATACATACAATATTTTTTCCCTGCTCTGTAAGGCTGCCTGTGGCTTCACTGGTGCCAGATGTGTTGAGCCAGAGTCAGGATGTGCCTCCTACTTCAGCTTTACTAAATTAAGACTTATGACTCAACTGGCTAGTCAAACATGTGTGCAAACACATACACATACACTTCCTGCTGTGTAGGTGAAAGACTCAAGGCTCTTCCTGGCATTAAGAAGCAAAGTGGGCATAGTGGAAAGGAGAAACCTTTGAATACCAGTCAGGAAAAACTCCTAACAAGGATAAGAATGCCACCAAAAAACAAAAAAACAGCACTGCTTCACACCCTCCACATTCTCCATGGAAAAGCCTGAACTTTGGCAGAACAAAAACAGAAATGACACCATGGGGTAAGAGAGGAGACAGGGGGGAGGGACTAAGCAGAGATGTGATACATCGAGCCACTTATATTTTCCGACAATCTCCTACCACAGAAGTATGTGCAGGGAGGAAAGCTCTTTCCCTCCCTTTCTTTCACATACACATGTTCAGGTATTTCCTGTTGGGAGTGTGAGGTGGCCCAACAGCATTATGGATGACTGAGTCCTCAAGTGGGCCCCATTCTTTCTTCCCTGCTCCTGCTTCTCCCTTCATTTTAATTTTCACTGCTATCTCAGCCAGTTTAGTGGTGATGAGCCTGAGCTATTTGTTACTTTATTTGTTTTTCTGCTTTTTTCCCCCTTTTAGTCTGAAAATTACATCTGAGAGGTAACTGAAATGTGGAAAAGAGAGAGAGTAACAACAGATAAAAAAAAAAAAAAAAGGGACAAATACCTATAACTGTATTTATTTGAAAAAGCTATTCTCATTGTAAGTAAGACTTGAGATATTCCTTTAAAGTCAGGGAGGCTGGATCTGCCTGACTTCAGATCTTTTTTCCCTGGCAGTCCAATTTAGCACTCTGGTGACATGGAACAGTCACAAAACAGTCACAAAATGTAGGATTTCTACAAGGAACAGCTCAGCCCCAAGGATGTTTATCCGTTCTACTTTTCACAAACAAAATGTCTGGAGGAAATTAAAGAATGTTTTGGTTTAACATACACTGAAGGTCCACCAGTTTTTATAGATGGAAGTGGGGTCCAAAAAGAACCCAAAAGTTTTCAAAGATTATCAATTCTGAGTCCAAAATAAAGAATTGAAAGAGTTGTATAAAATAAACAAAAAAACAACAGATTAGTAGGAAGAGAAAAGAGCAGGGACTACCTTCTGGGTCTTAGTGCAATTCAGGACCAGTGCTTCACATCTGGCTTCTATTGTGAAAGGGATCGGGTTGCACAAACTCTTCCACAACTCTGCTTATGTGCGAAAACTGAACCCACACAAGAGTGCGTGTGAACAAAAACACACACACACACACACACACACACACACACACACGGTCTCTCTAGAGTTTTCTCTTTCTTAGCTAATGGGCAGCGGGACACTTTCCCACTCACAACCAGGAATCATGTTACAAAGTTACTATACTAACAATTCCTGCTGCCTCACTTTCATTTGCATGATCTTACTAGGCCATACAAGCCACAGAATGGCAAACAAAATAGGAAAGTGGGAGAAAGTACTTCAATGTCTAATAAGTCAATGAAATTGAGAGCACCAAGGCTATAATAATGTAAACTTTTACATTTTCTCTTTTAGTGTAAAATTGTAAAACTATTGGTATTTTGTAACGACTATGTGGGTCCAACTCTGCTCATAAATCCTTTGGTGTAAATGGAGTTTAATCTCAAAATGACAAAGAGCAAAACATATCTTGACTTGAAGTTGCTAAAGGCACCTGTGTCCTCATACTTTTGCCGACAATAACTTACCACAACTTTTGTATTGCCCACTCACGTCAACAAACTTTCTGCCTACGGGCTGGTTTCATCCCCCTCCTACAGTCATTATTTATCATATTTTCCTACTCCACCACCACACCCTCAGCAGTTGTTTCTCCCTAAAGTATCCTACTGTCCACACCCACCCTTGGCACTCTCCCTCTTCTTTTATTGTTGTGCCAGCCTCTGATTGCACTGGCTTTGCCCCTATAACCATGGTGAAAGAATATTACCACAACTCAGCCTGTGAGCAGAGCAACAGATGGAACAAAGGCAAAGGAACATAAACAAATCTGTTGTTGTGTTGAGAGAAGATTGGAGACAGAATGGAAAGTGAGATAGAATAAATGAGTCTTATATATCTGTGGAAGTAAACTGAAATCTGTAAAGCAAGTAACGCATGAAATGTGGAAACATATGCATATTTTGTGAAGATTTACTGTTTTGCTTGTGTGTGAGTACCTGCTTGACGTGGTCCTCTCTTTCTCCTGAAAGCAGCACCGGACTGCAGCGCCTCCAACAGGCCATCCATGATACCAGTTTCATCATCCTCTGTGAACACCATCAAAAAACATAATCAGTAATAAATCAAGAAACGATAGATCAGTATTAATACGTAATGAAGCACTTTAACTTCTATGCATGACACACACATTATAACAGGCTTATTATTTTTAATCAATACTAGCCATCTAACAACGAGAGAGAGAGAGAGAGAGAGAGAGAGAGAGAGAGAGAGAGAGAGAGAGAGAGAGAGAGAGAGAGAGAGAGAGAGAGAGAGAGAGACACACACACACACTGGTGTTTTCTGTTTTTCTAATATAGCACTATACACAGTGTGGATCTTCACCAGCTACGTGGCTATTTTGTTAAATTAGCTACATTAACCCAGATAAGCAGTGACCTACTTCAGCTACTTCCACAGCTAGGGGCTACACTATGCATTTTCAGGGAGACTGCTTCAGATATACACAAGCCCACACTTATTGGAAAAACAGCCGCTGAAACCAAATCCACATAAACAGAATGAATGCATAATTGTGGCTTCCAGTTAAACTGGTACAAACTGGAAATTAACCTTTTATCTGTATAAGTTTACAGGTACAGCTTACATGGGTGGTCTCTTTTGTTTACAGCTACATTTTCAACAGAGCTTCAGTGTCAGGTGGCAATAAATAAAAGAAGGTGGGTTAAACCAGGCAGGATGCCCAATCTCAAAGCAACATGTGAGAGTACTACTTTGACTATTTTGTGGGCAACATTCAGTGGCATGGCTCAGCACTCACGCAGATGGCTTTAATTATTTTTGTTTGAACCTGAATGGAGACAGAGGGGTCTGGGGAAGGGCCAGCGGGGTTGGGGGTTAAAGGTTTATGCTGTGTCTCTGTTTGTTCCCCAACCCCCACATCCAAACACAGCACACAGCTCTGCTCACACGCACAATATTTAATCCTGCAGTAAGCCATGAAGCAGATGGCCTATGGTCTCGCCTGTTACGTCAGAGAAAGTCTCTCTTACACACATCCCAAGACTACCGTGGCTCATATACACCCCTTAATGTCCATGTCCTAGAACTGCACACTGGGATCAAAATCAGAGATTTTTCTTCTTCAAGGGAAACACATCTGGCAAATTTCCGCTTGCATCAATCACATGGCTGGCTTAAAACATGCTTGCAAGCACACAAACACACAACTGTGTTTTGGAACACTGCATTGAAGGCACTGAAGGACCAAACAATGACCTAGCTGTGTATAAAACATTACTGAACTAATGAAGATTCAGCTTACAGGCCTAGGGGCCTGTGCTCTCAATAGTATTGAGCAACACTATTAAATCAAAAAGCAGTTTTACAAGTTTACTTTGTTAGCAATAAGTGACATAAAGGGGAAACACAAGACACTGGTTTTCATTGGTACTGAATGGTACTTGAAAGTCAATTAACTAATTATCATACATTGAAATAAGCCTAAAAAATATAAGATTCAATAATACTACTGACCATAAAAAGCAGAAGGAATACACACATATTTAGTGCTTGACACAAACAGTAAGTTACTGACTAAAGCATGTAAGAACATAAGATGGATTAATTAGGGCAATGGCATTAGACTGTGAGCTCTTAAAGATGTCTCTTTCGATCCGATTTGCAATAAATGCGCGCACGCTCTGACACGTCTCACATCTCTCTCCCACACACACACGCACACACACACACAGCTCCGTCACCACAGCATATAATCTTGTGTAGATCAATAGCACCCCTAATGGATGTTCACACATCAACAAATGAAAATAGAATTGGAAAAATTTAGCTGTTGATGATGACAAACGTGCAGATGACAGCATGATAAAGAAAATCAGTGAGTGGAGAGATCTTTTTTCTAATGTTTTTCTAATGTGCCATGAATCTCTCCATTTTTCACAGTCACCTGCAGTGAAGACATCAGGCAACTCAGGCTTATCCTGTCTCATCCCCTCTTGTGGCTTGCGCCTTTCTCTTCTAACCCCCTTTTCAAAGAGACAACTGCAGTCTAATCCCCACCAGAGCATCTGCTGCCCTACTATCCTCCTTCCTCTACCCTCCCCCACACTACTGTTTCCTCACTTGCTCTCTGTGTGGAGCACGGGCACTCCCAGTGGTAGTTCCCATACAAGCATCTATGTGAGGATAAACCAGACATGCAAACACCCTTTGCCACATAGATAAAAAAAAAATGGTCTCAGGTATTCTTTTACAGACTGTACTGACACCTAGCTGTAGAAATAAGGAATAGTAGCAGCAAGCTTTGGTGTATAGCCAAAGATGGCCTAGGGATAGTAGTAGACTGTTTTTAACAGATAAAATTAGAGCAAAAAGCTAAAAAGCTTGGAATGTCAAGTACTGGGTGTGGCAACAAAATACTCTGCCAGTTTAGTATACTGACCCCTGTATTTATATTTGCTATGCGAGTCAGAAAAGGCAAGTCAAAGCACTTAATGAGCCAATTATAAAAACGACAACATGTAATGATTTCCAAAGAATCTCAACATGATTTATACACAGTAACTAGCATCACATGCTTAGAATATGTGCAAACTGAGACTCCACTAAGTCTGACTCACATGGGAATGGCAAGGCCACAAACTGCAAACACACACTGACCTTCCAGGGTTTAACCAACAACTGGTATTATATGTTTACAGAGACAGAAAGTCAAAGGAACATTCAGAGAATTCATGAGATAGTAAGGGTATGCAAGTAGATTCGTGAGAGACAGAAAAAAGGGAACCAGGAACATGTCAGCGTGTGAAAGCACAGCTGCTGAAAACAGCCATTGTATAGCAGCCAGTATGAGGGTTATAAACAAATACAGAACAAAGACCAGGTGGGTGGGTGTGCCAAATTTGTGTGTGGTTAAATTCAAATAGGGGGTGTAGAAGGACTCCAGGCTACAGGACAGTCAAATATTCCACCTGTATGTAAATGATCCCTGTCCACTAAATGTGTGCACAGAGACACTAATCTTTGAGGCACTATTATGTTCCATGTGTGCACGTCTCGAGAGGCTGAACATGAAACTTTACTTTCTATTATATATATCTTCCATACTTTAAACACTGAGGCAAAATTTTCTAAATGGAGTCTTGGTGGCTTGAACTGCCCTTTAAATGAACTGCATACAAAAGGAGAGCTAAAGGGGAAAACCTGGCAGTGGTAAAATAAAAGCAAGAACGGGAGAAGAGAAAAGAAGCCAGCTGGAACATGCACTACTAGAATAAAGCCCAGAAAGACTTTTTGTAAGAGTTTGAAAAGCAGACACACACACACACATATATTTTGGCCACCATAATGTTTCTTCAACACATGGGCAAAGCAAAACAAAAAACATTCACAACAAAATGACATAGTCATTTGTAACACACACACACACACACACACACACACACTCTTTAGAGTACCAAGGCTATAGCACATTTCTACAGTGAAAAAGCAGGGGCTCTGCAGAACATAAGTGGAGCCAGAGAGAGGAGGAATGCACTGAAAGTAGGTCACAGACTGAGAGAAGGGGGAAAAGTCTGTGTATACATATGCGTCTCCAAGGCAGGATTTGAGTGCTTACTGTGTAGACAGGGACGAGAGAGTCAGAATGCATGTGTTTGTTAAAGGGAACAATAATGCTACCAGCAATTTTTAAAGTGTAAAAGCATTACCAGAAGAGTGGAAACATGTTTTTTCCTGATAAGGAGAGTTGGGAGCTATTTCTGTATTCTTTTGGGGGGTGGAAAATTTCATGATTACTGGAGGAGTGAAAAGAGGTCAGGCACTTCAATGCTGTCCTCAGTTTATGTGAAGCATCATTGTTTCTTGTTTACTTTAAAACAGGTCATCAACATTAGATTAACTTTGGTCAATAAATGGGCTGCTCTCACACACACACACACACACACACACACACACACACACCAGATGTGTGGACTCGGACTGCCCCCAACAGGAATCTGAGGGAAATGCAAAGGAAGAGACGTGGCAAGTGTCTCTCCAGTTCATTGACATGCACATAAATATATATTATGCAGCAAAGGTGACCTGCGTTGATGTCAGGGAGCTGGTTCTTCTTGAGTTTCTCCTCTTTTTCCTTTTCTGCTTTCTCTCTCGCCAGCTTGGCCCTCTTGATCTTCTCTTCAGCCTCCTTTCTTTTCTGATTCTCCTTCACTGCTTGCTGTTAGGGAAAGAAGTAGAAAATATATTAAGTTCTAGCTACATAAATTCAACACAGAAATCGTTTAAGAATATCTTATATACATTGAAAGAGTGAAAGTGAATAAAGCAACCCATGTATGATGGATATGATGAATGAAGTTTTGTACACAAAACTTCAAAACCAGTACTGGCCATTATTCTTTATGACTGGCAGACAAGTTATCTAAGGTGGAGCCCTCCCAAATGTTTAAACAGATAATATAATGGAGTGACTCATTATTTTGTCAACACAGTCAGATGTACAGTCAATCCTTTTGATATTTGCCTTTGATGCATTACATTATTTGCAACTGAACTTGTGTTTAATTTTGTTCGTAACACACACATTCATTTCGTAGGTTGGTAAAAAAAGACTGAAAACCATAACAACCTTGTTTTTACTTCCTTACTCGTTTAGACTTACACATACACACCTGGAACATGTTTTTGAAGTTGTTGAGATCCCCAAATAATTCCTCGACAGAGATCTTTTTCGGGTCAAAGACAAAATAGTCTCCCAGATCACTGTATTGCTTTTCCATATTCTTGTGCATCAGATCTAGTTTCTCATACTGTTCTTGGGCATGGCTCACAAAGCTGTAAATACATTGTGTTAAGGTACACAGGAGTGTCATTCAAACACAAGAAAACACAAAAAGCACTGTCATCACGACATGACATTTCCATTGATTTCTTTTTTTAAAAAACAAAAAAGCAAAACTCATTGACTAAATGAGGCCAACTGAGCAATTCTATTTAATAGCTGAATAGAAAGGATATCGACATCTTCTCCGCGAACAGGTCCTTATCATTTTGTGGAGGAGGAAAGGTTTCCAAATCTTTCTGCAGGCTCTTGATCTGACGGCCCATCATTTCTAGGTTCTTCTGAACTGTCTCTGCAGAAACTGCCATGGACAAGGAAAATGTTGTCATTGCTAAGCACCCACAGATGAAGCTTGTCATATTGGTATTGACTTGAAGTGACTGATACAGTGAATAAGAGCATTAAATAGATCTCAGGTATGATGTGCTATTTGCTGAAACAATATAAGCACACTTTATTTAAAGATCTGCTAAAATAATATGTATAATATGGGTTACATGTCCCACGCACCTCTGCTGGCCTTTTCGACATGAATGAGCTCATCTGCAAAGCTCATGACATCAGGATACTGCTCCTGGCACACGTCAGCAAGGAAATGGAGCAGTGTCTGTTTCAGATCAGCTGATTTTGTGTCACGAAGCTAATTAGAAGAAAGAGGTATTTTAAAAAAGGACACAATGTCAACATAGGTGTGAGTAGTTTCTAATCCTGAATGTACATTTTGACTGGACTTTTATTGCCCAGTTTCTATTATTAAAACATGTGATAAAAGTACAACTATAAGTACAGTATAGTGTTTATACACTCAGTGTAGCAATATTTAAAGATGAAGAATTTACTATCTCAAGTCTTTATGCTAGTAATAGCGGTATATATCCTGTACCTGAAGCCATGATGACGAAGCCGAAGAAGAGCCAAACAAGACAAAACAACAACAACAAAAAAGTCAGTATTTCTCCAGTTACATACAGGATTTTCAGTAGATTCATTCAGTTTTTATTGTGGGTGTGTGTCATATGATCCCCCTTCACTTCACCTTGCACAGGTATGATATGGAGAAGCCGAATGCTGCTCCATTGCGAGAGCCAGAATTCATATAATTCCCAACAAGGAGGATGATCTGCAGCAACCTGGCGAATGTATCACTTTTCCTAAGCTCTTCACAAGCTGCTGTCACAGACACCACATCCGGCTTGATGTTGTTCAGCTGTTCCTCAAACTGCAGCTTGAACAAGATGGCCTGAAGCCGTGGCATCAACCGCTTCACACTGGACATCTGGAAAAACAAGAGAGGGGCATACGAGACCATTCCCTGTTTGTTGCTACAGTGAGTGTGTGTGTGTGTCTGCACGTGTCTGAGAGCATGCAATTATGGGTAAGTGCAGTGAGTTCATCCATTACCGAAATCTACAGTTGAACAAAGCCCCTTTGTTTAACAGCATGAGGACATTCTGTGTGTCTAATTTACTGACAAACCATCTTAGAAAACGAACCATCTCAACACTTTCTACAACTCATACTGACACCACAACAAGTTTGTGGTTAGTCAGCTTCAAGTCAGCTGACAATTTAACAATAACCATCTTATCAAAGAGAAGTGTCTATTTTTTCCCTGTGCTTTCATTTGCACATGTATATGCAAGTTTCCTTACCACTACTCCAAACTGTTCAGACTCAGCCAAGTCATCGTATTCATCCTTCATATCTGCCAGGACACCCAGCTGGTCTGGTCCTGGCAGTTGCTTGATCAGGTTCTAAGTGACAATGAGAGAAATGTATACTGGAAGACACATGAAGAAGCTTGAAAAAGTTGGATTTTTATTTACTATGTCATAAGGATCTTAATATGACTTCAGGGTAACTGAAAGCCTTATAAAGTTAAATAAAAATGTCATTTTGCTGAAAATCAACAAAACAGGCACTCTGAAATAAAAGTGTAGATGAAGCACACACCATCATCCAGTTCATTTTTTCACTTATCAGTCTACAGACAGTCAAACACATTAAACCTATAAATCTAGTATGAGAGGTAACACATAGGAATAAAGGAAAGAGAAAATCCTTTTTATCAAATAACTATATTTTATTTTATAATACAAATGAACAGATTCATAACAACACTCAGTCAATACCTGAACCATGGACTCTGTGAGGACCTTCTCATTAACCTGCAGGATGGCATTCTTGATCTCCTCATAAGGGATACGGAACGATCCCAGAAAAATAGCTTCATGAGAAAAACACAAGAAGCATGACTTACTTAATTATGCCCCATTTTATACATAAAAAGCATGGTCATGAATATAGTGGTATCAGGATAGTGGACTTACAGAGATTCTGTGAAGACTTTGAGTCAAGAATCTTCAGCTCTTTCACCTTCTTCTTCTGCACCTGTTTCTTTTCATCCCCACCATCCTGCTCCTTTTTAGCTGTAGATATGGACAGAGACAAGGAAAACTTTATATTCCCTTACGGCAAGCAAAAAGAGGAGCCTTTGTAACAAAATTTTCTTGTCATCTTTCATAATTTTAAATGACTTGTACCCTTAAACGGAAATAACACGGGGGGGGGGGGGGGGGGGGGGGGGGGGGGGGAGTAGTGACATTAGTGGGATAAAAGACAAAGTGGATTTGATTGATGGACAGAAGGCACATGTGATGGCTATAAAAACTGACAGACTTGGCACAGCTTTTACTTTTTTCATTTTCTCCAAACTGTATGGTGTCATGGAGGTGTCAGGAATATCACATCAGTGGTTTGGGGTACAACTGAACTAACATGAAATGGCTGCAGCACCAGGGGAAACATGTCCCTGGAGCATGTGGGCCTTTTAAATATGGTCAGACAGTTGTTCGCTGTAAGGCATTTGAAGTTTGGATTCACCACGCTGCACATAGACACACCCACCTATTGCACACACTCACACTCAGAGGCATTTTTCATTAATTTCTTTTGACAAGGTCAGGATTGTGACTGTAAGGATGTGTCAGAGTGTGGGGGAGGATGTGAACTAGATTAGAATGAGGAGTGAATGATGAACACGGGTTTGACCACATAGCAGCCCACTCTACACATAGCCAGGCACATTAGGGTCAGCAGAGATCCAGATGTCACAACTGTTGTTTC
The DNA here is from genome assembly GCF_965226115.1 of Aulonocara stuartgranti. NCBI lineage: Eukaryota > Metazoa > Chordata > Actinopteri > Cichliformes > Cichlidae > Aulonocara > Aulonocara stuartgranti. Next base: position 31,966,234 of record NC_138940.1, read on the forward strand.
CATCAATATCTAACCATTTGTACTTGATATTTATAAGCTACTTGTATCTCATTGTATTGTTTAAATGAATTTTCAGTTGTGGGTCAGAAAAAGAGTTGAAGTAAATTTGGGATAGATTTTTGATATTTTATCGAAAGACAAATCAAGAGCTGTGCATAGAGCCAGACCAATAAAATCACCTGACTCTATGTATCAATCATCTATAGTTATGGTCTTATAAATGTGTTATCATCAGAGTTTTTCCATCAATGTTGCTTTAAATTTGGTATGCACATTGCAGAACCATCAGCTGCATATACCAGATGATACATTACAAAACTTGCTGGTTTGCAGGGACTCACATTTTGTTTTGCCGACTAGTCCATAAAATACATGGTTTTCCCTTCTGCTGCATGCTGGTCTATAACCCTGAGTGTATCTTTTCCAACTAAATCACAATTTGAGACTTATCAGCCTGTCTATAGCTGCATCCTTGCCTCATCTTTATAAAGCTGAGATACAAGAACTCCACACATATACAAAAAGAAGCTACTGCAAAAAGTCAACAATGGTGCCGGCAAAAACCTTTCATCATCAGCAGACTACCTGCTTCAACTGCCTAAAGATGACCTGATGCAGTGACATCAAAAGTTATGGTTTTAATGTCACAGAGAAGGCAAGTAGAAGGGCAAAAACAGAAATAGAAATGCGGATACGGACCGACCCTTATGTGTGCTTAATTATCAGTGTTAGTAAAATCTATTTTCAGTTCCATTCAGTTACCTACCCCTACTGTATAAGCAGTCTAATTTCTTAATTTCCTCAGTGATTCCACTGTATCATACTCGAGTGTTTACCTTCAAGTGCAGTTTATTAGAAAAGCAAAAGATGATTTTGGTCAAACAGCGGCACTGTAATCTATTCTCCGCATAGACAACGGCGACAACAACAGCTTCACAGTTCTTTCCTTCATCTGTCCACTCATCAATATGTCCAGTCAAACAGTGCTTTGTCTCGATGTGAGACACCTATCAGCCAAGCAGGCTGTTAATGAGCCAGGCTCCTAATGAGCTCCTCGTCTCTCAGTTTAGCCATTCATTCAGGACACACAGATATACACAGAACAGTCAATTCAGTTGACTGCAGCCTTAAAAAGGCCCATTGTTTCTGTCAGTATTAGCTTCAGCTTTATGAAACTCCCTACTGATGGTCAACCACCATTTATATCTTAGGCTTTGACTTTGTATGTTTGTTTATGTGTGTTGTCATATAGTTTGCATTATATCAGTATATTCAGTTGTGTGTTTCACCACCAGCAGTACTACTGCATGTTCAGTGTTTCATTACTAGTCCCTGCTGAGGCCAGGAAACCAAAGCAGGAAGCCAGGAATCACAGACACACACAGGATAGGAAAATCCATCAGGACATCTGAGCGGAAATGACTGTCTTGCACAAACACAAAGAGAAAGTCACAGCTGAAATGTTATAAAGAAAGGAAGTTGCAAGCTTACACAAATAAACATCATCAGAGAGACACAAACAAGGAAACAGACAGTCACAGGAAATAATTCAAGATATGCCATCTAAAAATGGAAGAAATTAAGTTAATGCTTAAAGCACAACATCAAATCCCTGAGATCCTTACACATGCAAATACTGATATGGTGACCTGTACAATAGACACTCGTATATAGATATACTACAAAGAAGATTAATCTGGATAGTAATCTAAACAGCTCAGTTTGGAAAAAGACGAGTGATCTGGTAGCAGCATCATGTCACGAGGTCAGTGTGTGTGTGTGTGTGTGTGTGTGTCTGTCTTTGGGAGCAGCAGAGACCCAGTGAGGGAGCATGTGTCTTTGTGCATGTGGAAATCTACAGTGCTTCAGTGCCAGCTGCGCTCTAGCCAATAGAATCAGTCCTAGCTATGTTGACATCATGGCTGATTCATAAAATGGGGTCTGGTGTTCACATTGTAAAATGGCTGCTCTGTGGTTTCCACAGACAGCCCACTCTTTTCATTTATGAGCAGATGGCACCTCTAGTGGCTGCTATGGAGCATTGCATCGTGCTACTCTTAGTCATTGTGGGGGAGGAAAGGAGATGACTGGGGCAGAACACACATGTGTGACTAGGCACACAAACATACACAAGCCACATGGACGCAGTTGTGGAATGCTGACATCTTAACATCCACATGTTTTATTGTCCCAGCTGCCTTTTTGTTAAAACCATGATACACAGAAGAACTCTTTTCTGGAAAGAAAACACTACCGCCAATTGCGCGCACACACACACGCTTTTTCCTCATCTGTCAGTGCCAAGCAGCTGTTGGGGAGACAAGGGGGGAGAGTTCCAGGAAAAGCTGTGGTGTGTGTGTGCATGCGCGTGCACAAACACACATGTGTAATGAAAATACATTCTTCCATTTCTGACTTCTGTTTCCAATTAAGTGGGAAAGGGGGGGAAGGGGGGGGGGGCAGAAAGGTGGGGGATGAGAGGAACTAAAGAAAGAGTACTGAGGATCATGAGAATCCAAGTCATGCTGCGGTCTTTGTCAATATGTAACTAAGTGTCTGTCTGACCGGAGCTACACAAAGGGGAGTCTGTTATCAGTCAGCAGACCTGAGTGTCTACTTCACCACCCCTTCCTATTCCCTTCTACTTCATCCCTCACTCCTTAAAAGGAGAAAATGTGTAGAGGAGATGGTGTCGAGTAGCCAGAGTAGGATAGGGAGAATGAATGAAAAAGAAATTGTATGTATGTATGTATGTATGTATGTATAAAAAAAAATTAAAAAAAAAAGATGAAATGAAGGAAAAAGCTCAAGCTTAGTAGGAATAGAGAGAATCAAAGAAAGGAAAAAGAACCAAGTACACTTTGATCCCTTTAGCTTCAACTCAAAGAATAACTTTAGCCCACTCTCAGAAAGCATAGCCTCTTCTCTTTACTATCGCCTTTTCAGTCTTTTCATGTGGTCTATTCATCCTATCATCACCACTCCCTGTTTGTGGAGTGCTGGCGTTTATTTTTAACCCACTAAAAGCTTTCAGATGATGTACTCCATTGTATATTTGTGGCATCAAGACTTTTTCCATAGTCCCTCTGGTGGTGAGATAGAAAAAATTAACTTTATATAGCTTCAAACTAACTCTCCCCCCCCCTATTTAGCATTCCAGGGCTGTTGGAGATCAAATAAAGTGGAACAGAAGAGAGGGAGTATAGTTTCAACATCAACATCTGAGTTGAGCGGTTTTGCTGGAAAAAGTTGCTGAATGTGCTCCAGAGAAAGAACTAAAAACAGATCTTCTGCCAACCTCTAACATCAACAAAGACTGAATGTATTACAGGCAAACGTAATGAGAACATTATGCTTTTAGCTTAAGAAGTTTACTTACATAATGCTAAACTAGTCAAAAAAAAAAAAAAAAAAAAAAGAGAGACAAAGAAGAAAAACATGAAGAGGGAGCATAAAGTTCTTTGTCCAAAGTAAACAAAGCCAAAACTATGGCAGACAGATGGACAGCTGTAGCCATGGTCCCTTTAAACTTTAAATGTCCTACATTCTGTCACTTTCTACATAAGAGTGTGTGTTACAATGTAAGAGTGTTCGACAGAAGAAGAATAAGGGGTTTCCACGGTAACCTTGGGTCTGAAAGAGCCCCTTCATCCTGTTTTTCCACTGTGAAAGGAAATGAGGAGAAAAGATTCCTGACTGTGTGTGTCTGTGTGTGTGTGTTTGCACAATTGTGTGAAAAGGACCAGATGGCAGGGTGGGGCAGTGAGGAGGGGGGGAACAAGGCAGGATGTGGGTAGGGCCAAAAAGCAGTGGGAGGGCATATGGGAGGGGCTAAGACTGTGCTCCCTTGCGCTCCCCTGGTGCATGAATGCTGCAACTACAACTGAGATTTTTGAAATAATTCCTATCATTCTATATTTGCTTTAAAAACAATATAAAACACTGTTTTTATGACTAAAATATTTATAAAAATCCCCAAATTATCCATTTAATTTTTGGTCATTAGAAATGACCCACTGGCTCAAACTTTACAAACATTTTAAAGAAAAGAAAAAACAAAAAACAAAAAAAAAAAAACAGACAACTTGCATGGCCTCAATTTTATTAACATCCCTTTCACTTCACAAACTCTTTCCTCTTACTTCCTGCTAGCTGAAGAACATTGTATATTTAAGTTCAAACAATATTTTTCTTATTTATTGCTTTTAAGTAGTTGCTTTTAACTAATGATAATAATTTAATAACACCTTTAACTTTTTAAACATTTATGACATCAATTTTAAAATAAGGTGTCTTTGTCAGAATAACAGCAGGAAAACAGTTTGTTTTTTAATTCTCCACAAATTCTAAACATTTTCTGTTTTTAAATTGGACAAGAGGGACAAAATGACATTTTCATATACCTCAATACGTTTTAAACTAGGATAACTTTGTGAGTTCGCAGCTGGAACAGTTAATTTTCAATACCTGCCTCATAAGCAGGAAGCAACATAATCGTATCTGTATTTTTTAGTTTTAATTCTTGCATTAATTAAAGGTCCTTTTTTTGAAATCACAATAGAGTATGGAGGCTTAAAGTCTGATTCCTTCAGTGAGGCCAGCATTTATTCATGGAGTCACAGTGCCCTCCATTGGTGTACTTAGTGAACTGCAGTTTGATGACAAAAGGCTGGCACACCTCTGCATCCAGCTGGCTACACTTGTTTATTACCTTCGCACTCTGTCCAAGTTGTGTATTTGTGAATGTTAATGAATGTGTTTGTGGACAAAGGAGGAGGAAATGCTGAAAGAAAGAACATACTGCTTTGTTTTATGTGTATGCGACGATGGAAGGCGTACAAAACACGTGTCTGTGAGTGTGGTCACTGGATCTGTATGTGTGGGTTTGTGTGGTAATGCTGTTCTCTTAGGGCCAATCTGACCTCTCTGTGCTCTTCTGGCCATGAAGGTCTTTGGTGATGACGCACACATGGCACGTAATGAGACACACTCTTTCTCTCTCTCTCACACACACACACACACACACACACACACACACACACACTCACACACAGTACGCTGCCTGCATTGCTGATAAGGTGCACTACATTCGACACACCGACACAGCACTACCTTGAACTCGAATTCACACTTGCTGAAACCACACAAAGACCCAATAAATCCCCATAGCAAATAACAGAGGACACAGACAGAGATCCCCCCCCTCCCACTCAACAAACACACACACTCACGCACAGAGAGAGGTGAGCTGCTATGGTGTGCTTATTAAATCAGTCCTATATCAGCCAGTCTCCTTGGGACATCAGAAAAGATTTACAACTGCAATTACACCAGCTAATTACAAGGAGGAGAGATAGAGGGAGTGTAGGGGAGCTACAGAGTGTAAAGGGGAGAAGAAAATCAAATCAGAAAAGAGCGAGAGCAAATAAAGGTGTGAAAACTGAGACGATGAGAGAGCAAATGAAGGAGAGAGAGCGAGAAGGAAAGAAGTTTAAAAGACAAAGATGATGACGATGCGACCTTGAGCCGCCCATCACACCTGAGCCTCAAATGTTGTACAAAGACATAACTGGAGAACACAAAAGCGTCATTGTTTAAAGTCACAAACCACCTGTGTGTGTCTGACTAACTGAGTAACTCACTGGGTATGCAAGTAGTTTTTTGTGTTACTCTGGCAGCTTGTGTGGTGCTTTGGTGTTTGTTATTCACAGTGTGAATGTCCTTGATGCTACACTGGCCTTCACAGCACAGTGCTCCCTCTACGGAGAGCAAAGTGAATTACATCATTAAGCAGGCTCGCTTCTATGCTGGGTATCAATCAACTCTCAACCTTGTTCCTAGTGTTGTGGATGGCATGCAGTGACATTTGCAGTCACTGTTCATATCCATGTGTATTGGGCTGACAGGCGAGATTAGTGACTCTAGAGACAGCTATCTGTGGAGGTCGGACAGCCTCTTATTCTCAATATAGTGGAGGAGTAGAAATTAAGAAGAGCTAATAATTTAATACTACATCATTTCCAGTACAAAAATAATTTACACCCAAATCTAAGCTGTTCTGAACGAGGGATTCAGAGGCTCTTGCTCGTGGATACTGAAGCTTAGACAGAAGTCTTGGAGCTTAATGTTACTCTCTGTACAGTGCCAGTGGCCTTCCTAATGTACAGGCATTTCTGCCCATCTAGACCGCTACTATCATGTATGCACGGCCATGCAGTGTGAGTCTCATTTATATGAGCATAGCGGTAGAAATGGAAACTTAAAAATTGGGTTTCTATCTCAATTAAAAAGTTAGATGAACTCTAACACACATGCACCCCATGAGGCGTATTCTGCCCCGGGCAAAAAGGATTAGGTACTGCACTCCTGTCAGAACTCAAATATTCATTATTACCTTATGGAAAGATAGCAGACAGAGAGCGAGTGGGAGCAAGAAGGAGCAAGAAAAAGGGAGGGGAAAAAAAGGAGCATGAGTACGTGATAGAGAGGCACTTCATGAATACAAGCGGTTCAGACTTATGCAAAGCAAAACAGATGAAAGGAGGACAGAAAAATGGAGGTCTACACAGTGTCATGCCATGGAGGACAGTTAAAAGCGCATAACTGTGCTGGTGCACACACTCATCCTGTTAATCCCCAAGTTCTGTCCTCTCGTCTCCAACCATCCATCCCTTTACTCATCTTTATCTCTGCTTCAGTGATGAGGACAAAGGAAAGCACTCAATCACTGGCCCACCCTTCCTCCCTTGTCGCCTTCTCTTGGTCTCTGCAGGCAAGGCCTAGAGGCCTGATTAGTAATTGTGACTAGACCACATGGTGGAAAGACTTGCACACACATGCACACTGGAGCATGTACACACAAATATGTATATAAAAAGGCACACAAATGTGGCAAAGAGGAGGACGAGGGCCAGTTCTGCTAGATCTAATTATCCCTCGAGCAAGGCACAATGAGGGGGCTGAAAAGGAGTAAGGAAGTTTGCCTTTTCTAATGTCAGCCACCGCTTGCAGGACATATGCACACGCACGCACGCACACACACACACACACACACACACACACACACACACACACACACGAGTGTCTGTCTCGAGGCAAAAAAAATAAACAAATAAAAATTGGGTTATTTTTTGGTGTCTGTCACCATTTTTTTCCCCAGCCAACATATTAACATGATCAAGCCGAGGAAACAATGACAGGGGAGAGGCAAGGACAGAAAAAAAAGAAAATGAAAAGTGGAAAAGATGTGAAGAGCAGTACTTGAGGAGAGATAAAGGAGATGAGTAACAAAGTCAAGCAATTGCAAAAGGAAACAGTACTGTGGGGGAAGAGAGTGGAGAAAAACATGAGATGGAAGAATGGGGAGAAAGAAAGCGATATTGTCAATGGAATACGAATAAAGATCCCAGTTCGAGAAAGACTGTCACAATTCTCATGATTAACACAGTGGAAAAAAATAGTCGTCTCCATATGCATGATTGAGAAAATAACCAGACCCCTTTTTTGCGCACCAAACTACATTGAATGAAATAAAAATCTTTTTTTGTCTTATTTATAGTAAACTCAGAACTTAAATCTCACATTCATGTACAAAGCATTCAAACCTTCAGTATTTTAGCCTCAACAAAAGCTTCTCAGAGATGCTTCCCAATAAATCTGCAAAGATAAGAAGCAACTGTGTAACAACATTTTCAGGTCCCTCCATAAATATTATGAACTTAGGTCTAGGGTTTGGGGTTTGAATGGCAAACAGTCAGAGACTTCTCAAGAAGCTACTCCACATGCATCTTGGATGTTTGCTTTGGGCCAGTATCACAGGTTACAGTGAAATGTAATTTCAATCTTATCTGATTTATTTTTTAAATTAAAGGTCTCTTTGTATTCGCCTGAATTCATCCTTCAGTTCTGATTATTTTCCCTGTCCATGCCACTAACAAGCAACCAAACAGTATATAAATGTCACCACAATTCTTCATTGGAGGAATACTGTAAGCCAGATGATGAGCACTGCCCGATTTCAGAGAGGTCATTTTTCTTTGTTTTATTTACAAAAGATAACCTTTTTCACAGCATATGGACTTGCTAACTTTAAGCTTTTTTAGTAACAAGTGGTTTTCACCTAGCCACTTTAGGCCTGAATGATCCAGCACTGTAAATATGGAAGTCCTTTTGGCAGGTTTTCCATTCTATGCAAGAAGTCTCTTACATAGAGAGACTGCCATATTCTTGGTCAGCTCCTTGTTACTCACTTTGTTGGGAAGGCCAAGTCTTTGAAGACTCCTAGACATCCCTAACTGTGTTTATTATGGCTTCACCCTCACCCAGACATGTTACTGAATTGTGCGCACACACGCATGCACACACGCACCTACCTACGTACACATTTAAACTCACGTCTTACAAGTTTAGTTTGTCATACATGAAGTCTAAACATCTCAAACAGAGACCTAAGTAACATTGTGCCCTTGAATACTATTCTAACTGCTGCAGAAGAGGGTCTGAATTCTTTTACTTCAGTTTCTGATTTTTAAATCATCTGCAACATGTTTTTATTTTTCTATTAACAATTACTGAGTGTAGAGTGATGTCCATTGAAGAAGCTGCATAAAATCCAATGCAAATTATTTGTAAAGAACAAAGTGTGCAAAAGGTGAGGGGGTCTGAATATTTTTTGAATACACAACCCAAACAGCAGTGACCTGGAATTTAGTGCATTTTATTCAATCCTTTTGAATAACGGTAAATATATTGCAGTTCATACTGTGAAGAGCGCAGTGAACACTTATTAGCATTTGTGTATGTGAACCTTTTTCTTTGTTGCGCACACTTTAGGAAAACTACTGCAGGTGTTTGAAATACATCAAAACACTGGATCAGAGTCAAACTAAGTAGCTGGAGGGGGATGACAACTATGATCTGGCAACCTCCACTTCTGCGTGGGAACCTAGGGAAAAGTCTATCTCACCAAAGATCCACTGGAGTGCTGCAGGGTTTTTAGTTTGTGAAATCCATTTTAACCCCTCCCCAAAAGACAGGAAAAAAAAAAAATCCCCAACCCCCCAAAATAAACAAAACAAGAGAAATAGATATTTAAACAGAGAGATAGACATGCAAATCCTCTCCTAGAACATCTGTCTGCTGGCCTCTCACAGGAATTGGCTGTAGCTGAGGCTGGTGAAATGCAAGACACACATGCATGCACACAACGACACAAACAAAAAACAAATTTCACAGAAGTACACACCTAATCCCTCTATGTGCTTAGTGAGCCATCAGGGGACGTGTTGCCAATCAGACAGCTATGTGAGGCTGGGTGAATGAAAACAATCAAGAAATAACACACAATATGGCTCAGAGTGTTTATGAGTATTTATGTGCACGAGTGTTTGCTGGACTGAATTCACAGATTCATACACATAATCAGAGACCGGACTCTCTACTCTGCCAACACATTCCTAGAGGGACTGCATGTGGAGAAATCTTCTAGATCTTCTGTAACTAAAAAATGACTGACGGCAAGGATGACATATTCAGGAAAAGAATCAATCTTAACACTCGTAATGCGTCTTTTGAATCTGAATCAAAGCTTCTCTAAAGTGAATGTATGTAAAGATTATCTTCTGCAACGGGGAGCTTCAACCTCCAGGGTCACCTGGAGGTGATTTGTTTTATTATTTAGAGCTCACAGTCTCTACAATGGCAATAGTAAGGGCAATGTTGTGCTTTAAAAATAGTACCCAAGGAGAGGAAGTCAGCAGACTTCTCTGCAAATTATTTAAAAAAGAAAAAAAAGAAAAAGAAAGAAAATGTAGTGCTTTTTCCTTCTACCTGTTGTTTATACAGTGGACTTGTGACCTAGCATGTGTGTTTATGTCTAGCAAGCTATCGCTCTCTCCCCATCTTGTCTCTTCTCACGGCTCAGTGAGTGTGTCAGTCTGCATTGGCCCTCTTTCAGAAGCTACTGAAAGATGGCAGGACCATTAAAATTTAACCCACTATCTCACCACTCACCACATATTGACAAGAGAGAGGAGAGAAAATGGCAGATAGTCATGCAGGCATACAAGGATATACAAGAATGTATCTAACCACAGATATGGGCGCACACACATGCGCACATCAATGCACGCACACTAATTTCCAAGGAGTCAGTCAGATGTGATTGCAAAAGATGGGGAGCGATGGAGCGAAAGATCCTATACAGATGGAAAGTAAAGAATAAGACTGAATAGATTACCACTTGAGAACTGCACACATACGCACGTGATGCACAGACAGTTATGGAAATGATTGGCATCAATTTAGCAAGGGAAATGGAGAATGTGTATAGGCCTAACGCTTTATCAGTCCACACTATCCCTTCTCACCAAATCCACATTTCTACACCTTCTATTACTTGCTCCCTCATCAGCTCTGGCTTTTCAATCCCTCACAAAAAAAATCCTTATTTTGTTTCCCTCCATCTCCTTTCTAAATGTATCACTCTTTTTCAGTTTAATATTTTTTGACACATAGCTTTTTCATTTTTCTGTCCTCCATCTCTCCATCTAGCCCTTCTACCACTCTCCTTCTCTTGTGCTGTTCTTGTCCCTTTCTGCCCCAGCGGAGTGTGGGATAGCAGGCAGTGCTGGGAGGCCTACGGTCTCTTAATTAGGAGGCAAGGCGGAACGAGGACACGGTTAACAAGGGCACACACACAGACCTTTGCATTGCTTTGCTTGTAAGAACCCACATTGCCTACAGGCCTCAGTGAGAAAGTTAACCATGTCTTGAACCTGTACCCTCTAACACTTATGTTGACTAGGTTCAGATATTAACAATAAATCCAAATCCTAACCCTTACTTTGCAAAAAGTGTTGAGAACTCAACTTGTGCCTCACAAAGACAGAGGCACAGCAATTCACACGTACATACAAACAAGTGAACTGAATAAGCTTACAAAACTCAACGAAAAAGCAATAGGCACTATAAAAGAGTGCTGTGCTAAAGTCTCTCTCTCTCTCTCTCACACACACATCACATCACCTAATCAGACGATGAGGACCTGGGTTGAAATCTGCAGGACTAGGACTCAATCAGCTAGTGCAATCAGACACAGGGCACACCCACGCATTCACCCACATTCTCTCTCTCTCTCTCACACACACACACACACACACACACACACACACACACACACACACACACACACACACACACACAATAAACCTTGTGCTGACGGATGAGAGGAAGGCCATGATATTATTCAGTCTACCTCATCACGACTGTAACAAACACACATACATACACATAGAGGAGGCGGGATGGAAGTAGCTATTTTGAGAGTGCGTGAGTCCGTTGTCTGCGAAGGTGACTTTGGGCTGGCTGGAGTGGTAATTGGGTACACATACCAATGGCTTTTTCTTCCTCTTCCCTACATTCGCCTCAAACTCTCTCTTTTGGCCCCCTCTTTCCCTCCCACCCGGCTCCCACTCCTTCTCTTAGTGCAGCCCCTGAACGTGATTACATTTCCGACATGAGTGAGGAGTGAAGATGGAGCGCTGGAATGAAGTAGAAGTGAGAGAGACAGATGATTGAGTTGAAAAACAAAAAGGGCAGAAAACAGGTCTTGCGCTGGTTTGAAAAAGAAATGCATAAGACGCATAACATGCATACATTAGCATTTGCCCCCTGCTCATAAACACAAACGAACACTTATATATGTATATTTGGATATGTATGTGTGTATCTATCATTTCCTCAGCAGGGGAGTGAGACAAAGCAGAGGAAAAATACACAAAATGTCACTCAGACTGTCAGCCTGAGACACGCACCGACACATACACACATACAGAGTGCAATGGCCATCTCATTTCCTCAGACGTGTGACATTTTCTTTCTCTCTCTTTTTCTGTCTCTCCTTTGCACTCCGTCACTGTGGTGATAAAATTAGCATTCCTTTCCTTCCTCTGCTTCTCCCTCCCTTGACGCCTGGACAAGAGGTGAGGACCACAGGGACGGAAGAAAGGAGAGACAAAAAGAAACAAGAAGAAAGATGAGAACAAAAGAAGACGTTAAGAAAACAAGACGGAAAAGCCTGAGAGAGATGTGAAGACAACAAACAAATAGAGCAAAGTATGACAAGCAGGTAACGAAATGATTTAGTTAGACAAAGATAGTAAGATTAAATGAAAAAGAACGATGGAAAGAGTAATATATAGCTAGTGGACAAGATGCAGACTTGTGGAGCGAGTAAATGAGGGGGGAAATATACCCTCGAGGGATTCATATCACCATGACAACCCTTTCCTTTCTCCTTTGCTGTCCAGTTGTATGATGAACTCCTGCTACTTTAGTGGACCTCAGCATGGACAAAATATCTGCTTACTTTTGCAACCCAATAATAAATCTCAAATAACTAAGATTTTCTAACATGCTTTTAATAACTAATATCAAATTAAAAGTCTTTTTAAAAGGGAGAATATACAAGGTTCTTGACTTAACCCTCTCAAGGCAGGCGTTGCCGATTTGCAACAGTTAAAAACTAACAACCTGATTACCCAACATACATATTTTATGAGTTTTTTTTTTACTCAGAAGTACCACTGCAGGACTTGGTTGTGCATTAGCAACAAAAAGCTTAATTTGAGCCTGAGAGGGTTAAAACCAGGAAAAATTATGGTGAAGGTTTTGTTTTTTTGTGTTTACTCTGCGTGAGCACGTTCTGCCTCTGTGCGTATCAGTGGGTGCACAAACTCGCTTGTGTGCAGGTTTCTACAGGGAGAGGGGAGAGGGCCCACAGAGTATAATTAAAAGCTAGAGACAGGGTCCTTGGGAGCAACTGCAGCAAGAACTTTATGGGGAGAAAGGAGAGAGAGAGAGGGAGGGACGGGGGGGGGGGGGGGACGGGGGACGGGGGGGGAGAAAACTGACCTTTAAAAACAGAGTGAGACACGAGAGAAACTGTGAGAAATGAGAGGTGTAATGGAAGATGGGATGGTGGGAGATAGACTGAATTAGATTATGCTGAATTGAATGCGGCAAAGGAATGAAAAAAGTGAGAGAAAGAGGAGGAATGGAAACATTATTGGAGTGAGATGTTTGTGGGGGAGGGCCAGAGGGAGGGACAGAGGAGGACAGAGACAAAGACAGGGAGAGGGACCATGATGGAGAGAAAGAGAGAGAACGATAGAATTCTAATCAGAAATGTGAAGAACAAAATAATAAGGCTGCCTGACAGCAAATGTCAGCTCAGGGAGGGAAGCAGATGGCAGGAGCATAGGAGAATAAGAAAGAGGTAGGGAGAAAGATACGGGAGGAAGGGAAGAGGGAGTAGGAACAAAAAAAGGTAGGAAAGAAATATGCACAATAAGACAGGTGGGGTGTGAATGATTGAGACACTTCATCATCATTTCTCCTTTCCACAAGGAAGGAACACAATCTTTTTTGATGCTAAGAATTAACATCTCCAGGAAAGATATTCCCCTTCTCCCACTGGAGGGAAACAGATCTGCTAGGTCAGGCGGGTGAATCCTCATATGAGAGTGTATACATGTGTGCGTATATTTGTGTGCTTCTACACTAACACTTTCATTGCCTGGCTGTAAAAACGCCACCCTTGAGCCAACCTTGACTGCAGTTTCATTGGGTTTCGGCTAAGCTCTGCTTTAATTCAAATCAAAAGCAATTTCTTTCTCTCTTCAGTGTTACTTCATGACTTGATAAGAAGACTGAGCCTTTAAGAATGATCTTGTAGCTTTTCACTTAAGCTCTTCGGTACTTTTATATCTTACTTCCACAGATGCAGAGGAAACTCATCAATGTAACCAATCCCACTATCAAAACAGAAATCATCCTAGACCATATAGGTAAAATTATGTCAATGTAATTTTAAAAAGTACAGTCAGCACAATCCATATCTTTCTGTGCACCTACTTCCTGTATGGATAAGGATACAGCTTTAGAGAAATTGAGGCATGATCTTTAAAAGGTTCTAAACATGCTGGACCTGACTAATGTTAAAAATAGCCATCAGCTAATAAATGAAGTGTTTCAGTACAATAAACATGGCAATACATACTTCAAAGTGGCTCAACCTTTACTATGAACTTTAAAATTTAAAAACACTCAACAGTGTCAAGAAGCCAGGCCAAAGCCAATAGTGAATTAAGATAATATATGCATTCTGTCAGGGTGACTGAGTGATGTGAATCTTAAAAGGAAATCCAAATTTAATGAGTTAAACTGTTCTTTTGAGTCAACCTAAGGTGAGCCGGGGTTATTGAAAAATAAAACCTCCAGATTTCATTGCAGTCAGATGCTATACAGAAGTGAAATTCACCCCGACAGTCTAAAGATGTTCAGTATTTGTTGCTGTAATCCTAATATTGCACAGCTAGCCACACCATACAGCAGGACTATATCTGCTGAACCCATTTAAAAATATTTTCTCACATATGTGCAGCATTTAACTGTGAAATTTGTAGCTGTACGCACCTACATTGTTGTGTTATGCTAAGTCAGGTTAAAAAATTATAACAAATGACTAAAACTTATTGAATATAATAGTCAGTCTGGGAACCACTAAGCTACTCTGCTGACTTCGCCTCTGTTGCCAATGGTCAATTTTTCCAGTAAAGCCAAGATATCTTGATAGTGAAAACTGATATCCATTTTCAGACTTAATTTTCAGATTTCTGAAATTGATGGCTGACAGTTTTGAGGTTACATTATTCAGCACCTCGACTGCTCTCCGTGCAGCCTTGCATGCAGAGAAGGCTTGCTCAAATATGACTGCTTAACAGAACTTTGTCTGCATATGAACTACAAACAAAAAGCATAACTTTAAATATTTATATGCATACATTCATCTGACAACCTATTAGGTAAAGTTGTTCAACTCCTTGTTAACGCAAATATCTAAGCAGCCAATCACGTGTCGTAATTCAGTGCATTTAGCCATATAGACATGGTCAAGACAACCTGGTTCAAGTTCAAATCAAGCACACAAAACTGGGAGGATGATGCGACTTGGGATGTGGCATGATATTTAATGCCAGACGAACTGGTTTGAATATTTCCAAAATTACTGATCTACTGGGAACATGTATAGGATTTACAGAGAATGACCCAAAAAAGATAAAATATACGCAGTGAGGGGCAGTTCTCTGGGTGAAAATGTTTTGAAGCCAAAAGGCAGAGGAGAGTGGCCAGACTGTTTTGCCTGGAGAAAGCAATAGTATGACTAATAACAATTCTTTATAACTAAGGTTTGTAGAAAAGTTTCTCTGAATGCACAGCACATGAAACCTTGAAGCAGATAGGCTACAGCAGCTGAAACCACACCAGGTGCCACTAAGAACAGGAAACAGACTACAATTTGCACAGGCTCTCCAAAATTAAACAACAGAAGACTGGAAAAAAATTACTTTGCCATTTGAGTCTTGGTTTCTGCTGAAACACTCAGATAACAGGGGAAGAATATAGTGGTGGTGTTGGGGCCATGTTTTTGGAACATGTGTAGTGTTGTTGATGATCATTAGCATCCTTTTTGAACCAGGTGTGCTATCCTGCTAGAAGCAGCCATGTCACAAAGCTCAAATCGCTGTACTCCAATGACCTACACGGTCACCAATGTATGCCACAAAGGAGGACAGCTCTGAAGGCTACAGTGGGTCCAACTCAGTACTAGCAAAGGTATGCCTTTAAAAAAAAATAAAAAAAAATAAAAAATTGGCTACTGAGTGTAGGCTCAAACTGCTACAGAATTAGTGGCTGTGATCGCTCAGTCAATCACTGTCAACTATTATAGTACATGTAATAAATTCAAATGACAGCTATTCATGTGGGGATTGCATGCCATTACATCACTATTACAAAATGAAATGTCTGACTAACCATAGCACTCACATTTCCCTTGTAACTGTGACGACATTTTACTAGATTTGAAAGAAAAGGCTGTGAATATGAAGCGCATGTAGATATCCTAATCAAAATGACAGCCTAGTACATGTAGATATTTGGATTAAGCGACTGGTATTGTAAATTTCAACTAGGATTAGATATGTTGACAATTATCTAAGCTTTTCCTGGGGTAAGAGAATATTTTTTCCTGAGTTGCATTGTCTATAAGAAGGACAAAACAGATCCTATCAACGAGGCAGGCTATCAACTATGTGAAAAGCTGTCCCTGCATTTCCCCATAAACCATAGAGTTTCACCATAACACCTCAACTGTCTTCTACAGTAAGGACATCTTCCCAATCACTTGTTCTCCCATTTTCTCCCTCTCCTCATTCTCTCTCTCTCGCTACACCCAGTGAGTAATGGCGAGAGCAAAGGATAGTGGCAGAGAGCTATAAAAGTGTAATTTGCTCCATTTTCCTCGGGAAACCAAATTCACTTTCTGTCCTGCGTTACAATCTGTTAACATTCAGATGGCCAGTATTACAGACAGCGTATTACCCGCCTACACTTGCTACTAATAACCCTCACATGGAGTGCACACACACACACACACACAAGCACGGGGAGCAAGGACGCAAAAGCTATGAGTGTCTTTTTTTTTTCTTTTTTTTTTTTAAAGGAAAAAAGTGAAAAAGTGTATGTGTGTCATGTACAAGCAAACACATAAATGCTTAAATTCTGGCTGTAATGGACTGATAAAGGGCAAAGAGGAGAAGGGGAAGAGAATGGTAGATGGGATGAATCTCTGCATAGCTGGGAAAGGATGGTTCACTAAATAATTTCATTATTTAGCCCTGTTCCTGAAATAAAGCCAACTGCCCTACAAGCCTTTCTACTCCTCTAATCTGTTTCCCCTCTAATTCTCTGAAAGTCTTTTTCACTTTTTCCTCTAGCTTTTCTTTCCCTTCTTTCTTCTCCCTTATTTCCATGCCCATCTCTTTCCATCCTTTACTTGTTCAACAATTCTCTCCCACACTCTCATCATCCCACCCTTACAGCAATCCTTTCTGTTTTTCTCTATCCCTATCCTCCATTTCCACCACTCCTCTCTCAGGGAGCTAATAGCCTCCTCCTTTGTTCTTGGAGAACAGCGGGGAACAATGGCGGAGTGGGGCTTGTCGTTGTGGCAACAGGCATGAGACAAGAGAGAGAGGGAGGGAGACAAAGAATAAAGGCAGAGAGAGAAAGAGCAAGCACAGAGGGGATGCTGGTTGTTAGCCGTGCGGCAGGGAAGCGAGCGCTGGCTAATTACACTCGTTTCTATGCACACCGCAATTAAACCCTGATGCACACACATACACCATCAATGCTCAGAATATCCACTGCCAGACACACACACGCAGCCACACATACACTTGCTCTACAACATTAGAGAGAAAGTGCAAGCACGAGAAGAGGTGGCAGAGAGGCAGAAATGGGGAGGCTGGGAAGGGTAAAAAAGAAATGACAAGAAAAGACTGAGGCTATTTTAAATCAATGCTACTGTTCTCTCAAGTAGCACAGTGAAAGTTCATTAAAGTTCTAGTTCAAATACAATCAGCCTTATCAAATCTATTTTAAGATGACATTACGGCACAGGCTGGCTCAGTGACCTCATCACACCCCAACATTCACCAACTTAATCTAATAGTCAAACATCACATATCAACCCCTCTCTTTCGGTTGTATTCCTCCCACTCTGCATTGAATGTAAATTCATCTTTATCCATCTAATCAGCTCATCTGGCTTCATCTCTCCACAGGATGATCATTCTCTCTCCAGAGATGAGGTGGTTTAACTTCACACAAATTAACAAAGTGGGGGAAAGTGGAGGAGATATTGAGATAAATGTGAGAAAGAGAGAGATGGAAATGTGGAGACACATATCCAGGTCATGCCCCCCCCCCCCCCCCCTTCCCCCTCCCCCGTAGGGTAGAACTTATCCTCTGTCTCATGAACACGCCTTCCTAGCTTCCATCATCATCCTAACACACTTTTCCATTAACACATGTCTCAGAAAAACATGTGTTCCATGCCGTCTGCCTGTCTGTTTTATTATTCATGCAGTTTAATGCTTGCCCAAAGAGTGTGCATGTATGCATTAGTGTTGGAAGTTCATGTTAAAGGGCATGAACATACCACTACATGATCGGTTGGTCACATTGAGTTTGCATGTTAAAAGCAAAAAAATAAGCCAGCAAAGAATGTGCATGTGTGCTTGCACACATGCACATTCACACAAAAAACACAACTTTACATGGCAGTAAGAAGGCACACACACAAATGCATTCCGCCAATGAGGCAGATGAGGAGTGAAAGGAGTCACATTAAACAGCCAAACTTGTCCTGTTTCGCTTTCATAGCCCCAGTCCATTTTCATAATGCATTAAAACCACAGCTGAGAAGACAGGAGAGGAAAAAGATGAGGAGGGGGGTAGAGGGAGACAGAGAGAGAAATGGAAAAGAAGGGGGACAAGAAACATTCTCAAAGTAATCTAAAGCTGGTGGATGTATGGGTGTGTGAGGAAACAAGATACGCATGAAGGGAGTGGGGGTGCAAGAAAAGAGTGCTCATCTCAGAGGCAAGATATGGGAATCGAAAGTGTCTGATAGAGGCATAGACAGATTAGGGAGGTGGATAAAGGAAGATGGGATGAACTGATAAAACAAGTGACGATGACAGAAAGATGGGGGAGATGATTTAGGCACAAACTTGTGTGTTATGTGTGTGTTATGAATGCATGTGGCTTGTTTTTTTTTCTTTGTTATTTTAATCTTTATGTGTGCATATGTATTTGCAGTGCTTTTTGTGTGGCTATGTGCTCGTGCCTGTTTGTGGTTATATAGTGGCAAGGGGCAGAAGGTTCTCTGTTTCAGCACCAGCAGGCTGATGAGAGTTTGGGGCCAAACAGCCTGAAGGCAAAACTGGCCTTGTTACTCTCCCCACGCTCCCTCTCTCACACACAAAAACAGACATAATCTCAAATTTTACCCAAACAGAGCTACGGCCACAGTAACAAGCTAA
The DNA here is from genome assembly GCF_965226115.1 of Aulonocara stuartgranti. NCBI lineage: Eukaryota > Metazoa > Chordata > Actinopteri > Cichliformes > Cichlidae > Aulonocara > Aulonocara stuartgranti. The sequence continues at coordinate 31,985,184 of NC_138940.1, forward strand.
GTATTTGAAACACCAAACCTCAGATCACAATGCTATCACTAACACATAGAAACAGTTGAGTTAAAATATTTTGGAATCGAATAATGTGTTCAGTGTATGAAGAATTTTACTAAATGGGTATCTTAAGGATATTAAACAGTTATGTACTGCTTTCAGCTCATTTTAGTACACCGCTTTGTCACTATATCCTTTCAGCTGTCTGCTTAAAACTACGGGCAGCTCTGCTATCTTACAAACTCTGACAAGACAACTATGCATTATCTCGTCAGCACAACGTATCGGTGGAGACAAAGTAAACGAGTGGCTAAACATGACGAGCTGGAACACTTTTTTCCTAAAATAAATGGTCTTATACTGTTTAAGGTTAGTACATGTTTAACATAGGTGGATCAGGTGGTCCTGTCCTAGCCACCCATGTTACTTTATATAGTGTGTGTGTGTGTGTGTGTGTGTGTGTGTGTGTGTGTGTGTGTGTGTGTGTGTGTGTGTGTGTGTGTGTGTGAGTGAGAGAATCACCCATAGTCAAAGAGTTTGAAGTACACAGTATAGCAAGGTTTGGTGTTCCGAGTTGGTTTGAAACTTTTTGATTCAGTACAGGATGAAAGGAAACTTGTTAGGACTGGAATCTTGCTTGAGATACATATTTCATCACAGCCATCATTACGGATGCTTTTTCCCCTCTGAGGAAGTTACACTTTGGCGATCAGTGACAGTGTCATGAAACTACAAATGTGAAGAGTTTTTTTGAACTGGAAATAAGCTTCTAACCCATTACTTTACATTTCCTGTACATTACACTCATCCTATTGTTTGTCTTCAAAGTTTGCTGAAAGCCTCTTATATGCCATGGATAAATTGATGTGCAGTAGATACTATATCAAGTTTTTTTTTTATTATTATTATTATTTTTTTATTACAACTAAAATAGGAAAAGAAACAAAAACGTGAAAAACAGATGATGGTAACTGATGTTATGGCAGTAAGCCACATAATAGGAATGATTATCTATATGTCTTCACCTCCAATCAAATCAGCTTTAAAAAAACAAACAAAAAAAAAAAAACTAGAACAATGAATATCTGCTTGCTGCTCGGAAAAGGAAGAGTTAAGGAACCAGTTGAATGGAAGCTGAGACATCCAAAAGCTTATCTCCTCCAAGTCAATGGCGTGAAGGCTATCTCACACACACCTGACAGAGACAGAGTGCTGCCAATAGTGCCAGAGGGAACAAGTGAGATGGAAGGTGGCAGGCAGTGAGAACGAAAAGGGGATAGAGGGAATAGAAGACAGCCAGAGAAAAGGAGACAAAGAGAGGTAGCATAAATCACCAGCATGAAAATATGGGTATAATGGATAATGGCGAGCACAGTGGTTACAGAATGACGAATACCATGTCTACTATTGCTTGAGTGATTAAAATGATTGTCTGTTATGGGACAAACAGAGGGGCGAATTGGAGATGCTTTTTTTTTGTATTTGTAGACTGGGATGCCTAAAGGAGGAGGCACAGCATTGTAAAACCACTAAAAGTTCCAACAGTGACACACTAAAAATTTAATCAGCTATTAATAAAAACAATATCATTACCGTCTGCCTAAGGAAGCATCAAGACACACCTCACCGATTTTGTCAGGCAGGCATACACAGAAAATTACTGTCGCTGAAACACTAATGCAGACATAAACAGCCTCAGTTTTTCCTGTTTTTAGTTTATATCCATTTCTCTCCTCCTCATCCTCAGGCTCACTTTAGTTCCTTTAATCTACCAATCTCTCCTTAAAATCAGTGTTCAAGCTAAAGCACAAACAGAGGATGGGGCATAGTACTGCACATACATTCATAAATTGGTACATAGATGGCAGAAGAAGGGGGGGGGGGGGGGGGGGGGGGGGGGTAGGAAAAAAACCAAAAACCAAAAAAAAAAAACCCAGAGCGAGTGAAAGCATCATCTCAAGGACAAAGGTAAGCCACTCAACTCTTCTCTGAAAACAGAGCTACTTCATACAGCAAAGAGGCTGAGACTTGAGTCAAGCAATTGTAAGTAGCTCGGTTCCCCAGTCGCGCTCTTCACTACAGAAATAAAGAAAAACTATGAAAAATGGGAAGGCAGACACAAAATGGACATCCGGAGAGGCACACCTGAATGTAGCCTTCTTGAAAGAGTAGCAGAGCAATAGAAATCTCTCTCATCTTTCTCTCTTTGACAAAGCTAGGCAGGAAGGATGAAAGCACTGAATGAAAGCCTACACATAATGGTGGCACAGAACGCAGAAAGGAGTAGCTGAAAACAAGGGCAAGAGGGAAAAAAAAAATTATTTTATGGATATTCCTAGAACATATGAAATGAAGGAAGTTGAAGGAAAAAGAGAGTGCAAGGATGGATGAAGAGCTAGAGAGGATAATAAGTAACAAGGAGGATAATAAGTAAGGCAGTCAGAGAAGGAGGGAGAGGGCAGAGAGAAAGTGAAAAGTGAAAAACCGAATGAGAAAGTAATAAAGTTAAAAAAAATACTTTACTTTTCTTTCTTAGTTCTGAATAATCTGTGCCCTACATATACACATATTTTACTCTGTTTGAGAGTGTATGTGCACGCACGTGAATGGATCATGCACTGATAACATTACACTCCTTAATTCCTAATTAATCCTTCTAAACTGGATTATGGCATAGAGCATGACAAGGCCAGGATTCCACCCTTCACCCTGATGAGAGAGAGTGTGTGTGTGTGTGTGTGTGTGTGTGTGTGTGTGTGTGTGTGTGTGTGTGTGTGTGTGTGTGTGTGTGTGTGTGAGAGAGAGAGAGATTTTCGCCATTTTTCAGCTTGAGGTCTCATAAGGCTGGCCTGTCCTCGGTTACATGATGTTGGGAAATGAAGCTGACAGTGTCTGCAGTCCCCTATGACACAAACGCACATACATATTCGCTTACATCATTTCTTACACATAAACAATGAGTCTTGTAGACACACAAGCAAACACACATGCGCAAATGTGCAAGGAGTCCCTAGACCACAGGTCTTAAAATGCTTGAGTGGCAAGAACTCTTAGCATTACTTTACACATTTTAAGTGAGGACTCACAAGGGCCTTTGTGCTTACTACATAACAGAATCAGGTCCCTTGACACACACACTTGGTTTGAAAGCTGCCACACAAACTGTCCCCATGTGATGTGTTCTGCATTTCACTGCAGTCTGAAATAAAACCAGAGTGCTCTACAGACACTAATGCTAGTGAATTAATTTTATGTTCTATTCTGCTTTGCTGATGTGCTGAGAAGTAAAATAGTACCACTGATTCCTTTTGTTCAAGAAAGACGTATTATATGCCATCATAGTAGACTGTGGTTACTTCCAAGAGAAATTCCTAGAAAACTGTCAGTAATACTGCTTGCAGCTTGATGAAATAAAGCAAAACTTTTGGCCACCCGTCTCTTCTTCCAACAAATCCTAAGCTATATAATCTGTACCCAAACCTCGTATGACAGAAAATATAGAAAATGCCCCCATACGCATTTAAATTTAGCTATTAAGTCTGTTATGGTGTATTGTGCTTAGTTTATAATGTCATGAACTAACTTTTGCAAAAGTATCAACATTGGACATTGTGTTATAAAAAACAATGACCCACTTTATAACCATTAGCCTGTTGTAGACAAGCTATTGTAGTACTTTAACGGTTTCTCATTAATCTGTTATTCATATTTTAAGAGCCAGGTGTACAGTAAAGTAGTTATATAAGGTTTTCACAGTACCAGAGGTAATTATGATGAGACCTGAGTGGCAAATGTAAAGTGCACACCATACCAAATGGTTCAATAGCTTTTCCTTTTATCTTTGTGCACATATGACATTAAGTATACTCACTGTACACAAATATAATAGCGTGATTTTAGCTACTAGTCAAAAGGAAAACTAGCTACAAGTAGATCAGAGAATAAATTAGTACTGTGCAACTTACTTCATTGTGTGTCACTGTGTGCGCACAGTGTTGAGTTCTCTGTGCTCATTAAACCATGCTGGCTACAGAGAAGATTTGGAGGGGCAGAAAGTAGAAGTAGTGTGATGGATGGATGGATGGATGGTGGTGGTGGGGGGTAAGGGGGCGGGGGGTCACAGAGGGATAGATTGAGTGCGTTGCGGGGAATTAGCATGCTTTCATGCCTTCTACGCCTCAGTGGAGCACCACGGGGCTTGTTGATGCCTCTAAGTGCTATGCAGTATTAAGCAGACGATCTCTAAGGAGGCCCAGTGGCATAGTGTGCAAGTGTGTAAGTGTGTGTGTGTGTGTGTGTGTGTGTGCGCGCGCTGACTGACCGCTAACTATGTACAGTTAAGTACAGAGCCCCAAATAACCTATTTGGAGAACAGAAAGAGGAAAGGAAAGTGGAGAGATTCAGTGGAGAGCCAAACACTGTTGGAGGGAGTGGAGTGCTGCATTAAAATGCTTGCTATGATGTATTTCACCCCACAGAGACAAAAAGCACAGACAAAGAAAGACACAGTAAAAGATTAAAAGGCAGAAAAAGGTCTCTGCCCATCACATCTGTTTTCTCACATACTGTATGCTGACAGAGAAAAGGGCATTTAGGACAGATACACACATTTATGAAGTCACCTTTTGTTAGGAGCATTGGTGTCATCTCTCCCAGCTGAAAAGTCAGAGCTACAATCAACTATTACAGCAGCCAATAAGCAATATGTCATTATGACCAACCTGAACACCTACACCCTCCGTCCAGCACTCTTATTTCACCTTTTTTCACTCTCACACTCTCGCAGCTAACTTGACTCAAGTTTCCTCATTTTACCTTACCCCAATACCCATCTCCTCAATCACTGTAGTCGCTTCATGTCTCTGCATCTTTTGATCATTTGTCATTCTTTCATTCCCTTCCTCAGTTCTCTCTTCAATCGTATACAGATCCCTCCTGCCTCTATTCGTCCTTCTCTGAGCCTCATTCATTCTGCACCTCTCTCCTCTTCCCCCAAATACTGCCATCCATCTTCTCATCTACTGAACTAATAAGTCTCCATCCACCTATACCTTTGACAATAATGTCTGCTACTCCTCCCGAATTAGTGCATGCAGGTTTCAAATATAAAACAAATACGTTAAAACTAAAACAACAAATATTGATCTATTTAATAGCAAATTTTCAGAATGCAGGTGTAAACCCTCCACCATCAACCTTAACTGAGTGTTGTTGTCGTCATCTTCTGGGAAAAACAATGCAGTCGTCTACATGTTTGTTTCCTTCAGCTGGCTTCAATCAAGCATCATTTATCCATTACTCCAGCTCCCAAAATATGCACCGTTCCATACTGACAATAAGCGTTTATCTTTCATGGGTGAACCAACTACCTTATAAGACAACAAACAGCTATGTTTTTTTTAACCGACTTTCTGTCTTAAAAGCTCTGTTACATCAAGTCCTACCAATGGTTCTCAGAGTCTGGAAAAAAGGCAAAGCTGCATTTCTGAAGCTCCACACAGAATGTTGTGCAGCACAGAATATATATATTTTTTTTATTTATCAATTAAAAGAAATTTAACTGATAAATAAAATTAATCTTTATGTGTATTTTCCTTTCAGATTCCTTTTTAAGGAAAACAAATGTAGCTTTATAATATTTGTAAGTCATTATTGGTAGCAGCTTGACTGATCTTTGCTCTTATGGTCCATTGCTTTCACAGTGCTAAACCCTTGTCTTTTTTTAGGCTAAAAACAAAGAAAAAAGTAAGATGGAAAGAATAAAAAACCAACATGAAAGTTTGAAAGCGTGCACTTTGTGGGTTGTTCAAACACTTTCACAACTAGGCTTTTTTTTTACTTAAAAAAAAAAAAAAAAAAAAAAAAAAAAAAGAAATCTCCTTGGAGAGATCTTTAGAAGTCTCTCCCGTACCACTCCATTCACCCAAACAGATAGGAGTTGCTGCTGAAGCCATGTGAAAGCACAACAAGTTCTGAATGGTTCACTCTGCTCACTACTCATCTACAACATAACAGTTCAGGCAGATAAAGCATTTCTCAGAACAATACTCACAAAATAAAAGACAAAGGCTGTACGCATGCACAAATATTTGACTTGCTTTAGTTATAGGAGCTGTATGCACCACATACTGCTAGCTTATTATGAAATTTAACATACCTTTCATTAATCTTAACTGAAATGTTTTTGGGGGTTTTTGTATAACTTGAACACTTTTTGACTGCTTTTCAAGACTGTGCTGTGTCCACACTGATGTTTTCATGTTTTAAAAGAATGGGGACGGGCAGTTTCAGGGTTAGTCATGGATGGATTTGTCTATCAAAATGAAAACAAGCTGCAAAATGATTAGAGAATTCAATCAGGTTTTAGACTCCACAAGCTTTGTTCAAGCAAAGAGGGAATTTTGGGGGGTTTCAGTTGGAGCCTGACTTCAATTTTGAGGCCCAGTCAAGCTCTACAGTCTCTCTGAAATAGTACAACTTCAAAGCCCACTCGCTCAGATCAATACTTTAACTAGTAACTCTATTCACAAAATGACAAATGATTCATCTGCTCTCCTCCTCTCTCCCTCTGTCTCAATTTTTTTCCCTTTTCTTTTTTTACTGTTAGTCCCCAGCGTCCTGCTACCATCACCCTGATTTGTCAGTCTCAGTTTCACCCTGGAGTTAATCTGCTGGGGGAACCAACAAGAGAAGATGAAGGAGATGAAGGAAATAGGGAATAAGAACAGGGGGAGGGCACAGGGTGTGAGAGATGGCCATGCATTATTGAGCACACAGTACAGGGTTTTTAGGGGATAAATGTGAAAGCGTGTTTAGGGACAACGTTTTCCCTTTTGCCTCCCCCGCACCCTCCCTTCCTTCAATCTTTGCCCTGTCTTCAACATTCCTTTCCCCATGAGGATGGCCACATCTCTTATTCAGTGGGGAGGTTAAAAATTCAAAGCCAAGGAGGAGGTGATGGGGGAGAAGGAAAGAGAGCACCTGAAAACGACCAAAATTAAGGCATGTCGTTAGGGAGTTTTCTCAAGTGCTAATCTAGAGTGCTCCTAGCTTTGATTAGACGTGCACATGTGTGTGACAAGAGGGGGAGAGGGTGGCATGCTGGTTGCGGTACAGGGAGTCGGGAAGATGGGAGGAGCAGATCAAGGGAGAGGAAGATCGAGATGGTGAGGGTGTAGAACTAAACTTTCATGCAGTGCATGGGATAGTGAAAAATTAAGATGCTGGCTAGGCGATGCAGAACCCACATTGCACAGAACATGACACATGCAGATACCAATTAATAGAGCAAAGGTTTCAACATGCAAATACACATAAACACACATCTATGACAGAAGCCCTAACCAACTGGAAATGACCAAAAAGCACATACACACAAACTGTGCATACAGTTTCTCACTTCTTGGCCTCAACATCCATGACATATAAACATACATTTTGGTACACACACACACACACACACACACACACACACACACACACGCAGATTAAGGTCAGAAAGTGGAGCATGGCCTACCCCACCGAGTCTTCTAAATACCATTGTTGTCTGGTGTAAATGCCACTGGGTTATCTATATTACACACAGCCTTCACAGCTCAAGACCAGAGGGCCATGTTACACCAGCAAATGTAGAAATAAAAGCTTGCAACACACTCAGAGCTTACATTCACTGTGCCGAGGAACAAAGCAAAACCACACACACAGTTACACCCACATTTGGAAAAAAACAAGTACTATGCACTTTAAGAAAGTGTACAAAGTTTGGGTTAAATTGATAGTCTTAATATGCGTGGTTGTATAAGAAACCCAAGGAAATGGTGTGAGCTATAAGCACAACAGTCTAATAGTCTAGTAGCACCCTAATAACTCACTAGCTAGCTAACACAGAATTTTCAGCAGCAGCAGCTGCTTAAGGCTACTGTTAACCAATTTTGACTTAGGAGATTTGGACTATAAAGGATACCTTCAAATGCCACTGTTGCTGCAATCTATCTTTCCTTTTCTCATTTTACTGCTTGGTTTATCTTCACCCTAACCAGTCTTCCATCATTTTTCTTGTTCCATCGCTCATTCATTGTCTCATTTCATAAGAACCCTTTTACCAAGCAGAGATAAGAGAAGAGGGATGAGGAAATCAGAAGAGAAAAGAGAAGTAGAAGGCAGATGGGGGTTAATGCTCCTATCTTGTCAACTCTATCTTTGAAGTTGCTGCTCTATACAGCTTTATTTTTTTTATGAATGCTATCAGTGACATCAAAGTGGGCTAACTCTCCTGTGTGTGTCTGTGCATGTGTGCACCATGGCCCTTAGGAATAGGTAGCTTATATCGCAAAAAAGTAAACAGAGAGGGAGCAGCTGCCACAGTCAACTATAATCAGCTCTTTGCCTCTTTCTTCTCCTCTCTTTATCAGTCTTATTTCTCATTAACATGCTTTCTAATCATAGATACAGCCTCACTTTGACTTTCCTCCCTCCTCAGCACCAAAGTTAAAGCACTTCAACTTGACGCTTTAGAAATCGCAAATGCACAGGCACACACATGTAAGAGAAATGGAGGCGGAGGAAAGAGCAAGAGTATGCTGTTGTGACCAAGAGAAGGAAAACATCAGGGAAGAGTAGGTGGAAGGATTGTAGGTGTGCATACATATATGCCTTCATCCCTGCATCCTTCCATTTCTGTTCATGTTTATTTCCCTCTTGGCCTAAGTTTAAAAAAAAAAAGAAAAAAAAGAAAGAAAGAAAAAAAGAAAAAGAAGAAAAAAGACAAAAATCGCACAACTGAGGACACTTAGCATCTGTAACAAGCTTTAGAGCTTATCACCAATCCTTCAATTAAAAACACACGCACACGCACACACACACAAACATTACAAATGTACACACAGATTTTTTTTTCAACTGCTGCACAGTTGTCATATCACTGGGAAAATTTAAAATGCTAATGGTAGTGGGATGCGAGACTGGGATGCTGGCAGGTTGGCTTCTGGCTAACTGACCAGCTGGCTGGCTGCTTGGGAGAGGAGCCGAGTGAAGCGTAGAAGGCCTATTCTGTCTAAAAACAGGATAATCTCCAGGAAAGAGAAAAGGCAGCAAGGAGATTAGGCACACACAGCAGTAATGCTAGGGCATAAGTACACTTAGCTCATTTGCATGTAAAACAGTGGGGAGAGAGCTGTAACGAGGGAGGGATGGAGGGAGGAATGAAATGAAGAGAATGAGTGGGACAAAACTGTGAGAGTGTGTGTATGTTTGTGTGAGCATGCTTACATGTGTATGCATAAGCGTATGCTTCTGTTTGCGCATACAAGTGAGCTGTTGCAGTTGGCAGTGAGAACCAACGTGAGCACGCACAGATGTGTTTGAACCTGATAAGGCCTGATGAATAAACCGCATTTTGTGGCTGTTTCGTAACCATAAAGAGTATGAATAAGGGAACGATTGCTATTGACGAACTGAGAATACACATCGAGGCTTAGAGCCAAGCAAAGCCAACCTAATGCACCGCTGCTGTTGAGGGCTTAAGAGGTATAGTTTGGATTTAAACTTAAGCACTGGTAGACAAACACAACCTATAAACATCAAATCCGTCATTTGAAGATCACACCTGCTCATTGAAAAGCTAGAAAATATTTTGGTCCGAATATGGGATATGGGCGCCGTTTAGACAATTCTGTCTATGATTAGCATGACCACATTCAAGTCACTGCAAATGATGTGGTTTGATATCAAAATGTGTCCTCAGCATGGACTTGAAGGTTTGCAACAGAGTGTGAAGCACTTGGGATGAGAGTACCAAGCAGCAACAATATACACAGACCTTCACCTACTAAAGTGGTTGGTCCCCAAATGCTATGCAGGATGGATGGGCTCACCCTTTGAGCAAAACAATGGGCAAACAAACCCATCGTACCCTTTCACATTAAAAGGAGACAGAGTTATCCTTACACCGACTGGAAACACTGTTAGGGGAATAATATTTTGTCTAATTTGAAGATCCAGTGAGACTGTAGGGAATTACTAGAAAATGGACAGACTGGAGCTGTTTAGATTAGTGCACCTCACAGGTACTGCTGTATAAAGAGCCACAGTTATTCAATCATGTAACTATTTGCAGCAAAAAGGTTGAGAAAGAAGATATAATTAGAGAAATGGCTACATCCAGAAATGAAATGGATGAGGAAGAATAGAAGGAAAGTGTGGTGTGATATTTTTTCCCGTGCTCCATACACAGCATTAGTGACCCTTGCATTAACCCGCTTCTCTTTATGTGACCCCAGCCTGAGCACTGCACAATTAACAAGACCTGTAGTAGGCTACACAAGTGAAAACATACACACAGAGATATACCCATACTCAAAGATAAGTTAAAACATATTGCACACAAGCTTTTCAAAGCCAATACTAATTTAGCACAACTGCACAGGCGTACACAGGCATGCACAAACACTTTTATGTTTTCATTCAGTATGCCCATCCCTCATTTACTCATCTAACTGGCTTATTAGTACATTTTTAAACAGTCTTAGGAGACTGCAGCTCTGACACTCAATAACCCATAAACCATCATCTAAAACTCTGCCTAATTATAAATAATCATACATACAATTAAACACATACACTGAACAGCTCGAACATTTCTTGCCCTTGACCTAGAGAACAGGCAGCGGTGCAAAAGTAAATCATCTTCTATAACTACATTCTATTATAATACTCTGTGGATATAGACACCATGGGAGATCATAGTGAAGGTATCCATTCAGTTTTTCATCTTCTCACCTGAAATGATTTTCATGTCATGAGGCCTGTCAAATCTGAAGCAGTGACTACTTGCCAATTAGATTTAAAATTAGAAGAGACACTAAACTGCATCCCCCCAGCCTGTGTTCTCAAAAAGGACCGAAAGGCAAATTTAGAGTGACAATCATGTAATCACACAGTTGCCATTTTTTCTACCAGTCAAGCAATCAGACTGTTGTAAACAACTGTGCTGTAGGGGCAGGAGTCTGCTTAAGTCACTTCATTAGTATGGAAATATTTCTTCAACTTGCAATGACCTTGAGCCTGTATACTGTAACACAAACAAGTAACAAATGTTGTGAACTCTGTCTAGCAGAAGATGTAATGATCTAATCAACATGGCACCATCATTCTCTATGCCTCTTGGTCTTTTATTGCTGATATATTACATCTCTCATCCCTTTAACTGATTGGTCTACAACCCTGGTGAGGGCCCCAGGCATGCATGCAAACAGACACACACAGACACACACAGCATGCACTTTCTTGCTGATTTCTGGCTCATTAAAGTGAAAAGTGAACAGAGTAGACCCAAGTTAAAACTCAGCTAATACGTGCATGCATTGACACACATAAACACCTACAGAGGACACACACACACACACACACACACACACACACAGAGAAGGAAATTGATTTCGTCAGAACACAGGGAGATCAAAAGGCTTATTATAATTGGTCTGTAAATGTGGCTGAGCTCACCCACCCACTCTGTCGAGCACACCAGCATACAGGGACCCTTGTGCTGACAAACATACACGATAAACGTTTTTGCAATTTATAGAAAGTGAATGCGATACATAAAGGTGCAGTTATATGTGTAGGTGTGTTATGCAGCGATACACAGTGGATAGCATGACAATGGGCCTCCTTTGGGAGGGAGAATCTCCACCATAATGACAAATGAGGACGACATACCACAACAGTGCACAGAAACACAGCAGTCGAGACTGAGACAGAAGAGGTAAGGGTGTAAAGGCTGGAGAATTGGGATATGAAAATGATCCTCCTATTATGAGGATTAATAACTATATATGCTCCTGGCCCTTTTCTCTCCCGAATCAAATTAATCACCACCGCTCCCCCTAGTCCAGCCTTTCCCTCTGCTCAAGCTTCTTTTATTTCACCCACCACCTCCTTTCTGTCTCCCACTCTCTCTCTCTCATTCTTTCGCTAATTGGGCTATCTGAGGTGCCGACTTCAAAAGGCACCTGCTATCAAACACGCTGACTGCAAAAGTGGAAAAAAAGGACAGTTCAGGTTATATATACTGATACTAGATGAACAGTGTCTGAGCTCTGGTATGGTCACTGTCCACCTGTACTTTTCCAAAAAAAGTATTGTTTAAAAAAAAAAAAAAAAAAAGAGAAACATTTTTTCTGATCCTCCAATAGTATTAGTTTAAAAAACGAATTAAGAAAAGAAATAAAAACAAATAGAAAACCAAGATAAGCATTTCAAAGTGAGAAACCATGCTTATGGGAAATGTGCCAAAAAGTCTCCTGCCAAAACTCCTTTATACTACACTAACAACTTTAAAGCCAAACATGGGTCATAGTCTGATCTTTGTACAAGCCTTTACACAAAAAATAGCTTTCTTCTTACACATATCTGGCAGTATAATAGCACTAGTTCTCCACTAATACATCAGTAGAATGTGGGTAGTTACTTATTAGTACAGGGAGTGCAGAATTATTAGGCAAATGAGTATTTTGTCCACATCATTCTCTTCATGCATGTTGTCTTACTCCAAGCTGTATAGGCTCGAAAGCCTACTACCAATTAAGCATATTAGGTGATGTGCATCTCTGTAATGAGAAGGGATGTGGTCTAATGACATCAACACCCTATATCAGGTGTGCATAATTATTAGGCAACTTCCTTTCCTTTTGCAAAATGGGTCAAAAGAAGGACTTGACAGGCTCAGAAAAGTCAAAAATAGTGAGATATCTTGCAGAGGGATGCAGCAGTCTCAAAATTGCAAAGCTTCTGAAGCGTGATCATCGAACAATCAAGCGTTTCATTCAAAATAGTCAACAGGGTCGCAAGAAGCGTGTGGAAAAACCAAGGCGCAAAATAACTGCCCATGAACTGAGAAAAGTCAAGCGTGCAGCTGCCAAGATGCCACTTGCCACCAGTTTGGACATATTTCAGAGCTGCAACATCACTGGAGTGCCCAAAAGCACAAGGTGTGCAATACTCAGAGACATGGCCAAGGTAAGAAAGGCTGAAAGACGACCACCACTGAACAAGACACACAAGCTGAAACGTCAAGACCGGGCCAAGAAATATCTCAAGACTGATTTTTCTAAGGTTTTATGGACTGATGAAATGAGAGTGAGTCTTGGTGGGCCAGATGGATGGGCCCGTGGCTGGATTGGTAAAGGGCAGAGAGCTCCAGTCCGACTCAGACGCCAGCAAGGTGGAGGTGGAGTACTGGTTTGGGCTGGTATCATCAAAGATGAGCTTGTGGGGCCTTTTCAGGTTGAGGATGGAGTCAAGCTCAACTCCCAGTCCTACTGCCAGTTTCTGGAAGACACCTTCTTCAAGCAGTGGTACAGGAAGAAGTCTGCATCCTTCAAGAAAAACATGATTTTCATGCAGGACAATGCTCCATCACACGCGTCCAAGTACTCCACAGCGTGGCTGGCAAGAAAGGGTATAAAAGAAGAAAAACTAATGACATGGCCACCTTGTTCACCTGATCTGAACCCCATTGAGAACCTGTGATCCATCATCAAATGTGAGATTTACAAGGAGGGAAAACAGTACACCTCTGAACAGTGTCTGGGAGGCTGTGGTTGCTGCTGCACGCAATGTTGATGGTGAACAGATCAAAACACTGACAGAATCCATGGATGGCAGGCTTTTGAGTGTCCTTGCAAAGAAAGGTGGCTATATTGGTCGCTGATTTGTTTTTGTTTTGTTTTTTGAATGTCAGAAATGTATATTCGTGAATGTGGAGATGTTATATTGGTTTCACTGGTAAAAATAAATAATTGAAATGGGTATATATTTGTTTTTTGTTAAGTTGTCTAATAATTATGCACAGTAATAGTCACCTGCACACACACAGATATCCCCCTAAAATAGCTAAAACTAAAAACAAACTAAAAACTACTTCCAAAAACATTCAGCTTTGATATTAATTAGTTTTTTGGGTTCATTGAGAACATGGTTGTTGTTCAATAATAAAATTATTCCTCAAAAATACAACTTGCCTAATAATTCTGCACTCCCTGTACATTTTGGTCAGTATTCTAAATAAAGCTTACAAAAATCAATGTCAAGCTGTACAATGTAACAGTGAAGTGTCTCGTACCAAGATCAGCCAAACTCCATAGTTACATGATAAAGTGCAGAATGCATTCTTAGTGAAACAAAGACACCAGTTACTTTAAATGTACCTCGAACCATAATATCAGGCACTGCAGCATCTCAAACACTTAAACTACCTTTAGCTGCAGATAAATTGTAACATAACTGATACTGCTGCAGCAAAATCCATTTAAAGTGGACAATTAAGATCACATCACCTGATCTAGACCACGGAGTTTTTGCTTATCTCTGAAATTTGTGCAGCATTGTGGCATATATTTAGTTAAATTCTGACATTCAGTATCTAAAGAGAAAGAAGACTGATAACAGTCCTAAGCTGATTTACTGAACTTCACCCTGTTTTCAATGCGAGTAAACAGATATATAGAGAACAAACAGGGAAAACATCAAAAGTTAAATTACATTTCCATATTTCTGTCCAGACAAAACAATTTATAGGTGAGCTAAATCTGTTCTCATGCGTTATGGATGTTAAAAAAAAAAAAAAAACCCTAGTTGCCATATTTTAAAGCATTAAATCTTAGGGTGAAGTCGTGTTGAGCTTAGGTGTATGATAGGATTTTGGGTAAGGTTAGACAAGTAGCACTAATGCTTAAGCATAGAGTAAATCTCCAGGAAATAAATGCTAGTTTGTGTAATGTCCTCTAAAGTCATGGATACACAACTGTGTTAAAGAGTGTGTGCTTGCAAAATCCAGCTGCTGGGCAGCTGATGGAGAAAAGGGTCAGAGAGGGTCAGCGGTGGCTCAGTGTAGTGTCAGTCAGTTTTTAGTGGCTAACGAGGAATGGGCGGCACAGGAGGAGGAAGGAGAGGCAGATGAGGAAGAGTGAATCTGCGGTCTCAGAGGTAAAGGGTAAGAAGGGTGAGGTCAAAAGGAATGTCGATCTTGAGGGGTGTATTTAAGCAAGCGAAAGAAGGACAAGGAGTGAAGATTATTTACATGACCACTAAGTTGGTTGTGTGATACTGATAGGCATGTGCTATATATGGAAAAGAAACAGCACAGAATAAATTGATTGAAAGGGCACACAAATTCCCAATTTATTGCCAATTAATGTTTTATTCACAACTATCAAAACACGCCCAGGAAATCAACAACTCCCCACCCCTCACCCACACAGGCAGACATACAGACAGGTGTGTGGCTATGTAAAGGCCACGGTGTCTTTATACACAGGACTCAGAAAAGGTTATTAGACATCATCCAGAACAGGCGGCTGTCTTGGCCAATAAGAAGAGGAGGCATGGGCGCATGGGCCAAAGTGAGTTGGGGAGGGGTCAAATTATGGAGTGACAGGCAGGCGTTAGAACTTGCCACACAGGTGACTGCAGATGGGACAGCTGCCAACGCTGACATTTAAGCCACATCATGAGCTAGCATCAGCCAAGCGTGCAAGGACGCTCCTGTTTATGTATATGATGTGAGCAAGCGCATGTGCGCGTGTGTGAGTATTTGACATGTGCTCAGACTGAATGTGAAGGTCAGATGGCCTTAAACACACAGCACATACTGTCTGGGAGTTCTGGGTGTCTTGGTTATGATTTGAATATGGAGGAGTTGGACCAGAAGGCTCTGTGACACTGGGACAAGGTGATAGGAGTGGACAGGTGTGTGTACACCCATGTGTCAGCGCTTTGTGCCAGGACAGCAGGTGGCAAGTCAAAGGACATCAGTGACCTTCTCCTTATTTCTCCCTTTGTTCATCTCCCTCTATGACTCCAAGTACCAATGCATCTCACCCAGTAGTGAGTCTCAACAAAACAAGTCACAGGCACGTTGGGGAGATGAACACATATACAGATAAACGTGTGATTGGTTTATTCATGAACTAATGTGAGATGCTGTTTTGACATGGCATTTATGAATAATATATGTGCAGTGTTTCCTCCAAGGAGAAAAAGAAAAGGTGAGAAGCACTGGACAAGATGTATGAAGAAAGGACTAAAAGAAAAATGGAAGTGTGCATCTGTTATTCTTACCTTTGGTGGCTGATGGAAGCAGAGCAGGAAGATCAAAATAGACATGAAGCCCATTAGATAGGGGGCAGATGTGGGAGGGGAGAGAAGCAAAGTAAGGCATTGTTCATTATTATGAAACACAATATGATAAAAGTGAGCAGTTAAAAAGACAAGTCACACACTTACTTTTTGTCTGCGAAGAAAACGTTAAGGTAAGTTTGGCAAAGAGTTCGTTATTTTCAAATTGGTCTTCTTTCGCCTTGATCCAGAAGCTATTTTCTGAGAGGTCCTCAGGTCCGATCTAAAAGAGGAAGGGGTCATATTTAAGGTGTGAAAGACAGAGAGCTACTAAATGAGTAACAAATTAGTTGTGTTAGATAATGACAGAAATTGGTCATCTATGCACCTTGTGAACAATGAGCAGATAAAGAAGCTCATTAGAAGAAAAGGAAGCGGCAGTAGTGTGAAAACAGAGGGAGAAGGGGAGAAAGGAAGAAAGACAAAGGGCAAGTAAGTACTCATTTTCGTTAATCGTCCCACACTGTCTTGACAACAAAGCATCTATAGCTTCAGAGCCTTGTGCACCAAAAATGCAAAGACTTCTACTTTTTCCCTCCTCCATTTGGTGCTTTCTCACAATTAACTGTGCATACATTTTCTTCACTTTCTAAACGCTCTTATTAAAAAAAAAAAAGAGAAAAAGGGAAATGGAGAGCAAGTGAGAAAAAGTGGTAGTAAATTTACAGATATCAGGCCTTTCATTATGGACAAAGCCTCAAGGATGGGTATAGGACAGAAAAGACAGTAAGGAAGGGAAATGTGATATGGGGATGAGCTTAAGGAGCAAGAAAGAAAGCAAGAGAGCATGCAAAGAGGAGGATGAGACCAAGCCTGGAAAAAAAAAGTTAATTTAAATTACAAAAGAATACTGTCCTTTCTAGCAGCAATTTAATTATCTTTCAGTGGTGCAGTTAAAAGAAGAAGGCTTATTAAAAAGCAATTTCTGTGACATCCTCGTCAAACACTCTCACCAGAGAGAAAGCGAGGGAGAGAGAGCGAGGAAGAGAGAGAGAAGCTAAATGCTGATGAAGTCTGTTGAAGCCATTAAACAGTAGCTTTAGGCTAAAGAAAGACAGAGGGCCGTTTTGATGTTTTAACCATCACAGATGAGAGGGAGGAGAAGAACATGAGGCACATAGTCATGAGATACACGTATGTATGAAAGTCACTTTAGGTCAAGATCCCGCTGTTTAAGCTCCACTTTTCATTTTTTGCACGCTGTGACATACAAACTGAATTATTTAGATTCCCTGCCCATTTTTACTCAAGCAGTTTGTGTGATAATGAGGAGCTGAATAACAGCATGTTATGTTAGCTGACAAGCAACATTTTGAAAATTGGCATGATTTTTGGCATCAAGACAGAAGATGATGATCAAAAGCAAAGACAACTTCTTCAATTGTGCTTCATTTTTTGGGCCATATTCAAACATATGTGGAAGGAATTACCCACGCTTTAACTTGTATTTTGAGTCATCTTGGTTCATTTACAATGAAAAAAAAGTGTGAAAAAGCACCTGCATTGCCTTTTACTCAAAATTTGCAGTATGACATAGGTGATGGAAAATTAAAAATTAAAAACAGAGTTAACTGCTGTAAGACTGACCTTACTCCAGTTGGCTCTCTTCAACTGAACCTCAGGCTTGTACTCCTTCTTAGGCTTGAGCCCAAATGGCAGTGCTGGTGGTGCAGGGGCAACCCAGCCCCCCATGGCAAATGGTGGAGGTGGAGGCATCCCTAGACATGGGGGTGGAGGAGGAATACCAGGACCTCCAGGTGGTGGTGGTCCTGGCATGCCAGGGAGGGGTGGAGGTGGTGGTGGTCCTGGCATGCCAGGGAGGGGTGGAGGTGGTGGGGGTCCTGGCATGCCAGGGAGGGGTGGAGGTGGTGGGGGTCCTGGCATGCCAGGTAAAGGAGGTGGAGGTGGAGGAATACCAGCATGACCCGGTAAAGGAGGACCCTGCGGGGCTTGGGGAACAGGTACGTTTGCATGGCCTGGTAGAGGTGGTGGAGGTGGAGGTATACCTACATTTTGGCCTGGGAGTGGAGGAGGAGGTGGCGGAGGGGGAAATACAGGTGTTGGCACAGGAACGGTAACAGTGATCACCTTAGTTTTTGCCTCTTCCAAATCCTTAGACAGCTTTTCAATCTGAAGGGAAATAAGCAGATTTAACATAAATAATAATATAGGTTTTTACAACTATTTAATGCTGATATTACACTTTACCAGAGTAATGCCATTAACACATTATTTATTACTATTTCGAAAAATAAAACAAATCATTGAAATATTTGCTTGCTTGCCTAATGAATATTGTTTGTTATTGACTGGGTCCTAGTCTCCTGTCTGTTTACATAAGTAGGCCCGTTGCAGAATGTTACGAGTATCCCTGATGACAAGTTCCTGGAATTTACATTAATTTTAATATTGACCATTTTCAGATTTGCAAGTTTTTCTTCCAATATAAAGACATGAAAACTGAAGAAAGGAAACAAAAATAGGGAATTATGATCAGAGCCTGGGTCTGATAAAGTTTCATGAGAGATTGAGACAAATGAGGCACATTCAGAAAACCATGGCAGGAGGGAATCAAGTCCACAGAAGAATTCAGAAGAAAAACTTTTAAAAAGGAAGACAAACTTCTGAATTATAAGTCAGCTGAAATAAATTTTTCATTTCAACATTGAAATACTGACTACAGTATTTACATCAGTGAGATGACAATTCTTGAGAAAACTGCCCAAGTCATTAAAGTTGGCAGCTAATAAGAGCAGATAATGGTTCTGATGGAAATCTATGGATTTAGTATCGGGGAGTTTATTTCCTTTATAGGTTCTTAGGTGTATCAAGTGTACATAATGTGTATGGGTATGTGAAAGAATGTCTGTATGCAGTGTAATAAATTGTCCATGTCACTCCCTTGGACTTTGAAAGGAAGACGGTAACAGACAAAGAGGCTCTGAGGCAGGATTTCTTAGTGAGGCAGCAGATGAAAAATTGGGCACAGCATCACACGAAGGCACAGTGAGAGATCTCTACATGTGAAGAAATCTTCGATGGGCAGTACCTCAAACACAGACAAAGTGAGCCATCTTAGTATGAGAAGCTTGTTTGATGCCTGGCTCGTGATGCTGTTAATGCTTTGGACAACTGTGTATGTGTGTGTTTGTGTGTGCATGTTTGGGCTTTTGTGTAGTGAGATGATGACTCTGCTGGCACCAGCCACACTGGATGAAGCTCATTTTGGAAGTTGTGTTGGTCTCTAACCGACAGATAAACACAGGCGCGCACACACAAACACAGGAACATCATCATGTGGTTACGAGCACACATGCACAGAGGCAGACTGTTCTGGGTCACTTGGTG
Organism: Aulonocara stuartgranti; assembly: GCF_965226115.1. Lineage (NCBI taxonomy): Eukaryota > Metazoa > Chordata > Actinopteri > Cichliformes > Cichlidae > Aulonocara > Aulonocara stuartgranti. Next base: position 32,004,699 of record NC_138940.1, read on the forward strand.
TGTTTGTTAGTTTGGGTGTCACTCTGAGGCAGCGTCCAGCTGGTGTGGCAGCAGGACACTGACAGCCAAACAATCCTCATCTTTGCCTCCCTACTGTATGTGTGTGTGTGTGTGTGTGTGTGTACACACACACACACACACACACACACACACACACACACACACAGAGCATGTTTATCTTGGACTTAAAAATTCTGTTTTGCCCATCGCCATCATTTCCCTTTCTTCTGCTTTCTTTTTTAAAGTTACTCTTTATAGTCTCATTCTCCTACTTTCCATGTTTTTCATTGAAATTCCTAATCTGTAAAGGATTTGGCTTACTTTTACAATATACTTTTAGTTCTTTCCCCTTTTTTTATGCCAATTGGCAAAATAATTCAAGGCCAGGGGGCTTCTGTGTTTGTGTAGGTGTGCATAGATGTTACAAAACTTTGTGGTGCTTAGACTTACAATACTGTGTTTCTCCAAGCCTTGAATATTTTACTTCATGCAGCTTTAACAGTCATTTTGTGTGTATGGCCTTCCAGCACATTAAAGCGCACTGATTCGATTATCTGACTCAGTCTTTATTTATCCTGTCCTTAAGTTTTGTTTGCTTTTACAAACAAACTGGCAAGAAACAATGATGCTAACATTATATGAGGTGCTTGTGCCAGTCAACCTGTCACAAAGAAGTTTGACACTGGGTTCTACATGACTTTACTCCACTTTGCAGTGCATCAATTTTACATATGTGAATGTGAGAGGAGTTAATGCACTAAAATCCAAACATCTTATGCTTAAAAATCACCTCTATACAGATTGTGTGTATAGGTTTGTGTGTACCTGTGTTTTCAAGTTGCCTAGCTGTTCCTGTAGTCCCTGGTTTTCCTTTTCTCGCTCCTGCTTAGATGTGGCAAGCTGTTCCTTCTCTTGGCTCAGGTCCTGCAACTTCTGTTCATAGTCGCTCTCCAATTTCTTCAGCTCCACCTGCAACTCGTGGCGTGCTGTCAATTCTGCATCCAGCTAATCCATATGTAAAGGGTCATAGTTAGAAACAGATTCCGTCTTAGTTATCCTAAAAAGCGCTGGATAAATGGCTTTACAATTTTTATGTAGTGGTCAATTTCAAGGTTCTTTATCTTCACTTTTTTTTTTCTCAATTTTCACTGAAGACAATTATTACAAAATTAATAGTTGCATACTTAAGCATAAACTCTAATGTGAATATTCTTTAGTATTCTCTGTTGTGCTTAACAGAAGAGAATACTTAACACTTATGTGGACCCACAAAAAGCATCCAACATAACAAGTTTTTATGCCCTGGATTTTGTGGCAAATGAAAAAGGCAGCAGTCTCCATATTTCAAAGACCTGTTGAAGACATTTCTTAGTCTAGAGCAGGGGTGTCAAACTCAAATACACAGTGGGCCAAAATTCAAAACTGGAACAAAGTCGCGGGCTAACGCTAATATTTATTGAAAAAAAAAAAAAATCTTCCTCTAGATATAAGAATGAATCTTTTCTTATGGACTCAAACAAGTTTTGCTGAAAAACTGAATATGGAACAAGCAAAGCTTAATACTAAACAATATATATATTAACTGTATAATACCAGTAGACCAGCTCTAATAGTAATTTGGTATGGCTTCGCGGGCCAAATGTAATTAGGCTGCGGGCCAGAGTTTGACACCTATGGTCTAGAGCCTTCAGTTTCATTGTATAATTTACACTGCAAATTAGTGTCAATTACTGAGTTAGGATGCTTGAGTGCATTTGTATGAACTCACTTATATTTCAAACCATTCACCTCCATGGGGGAGAACTAAAAACTACTTGCATTAAGAAAAAAAAAAATCTCCCATGTATAAATTTGCACAGATTTTACAGTCAGGACACTTGACAAACAAGATAAGAGTATTTAAAGAGATGAACACATGAACACACAGACACACATGGCTGTTTAATTTGCAGACAGCAGATCCGTTACTCCCGCTGTCATCCTTTTTCCTAATTCCTGCCAAAGAGACTGCCTGCAATTACCCCATCATGCACAACTAGAACTGTGGTGTGTGTGTGGTCAATGAAAATGAATCCAATGTTGTAGAAGTAATGGATGCTTTTGTGGATGTTGCACATTCAATTGATATGATCCCGTGTGAGACTGCACGTCTTTATGTGTGCATGAATGAAGGCTAGTTTGAGCTCTCTCTTTGCAATTATGCTGTCACTGAGACAGAAACATCAGGGTAGCAGCACACCACTATCAAGGCATTTACCCCTCTTGTGTGAATGCATGTGTGCTGTGTATGTTTTCTGCTTGCCTGTAAGAATACTTATCTGTCAGGTGGCTGTTAGACATATGTATGCTTATTTTCTTAGTCACTTTTTGCACCCCCACCACCCACCTTTTTTTTTTTCTTTAAACATTTGTCAGCCCCTGTCAGACAAACAGTGCACAGAATTTCATTTCAATCCCATTGTGTTTGCATGTGTAAGGGGAAATGTTAACTTTGACAATGTGTGATTTTCTTTTCTGTCTAATATGACTGTAATCGCTTGCAGGCCTCTGGGTTGATGTGTTAGTGTGTATGTGTGTGTAAGGTATTCCCATCTATCTATGTGTATAAATCTCTTTTTATTTCACCTTCTTTTCCAGTTCAGAGGCTTTTGCTTCGCTGGTTTCCACCTTGGTCTTGTCCACCATATTGTCTGGGAACAAAAAAGATTAAGGACAGAGGATAGGGGAAGATAAGGAGGAAAAGAGGTGGTAGATAAGATAAGGGTCTTGACAGCACACCTGCATGTGTGTGACCGTGAAGACATTGTACCTTTCAGTCTGGCACATGCTGTGTGTTCACATGAATTTACAAACAGATGCGCGCACGCACGCACACACACACACACACACACACCATCTGTCTCCCCATTATTTTCCCCCTCGTATCACACTACTCAAAGTTAAGATCTGAGACGATTGTGGAGGCATCTCATTACAATCTGATGCTTTGTGTTGCATGCATGCTGCTTCTACCCAACATTAACTGCTAAGCCTTTAGTACATACACCTTTGTTTGACAAAAGGTCATAGCCCATCAATTTCTCTCTGCGAAACAACGCTTTGCTTAGAATTCTTACAGTTACCAAGACTGATAAAATAAAAGACAGATAATGTCTTACTTCCAGACCATTTTGCAGGGGACAGGGTGAGAAGGACAGACTGACCAACAGGGTACTTTTACAGAATAATTGCAGGGTTTACAGGTGGTTCAGTGCTGAAGGGCTTAACAAGCATGTGCAGTAAAAGAGCTAATTAACATGAAGATGAATGCCACAATTTCACAGGATCAAAGAAAGCTAATCATGATGCCCAGGAGGGAGAGGATCACGCAGAGAGATAGAAAAGATAGAAGGCTGTGAAAAGCTAAAATAGAAATTGAAGAAATTATGTGAACTGAAACGTGAACCCTACAGACTGGAAATGTGAAGTGTGAATCTTCAGCTGCAATGAAAATTGGGCTGCAGAAAAAGCAGCTGAATCTTTGAAAGATACTGCATATCTATATAAGCTAGCAAGCAAGGCAGGCAAAATGAAACGATTTTCGCAGTTGAAAGAACCTCACAATAATATACTCACCCACATAAAAATTACAGTGTGCATTTGTGTACGAGTTTATTGTGCAATGGATTTTTGTGTGTGGGGGGTAGGGGGTGAGTGTGTAATGGTGGCTAGGCTAAATGGGACAAACTTCGAATAGAGAGCACTAAGGGAGACAGAATGTAGGAAAACAAACTGTGCTGAATTTCAGAGTTCAAAGAAAAACACTAAATAATGCATGCAGGGCAGAATTGGGCTGCTTTCCACCAATAATAACTCTGGCAGCCTTAAAGGAGGCCAGCCAGCCTGTGTGTGTCTCAGGACACATTTAGAAGCAGTGCAATTAGAGCCTCCTGCGGTGAGCAAAGGAAACCTGCCATAAAGAGCACTGAACTCCTGAGACATGGCCCACACCTTTATTTTGTTGTGGTTTAGGTTACTAAAGTCATTGTTTACAACCACCTCTCAAGTCAGCAAATCCAAGTGCACACATACTAGTGCTCACCACTTAACTTTCCAAAAGAACTAAACTGAAATTCATACCCATTTCAAACACCAATTTACTTTTTACTGCATTTTAATGTTTTTTGTTAAATGTATGGTATTAATACATTTAAAACCACACCTATCAAACCTAAAAGTTACCATGTAAGCAAATTCAAACTTTAGAACAACTGAGTGAAAAAAGTCACTTGAAAAATTGTGCTAAAACCTCTAACACAATTTACCCCAAACTAATGCACACTCACTCTTTGGCGCCACCCTGTGGTGTTTCTGAGACTTGTGCTAAATGAATGGTTGAAGTATACTGCCATTGATACCAACACAGCAACTGTGGCACTGGGGGCATGAACATGTATGTTTCTGTTTAACAACCCACCTATCAAGCCTTCGATGTTGAAGCTGAGGTTACGGCACTTGAAGTCAGGGTCTGTTCCATTCCTGTGCAGTACGATCTGAGAGATACACTCATCTATCAACTTGTAGTATTGAGGCCTGCGGGAAACAGGGAGAGATGGGTTTACAGACAAATGGATTAGGAGAGAGAGAGAGAGAGAAAGAAATAAAGAGCCATATGAGGATAACATTTGATGAGAGGACAGGGAAAATCAGAACTCATGTGTGATACTTGGAAAAAACAAAACTGTCACTCAGAATACACATATTTCATAAGTTTCAACAAATGTATGTGGTTAATGATACCAGTCTCAAACCAACTGCTCTATAAGAAATCTGGCACATATTTGTTTTAGGACTGGACTGACAAAGAACAAATAAGTTCATCTGTGCAGACAAATGTGTGCACACACATCCTTTGTCACTTTGTCTTAGCAACTGAGATTGGCTGTCTGTGTGAGGATGACAGTTTGAGTTTCTTGTCACAAAGATTGATTGTGTTCAAATGTTTTCGTAAGAGTGTGCTGGTTTATGCCCAGCACCCCATGTCTAATGAAGCCAACTTCACACAGACACTCAATTTTGGAGGTGTCTTATCCTCTGACCCCATTAGATGCTGCCAGAGTCAAAACTCAATACTTTATTTATTCTGTCTCCTTCCCTCACTGGTCTCTCTCTTAGTCACTCTGCCTTTGTCTAACACTTATTCCACTCCTTTTCTTAAAAAATTTTTTTTCTTAAAGCTCAGATTTATCCGTGGAGCAAGAGAGACATCTAGTGTCATTTCTTAAAAGTGTTTAAGCAAAAAGAAATAAATTTGTATTTGGATAAATCTGAATTCTGTCATTCTTCATGAGGTCAAATTTATTACATTTAGACATTGGGTTTAATCCGACAAGGCAGTTTTGGTTGTTCCAAACCTATATTTGGGTAAATCACAATCAAATGAGCATAAACTAATAATAAATATTAAGCCCTACAGTCTGCATACACAGTATTCTCAGTACTATGAGTGTAATTAGCTACATTTGAAACTGCCCATTTTAAATTCTTGGTGGTTTGTCAAAGCAGCAGGTTCTCTATGCAGCCTTTTACCTCAATTCTCAATTTCTTCTTGATTATTGTCTGAACCTCCACCTTCCTCCTCTTTTCGTCTCTATAATTACCAAGTTGTATTTTCAGGCACTCTACAGCTCTCCCTCCCACCCTCACTTCCTGTCTCTCTGCGGAGTCCATTAGAGACCACCTCTATTGTGTTTCTCTAGATCACCTGGACGGAAAAAGCTGAATAGGAAAGAAACGTAGGATGGAAGAGATGGTGGGGGAGCTGAAAAGACTCCAGCTGGGACTATTTGTTTGGACCGGCCTACCTTTTCCATCTTTGCAACGTATCCCCCAAACTGTGTTAAAAATAAACTACAATTTCCTGCCTATCTGATAGCATCAAGGAAAACACAAGACAAACACCACCACCTCAACTCAAATAGGTACATCTCTGCACATTTGTTCCAAGTGTTAAGATGGACATACACAATGTAGCACAACTCCTGACTTGTCTTTAACAATATTCTACTCCAGTCTTGTCATTTAATTATTCAGTTTCTTTAGCTAAAACTCCAAGAGCTTTGGAAAACACACAGAGGCATTAGCATATTTCTTGTGATAAGAGTTGATGGTGCTTATTTCTATTAAAATGAAATTGGACTTCCTCTTTGCATTTGTATTAATTTTCATGTTTTAGAAGAGGGGTCTAGAAAACAAACATGAAACGGAGGAAGGTGCAGAAGGGAGGAAGACGTTCGTGAAAGGAGAGAAAAGCAGAAATGAAAGCTCCTCTCGCTCTTTGTTTTCCTGGCATTTTGGAAGCTTTGTTTCTCTTGCTCGCAGCTTTTCACTGTCCACCTGGGAAAACTGATTTATTAACTTTGAGACGTGTTATATAGCTTCCTATATGTTGGGTAAAAAGTCCATGGACTTTGTTGGGAGTGAAAATAAACTAAGAAATTCAATTTCTCAGTCATTCTTTGGGGGGGGGGGGGGGGGGGGGCTTGTTTTATATTTCATTAAACATAATGCCAAGTTATTTTCATAACAAAAGAACATCAATAGGCAAGTGCCAGAAAACAACAGCATAATTTGTGCAAATTTGGGCAAGAGAATGTGTGAGTGTATATATGAGTGTGTGCTACCTGGCCAAGTAATCATTACGGATCAGTAGTAGATGCTGCATCAGGGACAGGAAGTGGCCCTCGGCCTTGGAGTCCTTCACAGTGTTGACCAAGATTTCAAATATGTCCCTCACATCATTGAAGCAAAAGCGTTAAGGCCCAACAGACACGATCAATAGAAGAATTTAACACAAATATGAGAGTCACATACACAACATCTAAAGAGATGACAGTCAACAACTGTGCACTGTTCTGCACCAACATCAGCTGCATTTTTTTTTTCCCCACCAGGCTATTGAGGCAAAACATTCAGGCGCACAGAAATGTCCTTGAAAGAAAAGCACATTTGTTATTTTAATTAAAAACAAATTGATCAGAAATGCTGTAAATAACAATGAATAATGAAACGAATCATTAATCACTTATCATTTTAAATGGAATATCTACATCTGCGTACAGAGCACTATTTTCAGCTGTATTCCAAAAGCACATTGTGTTACTAATCATTTTTTGGCCTTTTTGAGACTATAATCAAACCTACAAAGGCTGTCGCTGCAGACACTCAATTAGACATTTTTTGATTCTTTAATCAGCACAACAGTTTTCAGCTGCACCAACATAATTGCAAATGGGTTTTTTTTCTTATGGACAATTAGAAGCAATTTTCTAATAAACCTGCATTAGGGAACACAATGTGCCATTGGAATACAGCAGTTAAGGATGCTGAAAATGGGTCTCTGTACACCTACGTAGCCATTCCATTAAAATTCATACGCGATTCATTTAATGATTCCATTAACTGTCAGTACCAACATTTCTGATCAATTTAATGTTATTTAAGATATTTTCCCCCCTTCAAAAACAGAAACTGACATTTCTAAAGCACCCTAATCTTAATAACACTAGTGTATAGGATAGGATTCAATTTTAACACCCATTTAAGTTCTCTGACTTATTTGTTCACGTTTTCAAATGTCTGTACTGTAATATTCCTGTGTTTAATTCATACACTTAGCCCAGCACACTTCCTTCATTAGAACATTCTGTATGCACTGCGATGGTAACCCCTGGGAGACATCTGGTGTTGAAATTCAGAACGGCATGTCAAGAGCAGCAGGGAGAAGTACAGTGTACTTTGTAAAGTGTGAGGTTGAATTCTTTTCAAACTATCCACCCTGGACGCTACCCTCCTTAGAAAGGAAAAGAGGAAGCACTGAGAGGTAGATGATAAACATCCTGTGTTTTTAGAATGTGGTTCATTCAGATTATACCAAAATTGAAAAAAATAAAATGCAGATTTTCAAGCACTAAATCCTTAGGTCTAATGTTCCCACATGGTTAATGTTACTGCTCATGCATTAACAATCAAGTTCAGATACATTAATAGAAATGAATAGGTAATGAACTTCTTGTTGTGGTGTACCTTTCAGGCAGCCAACTAAGTGCCTAGTCATTTATAAAGAAAGAGTAGCAACAGAGCAAGGTTGGTAGGATGGCAGGATTGCCTTTTTTCCCCTTAAAATTAGATGTGCCTACAAACTGCCCTAGTGAGGACAAATAGAGGAATTTCTTGAATAAAGAAAAGCATAAAATACAATTTTAAAAAAATTTAAAAATACAATTGCTTACACATATACTGGTGGACTGGATGTAATTAAGAAAATGAAAGCAGGTGAAGGTTTTCACTTTCCAATGAAACTAATAAAACACTAAACTTGAAAATTACAAGGAGACCCAGATTTTATCATGCTGATCCTCTTTGTTTTGAAGGACAAAAAGCAAACATGACAGCTGCACAAAGGAACAATTTTGCCCATTGGAAGGATATTCCATTTCCATTCGGATGTCATCCAGACGTGCTTTGAGGTCCTCAGAATCATCTTCAGCCTGCTCATCAAACACTGTGAGTTGCACCTTCAGCTCTTCATTTTCTATCTTTCGCACCTCCTGCGGGGAAAGGAATAGGATGCAGGCGGAGAGATGAAAAATCATGATGGAGAATAGCAGGAGGAAAGTGACAGTCAAACATTTTTAGTTTGAATGCTTGTAGGAAAAGTTTTTACAGCATGTGTGTGTTAGCCCATCAGGGAGACAGAGGCATCAATATAGGGAGACACAAACATTAAAGCTGTGAAAATGTATGTTATTGCAAAGTCACCGTTGAAAGAAATCAAGTGGGTTTTCTGTACCTTCAGCTGATCTCTAAGACCCAGTCTTAGCAGTTCAGAGCGAATATGGATTCTGAAGTCCAGTTCTTCTGCACGGCTGATCAAGGCGTTTATTAACTGCATGCAGCCACTCTGCCAAAAACACATCACAAGTCAGTTTTATAGAGTATTTATACAGCATAACCCGCTTAAAAGTGCTGTCGATCAAAGACACCCGGGCTGGGTCATTTGCCAAACAAAAGCCCATGTGAGAACCTATAAGTGGTGAAATATGGGTACGCATTTGAATATGTACCTTAAGTGCAATGCTGGAGCTCCTCATTCCAGTAAGAAGTGGCTGAAACCTTTCAGTGTCCTGTTTCTCTGCCTCCTCTGTAATGGCCTCTAAAACACGCTCGTGACTGCAAAACAAACCAAAAAAAACAAACAATGATATACGTTATCATTATAAAGCTTCACTACATGGTACATTTTAAATCAATACATGAATACAACATTTATCCTTAAAAGAAAAGAATGGGGACTGAGAATGTCATTTCATTGAAACAGATGAAGAGAAATATGATGATAAGCAAGTACTGATGTCAGCAGAGCAGTTCATCACTGTCAGTTGGTCTAATACAAGTCTAATATCCAAACTAGAACAGTCCATTATCTTTGTGCATTCCACTTTTTTGAAACAGCATCTACATTTCACTAATACTTACAGGTTTTCAGGACGCTCCAAAATGGAGATGGCAGAAAGAAGCTTGACAGCGTCCACCATCATATGAGGCACTTTTGGGTTGATGGCTCTGGTTAGCAGAGGAATTCCCTCAGGTGACTCCAACATGGATTTCAGACCATGCTAAGCAGAAAAGGAAAGAGAGAAAGTAGACTGAGGTAAAGACTTCCATTTTTCAGATTATAGTCTTCATATCAGAATTTAGTCCAGATGAAATGTACTCGACTGCAACAACTATGGAAATTGTATACCAACGTCTTGCTTTGACAAAAGGGGTGGAACAATTTGACAAAAGCTGGCACTTTGAAAGCCATGCAAAAATAATACAAGTTACTGAATTGCTATCCATCTGGATATTATTACTACAGGCTGTTATTAGGGACAGCAACCACACAGGCAATGACATTTATTATGTCGGTACCCTTTAATACATTCAAACATTATTTTAGACCAATAATGTCATATTTATAACTAAATTATGCTTTGTTCTATTATTGAGTAATCTTCAATAAACCTTCATCGATCCTCAGCCAGACAACGCAAATTAGTTTGACCAAATTAAGCCAAATTTTAAAAATATATATATCCATTTGACATGTTATGTTTTCTGCAGAATTGGTTTTGACTTTACCTTTGTATTATTAGCAGGTGGATAAATATAAAATATATTCCAGAATCTGGAGAAGTTTCTATAAAATTTCTTTTTTCCTAGGATTACATACATTAGTAAACAACCTTCACTGTATTGAATTTAGAGTGCCCTCTGCTACAATGACAAAAGAAAATGGGCCATTAATTATTCTATAGTTATATTAATTCTGATATGAAACAAAGGATTAGGGATTTAGATGTAAGAAGTTTTCCTACCTTGTTGTTCATAAAGGCTTTAAGACAACGAATTATCTCATGTTGGCATTTCGTTCCAATTGGCCTGGTTGGTGAAAGACCAGAAAGACATTTCAAACACACTGCTAGAATATACAGTTGTTGTTGTTTTTTTGGTTTAAGTAACTTACGTGCATTCCTCTTCCTGGAGTTTTCTCAGCAGATTCAGAAGCAGAGCCAACCCTTCATCTCCAAAGTTCTGTACCCAACTGAAAGTGAAAGATATTTTCCCATACATTAAGAAAAATTGTCTGTCACAGCATGCATGAATTCATGGTTAGAACAAATCCAGAGGGTAAATCTATGTGCATAGTGAATATGAGCTTTTCCCCCTAAAAAGCACAGTACACTGTCCAGTACACTTTAAATCCTAGCCGACAGCATATATTGATAGCATATATTACAAAAGGCCTGGGGTTTCATTTCTAAAACTTTATAGGTGCTTCAGTAAGAGAGAGAGCGCGCGCACGCGCGTGCGTGTGTGTATATAGAAGCTCCCCAGCAAAAAACACTGCTGTTTGAATGGATTTCTGGAGCAGCCAGTCTTGGATGAATTGGTAGTTGTTTGTAACCTAAACTATAGATGATTTTTCTCAATGGTGAATGAGTTTCAATCGAATGTAAAGATCCTTTAAAACCCCTTGCTAACCCACAGGCATCAATAAACCGAGTGCAAAGTCTCAGATGTAATTTGAGTAGATTTATGTGAAAATTAATATGAGTTTGAGTGTGATATTGATACTTTACACCAAATCCCCAAATTGCCAAGTATAAACTCTATAGAGATGCTACAAAATGTTTCTTAAGTAACAATTTGATTCAATGGCCATGGAAAAAGGAGCTGGCCATAGCTAAGAGTTAACTAAAGGTTGACATTTAGATTCAGGTGAAATTGTGAGTCAGTACAAAGACTAAAGATTTGACAATGCAAGGTAAAAAAAAAAAAATTTAATTAACCCAAGTATTTGCTTTCCCACAGCTGGGTGGCTTCCAAAATAGCAAGAGATAGATAGACTGGGAAATTGAAATGCACACAAATGTTTTAGATAACAGAAAATTGCTTGTGAGGTGAAGAAATAATGTTTATGCTTGCACAGCGAGTGAAAAAATGCTCTTCTGGATGTAGGCATACATGTTTGCTTGTCAATAACACAGAATAAGACTTCTTAAGGATAACTCCAGAAGATTTACTGCAAGATTTAAACCTTAGTGAGCTTCAAATTCTAAAAGCTAAAGTTGGAGTTCACAAAAACATGAAAAAGTGTAGCGTTACAAAACAAAGTTTTATGGACTACTAAAGCAAAAATCAACCAAGCATCAACTACCTTGCAAGCATGGTGGTAATTTTGTTATCGCTTGAGTACGCATAGCTGACAGTGGTGCTGACACAACCCACAAAGTTCTTATTATATCACTGTAAACTTACACTGATTCTATACTGAGCCTTGCTATATTATTGTAGTTAGTATAATTTATTTTAACCTGAAGCACAGAGCAACAGAAATGTGTGTGTGTGCGTGCATATTACCTAACAGGGTTGTTATTGAGTGAAACTCTTAGAGATTCAAGACAGCTCAGCAGCTGTGAATCTCGATAGTCTGCCTTTAACTCCTGGATGTACATCATGGCCGACTTGGAACTCTCCTTCTGGCTCTGACCCTAATCGACAAACACAAACAAACACAGCAGGCACGTAAACACAAAATCACTTAGTGTTCTGCATTTACATATTTCTTGTTACATGATATAATTGCTATTATTTCTACATGAAAGCACAACAGTAGAGCATCAAGGGCAAAAGTCAAGAGTAATTTGAAATTTTGATATGTGGGATTAAAGGGTACTGTGTGTAGGGTTTTTCTCCTAATAGGCTTATTTTACAGTTAAATGAACTGTATTAGCAGCCATCTGTGTATGATTATGTAGGGCCTTTGAGAACTTTGAGTTTGTGAACCCTTTGGAATTGCCAGGATTTAAAAGGAAGAAAAGACTATTAAATCATTTCTAAAAGGTCTGGGTTTTCATAAATCCACTACATACTTCCAGATACATTTTCTGGAAGTTGTTTACTCTTGTTGTAAATGTGACACAGCAGCTAAAGGTCAATGGAGGTTCACTCATTTTTTCAGAGTTTGAGTTTGTTTAAACAACAACAGCAACATAACTATAACCATCCATCAATTTAATGTATGTAAACAGTAAATACATATTAGATTAGTTATTAATTTACTATTTATTAATGACTAATGTCCAAAATGCTTTGGAAAATGTATTCATTCTAGCCGAAGAGAAAAAAAAAAAATAAGGATTTGCTTTAAACCGCCAGCACATTCGCTCTAGCACCCTGTACTTGCTATATTTTTTTAAGATATTTGAGGTACTGACAGCTTTAGATGTGTGGAGGTACTGGGAGACCATCTCTCGTTTGATCAAAATGTCTTTCTGTCTCAGAGGCTGCTGCTTTTCCTCATTGAGGTTCATATCCACCTAGAGTAAAAGACAGGAGTAAAGAAAAATAATCAAATGGAACAGAAATAAACATTGAGAGATTTAGCATAAAAATCAATTTGTGTACTCAAGCAATAAAAAAATAAAATGCAGAAATATAATCCATATATTTGATTATTACATTAGGGGAAATAACCATCTATTCAGAGTCAGCTGTAAGACAGAATTTCTTACTTGTTAAAAGAATTACTGGATGTAACTATTTAAAAACTTTTTCCTTTCAGGATTTCAATCGGTGCCATTTGCTTGTCCCAGGAGATCAGTTATTTGTTTTTTTACATGTCTGTCAAATCCTACTTGCAGCAAGACAGAATAAACTTTTATGCAACTTCACAGTTCTTCTGACATTACAGCAAAGGAAATTTAAGGCTTAAGGGTAACTCCACATTAAGGGTGTTTAAACTGTGAGAAATTCAGTACTTTTGATTGGAATATGCCAAGTTTCTGTAGCTGCACAGGCAAGGTAACGAATATTATATGACACCTCAAAAGCCAAATCATTTATACACAAAAGTGTGTATAGACTCTTTTACTGTCTTTCTCACCAGCATCTGTTCAAACAGTTCCAGGACATATTCATCAGAATGATCATTCATCATGCCACTCTGAGCACTGATCTCATAGCTGGCAGCTGAAGAGTGTCGGTGACCTGGCGGTGGTCCAGGCTTCTCCTTCTCCTTTTTCCTCATGCTGGTGAAACGCTCCAACTGGATTAGCAAACAACATAACAGAGGAACATGACAGAGAGAAAAGTGGTAAGAGAAGAAAACTACAGAGAGTAACCACTGTTCTTATGTTAATGTTAGATATCAAACCATATGTAGTGTTAAAAACTCAAGGGACATTTCTCCCTAACTTTGATATTACATTGCCCCTTTCAGACATGTACCATTTTCCAAAGACGAGGCAGTAATTTTACTTTGTCTCAATCTAAACACAACCTTGACACTGTGCAATATCAGCCAGCCGCACAAGATGCAAAAATAAAGTAAAAATACTAAAACGAATTGTGAATGCAAGGGACACATAACTTGAAGGCAATCTTACTTAGCCTTAATGTTAACTTTAACTCACATCACCAACTATCTTACGTATTCCATGTCTGAAAAGGGAAATTCTTTACAAGAGCAGAAACCTTTTTAAAACTTGAGCTCAAAAGTGGTTTTGCCGCACAAAGTATGCTGTAAACAGAGCATACTCAAATTTTCCAGGAGTCTGGTATATCTCACTTTCTGGCTTTAATGACTTTGAGTGGTAAACATTCAGTATTAGCACAGAGTGTTATTTAATACATGAAAAAAAAAAGAAAAAAAAAAGCAAAGAACATGAGCTTCATCATGCATGTCAGCTTGGCACGTAATACAGTGACCCTACATAGTGACTCAAAGAAAAATCTGGCATCCTAGCTGCGGGCACATGAAGGCATCACTAGTTTATGTGCCAAGCATTTCATGTTGTCAATGCGCATCTTGAGAAAATGCACATTTAACTTCAGTATAGCACAGGACAAGACACAGATACCAAACAAGTGTGTTATGGTGGGTTAGGCTTGTGACAGACAGTGAGGTGACATTAAATGCATAACAGTTTTATCTGACACACAAGTCAAGCACACGTTTGACAGTGACAAGCTGTAATAAACCTACCTCATCAGGAATCAGCCGTTTGAGTGTCTGTAGAAGAATGAATGAGGGGGAGAAAAATGGCAAAAAAGGGGGGAAGAAAAACCAACCAGATGGCAGGTAAAAGAAATGAAAAAGAGGAGGGAGGGAAAAAAAATAAAGAACCCATTAGATAGAAATCAATGATGGGAAGAAGCAGCTCCAGGAAATCATCTACAGAATTCACAAGCAATTAAGAAAAACCCAGGAAAAAAAAAAAAGAAAAAAAAAAGAAAGAAAATCTTAATCATTAGCTCTTTTCGCATCTACTCAAAGACCAATGCATCTAAATTAAAGACAGTCTAAGCTAAGGTAAGGAGGACATTTAGAAACATGCAGGTGATAGGCAGTCAATCATCAACAAAGGTGAAGCGTGTGTGTGTGTGTGTGTGTGTGTGTGTGTGTGTGTGTGTGTGTGTGTGTGTGCGCGGCAGTCGATGAAGCCATACATAGGAAAAAGTAGCACATTTGTATTTTAGAAAGAAAGGGAAAAGTATCATCATGTCTCTGCCACTAGAGGTCAGGCTATACCCATTAATGTTTCTGTAGGAAATCAAAATAAGTGGACTATATAGCCCTGACAAGAGCTATGTATGAGTAAAACTGAATTGACATCAGTAAAATAAATCAAATATCAAACACTAAAAAGGCATAAAGAAGATTAATACTGATGACATTCTGGAAAGCATCAAAGTAACACAATTTCAATATTCAGCTCTTAATATCAAATTTCTGATTTAATATGTTGGGTTTTTTTGTTCTTTTACAAATTACAAAAAGCATTATGGACTTCCAATTGTTATGTTGCTAACCTACAACACATAAACGCTTACTTATGCCCGACTGATCCTACTTATCATTCAGTTTTGTTCTGAGCTAAAGGAGTCACAATGACCAACACAGAAAAGCTTAACCTTTATGAATTCGTTTAAGACGCACAAACAAAGAGCAAAGCAGGACAAATAAGAAGGCACATTGATTATGGGGAAGACAGTTAAGAAAAAAATGCTTCCGTTTTCACAGCTGCCATTAAATAACAGACCCTCAGCTCACGCACACAGGCACACACCATGAAGATGCCATAAAAGAAAGCTCGTACACATACAAACAAATGTTGTGGTGCTACAGTATTCCGCCCACAAAACGGAAATTTACAGCTGACAGGAGGCACAGTGGATTCTGGGTAATTGCATGGGAAACTGAACAGTAGTCAGGAAGAAAGCAACAGAGATACATGTGGGAGGGAGACACAAAAACCAAGCTTCAATTTGACAAACTGTAAGGTCCGCTTTACAAACCACATGTACAGTTAGGAAAATATGCAATGACAGACACAACAAACTACATTTTTTTGAGCCAGAAGAGTCATGAAGAGGTGGGCTGGACCAAAATAAACAAAAGCATCACTAAGTTGGAAACACTAAACTGTTTAATGAATGAGTAACAGTAACATCACACACTACGTCACAGCAATAGGACGCCTTTTAATAAGCAAGGCAAGTGTTAAGTGACAAAGACATACTACGAGTAATAGTGGATCTGAGTCATGACGTATTATAGAGCAAACGATTCAATTATTTACACAGCCCCACTAGTGCCTCACTAATCCTTAACATAACACCAAATTAATCAACAGAAAAGGCAATTCAATTAAAGAAAAACACATAATCACTAAGACAGTAACACTGACTGAAGTGTTTGCTGATGATGAACAAAATTTTAAATCAGCAACCCAAATGACGGAAATATTAATATACCAACTTTGTGCTATTTTATTGCATTGTTACTGTAATACCTGTGGGTTTACCCTGCTGCCCAGACAAAACAACCAAAGCAAGGCATCTGGTTGGAAACTGTGACAGACATTTTCTACAAATTTGCAACATACAAAAAAATTATTAGATTATCAAGAATTAACAGAAAAATTTGTAATGAGAACTCCCTCTCACAGGGCACTAAAGTTTTTTTCCTCTAATGTAAATCAAAAAGCAAACTCAATGAAACTGCTTAATTATAATTTAAAGACCTCCCCTAAGCACAGGCTGCTAGTTAAATGAGCTGATTCATCTTACCATCCTACAGTGAGCATATTAGATGAAGTAGTACATTTTGGGTTTCCTCTTTTTGTAGTCTGGGTAAAGCATTAAGCTGCAAACACATCCCTAAGCAAGTTTTTGTAAACTGTCATAATATGGACACATGCTTTGGAAAAAAAATATGAAAGAAAGCATGGCATTTAAGTCCTTTTGTTCAAGACACTTTATTCAACCCATCCTGTGAGTTATGTTTAATCAACAGTGATGACAGTTGCCAGCGAACTACCATGTGCAATTCCCCCAGTGTTGTTAACTCCCATCAAAAATCTGCAGCAAAAACAGCAAATTTTCTCAAATTCAGCTGATTAAATGGCGACTAGTGTGATCATAAATAACTATAAATTATATGGAGTAGGCTGAAAGAGGGAAAAACTTGAAAAACTTAGTGTATGGGTGTCTACATTTCTGATTACATGCGCAATCAAAAATGAAAACTCAACAGTTATAAGTGAGGAGAGATTTACAAACGCAAGACGTCAAGAGTGCTGCACTGATTGCTGATTTGCAATTTTAAGTCCAGAACAGACACTCTGTGATCCCTCAATGAAATGCCCTTTACAAAATGCCAACACAACTGCTTACAGTATATACATAGTAAAGGGCGCATATTATAGAGTCCTAAAGGCAGTGGCAAAAATAAAGGCATACAGCTTTTTCTGCGTGTCTGTCTCAGAGACCAGGCAACTGGAGAGAATCAAATCAGCAGATGCATTTTGCTTATGAAAGCAAAATAATGAGCCAGTCACACACTGTTGCCATTTCTGTGTATGTGTGTACCTGCCCATGCACATTTAAGGAGACACTGAGAGAGGTGAGAAAGATTATGTAGATCAGATGAAGAACAAAAACCAAGCAAATGCAGAATGAAGGAAAGCAGACTAGACACTTTTACTGATAAGTGAACAGTAGTGTCAGATGGCCACTCTGAATTAAGACAGTAGGTTAACTGAAAGATCAAGATGATATGGAAAAAAGTAGATTTTTTTGATAGGTTTTGCTAATGTGATATGGGCATGAGAATACCCTGTATTGTACTCGTGTCACTGGAAAAAAAAAAAAAAAATACAGTAATCTTAACCTTAAGATTACTGTATACAGGCTATAGCTCAGGTGGCAGAGCAGGTCAGCCACAAATCAGAAGGTCGGTGGTTCGATCCCAGGCTACCTCCTGGCTGCATGCCAAGTATCCTTGGGCAAGATACTAACCCCATGTTTGCCTACTGGTGGTGGTCAGAGGGCCCAGTGGCGCCAGTGTTCGGCAGCCTCGCCTCTGTCAGTGCGCCCCAGGGCAGCTGTGGCTACAATGTAGCTTGCCATTGCCAGTGTGTGAATGGGTGAATGACTGAATGTAGTGTAAAGCGCTTTGGGGTCCTTAGCGACTGAGTAAAGCGCTATACAAATTCAGGCCATTTACCATTTATCAAGTTATTTTAGGGTCTTGGACTTGCCCTCTTTCAAGTCTCTCAAAAGAAGTTCTTTGAGTGTGAGCTTTGACAGGTCCGTTCAAGAACAGATACTTGTCCTGAAGCAAAACCAATTTTCTCATAGCTAGGTACTTTGAATCAGTTGCACTCAAAAGGTGAATGCCATTCAGGTCATTATGAAGATTTGTATCAAAACTTTACTGGGCTTAATCAATTATCAATTCTGAACATAGGCATGTATATGAGAAGGATGCAGCAACCATGCCGTCACATACTGGTTTCTAAAGTCCCATCCTGAAGTAGGGCTGGGCGATATATCGAGTTTTTTTAAAATATCGATATATTTTCATACGAGATATAAGATGTGACAATATCGTTTATATCGATATAGCCTATGTTACGTTATAGTTATACTTGTGGGGCCGCAGGTTTGCCTCTCTTTCGTCCACTTTTGTCTCTACGCAACGTTACTCGGCCTCGCCTCTCCTTCACTGAACACAACTCCCCCTCCCCCATAGCTTCACCTGCAGGCAATGACAAGATGAAAGCGGAAAATCTCCGTTAGCGAGTTACCGCGGATCGTCCCGTGCGTGGGGCTGGACGGCGTCAACGTGTTAGCGAGCTAACCACGCTAACGAGCTAACCGCGCTAACGACATGCAGCCCGGAGGAGCTGCACGGCCTAAAATCCTTTCATTTTCTCAAAACTCGACAGTGCGCCTTATGTATGAATTCTGGTTGTGCTTACTGACCGCGAACCGATTTTATGTGGTACACAGCGCTCATCAATCTGTCCAAAAATGTTTTAATATGACTTTGCTACGGAGCTGCACTGCTTGATGGATTGTCGGAGGATTACGGCTACCGGGGAGGAGCCTCGCGGAGTGATACGTACTGTGCTTCAACGTAATATTACAGTACTGTGTGTGTATAAGGACCACAAATGGCACCTGTTCAGAGACGTGGTGCAGCTGTGAAATCTGTCTCTTTGTTATTATGCTCAGCGTCTATTAGTTTACATTTTGACTGCACAATTGTGAGCTTTTTGTTATGCACAAAAACAACATTGTTTTCTTTTATTTATGGACCATGATTATTTAATAAATGCTGATAATTTATTTTTAAGTAATTTCTTCATGTACATCTACGCTGTATGTAAATAAAAGTGCCCGTGTGACATCTGGGACACAGTGTGACTAAGAACTCTCTTTTTGTTCTTAACTTATGGCTTTTTTTAAAAAAAAAAAAAAAAAAAAAAAATCGAGATATATATCTTATATCGCCATCCAGCTAAAAAATATCGAGATATGAATTTTGGGTCATATCGCCCAGCCCTATCCTGAAGCTACAAGATTTTTGCTGCAGCCATGTCAATTGCAAAAAAAATGTTTTTGAAAATGAATGTGACATGGAGGGGTCAGTCTGACTGTGAAACCACATGCTCATTGGCTCAGTGACTGAGGCCATAAGCTCAGCATGTTGTTTACAGAGTTCAAGACATTTTCCATAGTCTTGATAACCAAGTGGCAATTGAAAGACCAGCAGTACCTTCAATCTGACCATCTGACAAGTTCTACTCTAAGATGAAACTGTGTCATGCTCATGTTGTACTTTACATACAATTTACCTATTAAACATCATTCCACTTTTACTCAGGAATGGCATCCATCTAGTAGCACACAAAGTGTGCAAAAATGCAGGGTATGAATTCTCTGTGTATATGTGAATTGTGTAAGTTAGTTTCATTTAAATAAATCAGTTGAACAGCAAGTTATTTTTAATTCAACATCTACGCATGTAGGCGTGATGCCAGCATGGATCAAACTGAACTCAGGCAAACTGATTAGAATCTGTGAGGCACGTTACATTTTCTTATCAAACTAGAATTATAGCCACTAGTTGGTGCAGTATTCTGGAAGCGTTGAAGCACTGGGGGGGGGAAGGCTTTTGCAATTAAATATGTTTAAATCAATAGCCTAAGGATCTTAAACAGAAACTTAAGCTGGATTTACATAATTTTTGTTTTGTCAGCATGATTTACTTATCAGCGGTCACCAGCTACGGATCACTGTCAAGCCCTGCCTATTAGTGGATCACATTTTGATTTTTCTGATTGTGTCTCAGGCTTGTCTTTGAGTTTATGTAGTCCAACTAAATAGCTTTGCATAAAACATCTTGCCCTGTGCAAAAACGAAATCAGGACAGGCCAGGTACTTATCATGTTCCTGTATCTAACAAAAAGGCAAAAAATAAATATACTTAAGTAACTGTGGGGAAAGAACTGCAAAATAACATAAATACACCAAATAAATCACAAAAACATAATTCTACCAAAATATAACATACATGGTCACCACCGGTTTATTGCCGTCTGCCTTTTGAATGCACAATGCACTCACTAACACCACAGCAATCATTTTTGTCTCATGGCTTTATAGAAAGAGAAAAAGGAAATAGTCTGCATGTTAAGGGGGTGTTAAGTTGGGGTTTTTTTATCCATTCTAAATTGCAAAAGCAAATAGGAGCCCCCAAATATAATATTTTTACTAAACCTGTGAAGTTAAGTGTCTACAGCACCTTGTCAAATTGGATGTCAGCATTTTTAATGCTCCTAGTTGCCTCACTGACCAACAGACTCAAGATGCATTTAAGTGCACTGATGGGCTATGCGCAGAAGACATAATGATTCTATGTCAGTCCAAGTGGGGCATGTTTACTGCATGACTGCTCCTCATCCCTGCCCCACTGTGTTAATGGAGACACAAAACCCAACCACCCCAACCCACTTTCCACCAAGCAAGTAACAAGAATGTAAGTATTATTCAACATAGTTTTAATAAATGTTTAAAAACAGCCAGGACAATTCCATCTACTTAATTAGATACAGTTAACACTGCAACACAGAAAATAGCCTGTGAGATGGGGCTGTTAACGAGACATGCATTTGCCAAACCAACAATTATCTCAGTCCTTGCTTCAACGGCAATTACTCTGACATAAACACCAGACAAAATTTTAAAAATTTTAACCAACTTTTAAATATGAATAGGTTTTTTGTTGTTGTTGTTGCAGTATTCCTTGGTTCTAACCATTTACCTCTAATAAATTTTAATACACAGGGTTGTATCTTTGCCATTTTTTTCCCCCTATCAAAGTTATTTCTGTTGTATTTGTATTAGCGTCAAAGGCCTGATGGTCACAAAATGCCTTGCAGTAAGAAAATTAAACATATGGACTTGACCTTCAGGCCCTTATACAGTGAAACAGCATCAGATGGTTGAAGAGGAACCCACTCAACCAACAGTTTTCCAGCAGACAACTGCAACATTCCATACATCAATTGATAATTTGGGCTATATCTGGTGATTGGGGCTGGGCCATATTATACCGTTCACGGTAATACCGGTACAATGCTAGGCAACGATAAGAAAATGAAATATCGCGATAGAATATGGGTAAAACGCTCATGCGCAGTGCCGAAAAAGCACGGCGGTAACGGAGAATAAAAATGGGGAAAGCAGATTGTTGAGTGAAACAGATGAACCAGAATTAGTTTGTAAAAATGGTGCAATTTAACTGGTTTGGTGTTTGTCCGTCAGATATACAACAAAGCACATTTTTTTGTAGAACATGCAAGCGGGCTGTCGTTATTGCCGTATTTGTCGGACTAAGGTGCTCGTAAATCTGGGAGTAATCTGGATCCTAAACTCCGTACTTTAAGGTCCCGAAGTCAAACGAACATCACTGAGAGTTAAAAACTGTCTAAATTCTTCCATCTTTAATAAAACGATCAGCGTTGCTGCTTTACCAGGTTTAACTATGATGTTTAATATCCAGGCATTCATGGAAACAGAATTCATTACATTTAACGGAGTTAGAAGTTAGCGGAAGTTAGCTCGCTAGTTACCTAAGCATAATACAGCATGTTCTGACAGAGATTTCTGAAGAAAAAAAAAATCAAACGTACAGCTCTGCTATCACTTCCAACATATATGAAGACAGGAAGCTACACAGCAGTGACATTTGTAGGGTTACTGAAGTTGGGCTAGCTGGTATTTAATGATGTGCTACGTGATTGCTAGCGACACAGCTATGTTAGCATAACAAACAGTGAAGCTGAAGGATGAACGCTAACACTTTTCCACTCGATAAAAGTTAACGTGAAGGTTCCTGATGGTTAGCGACAAATGCAATCGCATGGCAGGATGCTGTAAACGGACCAAACTTCAGTCAGGAGAACTGAGATAATCCATCCACAATACGAGGTTAGTCATTAAAATACTGCAACAACATGGGAATAGAGCAGCTGTGATAGAATACAGCATTAACGAATCAATGGTACGCAAGTGGAGGAAGAAAGAAGAATGAGTTGAATAAAGTTTGATTTATCTGACTGCTTTGTTGCCTTATAATCCCTTGCACCTTATTGTCGGAAAAATACATATTTGACTTTTTTTATTTGGCACACTGCAGTTTAATGTAGCAAAGCACCTCTTTTTAACTTCAGTGGATATTATACATGGTTATGCTCAGGATATGTCAGCCCATTTATACTGGAAATGCCTTTTGGTTAAAATTTCACAAAGGAATTTGCATTTGCACTGTTAAAAGTTCATATAGCTTTAATGCACATAAAAAACAGCTGCTTGTTTAAGTAAAATAAATGGATTGGGGTTTTTTTGCGCTAGTAAAGTTGTGGAGTTGTGTTTTGTCTCGCAGAAATTATATCGTCAGTTATATCGTTATCGCAAATTTTCAAATATATATCGTGATAAATATTTTTGGCCATATCGCCCTGCCCTACTGGTGATAAAACTCATACAGTTACAACTGAAATTATAATCCCATTGTTCTTAAGTCAATATTCCCAATAATTAACCCTAGTATTACTTCTGGGCAGTAGCATTGGCCTTTGAGTGCTCTTGCAAAAGAATTTAACTAAGCCAAACAAGTGCACATGAGGAAATACAAAGACAAAACACACATCAGCAGCCATACAAAGCTCTATGTAGGGTATAATGGGAGGAGGGGAGAATAAACAACTCATATTTACAAAAAAGATTAAACCTATAATTTAGAAAGGACAGAGATTTTAGAAATGCGTTTCACATAAAAAGTTATTTAAAGACAGAAACTCTGAGTCACAGATACTAATAGCACACAATTCAATGACCTCAGTGGGAGGAGGGTGGAGGTAGGCACTCTACATTCATATGGGTCAAAACAGAAACAAACCAAAAGCACTAACATAATACAATCAGCCCCTAAATACCAACTTTATCTTGATCACCCTGCAATATTAGCAGCAACCCCCACTTCCCCACCCCCCACCCACTGTCCTCACTTATAGCAAAGAAGCTTGAATGAGGCACTTTTTTTATCCTCACTATTCAAAGGACCAAACTGTAGTGTCAACCCATTTCTAATATATAACACATATATTCCCATTGTTTAAGATTTTATATTTCAAAAATTATATTATTCTACTCATATGCAAATTTCAAACATTCAAGATATTATTTGATTGCTATTAGTCTTTAAGCCTATTTTTAAAGTTATGGAACAAATGCAATATGTAACACCCATGAACTGCACAAGTACCAATTAAGATTTCCACTGGTTCACTGGAAATTCAGTCACTTAGCCTGGTGCTATGATGCCTCCAAATGAGCAGTACCTTTGGAAGCTGATTTGTTTCATGACTGAACGCTTCAAAGACCTCAGCAGACTGCACACTTCTTACCACATTTTAACACAGACCAAAAAAAAAAAAAAAAAAAAAAAAAAAAAAAAAGCCCCTGGTAAGATGTTAGTGCTTCAAGTAATAGTTATATCCAGACCAAGTCTCAAGTAATGCTCTGCCACACAGAGCATTTAAACTCATAACAAGAAAGGAATGTCAATTGGAACCCACAACAGCACCGCTAACACACAAACCCTAATTCACATATTGTTTACAAATCTCAAGCTATAATATTCATCTTATGACAAGAAGACAACTGTCAAACCTATAAAACCTACCTATACTACATTAGCTTACTTGGAGATATAGGACGTGATTTCCAAACAACTGATTTAATCTTTGAGATCCTATTTTAAATACAATACTTTTTATATGCCTGGGCATATTCTGGAAATTGTAGGTTCTGTGTAATTCTGTGCTATAACTCCATTTGATATTAATTTATCATGTTAGATATCCAAATTATATTCAAATGTCAAATGCACAATGCACAAACTGACAAACCTATAACTGACTACACTGTATGCAAAGGCCTGTACATTCCAATGTCCCTGTAAGAATGCAGTTGTGGTTCAGGTTGTGGTTGTTTGTTCCTAAAAAACAAAAGGAGAAGACAATATTTCAAATTTCACATCATGTTGCAGTTTTTCATTAGCTTATATTGCCAGAAGGCACTTTTCAGAGACCATTTAGACATTTAGATCTAGCATGTCATCACTAGATGAATATATTATCTGCTTCGTTGTGTTATTAGACCAATTCAAATAAAAAAAACAACAAAAAAAAAAAAAAAAAAAAAAAAAAACCACACACACACACAACACTTTTTCAAGTAGGCCAGTGAGTTTTTCTCTTCTCCAGAACAGATGCTTCCATTTCCATGTGTTCCTTTAGCTCACGAGACACTGTTGACACATTGACAATGTTAGCATTATGCCAACTTCTCCAGACAGATGGCATATTTGTGCTTAGGGCTGTTCATTTCAGCTTGAGCAGAACTCCCAAGACAGCTAGGTTTTGCAACAGTTTGAACTAAGAGTTTCCTTTTACACTTTCTTTAAGTGGTGGATTGTCTGCACTGATGGTTAATCATGCTCCATGCAAGAACTAAATTTATTCGTCGTATTAACATCCTTGCTTTGATTTAGAACTTTTGATGTTCCTTATAAACTCCACCATCTGGCAGAAACAAACCAAGATCCCCTATGACAGATGTTTTATAAAGGACTTTTTAGGAAAAATGAGAGCGTATAAA
Source organism: Aulonocara stuartgranti (assembly GCF_965226115.1). Classification (NCBI taxonomy): domain Eukaryota; kingdom Metazoa; phylum Chordata; class Actinopteri; order Cichliformes; family Cichlidae; genus Aulonocara; species Aulonocara stuartgranti. The sequence goes on from NC_138940.1 coordinate 32,029,803, forward strand.
ATAGGGTTGTGCACGACTGACTAATCATTGCTACTGTCACTACTCTGTACCACACATACTAGTTGTTTAATCTATTTTTTCATTTTTATTTTAATTGATACCCAAGGCTGGTAAATAGTTGTCCTAATGTTATGCAGTTATCTGCCACCAGATGGAGCATCATTGGTGAGAAAAAGCCATAAATCTGTTATTCTCAGCCTGATTTTTTTTGTTAACTCCATTATTGCTAGTTCTCTTAAAGACAAAAAAATTAAAATTAATTAATTAATTAATTAATTAATTAATTAATAATAATAATAGCATGGTGGCACGGTGGTTAGCACTGTTGCCTCACAGCAAGAAGGTCCTGAGTTCAATTCCACCAATTCCACAGTCTTTCTGTGTGGAGTTTGCATGTTCTCCCCGTGTTTGCGTGGGTTCTCTCCAGGTACTCCGGCTTCCTCCCACCGTCCAAAGACATGCAGCTTGTGGGGATAGGTTAATTGGATAATCCAAATTGCCACTAGGTGTGAATGTGCGAGTGAGTGTGAATGGTTGTCTGTCCCTATGTGTTAGCCCTGCGACAGACTGGCGACCTGTCCAGGGTGTACCCCGCCTTTCGCCCTATGACAGCTGGAATAGGCTCCAGCGCCCCCCGCGACCCTGAAAAGGATAAGCGGAAGCAAATGGATGGATGGATGGATAATAATAAGAATAAGATTACAGATCCAAGCGGGAGAAATTAGCTTTCTCTAAAAAGTGGATGGGCTTTTCACCTGGCAATAGGGTAAGGAGCTCAGTCACTCTGGTTGGGCTCAAAGTAGAATACCGTTTCTCCATATTGAAAGGAGCTAGCTGAGACAGACACCTCCTGTATAACTTGTTCCAACTGGGTATGTCCTACTGGGAGGAAGCCCCAGACCGCTGGTGTGATTATTTCATTCAGCCAGCCAGGGAATGTGTCAAAGTTTCCCCGGATAAGCCGGAGGCGGTGGCTTGCGAGAGGGAGGTCTGGCCTTCCCTGCTTCTGCCCCTGTGACTTGACTTCAGATAAGCAGAAGAAAATGAATGGATGATTTACCATTTGTTTTATTTTAGATTTCAACTTTTATTTAAGTGGCTGTCATGAATTTTCCACCAGCATGCATCGTTCATAATGCACGGCATGCTGCACCATACTTTTCAGTGACAGCTTATTCCTTTTTCGGATGTTAATTTGTCACATTTTAATAATAATTTAACATCTTTTATAGTTTAAATATGGTATTAAAAAAACTGGTTATATCAGTTTATTTTAAGTGATTTTCTTCTTTGTTGCCAATTGCAATGTTGATGATGCAAGCTGCCACACAGTTAAATAACATGATTCATTGTTGAAAATGTGACTAATGCTTTAAAATACTTTTGTTTAATGAGCTTTTGACATTACACATTCTCAAATTTAATGGGAGCGTGTCTTAGTTTTAGACTTGTCGGCTAGTGTAAAAAATATTTTTTCCCCCCCATGTTGTCCACTAACAAATTAGTCACCAGGAGCATCACTAGCACATATTGTTGTATATTGGATTAATAAAGTATGGGTGTAAGGCACCTGGTAACCACAACACTACAGGACATGTAAACACAGCCAATAAACATTCAGAATTCTCAACAGGTGATACGTTTTCTTCCCAAGTATAATTAAGCTCAGAGACAAAATGAATAAAGTTAACTTGTGAAACTGTTATTTGTCTGTTATCACCAGTTGGCAGGTAGCTGTAAGCTCTCTGATGAGGAGAACAGAGGCTAAAAAGAGGTAATTCTCGTTCGCCTTATCTGTAGTTCTTCGGACTCCAGTTCCCCTGGCTTCCCAGGGTGCTGTGTTATCAGACATGTAATGTTCACGTTCTCTGATTTCTGCAAGACTGTGGTTCATTAAACTTCATTCTTCATGTATGACAAAAATATATATTTTTTTTTTTCATTTTTAGCTTGTCTCCTGTTAGTTTAGTTTCTCTATTGGTAAACCTCAGCACCGTGATAATCAGTGGGTTCTCAACCACACACTGCAATCCCCAATACATTAGCTCCCTTGCTTGCTTAGCCACTAAAAACGGATCCCAAGACCTCATCTTCAAGATCTGTAGGATGTTGACCATGAAAGTTTGCCTGAGCTTATCACTGAGATGTTCCAACTGCTGATAACCATGTTAAAGATGCTCACTGTCATGACATGACATTTGAGACTTGCATGACCCCTTTTCAAGACAAACTCCTCTATATGTCTTTACTTGATACTACAAAAAAAAAAAAAAAAAAAAAAGAACAAAACTGAATTAGAAGAGTCCATTACTAAATTTGGTTGTATATCAGATGGTCCAACCCACAGATTAACTACCTAACATTAAGTGGAAGAGGTTTATTATTCTGAATAACTGCTAACATTAATGTGAGAGAAAAAAAAACAAAAGCTAGGAGACAGAGTAGCTACTTCTGTTTAATCTAAAGAGCTTAGAAAGCAAAGTGTCTGGTCTTCTTTAAGTTCAGTTCTTTAAGTTTAAGTTAACTTAAAGAACTGAACTTAAAGAAGTCCAGACGCTTTTCTTTCCAAGCTCTTTAGACTATGATGACCTGGATGACTGATACCCTTCACAGACATACCTACTCCTGTTTACTGGTTTACTATCACATTCACTCACTAGCTAAAAAAAAAAAAAAAAAAAAAAAACTGAAATAGTGTTTCACTAGGGCTGTTCGATATAACGATTTATACCGGATGACGATATAAAAACATCTATAGTTTCATTTTACGCTATCGTTTGTTTCGTGGTGTCACAAAATAAACTGTTTATGGCAATATTTTTTCGTCGTTTTGATAGTCACTGTAGTGGCTATATTAATTTCTTAAAGTTCTCTCTTTCTCTTATATTTAATATAACCACACTACGGACGGACAAGCGCCTGTTTTTATGTGTTGTCGTTAGCAACAACGACGGTAAAACCATAGCATGTCCGCTTGTTTATTTTCCACATAAAACTCTCAAAATAAAGCTCAAGATCCTGTTTACACTTTTCAAAATAAACTGAATCACGTGAAAGAATATGCAGAGTATTTACGGATGAGAAGTAAAAAAGAGCCGCCAGGTAGGGCTGCTCGATTATGGCAAAAATGATAATCACGATTATTTTCACTGAAATTGAGATCACGATTATTTGACGATATTTATTTCGTCCGCCAGAGCTTATATTATTTTTTTACATGCTGTAGTGCCATTTGTGGGAGCATTTCAAGTTGCTATACATCAATACAACTGTTATAGCCCATATTTTAAAAATGTGTATGCATTAAGTCCATAGTAACTACATTAATTGCAAAAAAGTGCAATAAACTACAAAAAAATTGAAAATCGTTTTTGTTTTTACATATATTTCTACTTGGAGAAATTTAAGAGGTTTATCCCTCAAAACTTTAAATACAAAAAAAGTTGCAAAAAATAGTTTACAACAACAGGAAATTTATTTTGAGTGTCTTCATAGTTTTATTTTTGGAGATACAGCAATTTTTATATACTGCAGGAAAAACAAAAAAACAATCCTATGATGCAAATTTGCAAAGAATGTGCATGTGCATCAAAATAAACTATTTCCAGCAGTGCAATTCGAGTTCTAAGGCCTACAAGTAAAAAACGACATTTTCCGCAAAAATGACGTCACTTGCGATAGTTCACGTTGACGTCTTTTTCAATGTGGGAAGTGTTAAGAACAGCTGATCGGATCGGATCGGCAAAGCGTGTTTCTGGAATATTATGTTTTTGTTCCTGCAAGCTCTTTTTATGCAATTTTTGCAAAGCTATATGTGGAAGGAAACCGTGACCGAGGACAAGCTGATGGCATAAGATGTAAGTACAACTCCTCTGGTTTCATATGGAAAAAAATTTATTGTGCTAGCTTAGCGTTCAGGTTCTACAGGGATTTAAAAATAGTTACACAAAACGAGCATGCTGCTCTGACCGGCTTTAAAGGTTTAACAATAACAATGTATTGAATAATGACTTTAAAAAATAATATAAAATAGTGTGCAAATACTGATAACAGTGCAAATGTTTGCAATATAAGAAATAAATGAAAAATGTGAACTTTGCAGTGTTGCTCTGTGGTGCAGCTACAACACCATAGCAAAGTTTACACACTGTGTCTACTTGATCCACGTCTGACTCCGCGAAGCCATAATGTTTCCACACCACTTAAGTTTTGGGTTTTTTTACCTCTCTTTTCAACCAACGGCAGTCCACTCCTCTCCAAATAACTTCTGCTTAGCTTTCCGAGCTTCCCTCGGGTCCTCTTAATTGTTGTGACGCGTGTTCGAAATGCAGAGCAGTGCGCTTGATTTGCCACATGGAGCAGCGCGAGAGTAAAGCATGAGGGAGGGGCTAATAATCGGCTCAGTCATTTTTAATGATCGTTGAAAGCCCAGATCGTAATCGTGATTAAAATTCGATTAATTGAGCAGCCCTACTGCCAGGTGCTAAAAAAATAACCCTTAGACTCAAACGTTAGAACAGGCTTTTCCCCGCAGCACGCCGTGTAATAAATGCTCACAAAGAAAACGGCGGCTGTTACAACTTAGGTCTAAAAATGTATAGTTTAATGCATCGGTTAAAAAAAACTCGACTCCAGGTACACGACGCCCAGCTGGAAACACCTCCCGCAAGTCGAGCTGCCCGAGATTCACAGAAAATGTTAAATTTTTGTGATTTATATCATTATCGGGACGATAGATGTTTTATATCAGGATATGAGATTTTGGTCATATCGCACAACCCTAGTATTCGCTTCGTAACCATCATTAGGTAAATTAACATAAACATTACTGTACAAACAATAACTCAAACAATGCAACGCAATAACTTTACTCTCAAAAACTAACCCTTTCAGAGTTGACATCACTGCTCCAGGGTGCCAGTGTTTTAAATGCTTGTGCACTGCAGTAGCGCCATTGAAGGAAAATGCCACTTTGCACAGTCTGCATTCAACTTTGTGAAAATGCTTTCACTTTTTTTTTTCTTTTTTTTTTTTTTTTTTTTTAAATCTCCCTTTCCATTTTCTTCTGTCATCCTGTTTTACGATTCAACATTCTTCAGCACTCCATACCGGGTGCGGTCTTTGCAGACGATAAACAGCAATACTCCCCCCATAGCTTCCATTAGTCTACTGCAGTAACAAATGACGCGTCAACAATAATATTTGCGTCATTGATTATGGCGATGAATCATTGCAGCCCTAGTAAGCAGCCCATCTGGCTCACTCCTTGGCCCATGCTGCTGATGTTTCAAAGAGACGGGAACTTTGTATGCACTGGGGGTTTATAAAAAGGTGAGGCAGGTGAGGCAGGTGTGCCCCCCGACAATAAGGCAATGAGTGCAAAACACTGACTTGGTGCTGAGGCAGAGTGTCAAGAAGAAAAACTGCTTTTACAGATCATCTCTATTTGGTCAGTGTCTTCAAACTAGCATACATTTTTTTCCTCCACAAACATTTGTCAGAACAACATGTAGGCCCATCACAGTCATGGTGATGCACAGAGCAGTCTGAGATTAGCTATAATCTCTAGGTGAAGACTGGGGAGAGTCAAGGAGGACTGACATGGTAATCCTGACTAAGCCCCCCGTACATAAGATAGGTATGACACGAGTTGGGAGGATTCATATCTGTGTATGACATGAGGGCCAGTGTTCGGCAGCCTCGCCTCTGTCAGTGCGCCCCAGGGCAGCTGTGGCTACAACGTAGCGTATTTGATAAAAATATCGGAATTGAGCATTAACCTCCTAGGACCTGGCGTCCACATATGTGGACATCACATTTTGGGTTATTTACAAGATATTACACTGCTGCTGTTCCATCAAAATTTTAAACGAGTATCCTCATATGTGGCTCTTATTTTTCTTAAAAACCCAAAAAATAAAAATAAAAAAATCTGGTAATTCTTTGTTTTTACATTCATCGGGCCCCAGTGTGGCCAAATATCAAAGGGAAATTAAAAATGCATGCCGTGGACAAGTTCGGGTCTTAGGAGGTTAAGACCTGCAGTGCGAACATAGCCTAACAGACAACAGTACTGTGATCAGGCAAACACATTTCTTCTTATATTTCAAGAGGATCGTCTTTATTTTCATCAGGATCACTAGAACAACAACTGTCCTAGTGAGATCTGAGTTTTCAACCCCAATATCCTCAGCTCAACAAACTCAAAAAGCATCCTACTATAGTACAAAGGGGAAAAAAAATAAAAATCCTAAGAGACATACTGCCAATAAATTTGTCTAGTGAGAAGCAGTAGTAGTAGTTCACAATGTGTCACAAATGCCAGAAAAGACCATCTAGTGACACCTTCTAAAAATTCTGGCAAGCTATTCAACAATCCAACAGGCAATTCAGAAGAAGTATAGTGGCAGCTTAAGAAGCTAGATCTTTCCCAGTCCCAATCCTAACCCTATCATACAACTAGAACAATAAGCTTTTGACTGACTGATAATAATACAACTACAGCCAGAAATATTTTAAGATTTAAAATCAATTAAACATTAATATAGTAACAAGTTTTTAAAAGCTTATTAAAAGAGAGAAAGTAAGGAAAAGGCTCTAATTCACACCATCAGAAAGCCAAGAGCAACATGTGTCAAGCTTTAAAAAGGCATTATGAGAAGTGGTAGCATCTAAGAACTCTACAGTATGCTATTTTCACACTTCTGTCTTTCACTAACACTAGAGGAAACAGCTAATTAGACACGCCACATATACAAAGTGCAAAACAAAATGTGTCAGGAACTTCATCATTAAAAAATGAATAGAAAATTTATTGTATTACTATAACACCTTTTTAAAGTAGTTATTAGCTGAAAATCTATTTAAGATTTTGTTAAAGGTTAGGGACTGCCACTTCCTATGTATGTGGCACATTTTGGGGTAGTCTTCAGTCAAAACACCATAACAAATTCAACTGGATTATATTTTGTAGAGACCAGAATATTAAAAATGTCTGGACCTTGAAACTCAACAGTAGAAAAGCATCCCAATTTTCTCAGGACATACAGTTACTCGTCCATCTCAAACCTGTAAAACATGTCAATTTGGTTCCATAGATAAATCCCTTTCCTGCATTTTTTTTTTTTTTTAAATCAGTAGAGCCTTTGAGAGAGACCATTAACATATGTGCTAACCCACTGGTAGCTCCTGGCACAATTGATGGAAAGGGAGGAAAGAGAGAGATAAGGTTAAGTTATAATGGGGACGAATAAGGAAGCATCCTGTTCGCTATTTTGCACAACTTCCTGCCACAGCCCTTAGAATTTGAGAAATAATACAGCAGGGTGGAAACACTGACATTTCCGTGGCGTGTATATGACTGAGCATGCATGCAAAAATAATCAAATATAAAAAAAAAAAAAAAAAAATAGGAGAAGTAAGAAGTAACAACTGACAAAATAAGCGTGAACACCAACTGTGATGAGGCTATTTAAGTAGCTTGCAACAGTGGAGCCTGTTTAATAAGTTTCAACTAAACAGCCTTCAAGTTGCAGTGGATTAAAGTGTTGGAAATATTCAACAGATGTAAGCAGCATGTGCACATCGGCATTTGGTGAAGTGATATAAGTGAGGAAAAATGAGCATGACAAAGAATGACACAGAAACAGAATGCTCAGTTTGTCCTACTGGCTCTTTCGATCATACTACAAAACACAAGCAACCAGCAGACACACCTCTAAGCTACTGCAGACCGGAAGGCGTGTTCCTGTACAGACAATGCACACTACTGACACCCAAAAATGAAACCTACTCCATCTGACAAGATCAAGATGGAGTTGTGATGACAGTTTCTGTTTCTTGTGACTGACAGTTGACCGTTCTTCATTTCCCCCCACTCTCTCTTATGATTAACAACTAGTACATCTATATGGAATACAAAAGAATACTTGATGACAACCACCATTCTCTCCTTGCAGTTTTGTGGCCAATAAACAAATAAAATAAAATTTAAAAAGAAATATTAGCTTACATGTCAAAAACTTCTTACTGATGATGCTTACTAAGCAAACACCGCGTGAAAATGCAAAAGTAAACAATTAAACAGGAGTAGCTACATTGTCCCCTTATTTTTATTTTTAGTCGATTACCAAAATAATCTTTAGTTGCAGTATGAGTGGCCAATATAGATCAAGTCTCCCACTACATGTTGTTTTAAAGCTGCATCTTAAGATTACTGTCATTATGTATTCATTGTCTGAAGTGATTGTAACTCTTAAATCATAAAAATAAGACAAAGCCACACAAAGCCACAGAAACTTTGAAAATAAGATAAAGTAATCTAATGTTCATGTGTCTTCAGAGGAGCAACACAAACACTTTGATAATAAGACATTTGTGTAATATAACATATATCTTGGCAGTTGGTTTAATTTTTTTTCCAGCTCATGTAATTTTTATATTATTTTGTTTGAAAAATGCAAACAGAAAACTGAGATAAACATGCATTCATTCTGACAGCAACTATCACAGGGCATACGCGACAGACACTTCATGCTGAACCAAACTCATTCGGTCATGCATCCGTAACACTTCTACTTTGCAGTTTTATGTTAACATGCTCTAATTATGTCCTATATTTTCTAAGGCAAAAGACATGTTAACAGGAAAAGTCTCTTTTGCAAAAGTAACCTTTAATCAAAAAAGTCTAACAAAGATAGTGGAAGACTGAGACTTATAAAAAAAAATAAAAAATACACACACCCAACAACCCAGATGAGATTACGTTCTAAGTATTTGTATTTCAGTGGTGTACCTGCTTTGCATTCCAGTGTGTGCGTTTCAAAGAATTTTTATTACACAACTCAGCTCTCACATCCAGTCGGAACAGGCTTCAGAGAAAGCAGCTGCTTTCTGATCTGTGCAGTGCAACAGCAACAGAGCAAAAAGGGACTACAGTATATATGCTCACCCCTTTAGAATCAGTCTAGTGATGTGGCTAATGTGGATGTTAGATAAAAGGTACATTCGGCTGCTCCCTTATTTCCACGGGTTTTGCTCCAGAGGATGGACCAGCACGTTTTATTTGGCAAAGACTTCATGTCGGATGCAGCCTTCCCAATTATCCAGACTTGGAACACCAGGAGTACACCATCTTATGACCACCTGTGGCTAGGTTTGTGGTTATTGGATAACTGCTAATAGATAAGCAGCTATGATAATTGTTTAATATTATTAGTTTTAAAGTGTTGTTCAGAGTTGTGAACATCAACTACTGCTAGTGAAGAGAGAGGTTGTGTACTTGCCTGGCTGCAACAGTGCTGTGTGCAGTTGTGTGTGCAGTTGTGTGTGCATTCGAGGCAGGGAAGACAGCACTGCTTGTATTGATAGAGTAATTTTTAGTATTGATTAGTACCTTAGAATGTTTTTTTCTGACAACCCTAGTCTGGCATGTCCAGACTAGGCATTCCCTGCCTCGAATGCACACACAACTGCACACAGCACTGTTGCAGCCAGGCAAGCACACAACCTCTCTCTTCACTAGCAGTAGTTGACGTTCACAACTCTGAACAACACTTTAAAACTAATAATATTAAACAATTATCATAGCTGCTTATGTATTAGCAGTTATCCAATAACCACAAACCCAGACATACAATTCAATATTTATTCTTAGTATTGTGCAAATAATCTGTCAAGTTTTGGTTGTACAAGATTTATTCTTTATCAGCGTCGAGTGGATATCTGTTAGTTAACAGGAATTTCACTCTCTTGTAGTTGATCCAGAGTTGTATAGATTCTACCTCATTCACTGTTTTGTGTGGCTTAAACCAGTTAACAAGCTTCCTATAGCCAGGCTGATGTCAACAAAACAGTGTAAACAGCAGGCAGACTTTCAGTTTCTCACCTGTCTGTGGTCAACTTGAGCTTCTTAAGCATAAAAAACTATGCATTTTGACAGAAGGTACAGTGTCATTGCTGTTCCTCAGTTGTAGGCCTAAAAACAAAGATTCTGCATTTGTCCAAATCATCAGAGAAAGTGCTAACAATTTCGTTTGTATTTGGTATATACACGCTTGCTCTAGAAGAAACTATCCTTTCTGTATTCTTCTTCTTTGTTTTTGTCCTTTTTTTTTTAATCTAACTTAATATTATACTTTTCACTGGGTTAATTGTTCCAATAAATACTAGGGGTGAGGTGAAAAAATGGCTAGAACATAGTATCGCACTATTTTGTCTGGTGATATTGTATCAATACAGGGACACCAAATATCTGTATTTTAGCAAATAAATGAAAGTACTTGGGAATACTACAAACAAGATGGCTCATCGCTGCTGATAGGAGGTAAACTTTCTGCAAGCAGTTGCAGTCTGACTGTCTGCGATCACTCTGAGATTGTCCAAGGTTTGCAAATAATTGCTGTCTAATTTATGAATGTATACAGATTACCTATTCCTATCACAAGTCACAAGAGTGAGGGGACTTGAATTAACTGGCTTCCAGATGTGAATTTATCAGCAACAGATATGTTATTTTCAATCATTCAAATACAATTAACTGCTGTATTATCAGAAACCTATTGCATCTGATGACCAAGTAAATACATTCAAAAGCATACTGATTATCACACTAATAGGAAACTGACTGTCTCATGGCAACATTTATATCAAGTTTTAGTGATAGTGTTAGTATGCTTGACAATCTCATTCTGCACTTAAAAAATTTTTTTTATCTTATTGGATAAAACAGATATCGACAACTTTGAGGACTTAATTTGCAGTTGAAACAGGCGATAAATTGCACCATATTATTCCAAAACTAAGCATGTCACAAAAAATTGTTTAGTGTTTAAAAATCACAAAAATATCATAATGTGATTGAAGTATTTCTATATTGTATCGTGAGGTGTCTGTCTGGGTGAGCCGAGTTGTGTTGAGTTGATCAGACCACATAAAGAGGAGCTGCAGAGATTTTCTGCTCCTAGTTTTTCAGCACCCATTTACCTTGCAACTGTGTTTGTAGAATCAACTGACTCATTTAAGCTTCACACCACCTGTAACTTATTATCGCTGACTGCACACCCAGTGCACATTTTCTGCCCTACTTAATCTCCTTATCTATATATTCACCTTTCTGGCTTCTTCCTTTTGGTTTTTGTCACTCCTCCCTTCATTCCTTCTCAGTTTGTGTGTGTCTCTCTCTCTCTCTCTCTCTCTCTCTCTCCCCCTCCTTCTGCCTCCCCCAGTCTCCACTCACTGATGGCTCACTTGCTTTCCCTCCTCAGCCTTACTCTGTAAAATACTGCTGTTCACGCTGAGCCAAGAGGCCCCTGCCACTACCAGTCCATTAACCACTCCAGTTTCATGCTGGCACTCAGTCATCCTATTCTTCATCTCACAGTAGGCTCTTCTTCCCCCGAGATGCATGGAACAGGAACCCATGTGTCTGGGTTTACCTATAGCCCTTTTAACCCTTTAGAGCCGGTCAGAGCAGGCACGCTCTGTTTTGCGTAACTATTTTTAAATCCCGGTAGCACTGCAACCACGTAAGCTAGCGCAATAATTTTTTTTGCATATGAAACCGGAGGAGTTGTACTTACATCTTATGCCATCAGCTTGTCCTAAGTCACAGTTTCCTTCCACATATAGCTTTGCAAAAACTGCATAAAAAGCACTTGCAGCAACAAAAACATAATATTCCAGAAACGCGCTTCGCCGATCCGATCAGCTGTTCATAACACTTCCTACGTCCATCAGCGTGAACTGTCGCATGTCCGCCATTACCTGCCCGAAACCGGAAGTGATATCATTTTGCGGAAATGTAGTTTTTTTACGATCGGGGCCTTATGAGCCTATACTTGTGTTTTTAAAAGTTATGTTTGAGTTTATGACTTTCTGTGTCGTTTCTGGGATGCTTAAGACTCATATTGCACTGCTGGAAATAGTTTATTTTGATGCATATGCTGCTTTTTTGCAAATTTGCACTATAATATTTATTTTCGTTTTTCCTGCAGTGTATAGAAATTGGTGTATTTCAAAAATAAAACTATGAAGACACTTAAAATAAATTTCCTGTGGTGGGAAACTAGTTTGTGCAACTTTTTTGTATTTACAGTTTTGAGGGATAAGCCTCTTAAATTTCTCTAACTAGAAATATATGTTAAAAAAACAAAAACGATTTTCAATTTTTTTGTAGTGTATTGCACTTTTTTGCAATTTATGTAATTACTATGCACCTAATGCAGACATATTATTAAAGTTTATTATTAAAATACAATGGTTGTATTGATGTATAGCAAGTTGAAATGCTCCCAAAAATGGCACTACAGCATGTAAAAATATAAAGTAAGCTCTGGCGGACTTGGTTCTATGGTAGGTCTTAAAGGGTTAAGACATAGGACAAGCAACACTGATGGCTTAATTTATTCATTAAAGTGGGAGAATCATTTAGAGCCCAAGGTCAGTGATGAGAGCACTTCGTATTACACACAATTATTTGCTATAAGTATGATTTTAGACAATAGGAACATGGGGAAACATGCATGAGGTCAAACATATCCTACAATGTGCTGAATAAATGTGAGCATGTTCCAATCAACTGTTTTTCCCCCCCGACATGTTATTGCTGTTAAGGGCAGCTTCCATAAAAGAAAGGTTTTAGTAAACCAAATTACTTACAAGGAGACGTTCACATGGAAATGGTAAATGGACTGATTCTTACATAGCGCTTTTCTATTCTCCCGGAGTACTCAAAGCGCTGTATACAACATGCCACATTCACCCAATCACACCCATTGTCTATACAACTTTCTCTATACGTAGTGCTTTCTAACTACATTCAGACACATTCATACTCCGATGGATGCATCGGAGAGCAACTTGCGGTTAGTATCCAAGGATACTTGACTCCATGCAGACTGGAGGAGCCAGGGATCAAACCACCAACCTTCCGATCAGTAGGTGACCTGCTCTACCTCCTGAGCTACAGCCACACATGTAATCGTGTGCATGCCAGCTTATCAGCTGCGGACAGTTGACACTGTTTTCTGGTGAATAGGATAATGCAAATATAGAATCAACCTATTAAGATTGCGGTCATGACTTTTGCATTGAATTGACCATGATATTCATTCAGACCTGAATCCATCACATTTAAATGCAGAGAGATGAATATAAAAAAACAAACAAAAAAAAAACCTACATGTCTGAAAGAAAGTGTGGGCAAAGCAGACCCACTGTAAACCAAAGCAGTCTTAACTACTGTACTTGACACTGAGCCAGACTTTGTGTGAGACTAAAGAGTCATGACCTGACTTGCTTAATTTGTGCAGTTATGGTAAATTACACATTTGCTGAGGTGGTTTCCCCAGGAAGTTGGTGCACTGGTGCACAAAGGCACCAGCAGACATGAGATGTTATGCTTAAAAGAAAGATCCACTTATCTTTGCTATTAATCAGACTTTTAATAATTAAAAAAAAAAAAAAAAACACAACAACAACAACATAATAACTTGCATTCAACTCTTCAAACCCATGTCCAGTGTGGCAAACAACTACCTTGTTGTTCTATTCTATTGTTCTATTCTTTTCTATTGCTAGAATAGAAGAGAATAGTCCTTTATTGTTATAGTGGTTGAGTGTATTGCAGTTGTCCTCAGAATAGGAAACAAGTGTGCTAATATAGTTAAAGGGACAGAATAATCAGTAAGAGGCTATAGATTTTTGTAATAAGAGACTAAGGGCATTATTGCTATACATTTCTCCTCATAAGTGAAACGTTTAATGACTACTAATATCTAAAGCTTAAACAAAATTTATAAATATTTACATGACAAGTAAATCAGCTGGCCAATTGAGGTTGGAAAACTCCAACTTCCTCAACTCAAGAGAGAAATACAAGCCAACTAGCCAAATTCTTAGATACACCTGCTCATTAACACAGATGTCTAATCGCATGGAAATGACTCAATTCATTAAAGCAAGAAAGGTGTTTTAATAACTTTGAACATGGCATGGTTGATTGTAGCAGATGGACTGGTCTAAGGATTTTGGAAACTGCTGATCTACTGAGGTGGTTATGTGGGATTATCCCACATAACCACCTCAAGGGTTTACAGAGAATCATCAGAAAAAGTGAAAGTGTCCAGTGACAGGCCGTAGATGAAAAGGCCTTGTTTATGCCAGAGTTTAGGGAAAAATAGTAAAACTGCTTTGAACTGATAGGAAGGTAATTCAAATAACTACATGATACAACCAAGGTATGCAGAAGAGCATCTCTGAACACATCTCTGTCCGACTGAAGCAGATAAACTACAGCAGCAGAAGACCACAGCTGATGTCAATCCTGTCAGCTAAGAGTAGGAAACTGAGCTACCAATCATATGAGCTTATCTAAATTGGATAATAAAATACTTGAACAAAGCTATCTGATTTGAAAGAAAGGGTCTTGAGACTTGTAGCTAACAAACCTGCAGGAAGGTATGATAGCATCATGCCAATAAGGACAAAAATATCTAAGCACCTTGATCTAAGGAGCTTGGAAAGAAAAGCGTCTGGAAAAGGTGGAGAGTCCCAGATTTTAAACCCATTTAAACCCAGTGGGGGGGATACTCCCACTGGGTTTAAATCTGGGACTCTCCACCTTTTGACCCTAGAACTGAAGAAGCTTCTCGGCTGAGAGGTGAAACATCTTCAAGCAACTTAAAGAAGTCCAGACGCTTTTCTTACCAAGCTCCTTAGATTACGATGACCTGGATGACTGAGAACCTTCACAGACATTTTCCAGCACCTTGTTAAAGCTATACCGTAAAGACTTAAGGCAATTCCGAAGGCAAAAGAGGCCCACACCACTTTAAATGAGGTAGACATAATAATTGGATGTGAATGTACATTTTGGTAGTATAGTACGTTTTTGTTTTAAATTCAACAAGTCTGTCTTTTTTCACTTTCAGGAAAAATATAAAATCTACATCTCTTTTATGCTATAAATTACTAAAGAAACCTAATAAAACATTACATAGTTTGCAATGATGATTAAAGTCACAATAGGAAGCAATCATTTAAATTATAGCGTAAGACATCCTCTCACATAGTTTCAAATTTCAGAAACTTGAAACACTATTATTCTGTCTTAACACTTTACACACTGCAACATCAAACTAGCTAAAATGATCCTACAAAATGCCAACATCGAGTTATCTACAAACAATTTATGAAGAAAAAAAAATAAAAAAATCAGAGAGCTATCTCTGGAGCCCCAGAAAAAAATGCAAGTTACTGCCAAACTCAATGGCCAGAGCTAGACTCTGATCTAGAATTCACCTTGTATTCCAAACAGCCGTCCAAAGGCAGTGATCCCTGGCTAATCCTCACCGTACCTTCCTGCTGGGTTGAGTAAGCATGTTTATGTCAACAGCAAGGATGCTGCTCTTTTCTGTCTCTCTGGGCCTGAAGAACAGAGATAGCTCTTTAGGGAGCACAGCTAAAATGATCTGCTTTATAAACAAAACACCTTGGATAAGTTCACTGTAGGCACACTGACTCATATTTTTAACACTAATGATAAACCTAACTGCAGGCTACATATGGCTAACACAGTCTGTGTGAAGTGAAATCCACTGAAACACACGCACGTTTCAGCTTACAGACATGCCTACACAAGCCTTATATCACTACAGTATGCATCTGTGGGCCAAGCCATAGTAAACATTACACAAGTTGAGCTCTAGGTTAGTAAACATCTAAATAATAAAATTATTGTGATGAGTACAATAGAAAGATCTCTATTTTGAAGATATGAAAAAAATAACCATCTGTTACTACTTTAGTATACTTGAATAGATGTGAAATATAGCTGAAGCTATTCCAATAACATACTGCATGAAAAATAAATAAATAAATGAATAAATAAATAAATAAATATCTAATGCCTCATTTATGGTCACTGCTCTGGTTATTGTGGATGCCTGTGACATCACCACGGCCCCATAACCATTCATATTGACACCCGAAGCATGATAGACACGGTGCAGTCTCCTGAAATCTCAGAAGAAAACCTTTGCATTACTACTGAGCCAAATGATACTACTACTACTAGTTGTTATTGTCATTATCAGTATTATTATTATCATATGATAATGATGTTGTTTTCAAAGTTTCTCCCTCTCTGTAATCTGCACGGTCCTGCAAT
The DNA here is from genome assembly GCF_965226115.1 of Aulonocara stuartgranti. Lineage (NCBI taxonomy): Eukaryota > Metazoa > Chordata > Actinopteri > Cichliformes > Cichlidae > Aulonocara > Aulonocara stuartgranti. The sequence continues at coordinate 32,045,971 of NC_138940.1, forward strand.
AATATATCACTGACTTGATAGTAAAGGCATAACTTCTTTTACAATTTTGTCTCCAAACCAGTTGCACTGGGTTACAAAAAGATCAAGAGGCACACATCAAGTGGAAATGACAACAAAGTGTGGTGGGTGTCTGTTGTTGTGATGTCACTTGACAGGCGCTGTTGTTTGTAAAGTTCATATAGACTCTTCCAAAAACCATGACACTGTCTAGCAAACTATATCATGATTAAACTGAGAGATCGCGTCCCAGAAGACACACAAAAAAAAATATTCACAAACAGATAAGTATTTATAAGAATACCAAAAAACAAGCTCGAAGGACAGGCCATGGTCAAGATGACCTGCTGAAGTTCAACCCAAACGTCACAATGGGAAAGGAGAGTGATTTTTAATGACTTTGCAACTGGCATGGTTGAAACTGCTGATCTACTGAGATTACCACACACAACCATCTCAAGTATTTAGGGAAAATGGTTAAAAAAAGAAAAAAAAGAAATCTATCAAGTGAGTGTCCATTCTCTGGGTGAAAATGCATTCTTGATGCCAAAGGAAAATGGCCAGCCGATTCAACCTGATAGGAATACATGGGAAATCAAACCTTGAAGCAAATTGCTACAGCAGCAGAATAACACACCATGGTTCCACTCCTGCAACTGTCAGCTAAGAATAGGAGACTAAGGCTACAATTCACATGGGCTCACAAAAATTGGACAACAGATTGAAAAACAGTTTCCTAGTCAGAGGAACCTGAACTTCAGCAGGTTGCCAGAAAGGTACTAGCAAGGTGTACCTAACAAAGTGGCCAGAAAGGATCTATTATTTTACTTAAACAAATGCAGCTGACTATTTTGTAGGTCAGATTTTAATTTTCAAAGTCCAAATACCAGTAAAACAAGCCAGCATTCCTAAACAGAGTTGAAAGGTTTGGTGGCATTCCTAGTCATAAGTCTAACGTACTCCATCATGTATCACTGGTATGTCTAAAATGAGAAGAAACCGGAACATGATGAAGTCATAGACAAGTCAAAGCGAATGATGGAAGAGTTGAGAAAGCTGATGTCACACTGTAGATCAGGTAGACCAAAAAATTCTAAACTCTCACAGCGGTGTAATCAAATTCTCTGCCTCTCCAAAAAAGGGTTCCTATTTCACAAACAGAAGTGCATTGTAGTCAAGGACATAAATTATTCTAGGCATGCAGAAGCTAACTTACACTTTCAGGCATACTCAGTAAAAAATAGACTCAGTTATGTACTGTTATCTCAGGTGATTGCACAATTGGTTTCTGTCTGTGACTCATATTTACTTTAGGTAGGCCTAGCCTACCTAACCCTGTGTATAGATGAACACTGCTATAATACTAGGTGTTAATGACCACAACAGTTTTCTTAATTTGATTTGTCTTTCAAACAGAAACATATTTTTCCCAAAGCTGCATAGGCACAAAACCAAACATTTGCTCTATATTATATTCAGCTTGTCACTACACCACCTATTTGAGCATGCAACTTTGCAAGGAAATGTAAAACACCCTAATACGCTGGTCTTTGTCACAAAAAACTGGGCCTCAAAGTTCAAATGCTTGCCGTTTGTACCTCTGGGCACATATCCAACTGGTTCCACAACCCCCCACACACACACACACACACGCGCGCGCGCGCGCGCCTTAAAGAAAAGACGGGGGGGGAAGAACACCTGCTCTATGAAACATTTTCCTTTCACCTGGCTCTAAAGCACCAAATATTTAATTACGTGGGCTCTAATATGGACTGAAAACTCTTTGAAACTAACCGTTTACTTGGTCTCTGCATTCTCTATGGTTACCGTTTTTCACCTTATCGGGTTTCACCTGTTGCTAGACATGACCAAGTGTTCTATTACAAAACAGTTTGCTGATGACAGACATCACTACTGGTAACTCTGGCAGGCACGCACGCACCACGCTGAATCATACATGCTGACAAAGCCAAATAGAAACCACCTAAAGTAATTTAGATTAAGTCACCTTGGGAAGATTTTAGCCCCACCTTATCACAGAAAGTTATTTCATTCGCTTATACAGTTCTATTTAAATACTTTTGCTTTACATAGCAACTCCATATATAAAACCCACTGCAGAAGAAAACACTAATTATTAACTGCACATGTGCAAATGAAAGGTTTGGTGCTTGAGCTGCCGGGAGCTCGTCGGGATTGCAAAATATAAGGTTTATGGGAGAGTTTATGTCTTCGGAGTTAAAGTGCCAGTTACTTCCTCATATGCTGACTTTCTAGTACTTTGACCTCAGTCGTGAATCCTATTGAGCACCATTTCAAGCTGCACTGACAGCTGGTGAGAAGCCAGCTCCAAGGGGCGAAAGTAATTACAGGTACGGTGTCAGCTCGCCGCTTTGTAGCTTTACTTAAAACTTTAGAGGAAGACAATCAGTGGTTTACTGCAGCAGTTTGGTGCCCACCCCCACTGATGGTTACATGATAAAGGTGCAGGAAGTTGAACCAGTGGGATACTCACAAATTTCTTTTTTCCATCTCCATCATCGTAGCTCTTCTTTGATTTCTTGTCCTTCTTGGGACCAGCAGCTGAGGCAGAACTCCCCGTCTGGTGATCCATATTTCTACCTTTTAATCCGTTTCCTTGAATTGGATGTCAAAATAAACTAGTGGAACAGTAATCCTTTTTTTAGATTTTAAACGTCAATGGAAAATGCCAACTCCTAATTCCCAGGGGCCTAGGCTAGTGCCCAGGCTAACTAGCTACAATTAGCGCAGTGCTGCTAATAATTTGGTAGAAAGCCAACAGACAAAACGAGCCCCTGTTTAAGCCGCCTCTCGGTATCACTGGAGGAGGGAAATTCAAAGCACAGCCCAACACAACTCCTCGAGACGAAAAGTACGAAAACAACCTGTTGCGTTAATAAAATACAAAGTGAGGACGCCACTCTATTATTTCCCACATGCAACACAAGTCCAAGTTTTTAGAAACGTGGATTTTAGGTCCTGAATGTATGCGGTACTATCTGAGCTAACCTTAGCTTCAGCTAGGCTAGCTTGTAACAGTTAGGTAAAGGAAAACACAAAACAAAAAAACTCTTTCCGCTATCCACGAGTTGTTTCGACGACCACAGCGCGAGCGCTAAATTGGTGTTATCAATGACCTAGGTCGACGGCGTGTCCTCAATTTGTTTCCATGGCTGTTAGAAGTTAGTAACTTTTTAACCCCTGGTTGACAGAGGGGAAGCAAGTACGTCTTTAGCAATAAAGGCGTCTTCCTGTTCTTCTGACAGTCCGCTCTGCAGTAGTTGGAGGGGGGAGGAGCCTGTGTTCTGCCGCTTCACCTGAGAGGATTTATCTGACAGCTCTAACTCCACCGCATGCAGCTGATCGGCTAGACAGTTTCCAGGCATGCCGTGCAAGTTGAGACAAATAACCGGTGAAATATTTACATGACAAAGACGGGAGAAACAGACACAGCTGTGTTTGTGTCATAAATGGAACCTTACTTTTATCTAATTACTTTAATTAGCTTTTTTATGTATACTGTAGAATGCAAGAAAGTTCAGGCTTTTCTATACAGTGTTGTGCGAAAGTCTTTAGCCAACCGTCAGTTCTTAATGTTTTGCTAGGAAAATGGAAAATATGTGCAGAAATCTATTAAAATATGTGCAAATGTAGATGGAAGTACAGTATATAAGGCAACACGATCATGTGTACAATTCTAACAAGCTTGACAATCAATGCTTAGTATGACCACCTTTATATTTCAACACAGCTTTAACTTTTATACAGTTATTTTCTTTATGTAATTTCTTTAAAATTAAATTTAGTCTCTGTCCAGGCTTGTTAAAGGATGCTATCCAAAGCTTGTGTTTGGATTGGCTGCCTTTTGTTCAATTGTCTGTCAAGATGATCCCACACTGCTTCAACAATGTTAAAGTAATGAAGCAATCACACAATCAAGCATTTAAAATTACAAATGTTTTGACAAAATTTTCCAATACCACTGGCAGAAATGCATCCCCCAACCATGACAGCCTTCACTGACTTTTACACTTGGATGTGGACACTCACTCTTCCACTTCTACATTTGACATTCCTCAGCCTTTTATGTGTGTTTTCTTACTTAAAAATGATACCTTTCCACTGAGATCATTTTGATGACTTCTTTTTTTGCAACTTCTTTCTCCACTTGTTCAGTTACCTCAAATTTTTTAAGCACACACTGCACACCATTCTTAGACACGGCAAGTTTTTGACTAATAGCTCTTGGTAAAATCACCTTGTTGCTAAAAACAAACTTATAGATTCTTTCAGTAGGCTGCAAGTAACAAAGTGCCTAACAATACAATTTTTAGTTATTTTCTCTGTTCTCTGTTATGTGTAGACAACACAGTTTCACCCCTTGGATTAGCTGCCTGTTACCCTTGAATGATTCACAGGTCAGCTTTAAGTGGCTTAAAAGTTGTCTGGTGATGATGTGGACTAAAAATTAATAAAATAAATAAATAAAATACAAAAAGTCGAAAGGAAATCTTTGAAAGAAATTAAAAATGTCTGGTGAATTATTGCTTATGACCATTTTAAAAAACATTACAAGAAAGCCTCAATTATTGGAAACAAACTATAAAAACATTATACATATATTTTCTTATGCTTATCTGTTGCCGTGTCACAGGGGGGAGAAACCTAAGCAGAGAAGCCAAGACCCTATTCTCCATTTCATCTGGGGAAGGTATCCAAGAGGCGGGCTACTCCGATGCCTGAACCACATCAACTGGCTCCTTTCGATGTGGTGGAGTAGTTAATACTCTGAGGCCCTCTTGTATGAGCACTAACACTAGGCCCCCATGCTACCCAAGCCTACCTCAGAATATGAACAAGATATATATAATGGAATTATTATATATTACATTTGGAATTATATATATTAGTGTTTGTGTGTATGTGCATGTGACACAATGTAGCTCAATGCATTTATATTAAAGACGACCTGCTGAAGTTCAAACTGAGCATCAGAATTTGGAAGAAAGGTAATTTAAGGAAGTTTGAATGTGCCATGATTGCCAGAGAATGGTCAGAGTGGTAGTTCTCTGGGTGAAAATGTCTTGTTGATGCTAGAGGTCAGAGGATGGTCATGCTGCTTGAAGCTGATAGGAAGGAAACAGTAATTCAAATAATCACTTGTTACAAAGTATTCAAAAGAACATTTCTGAATGCACAGCACACTGGACCTTTAAACACCTGCACAGAAGACCACACTGTGTACCACACTGAAGCTTTAGGCAACCGAGGCTATAGAAGATGGTCGAGTCCCAGTTTGGTGTACAGGAAATTAAACCATCGTGCCTTGTACCAACGGCTCAGTCAGTTCTAAAAGCAAAAGGGGGATGTAAACCAGCACTAACAAGGTGTTCTGAATGAAGTGTCTTGTAAGTGTAAGTAGCGTTACAGTCGAGCACTAAATCGGTTCAAGAGAGGTATGAAAGAACTTTTTTTTCTCCAGTAAAATCTACTGAATTTCATGTAGCCTGAAAACTCAGTGTTCTTTTAGGGGGTTATATTTATATCATAATTCTAAGTCTTTGAAAATCTATGTGTAGGACTGACCTAAAAACTGTTACTTACTCTTTTATTGATGCACATTCTTTGTTAATCGCAGGTAGCTCATCTTAGTCCCACAGGCTGGATCTAAAACAGAATTTGGTTAATGACGTCGTTTTTGGTCCTCTGCTTGTTGCTTTTTTTTTTCTTTTCTTTTTTTTGCTTCGTAACCACAATGTGCATACAACTACCCAGACTAGGAGCTCCACCTAGCGGTACAAAATGTCAACTTCAGGCGCTGTAGTGTGTGACCAGAGTCAATAGGCTACGGCTAGTCAGAGAAAGTTAATTGACTAGTAGAAAGCAATTGTGGTGTTTCCTGCCCTGTACTGTTTTTGATTTTTGATTTCTTTTCATACACAAATGCAATTGACACAGGGCAATGATTAGAAAATAGATACACAATGCATGTGCAGGGAATCACTGCATAAGGAAGGAATATAACCAATTTTCTGAGTGTGCTAAATAATTGCCCTATTCTTTTTTTTTTTTTTTTTCCACAGAATCTTCCAAATAAGCACAACGCCGAGCAAATTTGGCCTTCTGTCTCCCACTTACATGGTGTGATTTCAGGGCTGCACTACAGACAAAAATAGTCACCACGTTTAGCTCTCCAGCGCAGTTTCGCATCTCAAACGAAGCATTCAGTAAACACTGACTGAATATCCTAAAGATAAACATTTAAGTTTCCCTGGCTTAGGTTATTTTGAGATATAAAGCCCAACACTTGAAATTCAGCACTCGGACTTGCACAAACCTGCGCGCACATTACACGCGCACAAGTCCTACACTCACACGCGCGCGGGCACAGGATTACAGAGATAGGCTCGTTTTAGCTGTCCTGGTATGTGAGAGATGTTTTCCAACAACAGGATTGGTGAGGATTTGCGCATTACCAGTGGCACTGAAGCAGACAACAGTTTGGTTTATCGCAAAGGACTCGCCATACTTTTCAGCCTCGAGTCTTCATTCTTCAGAATATTAGAGCTATAAATTGCGAGAGAAAGGTTAATTAAAAGTGAAGGTGCACGATAAGAATAGCAGCCCTGTGGCACTCGTAAAAGCCCCTCTACGGACGCTTTGGATGATAAACAGTTGGCCCTTCACATCGGCCGCTGCAGCATCGTTTTCAGCTTTGCTATTCATTTACAGGCGTACAGACGAGAATATTGCCACTTCAGAATACATTTGAATATCTTTATGCGACGCTATAGGTCAACGATCTGGCATTTGATAATTTTACAATGGACAAAAGGTTGGAAATCGTCTGGTGACTGTTTCGTTTCACAAGACAAGACAGTTAAGTTACAGTCTTACAAAGTATTTCACATACAGACTACTGTATAGATCATTTCTATGTTGGCAAAGTGAAACATATTTTAATTAGACAAATCAAATCAAGAGAGAGAGAGAGATGGGGAGAGAAAGAGAGAGGTTCACTTCCACATAGTCAGTGCCAAAATGTGAAGCCAATAAAATGAGGTAACACAAGCTTGGGAGCATAGCTGTAAAGGAATAGTATTGATTACGCTTTGTGCACAAGAAGGTTTCAGCAATTATTTATCAGTAACTACAAGGTTGTGGGTCTCTAATTAGAACAGGAATGATTGGCCACTTATCCTTCCACCAGCCGTAGACCTGCACTCCTCTTTGCCATCTTTTTGATTTGGTATCATGAGTCTTATAACTAAGCACGTGGCATCATATAACATAAACAAGTATTTGACTGAACAGATTCCAGGTTACTGAGGCCTTAGGTTGTCCAAGACAGCTAACAAAGGCAACAACTTCATTTGTCCAATACTGTATGTGCAGCAGCAGCAGTTCATGGGTCGTCCTTAACCCCCCTGACACGAGTCTCTCTAAATACCAGTAATCCAAGAAATTGGACCTTTGGGATCTGGCCTACTTGTAGGAGGTCCGAGCCTCTCTCAGTGATCTGTCATATGGCATGGAGGCGAAGAAAGAGTTCCGGAGCTGACAGTTGATGAAGAACACAATAAGCAGCACCAACAGGAAAAGCAGCAGGCACATGACTATGTAGGTGATCAGGTCCGGTTTGTGGAGCTCGCCCTCCCGGAGTCCTCCTCCCCCTCTTCCCGTGGTGGGTCTCAGGAGTGCATCCACGCTTACAGAGCCACCGTGGGAGGCATTCAGGGAGGAGGGGGCGTGTGTGGTGGATTGTGCCACGAGCACCAGGTCGAAGTCTGGGGTGTCGGTGGAGTTGAGGAGGATCTGTCTCAGCATGGCGCCTTGCGAGCTCACCGACAGCGTTGGTCTTCTGGTGAATGAAAACATGTGGATAAGGTTATGGAGTCTACTGACCCTTTCTTTATTCAGCCTGCCCAGTTTTCTATTTATGATACAACAAAGCGATACAAAGAATCAGCAGATGTCACTTTGCGGCCAATTTGAAAATAGTGTTTTAGGATAAGAATATCAACGTGCGCTTCTGTTAGTCTGACAAGGTCACGGATACAAAATGCAGGACACAGGATCAGTACACGGTGATGCCATCACGAAAGCACTACAAAGTAGCCCGGAGTGACACTGTAGATTTCTCGAAATACTGCTTGACATTGTGATTTCGCTCTTTGCGGAATCCCACAGCGACGTTACTTACTTTGGTGTGAGCTGCGAAGAGTTCCGCAGGTGAACTGAAGAAGACAAAATCTCGGCTCCGCATTCCTCAGCGTCCCCAGCTCTGTCTGCTCCAGCGCCACCGAGGACGCGCCGTGAAAAAGCGGTGGGTCGATAGTTTCAGATATACCCAGACCATATGTCGCCGGGTATGATTATAGCGCAGGGTCTCCTGTCACATCGAATCGAACTTTTTAAATCCGTATGAGCGTGGATCAGACATCTACAGCAAAGCGACACACGCGAGTTTCCACTTGTTGGCTTTTAAATCCAAATCGACTCGCTACGCATGTAGTTGCGCACAGACTGGCTACTGTAGCAGTATCCAAGTGACTCTGGGTTCTGTCAGAGGTGCTGAACTTCAACGACGATCGCTGGTGCGCACACGTGTGCTTGTGCGTCGCTGTGCGCAGTCGGCTAGAACTACTTAGCCTGTGCTTGTACAACGCGCAAAGGAATCAGCGATGCCCGCTGTCGAACTATTTCTCTCTCCTTTTATCCAGTAAAGGATCGATATTTGCTGAATTCACACTACAAACTGTCTGCTCTTACGGGTGCTCCGATCCAGTGCTACTAAAATGAAATGAAAGGGGATATTAATGGGAGACAAAATGCAACAGCACACAGCTTCCCATCTCCTCCCTCGGTTGCAAGTGTGTGTGTTTGTGAAAGTGTGTGTGTACGTGCGCGCGCGTGCGTGTGTGAGAGAGATTAGGAGAGGGCAGGGACAAAGCTAGAGACACGTCACCGGACAAGGACGTGTGTTGTAAAAATCTATCTATTTGTCTATCTATCTATCGTCAGTGTCCCTCCGTATAATTTTAGTCGGTGGTGAGACAAATCTGACTCAGTGCCATTTCTGGCCCGGCGTGGGGAATGTCTCACACTGGTGATGAGAGAACAGGGAAAAGGTGTGAGGTTGGAGAGTGCCTGTAAGAACTAACGGGGTTATTTAATCGTAGGATGGGTCCATCTATTCTACAATTGTCTTACAGTCTTAGTGCCTGAGTTACCCATAATGGTAAACATTAAATGCATTTAAATAACACTGCTGGTCTATTACAGTTTAAAAAAAAACGAAGAAGATCTATTTATTCAAATGTGATTTATTTGTTTTGAAACCTGTGTGTGTCTATGAAATATGTTTGACATTAGTACTCGACACTAAAAAGATGTTCTAAAGATGGTGATCGAAGGACAGTTTGCTCTTACGTGATGTTTCTGAAATGGGTGTGCATACAAAGCGAAAGTCCCCTAAAAGCTGTGCCGACCTGTTTCATATTCATCCGCACCTGTTCCGTCACAACAGAATGGCTGGCAGGCATCGAGAGCAAGGACAGAGGGGCACACACACATGCACATACACACTGTATGCAAACAGCAAATTAGAAAATGACTTTGATGCCGCATTGACACAAACTTGCATGCACACCCACACTCATACATTTGAGGCAAACTACAAATAAAAGACAAACACCCAGAGGTGTCCTGGTGCCCCACATCAACTTTGTATTCATGGATAAAGCGGATTACAGTGAACCACAGTTTGATGGAATGTTAGTGTCATATGGGAAATCTAAATACAGCCTAAAGTCTTGTTTACATAGTGGAGGGATAGCAGTAATTATGTCAGAAGACTCCTGTTTATTTTTCACATTTTAAATATATATGGCAGTCTGCATCCATGCTGTATTTTCTCTCCATGAGCCACCTCATCTCCATCACAGATTCAAACACAAATGCACATGTGAATCTGCAAGCACAAAGGAAATTTGACCCATTTTGCGTGAGTCTCTTCAAGTGGGCATCAGGTTGACAAGTGACCTACTAACACCACTTAATCAGGTGGTGTGGTTTAATTGAAAGGAGGATAAGAAAGGGGAGAAAAAGGTTGTGACATCCTCTAATATATATGTTGAATTATGTCTCACTCTGTGGCTAATATAATTATCAGTCTCCGAGTCACAAAGAGTTTTCATTAGGAATGTTGAATTGTAAGCCTCCACCAACTTCATTAAGTGTCTTTGCATATGAAACTTTTTCTTTGTGTTTGTTCATGTGCTCCTTTAAGCCATGTATGCACACGCAAACACTAAATAACACACCACTGCCCCTATGCATCATATTTTTACATCCCACACTTTGAGTTATCTTTGCCTCACTAATTCCCCCGTGTCTCTTTTCCATTTCTCTGTTGTGTGGTCCAACTTCTTTCCTCTCTACACCCTCTTTCTCCATCTTTTTCTATTTCTTAATCCTTTTAATCCACAAAAAAGAGAGGAAAGACGACTCATCCATGAAGCACTGTGAACTCAGAATGGAGATAAACAAGAAAACTAAGAGTTTGGGGATTTTTCTGACTTTAATAATGTTGTTTTACAAGAAGAAGAAGAAGAAAAGAGAGAAACTTAATGTTCCTATTGATGGGAACCTAACCAAAGGCAAATGGCAAGTCAATCAAGTCAACAGGGATTATGTATGTGTAGCCTACACAGTCCAGCCACACCACTCTCTCTTTCTCATTAACACACGCAGATAAAACACGCAATGATACACACGCCTCTGCGCTGTCAGCTAACTGGAGAATTGGGTCTGCTCACGGGCTGTTATTATTTTTTGGATTTTCAGCGGGAAAGATGAACTTCTATAAAGTCCTTCCTCAAAGCTTTCTGCCACTGTTTTACATCAGTAAGTCTCACTCACTATTAATTATTGCCATGTCAAGCGATTGTGAAGAAAAGGGCACTAACAAATGAGGTGGTAATCTGTACTCCTGACGATGCGTTACTCAACTGTTACTGCTAATTCCTTTGAGGCTAAACAGCTAAATAGACTCCGCTGAGTTTTGTTTATTTTTTGCTTCATGAAAGAGTAATATTGTTTTCTTGCTTTCACAGCAGGAGCTTCAATTTGCAGTGCAGTCATTTGCTGCAATGGCAGGAGTCCAATAGCCACACAAACATATACTGTCTGCAGAGGCCATCCATCTCTGCTACACTAACACATAAAAACAATGTTAGCAAAGCCCCCAAATCATCAATAATCAATATTTCCGAACAATAAAACCCCATCCGTTTGTGAGTTAAGACAGGCACAGGCAGATCCACATGACACCTGACAGCGGCGATGTTCCCAGACACACTCTCTAGACTACAAGACAGAAATGACAGAGCGAGACGGATTACAAGAACACTGAAACACACGTGTAGGAGACATCTGGCATGTGTAAACCACAAAGAGGAAAATACACACGCAGCTACACACTTACATAAACACAGACAGAGAAAGGAAAACACAGCACAGACGAGATGATCACTGATGGGTGCATGTGTAGTTAGGGGTCTTTATTCTCTTATGTCAATGCACTTCCATTATCAGTGGGACTGATTGCCAACAAGAACCTAAAACAAGCTAAAAAGATGACATGACAGACATCTCCCCACTTTTATTTGCTCTAATTGTATTCATTTTCTTCCAACTATCTTCTCTTTATCCTCTGAGGGAAAAATCATCAGGCAAAATAGGATTTCTCCTTGCCAGCGGATAAAATGCCCCCCCTTTGGCAGAAATCAGATGCTGCACAATTAGTCACTTGATTATCTCACCAGCACACCAAATGCTGCTTCTCATTTCAGGGAGAATTTATAAGAGATGGTTTTAACTTGTCTTACAGTAAAAGGGCAAAAATACTCAACATGAGCAGAGGCTCTCACATCGCAACATTTTAAACTATATATACATTAAAAACCAGCACATTAGCATTCAGTCCTCTTTGTGGAGGACTATAAATACCTTGGAGTACACATTGACAATAAACTGGACTGGGCTAAAAACACCACAGCACTTTACAGGAAGGGCCAGAGTCGTCTCTATTTTTTGAGGCGACTGAGGTCCTTCAACATATGCCGGAAAATGCTGAGGATTTTCTATGAGTCTGTGGTGGCCAGTGCGATCCTCTATGCTGTTGCATGCTGGGGGAGCAGGCTGAGGGTCGCAGATGCCAACAGACTTAATAAACTGATCCGTAAGGCCAGCAATGTTGTGGGGATGGAGCTGGACTCCCTCAAGGTGGTGTCGGAGAGGCGGATGCTGTCCAAGATAAAGACAATGTTGGATAACACCTCCCACCCACTCCATGACATGCTGGTCAGTCACAGGAGCTCGTTCAGTGAGAGACTGAGATTACCGAAAAGCACCACTGAACGACACAGGAAATCATTCCTGCCTGTGGCCATCTCCTTGTACAACGCATCCACTTAACACACTGTTTGCTGCTACAACTACACATGTTTCTTTTCCAAATATTTATTTATAAGTGACTTATGTATGTATGTATGTATATATATGTATATATTGTACTATTCTTAGTTAGCGTATTGTCTGTCTTGTCTTAATGTTGGTTTAAAATGGAGCACTGTAACAAAAAAATAATTTCCCCCAGGGATCAATAAAGTATTCTGATTCTGATTCTGATTCTTTGTGAGGTCAAAATATAGTTCAATCCTGAAGAGCATCGCCTGAAGGAAATAAAATAAAAGTCCACAGTGAAATTACAATAACATTTTATATGTGGACTCAGATTCTAATCCAGGGCAAGTGGGCTGCACTAAGAAAGCAGACTCAGCCTTTACGGGTCATTTCAAAGTGTAATCTTAGGAAATGTAAGAATGCAAAGATGCTGACTTGGAGATAGCCTCGCTGTTTCATTCTTTTTAATTTTCATTTCAAATGTGAGTAATTTTCAGGAAGTTGTGTTTAGGATCAGTGAAAAATCCTTTTAGGACAGAAGAGCGGGAGCACCTGAGGTAAGCTATTCCCTGGTCTGATATCTGTGCAACAGAACAGAGTTTCACCTTCCTCACACTTGAAACACAAATAATCTGGACGGAGGAAAAGGATGAAGGTGTGGAGAAGAGTGTCACAGGGAGCAGGAAAAGAAACAAACAGATCAAGTGGAAAATAACAGAACCAGTGCTCCTTACTGGACATAAACTTTGATCCCACCATCAGCGTGTTTGTGTAGCTGAGTATTACTCCTGCTGTTTACAGTCACATTCTGGGAATACGGCCTCTGTATGGAGAACAAACAAAGAGATGCTGAAACAGACGAAACAAACGGGAGATTGAAAAATGCAAACAAGTAAAAACACGAGGGTGGGTGAGTAAGTACAGAAAACAAGAACAAAAAAACAAAACTGGATCCAAACAAAAAAATGACAAAAGGGAAGGAGAGGAAAAGTGAGTCAGAAGATGAATGATAGAGCAAAAGCTATGACCAGCCCATAAAAGGGAAACTATGCTGTAGGTACATAAATAAACTGAGGGGAAATGTTGCTGCAGCAGCTCTGGGATTTTTATAAACATAACTTCCTCTCTACGACTCTTTTCTTACTCACAAATGAGTCTTGCAGAAGACTCATTTTTCTTACGGAAAATGAGTCTTATAGAAAAGTGAATGGGAGAATGTTTGCACTGCAGAAAATGTAGCACCGGGTCCACTAGACTCCTTAGTGGTCATTCCACAGGTGTTGTTCACTGTCACGATTCCAAAGTGGATAAATGATGAGAGCCGACTACTACTAAGTTGTTGATGCTGATGATGTTGATAATGAAATACAGAGTCATGCATGAAAAGTACTGTTCAGTGCTGTATATGACTGCTGTTAGATTTTCAGCATTTATACAAGTCAGGTGGACTGTCGAGTGATATTTTTGCATCCTTTTGCTGACTCTAATAGTTGAATGTTTACCCTGTAAGTTAACAAACGCTCTGATCGCTGGAAAATCTTGTAGATTTTGAAACTACACAATATTGTTGAGCATTTGTTATAAGGTGGTGGTAACAGGTGGCGGTGACTAGTGTTCAGGAATTAAGCTAATCTCTCAGGATCAATACTTTTTTCAGGACAGAAACCGTGGCTCTTCTCAAACATGTAGCTTTTTATTTTTAATAATAAACCTAGAAAACGGACTGATTTCTAGCTTTAATGCTACAAAAACTTTGAAAATGGTGCAATTAAATGGTATTTAGTGCTTTAGTTGAACTAAGAGGCAGAATAATTAAAATCCCAGTAAAGTATCTGTCTGTAGGCACTTAAAGAGAAATTCTGTCAGATGGTCAGGGCAGGAACGGTAAATTAGTTTAATTGTCCTTCAGATTATTTTAAATAGCAGACCAATAAAGCCCTCGCTACCCATTTCTATCCCGAGCCTCAAATGTGGTCGACAGAAAGAGCTCTTTCTGGGGGAAAGATCTTCTTATTACAGAGATGCACACCTGACACATTTATCTTGTGTGAGAGCATTTCATGCTTCTCACTTTGCAATTATGAGTGCACTCATGGCTGCAGACACTCTCATTCCTCAGTGCAGCAGCTCACGCGCCTTAAGGCCCTGTTGAGCCACCTGGAGAGCTCCTCGGAGTTGTCAAACGAGTCCCCTCATCCATCTTGAACCAGCGCAACATTGCTTTAGAGAATTGGTAAAGACTTGGCGAATCTTTCCTTTTGAAACCCCCACACACCACGCCCACCCCCACAGCGTCAGACCTCTCAACTTATCTAGAAATTGCACATTTGGATTTCACCAATGATGAGAATTTGTAATAAGGTCCCCCCCAAAAAACTGCAGATTTTTACAGACTCTCATGTCAGCAAACAGGAGAAAAAGCACAGAACATTCTATGCTGTCTTTTATCTGAGAAGTGAGTATGATTCTAAGGCTGTGGTTACATGCTGTACAGCTGACCTTTGGTTTGTTTAAAAGGTTTTTCTTGATGAGCTTCTCTCCAGAGGGCTTTCCCCTAATGAGGATTGTGATGGGAAAGTGAGAGGGCCTATGGGTGTGAATGGTGCCTTGGACAGGAGCTGTCTTTGTGCGTTATCGTGCAAAAATGATGAGCAACACTGTGGCAGGGTGTGGCTTGCGGATGCCGTGCAGGTGCATCCGCCACACCCCGCCACAAACACATGCTTGTCTTTGAAAGCAAGAGTGACTTTTGAGTTCAACAACACTTCGGTGTCCCATTAATATATTTGTGCAAGCTTTTGTTTGTGTACAAGCAAGCTAGCATTTACTGTTTAAACGTGAGTGTTTGTAACAGACAGTCTGGTGTGTATGCATGTGAGAGTATTCATACTTCAGTGTGTGTAATGTGTGCAGATTTCTGGCAAAGATGGCGTTAGTGCCCGCCTACGTATGTATTCAAGCTTCTAATATTATATCATATGAGGAAGAGTAAGCTTCTACATAAGCTTGTATTTATACAAGCATTGTGTGTGTGTGTGCATGCTGCTAAGTCTGTCTTCTAAAACGGCTTCTAGGCAGTAGGATGGGGAACATGGGAGAGAGTGTAATGTTTCCTCCAAAATCCCTGGAATCTCTGTCTTTCGGAGGCAGGGGGTCACATTGTTCACTGCTTTGCCGGGAGAGAGAGAAGGACTGATGAAGGAGGTGAGAAGGATGGAGGGTGAGGGAGAAAAGGAGTTAAGAGGGAAACAGACAACAAACACTTCCTGGCCCTGGGCTTCTGGGACAAATTACACCACAGAGGGGATGTCAGTTATACTGCGTTGCTCTAAGACACACATGTGCACACACACACACACACACACACACACACACACACACACACACACACACACACACACACACACACACACACACACACAAATGTCCTCATTGTCATTAACGCCAGCTGATAGGCCAGTGATAGCTTACAGATCATACACAAACAAGCATCAACATACGCACTTCCATAAAATGTTACCTCCAGGTTTAAACACAAACATGGATACACATAAATACACACCTAGCCTGACAGGGTGTGTTATTGAGTAATACCCTTAAGGCCCAAAACATATCAAAAGTCTCAGGGAGAGCACTGAAGGAAATCAGATAATAGAATTTCCAGTGAATGTCCAAAAGCACATATCCCTCTGAACTGACTTTGTTGCTATGGAGATAGTCCAGTAAGGGTCTGGGCTGCTGTTTGTGTTTTTGTGTGCTTTACAGCATTTCTGTGCAGGATTAAAGGAAGTCTTTTTTTCTTTTTTTTTAAAGAATTTTGGCTTTATTGGTCTGCATAAAGAGGCAGAAAGACCAGAAAAAACAAAGTGAGGAGTTGTCAGAGGTTATAATTCAAGGTAATGGATTCTCCTATGTAACTACTTCTTTTCTGCATGTTTAAAATTGTTACTAGAAAGATTTTGCCCAAATGATTAAATCCTATTACACGAGGTGGGATTTTTAGTAGTGGGTATTGTCACGGTCAGAAACTTTCTTTTGGACTGTAGCATAGCCAGCGTGAGCACATAACAGACTTCCTTCACTGCCTACACCATCATGACTCCCAAAGACGAGGAAAAATCCAAGGTATCAATGCCAGTAGTCAAGACAGCAAAGGACCCAGTGTGCAGGCAATCAGATTGTGGAAAAACTTGGTGTGGTAAAAGTAAAAACGATACAAGCCATCTAAATGCAGAAAGCCAGCTGGAGAAAATTAAAACGGGGAACACTTAACAACAAAAGTTAGTAACGACAGCCTGACATAAGACTGAAGGAAAAACACATGTACACAAAAACTCAGACACTAATGAGGATGGGAAAAACAAAAGGAGGGAAGTAAAAACACAGAAGGTCTCTTAAGGAGCTAATCTTCAGAATAAAGCCGAGTAAAGCAGACACACAGAGGGAACACAGGAGTCCCATAAAATGAGCAAAACCTTCAAAATCACAAAGGAAGCAAAAAACCAAACAAAAAAAAATCACCCAAAACAAAGGAAGTCTAGGACAAATCTTTACAAGGATCCTGACAGGCAGAAAAAGGCAAAATGAATGGAAGACTTTTTAATCAAAATATTTCTTCTCCTGAAATGACATCTTCTGTATAACCCTGTCGTGTCTCAATAGTCACAAAAATAAATTTCAGTGGAAACAAGGACACCAAAATCTGCTGTTTGTCATCTAAAAGAAGACCATTTAAGGCAGGTTTTAGTGAAAACTAAAGGTGTTTGTTGGCGTTTTTATTATTGCCGTAGAGGCAGTAAAATTTTTTTTTTAAAAAAGTGACAGCCTGAAACAGTGCAGAGAAAGCGTTGACTGAATATCATGGAAAGACTAGAGCCTAATAAACATCTGCACGTATGTAGGAACCGAGTGTTTGCTGTGCCGTTTTAGAGGGCAGCTTTCAGGAGGCACTGGCGAGGTCAGCACACAGGTGCAGGAACACAAGCACACACACACTCTGGCTTAGAGCAAAGCCAATTTCCCAGTCACAGTGGGGCTCCTTGGCTTTTAAACCCTCTTCAAAGTCAGTCTAAAATGGTCTATATCAAGGCAGCATTAGCTTGATGTAACGCTTTTACAGTAGTAAGACTTTGCTGTGGTTTTAAGAAACTGTTCCTGAAGCGCAGCTCATTATCACAAAAGAAACATTACAGCAAGGTGGGTGTTTATAGAGGTTTGAGGGCAGTAGGACCATGAGGGTGGAAATCTGGCTAAGATGTCCTCAATCTGGCACTATAGCTAAGCTCTAATACCTGACAGAGGGACTTTGAGTTAAGTTATTAGTGTTTCCATGACATCACATTATAATTAACTATAATTGTGGGCAAAGACTATTAAATACGTATTAGATGAGTTTGCATGCTAAGCTGCATAAAATACAAAAAATTGTGGAAACAGAAGGGTGGCACACTGTTAGTGCTCATCACTGTCACCCCTTCCTACCACTGTCCAGGAGCCAGTAGTTGTCTGTCTCTCCATGTTATCCCTGTGAAAGAGTGGCAACCTGTCCATCACTTGTCCCCGCCTTTCACCCAGTGTCAGCTGGGAAGGCTCCAGCTTCAGTATGACCCTGGTTGGATAAGTGGTCAACACAATGGATGATGGATGGATGTAAAGCAGACTATCATGTTGAGGTGCTCATATATATGTGTACAACACAACACAAAATATATGGATATATTTCATTATACATATGTTTTATTAAAAATATTATGTGTATTATACATTTGTCACACTGTGTGAAAGTGTACATTCTGTCTGGGGAACTCCCAGCTGTTCAATGTGTTGTGAACAATGTTGTTGGAGCACAAAACAATTCAGCAGCCACATGTTTATTTTCTTGCTCCAGCACCTCTCATCCACTAGTGGGTAAAGGTAAAGACAAATGCTGAATAATTAAATTCCAGAAGCAGAAACATACAAGGTAAATAAATAAAAAACAACAACAACAACAGTCAATATAGAGCTTACTCTGTTTAATTTAAGGATCAAAAATATGACAATATACCATACAAGATTTTGATTTAATTATTAATTCTTGTGTAGAAGTTAAAAATACAGTATTTGAGGAAATGTTCTCTTCCTGGTGGTGGGTCTTTTCATCATTTGCATGGTTCTACAAAAAGGAAACTAATTAACAGCTTTAACACCTAATACAAATAAATAAAGAAATAAGGTCGAGTCCATTTAATTGAAATGAAAATCTGTCTGAAAAGCCTTTATGTATCTGAAACAAATTAAAAAATCATATCTGTAAAAACAGCATTTTAATTATGTTTAAAGCCTTCTGATTAAATACTTACTATCTATTTGAATTAGAAATATACTTGGTCGTATTTTCCTACTAGCGAGTTTAAGCCCTATCTATAAGAATGAAGTCCTATCTGTAAGAATGAAATTATACAGTAGTGTATGTATATATACATACACTACTGTACATTTTAATTATACATATATATGCAGGTTTTAGGTTTTACTGTCAAAGATGACTTGATGGTTTTGGGAACTACCTGGGCTCTGCCTGGCAAACACCCACTTTCAAAGTTGTTTGTTCAAGCATTTGTTTAACTTGGACCACTATTAGGAACTCTAAAGTGATGCAACAGCAAGTCGGTAATTTATCATCAGCTCTTGCTGCGGTCTTTTATTTTCCTGCAATCCTGTTTCAGCCTCTTTTCTGTCTACGTGGCTTTTGTTCTGTGGTGGATGCAAAGTAGAAATTTAAGAGGACCTGCTAACAAAAGATTTTCTTTGACAATTTAAAAACATGCTGTATTCCCTCTCTCGTATAGAGGCTAGAAACATTTTCTAGGCTAATATTTACCAGTGTTTACTTTCTTTTTCTTAATGCCAGTTGCTGCGTTCATGTGTTGAACTAGTGAATAAACACTGCTGAACCAATTATAGTTCTTAAGCAGGAAAAACACTTACTCTGTAGCAGGAGATTAGAAAATATCCTTAAAAAAGCCCTCTAACTCCTGCAATGTCTACTTGCAGGAGAAATAGTGTATACTAGCTAGGACAA
The DNA here is from genome assembly GCF_965226115.1 of Aulonocara stuartgranti. Taxonomy (NCBI): domain Eukaryota; kingdom Metazoa; phylum Chordata; class Actinopteri; order Cichliformes; family Cichlidae; genus Aulonocara; species Aulonocara stuartgranti. The sequence continues at coordinate 32,065,520 of NC_138940.1, forward strand.
TTACTAGAACCATGAAAAAAATTCCTAATGACACTGTTGCTGATGGCTGCAATAGGCCCATCTTGACTCTTCCATCTGAGGGCAAATAACTACTGTAACCAGCCACACAATAAAAGAATGGTAATATAGTTCTGCGTTAGCTTAAATATATTTACATTTTATCTGATTAATTTCAAGAAGGATTGATGAAAGTGAACGGTATATTCTAATTTTCTGAATTCATAGAAAAAGCCTTGGAGGAACCAGTCTAACCCACTGATTATGACATGGCGTCTCTAAACTTAAATGTGGAAAAATGTGCAGATTGGTGTGACTGCCAGCACTGGATGTTGATGTTTTGAATGAAGTATAATTTTCAAGGATTCAAGAAAGAACCTTGAATTTAAGGACAGGAGCTTCTTAACTAGAGCTACTGGTGTGTCTTTCAGCTTTGGGATGTTCATATTTGCTTTAAATCAAAATCTGGGCCTCAGTCACAAACGGGAACGATGATGTATCTGATCCCACAGGTCATCATCGATTTTAGCACCCCATTTATATAATATACTACAATAATGTCCAGATTTAATAACTTCTCAAACTGTTTTATACTTTTTTTTATTTTGTTTGTTTAAACTATTGTTCAGCTACAACCAATGTCTAACACAACACTTTAGTTTATGCTGTTGTATGTCAAATATGTCTCCAAAATAAAATAAAGACCATAAAATAACTCTGCACAGCTTCTGCAGCTGAATTCCAGTTTTACTGCCAGATCACTGCATACATAAATATATCTCTGCATCTCGGAGATTTTCTCTCCTCACAAATGTCTGGCTGCCCTGGAGCAGACTCAGTTTTGCTACCTTCATGGGCTTAACCTCAGTGCTGACCTTCTGGATTTAGAGTTGTAAACATCGTGGACCTGTCATTTTTTTGTTACCATTTTAGAAAACTCGAGACACTTAGTGCTCCAAACACACAGTGGAGAGGGGAATATCTAAAGCAATTATCTCGGCCATACTTCAACACGCTGGTTTAAAGTTGTTGAAACAAGAATGGCCCTCTCGATTTTAAAGAATGGAAGAGAGGTATTGTGAAAGCCTCAGATTAGTTTCTGTTTATCCTAACTGTCATTTTCTTTTCTGGCAGCATGAATGAGGTAAAGAAGAAACTGTCTGAGTGGATTTTTTTTCTTAAATTACAGTCATTTTGTTCTAGCATGGATCTTCTGGATCTGCAGGACCTAATACTGTCTGTGCTATGAGGATAGAATTCTAAATGACATTAAGATAATAAGATAATGTTTAATATTTCAGTGGTTTATTTAATGACTTTTAAATAGGTGCATTTTTCCTGAATCCATAGAGTCCTGATCATAGGTTGTGCACTATGAATGGATATGCATTAATTAGACAGCCTGCTGTATAAAGGTGTGTGCAGTATTCTCACAGGCATCTATGCTTGCCCCAACAAAGTGAGGACTCAGAAGCAATGCCAGCCTCTCCGGTGTAAATAACAGTGGCAGGTTTTTTTTTTAAAAGATATTTTTCTCACTTGTTCCTCTCCCCCTCCAGCCCTCTCTCTGTGTCATCCCGTTTCTGGGTTTCCCTCTCCGAGTTGGTGATACATTGATATATCTTGGCAGTGGGTGTGGGGGCTTTTACTGCCTCAGTCTTATGCCCCGTGGTGCCTCGTCATATCTCATGGAAGTTGTGTTTTCCTCCTCATTCGTCTCCCTCTGCCTCCCACCCAGCCTGCGAGGCTCTTTCTTCCTCTTCTTTCTCGCGCCTCGTGAAAGACTTTGCCTTTAATTAGAATTGAACTGTCAGCACAAAACCCCTCTGACTCGCTTTACTTCACCTCTGACCCTCTTGTGTTCACAATCTGCTTTTCACATTCCTCCCTAATTGTGTCCTTGCATAACTAAATCAGCTGTTTCACTCTGCCCAGTTTCTTTATGTCATGTTTTTCTTCCACTGTCCTCCATTCATCCTGTCTATCTCATAAACATCCTACTTCCCCTGTCTCTTTTCTCTCCCTCTTGTACTATCAAGGCCTTAAAAATACCTGTGCTCACCCAGCTTTCTGCTCCCAACCCCCCCACCCCCAACCTCTTCCTGATTTCACCCTTTCTCACATTCTCCCCATCTCTTCTTGCAAGTCCTGTCAGTGTCTCATGGTGTTCTTGCCAAACTTGTCGCCAAGTTGCTGGATAAGCAGAGCCAGCTCGCCTGCGGCCTGGGACTTCTCCTCCAGGAGTTCATAGCGGAGGCTGGAAATGTCTTGCTTGATCTCCTTCAGCTCGCCTACAACACAGTCACACACGGACACAGGTACAAAAGAAGAGCTGAGGTATGGCACAGGAATTAGGGCACATTAGTACGAATGATCAAAGACATGCATGCAGGTAGGCAGTAACCTACAGGATCACACAAAAACTGTTGATCCATGTGAGCAATGACATCATTTTACACTGAAGTACACACAGTGCAGTCTCAAACGCAGTAACGCATAACTCTTGTCCCTCCCAGTCCATTTAGAAAATTTAAAAACCTTTTCAAAGCTTCAGTTTCATCTAAAAAGTTATTAGGCTCGTTTTTCTTTCTTCAGTAAACACACAATACTCCACGGTGACAAAGCCATTTTTCAATCTAATAAAACTAAGAGGTGAATATTAAATTTTGAATTTTTTTTAGGCTTCAAATGTTGCTGCAACTAAAACGAAGACAGTTGCGCCTAATTCACCTGAAATAATTAGTACATAAGGTCTCACAGTTAATGGTGTGTCAAAGTGAAAGCCAACCCACTATGTTCACAGAACTGTCTGCACAATCATCACAAAAGCCTGTCTAAAGTAACAATTGGGGGAGGATCCAAGAAATTTTCTGCAGCATTCAAAGTGTTCATTGTTCTCTAATGGAGAAAAGTTGAAAACGTATGAACAGTCTCTTTAGATCTGCCCACTTAGCCAAACAGAGTAATGAGAGATGAAAGGGCCCCGATGCAACACGTAACCAGAAATCAGGTGATCACTATTAATGAGTTCCAGAGCTCCTTTGCAAAGATGGGATAACTTTACAAGACAAATTCAATGCAGCAGCCACCAATTAGGCTTTTGTTGTAGATTGGCCAAACAGAAGCCATTCCTCACTAAAAGGCACGTAGCAGCCCGCGAGGAGTTTGCCAAAAGGCACCTGGATGTATTTCTGACCATGCAAAGCAAACTCCTCTGGTCTAATGACAGGATGATTAAACTACTGGCTGAAATTCCCAGTGGAGTGTGTATAGGAAACCAGGCACTGAGTGTTCCCTCATTAATACCATCCCTACAGCCAAACATGATGGGGGAGCATCATACTGTGGGGATGCTCTACTTCAACAAAGACTTAGGAGTACAGAGACACCTGAAAGTGGCTCCCCCATCCAACCTTGTTGGAAATTTTCCAAAATAATGGTATGCCAACCTTGTGCAAACCTCTCCACACTCCGAATACTTATGTTAAAAGCATATTTTAACCTTTTATTTTTTAATTTATACACACACACACACGCACAAGCATTTTTACTCTGTCTTTTTAAAGTGTTACAACTCCATTTATATTTTTTAAGTGAACTGAATCTATTAAGACATTTTTATACATACTGTACCAATATGCAGAAAAGTTGAAAGCGTCTGAAAACTTTCCGAACCCAGTGTTCCTTAAGCACATAATGACACAATGAAAGTGGGCTTTAATGAAGAGGGAATTTTTACCTTCATTAACTTCATCACTCTCTCTGTCCACTTGAGCCTTAAGCACATAACGCTTAATCAGGCGCTTCATGATCTTCTATGAGAAAGAGAAGAAAAAGAAGATTAGACAAAGAGGACGTGTCAAGGGGATGTGACGACGGATGCTATATTTACCCAGTAAACTTCTCTGATTGCATATTTCAAAACTCATCCACGCTTGTGTGTAAACATAAGCACAAAGCTGTGAGGACAGTGAGTGAGTACTGTGCCTTTGAGATAGTAAGTGAGACACTGAGAATAAATCTGTGGCCAACAGGGATCTGCTGCAACTGTTTCCAAGCTTCAAGCTGTCAATTTCTGCATGTAGGCACTGTGAACATGGGTCAGTACTGGTCACCCCACATGTAGCATACATGCACACCACACCAATTGACATCTCACTTTTGTGTGTGGGTGTGTGTAGTGTAGTCTAGTAAAAAACACACAAAATAGGAGGCTTAAGACAAAAGTGGAGTCAGCCTATCAAGGAAGCTAGATTTCCCTCAGGGGAGAGGTGAAGAACAGACTAAGGTGGAAAGCATCTTTCCCCTTCTCAGTGTTATACTTTGAGCTCATTTACTGAGTGCCTACCTTCGATCTCTTTCAAACAGCTCATTAGAGGAATTTTCAGCCTTACCCTGTTTCTCTCTCTTCTCTTTTTACCTCTTCCTTTCAGTCAGTGCCCTTCCATTGAAACTTGAGAGATTTCTTCCTCTCCACCATCTCTACCTTATCTCTGTGTCTTCCTCACACCTTCTTTCTTCTTTCTTCTGTGTCAGAATTTCCTCATTGCTTCCCTCTCCTTTCTCCTTCACTGTCATCACCCTGCAGCAAACCTTGCCCTCCCATCTAATACTATTCTCTTACATATTCCTTATGCTGTCTGTTTGTCTCCCATTTGATTCCTTTCTTGCCTCCATCAAAATTTTAAGTCTTGTCTCCTTATCACTCCACACATCCTGTGCTCTCTGTATCCAGTTCGGTCTCCATCTTACCTGGTATCTGGTGGGGTGTTTTCTAGCTTTTCTCTGGGTGAACTCTTCTCCAGGCCGTGGATAAGACTTGAAGCGTTCATCCTACAAGAGCAAGAAACAGATAGAAGAAGTCGAGTGTTAATGTCATATTTCAGGTTCTATGGATCATGTCAGACGGAAGCATTTGAAAAGGGTGTTAACGGAGGCATCATAGTGGCAAGATGGCAATAAAAGAAAGGCTAGGGCTTAGTGTTTATTAATATCTGCAGTTGAGATGTTTTAAAAGAGAAGGCAAAGAGAGTTGACTGCATAACCTTGCCAGAAAGAATCTTTATTAACTCCCTCCTAAGTGCCTTTCATGTCTATGACCTTGCTTTATAGCATGTGTGTCACTTCAACACTGCAGTGTAAAAAAAATAAAGGGTATAAACTGAAGTGCGAACACATGCAACAAGCTGGTCTACAGTAAAAGCAGGAAACATCAAAAAGACCAAATGCTCAAAAGGAGACTAAGTTTAGCAATAAACAGATGAATAACCTATCCTATCCTATCCTAGAACTTCCGACAAGGCTTTAAGTTATGAAGCATCCGAGTGGATTCCAATAATCTTTTTTCTCCAAGAACAGATGAAATGTTTAACTGTAAAAAGACAACCCAAATTGTTTGAATAAAAATAAGACCATGCAAATAACTACTGTAACTTAATAAAAATGGGTTCCCTTTAAAATCAAACCAGAAGAACCCCTTAGCTAATGTTCGTTATGAGAGAGCATTTATCAAGATGAAAAGCTTGGTACTTCAGTTGTCAGTTTGAGCTCTCAGTGACTTTATGTTTTTTTTTTTTTTTTGCAGGGAAGTTCATCTTGTGAACTGGAGGAACAGCAACCGTGGCTCTGGGGGTTGGGAAGCGTATCTGTAACCGGAAGGTCGCCGGTTCGATCCCTGGGCTCTCTGTCCTGGTCGTTGTGTCCTTGGGCAAGACACTTTACCCTACCCTAATGTAAATATAATAATACGGTAACCACTGCAGCCAAGAAGAGAGCCTGACGAGCCCAGTTGTAAGTAAGCTCTTAAGACTCGACTGTACACCGTGTTCGTGTTTTCCTCCGAAAACAATAAGTTCCGTTGGAGCAGCCTTTCAACGCCTCTCTCTGTCAAGAAAAGTTGACCCACACAACAAAGTAAAGCTATTTTTCGGCTACGGACCCGCCGTATTAGTCAGAGGTCCCTTTACTACAGTTCGGAGTCGCGGACCTTCAGTAATAGTAATAAATCACACAGCAATAGTACATTCACGTTGTTGTAAAAAGCATGATAATATATTAAGTAATCCAAAGTATTCAGAATACGTTACTGTCATTGAGTAACGTAACGGAATACGTTACAGAATACATTTTGGGGCATGTATTCTGTAATCTGTAGTGGAATACATTTTAAAAGTAACCTTCCCAACACTGCCTACTGGTGTTGGCCAGAGGGGCCGATGGCGCGAAATGGCAGCCTCGCTTCTGTCAGTCTGCCCCAGGGCAGCTGTGGCTACAACCGTAGCTTGCCTCCACCAGTGTATGAATGCGAGAGTGAATGAATAGTGGTATTGTAAAGCGCTTTGGGTGCCTTGAAAAGTGCTATATAAATCCAATCCATTATTATTATTATTATTATAGCATTTTTGCGCGCTATTGTGAGGCAAATAAATATCTTTTTAATGTATTTTTTTTATCATTTCTTTATTTACACCCAGACATCTACTATTGTTTCAGACTCAGTGAGTGTGAGAAACACATATCTTATGCAGAGGTTTTACAAAGGCCAACTGACAGAGCTGAAATCTCTTTGGTGTGTTTTCTGTGATCTAGTCCCCATGCAGTAACCTGCTTTGTGGGTTTTTGCTGCCTCCAGCTACCTCATATTGAAATTAATTATCCCTACTGCTGTGAAAGGCAGTTAACCAAAGAGCACAAGAACGAACATGAACACCACCACAAAACAAACACTTACCGAATGAACACAAGTACACACAATTTATGAGCATATGCTTTTTGAATCTAAAGTGATTAGCTTCACGTTTCTTAAACGGCACCAAAACATACACCATCTACTACGAAGATACAGACACAGAAAGAGCAGGCTGCCTTTTCCTAATCTCAGCTGACATTTTACACAGTACTGTAGACTGGTGCAAGCTCGTGTATCGATCGCTTGCTGTACTTCCTCGGCTCGGCTGTGAAACTGTCAGAAAACTTTAGGCGCTCACAGAAGCACCGGGGTGTAACCCATCTTGTCCTGCCTGAGCATTTGAGCAGACGCGGGTAAAGCTAATAGCCTGCCTAATAGCCTAGCTGAGGTGCTGAGGTGAGCCATTTGAGTTTAGGGATCAGGCAGCAGAAATGCCTGCAGAAAACACCAGCACCAAGACTGATTGCGCATTAAATGGTCTATAATATTTTTGTCACACGAGGCATTTTTGTCATTGCAGTGATTTTTATTTAGAAGCGCAAATCATAAGAGGAACAAAGTGTGAAACGGAACTAGATGTAATTTCTAGACTTGCAGTGGGAATATCCTACATTTCCTCTGGGGTTCCTGGTTTGCCTGTGTGCATTCTCCAATTACAGTTGCTAAAGATTCAGTATTTGATGATCATTATACAAATAACTGACCCATATGGGCAACTCCACTGAGGATTGTGGTGGGTGTAATCAGCGTTTATTGCCCCTTCATTGATTTTTAGCAGTTTAACTACTTCCATGTAGGAAAATAACAATTGCGCTTTAGCCAGAAAGGATCCTGTCAGCAGAAAAATGGATAAAAAAAGCACTGCATTTGTAGCAGTAAATATTAAATTTAGTGCTAGAAACCAAACCAAACCAAAACTTGACTACAGTTGTTAAAAAAGCTGAAACAAGGTGCTTACAAAATGTATCACTAACAATCAAAGGAGCTTGCAAAGAAAAGCGTCTGGACTTCTTTACGTTACTTGAAGACGTTTCACCTCTCATCCGAGAGGCTTCTTCAGTTCTACGATCAAATGGTGGAGAGTCCCAGATATAAACCCAGTGGGAGTATCCCCCCCACAGAGGGACAAAAGGACCCCCTGATGATCCTTTGCAAGCTCCTTTGACTACGATGACCTGGATGACTGAGAACCTTCACAGACATATCCCTAACAATCAGTTTAAAAGAAATAGTCTATTATTAAATGGCTTTGGCAGCTAGGTTTGGAAAATCATTAATTAACCATGAATCACAATGTCATTAGCAGTTTGCCAAACATGTGTAAAATAATCAAATATAGTAAAAACACTGACCTTGGTCTGGGAGTTGAGCATGCCCATCTCCACCTCATTACGGTGATGGCCGTTGGCCTTGCAGAGGTGAATCAGACAGGACTTGATCCTTAGGGCCAAGTAATAGAAGGACTTAGGGCTGGGAACGAGGTTAAAGGGGGCGGGTAAGGTGCGGCCCTCATCAAAGTAGGAGAGCCAAAGCTTAGCTCGAGCAAACTTCCACTCCACATCGGCATCCTCCTGCAGAGGCAGACAGAAAGAAATCAGGTATCCAGTATCTCAAATTATTAGAAACCTTTAAAACCTTTAAATATCAAAATTTGTTTGGTTATACCCCTAAATATCAAATTTGCCCAAAATGTTGACTTTAACTATGTAACTTACATAACTGTTATTTAATTTTTTTTGTAATGTGTCAAATGAAATATTTTCGATGGGAATATATACCAAGCACATTTTTGTTAATGATTATTTGAATAAATAAAACTTTGATTTCATATATTCCAGTTGCATTTCACTCAAAATTATTGCTTAATGTTTATTGAGGGTGAAGAATGATTTTTTCAGCTTAACTATCTCAGGTAAGAAAGACGGCAATAAAAGAAAGGCTAGGGCTTAGTGTTTATTAATATCTGCAGTTGAGATGTTTTAAAAGAGAAGGCAAAGAGAGTTGACTGCATACCCTTGCTAGAAAGAATCTTTATTAACTCACTCCTAAGTGCCTTTCATGTCTATGACCTTGCTTTGTAGCATGTGTGTCACTTCAACACTGCAGTGTAAAAAAAATAAAGGGTATAAACTGAAGTGCGAACACATGCAACAAGCTGGTCTACAGTAAAGGCAGGGAACATCAAAAAGACCAAATGCTCAAAAGGAGACTAAGTTTAGCAATAAACAGATGAATAATAATCCTAGAACCTATCCTATCCTATCCTATCCTATCCTAGAACTTCCGACAAGGCTTTAAGTTATGAAGCATCCGAGTGGATTCCAATAATCTTTTTTCTCCAAGAACAGATGAAATGTTTAACTGTAAAAAGACAACCCAAATTGTCTGAATGATGATTATTTGAATAAATAAAACTTTGATTTCATATATTCCAGTTGCATTTCACTCAAAATTATTGCTTAATGTTTATTGAAGGTGAAGAATGATTTTTTTCATCTTAAATATCTCAGGTAAGAAAGTAAGTATTCATTTTTAGAACAAGCGTGACAAAAATCAGAAATGTAAAAATTATTTTAAAACCTTTTGGGTTTTTCTGGGATACTCATTTTATTATGCGTTTGATGTTTTTACTTGTTGCCACTGTATTGATCTCTTTGTTTTTTTAAGTAATGGTGCAATTCTCCTGCAGGCACAATCAGACACTCATACAAATGAACCTTATTGACTTGTTTACAATATTACACCCTTTTTCCATTGATCAACTATCCTGTTTTTGTACCTCTATCTCCTGGTAAGAGCTGTTGATCATGGCAATGAGCATGTTGAGAAGAACTACCACCATAGTGACATTATAGACTCCGTACAGCACGTAGCCAATGTTCTCTATGAACTTATGGTCATACTTCAGCACCACCGAAATCACTTCAGACAGCCCGAAGATTGACCAGAAAAGAGTCTTGAAACTCTCCTCTACCCTGCAGGAACAGAGAGAGATGTTGTAGCAGTCAGGAAATCAGCACATGCCAGTGACTACACATACAAAGCCCAACGCGTTACCAGCTAATTGCTGTTTCAGTCACACACATGCAAACACATGAAATGCATTTTAATGTTGTGGGATTTGTGAGGTGGCACTGATGAAATACCTGGTGAGTCATGTCCAATTTGAACACATTGCTACCCCATTTAGATCTCTCTCACACACACAAACACACACAAACACACTTATCTATAAATACAACCATATAGCACTGTATGTACCACACAAAGCAACACATCGAAAAAGCAGGGAAAAGTTCAGCTCCACAGTTTGAAAGATTGGTTTATAAATCTCTGTTCATTAAATTCTCAGCCTAGTCCTTCATCGACCTTTATTCAAAATAGAAACGTCGCTGCACTTAATAGAAAAAAAAAAAAGATTTAAGATGAATGTGCATGTGATCCTTTCGGGGGTGTCAAGGTTATATCTAGAAAGAAAACATTTAAACTCAAATGCATTCAACGTTTTTAGGAATAATGGAAGTGAAATAAGTTTTTTCACGTTAAATGTCATACTGAATTATACTTCTCACTCTTGTGGTTGATGTATAATTCTTAACTCCACTTGACTCTACCTCTGACATTTAAGTATGATAACTGAAGCATGGCTAATGTTTCATTTAAAGCGTATAGTGCTTTGCTGTTTCTACTGAGATCCACACTCAAACTCTCAGTTCTGCCTGGAGGATCATTCTCTCACACTGACCCAATATGTGTTTAAGGGCCAGAGGGCTGAGAAAGGAAAACAAGGTGTAAAAAAAAAAAAAAAAAAAAAAAAAAAAGCACAAAGCTGTGAGATCTCTGAACATTGACATTCATGAACATGTCTGCTGTTAAATATTCCACGAGTGGTATGCATGGGCTTGAGATGGCAGAGGGGGGCTCAGTGGGAAGGAGGGAGATGCCTGGTTGGATTGCTGGAGGGGTTGGTGGTGGGAGGAAGCTGTGGAATAGAAGATCTGTAGGTTCCTGGTTGAGAGCTATGGGTGTCATCCAAATTATCTTCTTTCAAAGAGACAGTGTTTCATTGGCACACAGAAAGGTAGGTGATGGCACCTGCTGGTGGCAAACAAGACACTCGCATGCATACCAAGATAGAAGCAGACAGAAACACACACAGACAGACTTTTTCCTCCTCTCTATCACACGTAAAAAACAGACTCCTTTGGGTACCTCAGGAATAACCTTTCAAGAAGAAAGCCAAACATACTCTTTAACCTTCAACACCAGATCAGTGAATTTGTCTGTGTGCTCTATCTCTTAAACTCAGATAGAAGATATCTAAGAATATCTTCTATCATTGCCCTCCATACTTACTTCCAGAAAACATTAACCAGTGCGCAAAAATAACCTGAAAACCATTCTGGAATTACTTAAATACTACGAGAAACTGTTACAGTCTCATTGTTGCATCATGTTTTGCGTCGATCAACCTTGCACATTGTTGCTGCTGATTAGAAATGCTCCTCTTTAATGACTCGTTTTTTCATGCTGGCCTCTAAATATTGGCATGCAGTCACTATTGTTTTGTGCTGCTCTGATGATAGCTGAATAGTGTATATATGAGCAGCTAACCACATGGCAACAGCTTAATGCATTTAGGCATGTAGACATGGTCAAGATGCCATATTTAGGTTCAAACTGGGCATGGGAATGATGGGAAGAAAAGTGATTTAAGTGACGTTGAATGTGGCATGGTTATTGGTGTCTGAATGGCTGCTGTGAGTATTTCAGAAACTGCTGATCTACTGTGATTTTTCCACAAAACCATCTCTAGGCTTTACCATGAATGATCCAAAAAAAAAGAGTAAATATGAGCAGTAAAGCTTTGGGTTAAAATGCTTTGTTGATGTCAGAGGTTGGAGGAGAATCACCAGACTGCTTCGACCTGATAGGAGGGCAACAATAACTCAGATAACCACTCTGCATACCAAGGTATGCAGAAGAGGGTCTCTGAGCACACAACACGTCAAACCTTGAATCAGACCACACCACCTGCTACTCTTGACAGCTAAGAACAAAAAATTGTGGCCAAGAGTGTACCCAGGGTTAACCCCTTCCTATTTATTTTATATATCAACCGTCTGACTCAGTGTTATAAATGCTCATTTTCACTGTTATGCTGATGTCATAGCCATGTACCGATCTTTTGATGTATGCATCTGTTTATCACGGAGCACTCATCACAAACCCTAAAGCTACAGTTTGCTGACAATTTTCTGTGTTATTGTTATGGCTCATTTATTTAACATTATACCCTTTTTAGTAAGCTACATGAGGCACTTTAGAGTTGTCATGATTCAAGCAAATGGAAATTTTAACAGGTTCAGGAACATATCACTATGCATCAAGTAAGCAATTTCCTCTGTACCCTCAATGTAAATATACATATCAGGAACAACGTGGAAGCATGCAAATATCTGCCCCCATCTCATCAGGATTCTTAATAAGTACTTGGAAAAATGTGCATCGTACAGAGGGGTACAAATTACTGGCATAAGCATCAACATATTGCAGTGGCATCAATGACTGAAGGTGTCTGTAAAGAGAAACACATTGAAAAGCATTTACAGCAGTTCTTAGGTGGTTTTCTTCTTTGTGTTGTCACGATAGAGGCTCCAGGCATCAGACAGGCAATTGCTCTGAGGGGAAGGCTCTTTTCAACAGTATCATCTCCTCACTCACTATTCACGTCACACACATCCAGAAGCCAATCGTGCAATCAGGAGACGAGAGGAAGGTGATTTTGGTGGACTTCCCTTGAAAACCTGTTATTTTGATCCTTCTCTCTTTTAATAATGGTTTGTCACTTATCTGAAGCCTCTCTTTCAAGATTAAAAAACACACACACACACACAGACTTTCCTGTCTTTGAAATTTGAAAGAAAACAAAAAGGAGGACAATTATCTTCTCTAGATCATATTGTATCCCAATTATCTTTGAAATCAAATTATTCTTCCAATTATTCTTCCAGGTCTCCTTTCTGGCGCTGTGAAATGCTCACTCGATTTAGATTTTCATGTCCCTAAAATTCAAGTACAGATAATGATGAAGGGCATTGTTCCAGCTAACATTAAGGCCCCATTATACCAGACATTCACAGGAACACACACAATTAAAATCTAGCACTCGTTACACAGTAGACTATTTATATTCCATGTCCATCTGTTTGCCTAGGCAGATTGTGAGTTTAACATAACATCCAAAAATGTGGGTGATATTTACAAGTGGACAGTGTCAGTGAAAGTGAACCCCTTCTTGTCATGTCAACTATGTAAAAATATAAGGCTACATACATGCCCCTCACTTCTATCAACCCTTATGTGAATTGAACATGGAGTCACATGTAGAGTATATAAGCGAGCTGCATTTCTTTTATACTGGATTATACTGATGCATGGGCAGCCAGTGTCGCTGTGCATCCTCATTTGTTTTGCTTGCTTTGTTTTCAGCTTATTTAATTCACTCAAATCTGTGTGAGATGCCTCTCAGGGAGAAAGTGCAATTATGGAGAATTTAAATGTATCCTTGGAGATCAACGGGACTGATAAATTTGAATTTGTGTTTCGCTAATGTCAGCTAAGGTTCCGGTCATGTGTGTATTATTTAATACCCTGTTACGGAGATGGATGAGATGCTTGGTGCTCTGGATAATGGAACATTTTTTAGCAACCTAACAATCAGATTATTTCATTTCAAACCAGTGTGTCTGTATGTGTGTGTGTGTGTGCGTGTGTTTTACAATAGGGTTGTACAATAGGCAGTGAATCAGCAGGGACAGTCGGCATCTTGAAACGGCTATGAATTGTGTGTTATTATCTGTTATTAAGAGTGGCAGCTCCCTGTAGACTGCATGCAGCATGACGACTACACCACACATGTACAGATACTCACACACAACAGTGTTTCCATCAAGCCAACACTCTTCTCTGACTTGTATCCATCACTTTAAAAGACATTACATTAACATTTAACCTCATTCATATCCTGGAGAGGTGCTCTAACCTTAAATTAAGTCTTCAATCTAAAAATTCGGGAGTTTTTGTCCCCAGAAAGACGCTCATTTGCCGCAGTGTGACTATGTAATCAGATTTATGTCCCCACAACATCAGCAGTGAAAGTACACACACACACACACACACACACACACACACACACACACACACACACACACACACACACACAATCTCGCTCTTTCTCTCTCCCTCCTTACCACACTCATGCTGCCTGGATATGTGTGTGGGAGACTGGTGAGTCACCTCGGCTCTGCAGGAGCAGCCCCAAACCCAATCACCAGCAGGCCCAAATCAACCTCTCTGCCCCAGAGACATGCTCTCAGTCTCTCTCTCTGTCTCTCTTGCGTTATGCTTGGAACTCTCGTTGTCTTTGCTCCTCCTCTCCTGCTATCATCTTTGTCTCTTGTTTAGCTGCTCTATCACTCTCCCCTATTTTCTCATTATATTGCCATTGCCATTGCTTTTATATCTTTCTCCACATCGTCCTCTCTCCCTCCCACTCGCTATTTCCATCTTTCATCCCTACAGCTTTTAGCTATTTCTGTCACTCAATCTATTCTTTTGATGTATACGTTTCTTTTTTCAATATTTTTCTCCTCGTGTATTTCTCATCGTTGTTTAATCTGCAGCAATACTTTCACTGGCCAAATGAATAAATGTAAATGTAGCCAACTGTTCCGCTTTCTGTGTCTCTGAATCTCTCTGACTCTCTCTCTCTGTCTGCCCTTCAGTCATTAGTAATATATTAAATTCTCCTTCCCAATCACTACTCCTCTACTCTCCTCAGTTCTCCTCTTCTTTCCCCTCCTCAGTTCTCCTCTCTTCTTCTCTCCTATCCTCTCTTGTTCTGCAAACAGATAAGTGCTCAGACAAATACAGATTAAACATCTTTAAATAGAAAATTCTGTTTAACTTTCTACCTATTACACCAAAAGAGCTGTCACTATGGTGACAAAAGGGTGGGACACTTCCCACCTCAGGTTTTAATGACTGAACGAATGCCACTCCTAAGAGATTCCTGCATGTGTGTACGTGTGCTTGTTGCTGTTTCTGATACACAAACAACAAAGCAGTGGGGAAAAAAGCATGGGGAAGTGAACAAAAACAAAAACACAGACTGAATCTGTGTGTCTGTTTATGAGTGTGTTCACACTGGTGTGACAGACAGTGAGATACAAAATGAGGCAGAAAGTGAGCAACGCAAAACAGGGATGTGCTGGTGTGTATCTTCAGGCAAGCTGTGATAGAAATCTTATTAAGCAGGGAATACAAGACCACAAGATGAGCAATTAAGAGGCTTTTGCTAGTGAATCAAGCACAAGATCAACTTTTTTAATTTGCTTGTTCCCTCACTGTCTGTCTGTTTTTCTGCCTCTGTGTCAGTGTACGGTTTATACTATTTCATAAGCATTGGCACTGTTTGGTTATGAAAATGTGTGATATCGGTTACGTTCTTTCTTTGCACTTTTCATTTACCAGTAAAAATGTGAACTGGTCGTTTGTTAATTCTTTCCCTGAAGCTGCAAATATCTCGTCATAGCTTAGCAAAGAAGGCAAGCTTTGAGTTTCTCCACATGTTATAGAAGTGTGTATTAGACAAAGGTCTAGGAGAAAGAATTTTATTTATTATGATCACAACTCTAGCAAATTAATTACCTTCATAAGAAAAAATAGCCTGCCATTTTTGTTGGTCAGTACTTTCTTTTTGTTTAAGTAGCATAGTCAGTATGGACATTTGTATATATTAAAATATGTGTCCTTGTTGATGAAGAAGAGAACCCACCAGCACAACAAAAGCTACAGAATGAAGATGGAGACCAATGCAACTGCCACGACAGCACCTACACAACTCACTGATCAAAAAAATCAGTAGTGGAGTTGAGAAAGGAAGTACTTTGTACTAATAATAGTACCAATGTTAAATCCTATTGTAACATTAGGAGGCTACTCAGCAACCATCCCAGCATTTTAGTCTGTGTTTTCTAAATAAAATATAATGTTAATATTTTAAATAAACAACCTGATTTAAAATTATTTTAAAATCAATGAGTTTATGTCCAATTTTCTGTTCAAATTCAATTGAATATTTTTTATAATGCACCAAATCACAACATCAGTCACCTCAAAGCACTTTATGTAGTAAGGTATAAACCCTACATGTACAAGTATGTGAAATAATCCTTTTGGTTGTGTTGTTTTAAATTAGGGGTTTAAAAGTCATAACAAAGAATCAAGTATTTACTGGTATTGATACAGGCCATTCAATTTCTGCTATCATTACATCCTTTGTTTAAAAAAATCAGCCTGAAACATCATCATTCAAAAGGGCTTCTTCTTTAAAAATCAATAGCAAATGTCTGGAAATTATACTGGAGCGTTAGCCTAATGAAATGAAGCTTCTTAATGTAGCTGAAATTAAATGAATTTCATTGCAAACAATTATTGTCAGACAGCAAAATTTCAGATGGACTAAATCTCACCAGAGGGAAATTGAATGCTTGACATAATTTGTCATGATAATGGAAGACGTTACTGAAAAACACTGAATACTGCCAGAAAGTCTAAAGCATTGCCACTGACATTTCAAATCCCTTACTGGTCACAGCACATGAATGAATTCTTTCTCTGTTACTTTTGTGCCTCTCTTCTTTCTGTCGGGCTCGCCTTAATTATAATTGTGTCTCCCCTTCTTATTTTGACATTCAGATGTGCTTGACTGGTAAAGGCTGAACATGACACATCTGCCTCGCCTTCAGAGCTAATAAATTCTCCCTTTTGCTCTCACTTTGACTCTGACGTCTCTCACACAACCTCTTATCTACTATACACACATCCCCTTTCTTCCACAAAGATCCCTCTCTCCTCTCTACCCCTCCACTCCCGTACATCACCTCAGACCTTCTTTCATGGTTCCTTTGTTTTTTCCTCTTCCTCTCCAAAAATCCCCCCAGTCTGCACTTTGTTTTCAAACTCCTGCCTGCATCTTCAGGCATGTAAATCTAAGTGCTATTTTTTACTCTCCTCTTTGGCCCGATTCTCATCACTGCTGGTTCTTCTCTGTTCACGCTGCATTATACCTTATGCATTATCACTTTATATACACGTTTAGTCTCGGATGCCTCTCATCTTGTATTTATGTGTGGCATTACAAATGAAATACACACTCTTATAAAAGCAACTTCAATATGGTGACATGCCTTTAAAGGTCATTATGGTATATAAAATTTAAGTGAATTGGCAATAATGATCAAATGCTGAAAAAAATGTAGGTAACAGGATTTATTTCACAGTACTTGCATTCTGATTTCTTCCCACCTTGTCAAACGATAATGCTGAGTCTCTGCTAAGCCTGTGTGGTTGCTCAGTCTGCGTGACCTTCTCTCATTCTCTCCTGTTGTCTCTCTCCCTTCTTCTTCTTCCTCCTTTGTCTACGTATTCTGGCTGGTCTCCCGCGTTTTGCCTGAACAACGAGCCAAGCCAAAAACACCCTCCTCTGCAACGTTCCCTATGGTTCTCTTCTCATCCCTCATCCCTGCCATCTTCCTCTGTCCTCCTCTTCTACATTCACTTACTTTGTTGCACTGCTGTTAGCCGTCCCTGTGATTCTGCTACATTTATTCCACTGTTTTACTTCACCATTTGTATACTGTAATCGACATTTTGATTTTGATTTTCAAGGTCCTTGACACACCGCTATGTCTTTCTGTTTTAGTTTTCCCGTAAGATTTAATCCCATCTCCATCCATCTCATTTTATTCAGCTTTTACCTTCCCTGTCCTTCTCGCCTCTGTTTTCTTCCATGTCTGTGCAGTGTTGTCATGCATGACTAACTGGAAAATAGAGGCAGGTCCAGGGCTCTATCACCACTGCCCAAATCAAAAGCGTGTGTGTGTGTGTGTGTGTGTGTGTGTGTGTGTGTGTAAACTGATTTGTACATAAATGTTTGTAATGTCTGTATAAGCACCTAGTATGTAAACACAAACACAGCAAGGATGTGTGTGTGTGTGTGTTACAGTGTATTTGCACTTGTGAAAAAATAACTGTGTGGGCTCTTAACAAAGAGCTTTTTGGGTTTTTTTTTTTTTAAATGTGTGAGTCAGAAGTGTCTTCACACCTCAGGAGATAGGGTCCGGTGTGTGGCTATTACAGCTCAGTCCCCATTAAGCCTTATCAAGCTGTGTGTTTATGTGAGTCAGTTTTTGCTCTAGTGTCACTGAGTATATATGTGTGAGGAAAAACGATATCCTCAGCTTCACTCCTCTCTCATATGCTGCTTCTTCCTTTCACATCCCTCCCACTGTGTCCCAGCTTGAGTAGTACACCTTTTGCTGCAGAGACTAGCAGAGTACTTAAATTACCTTTTCGTCGTAACGACTAACACAATAGTTTTACAATTCAAGTGAGCAGTTTTATACTTTTTCAAAAAAGAAATCTGTTACTGTTAATATTTGCCCCCATTTTCCTGTCTCTTTTGTGGCAGATAGTGCCATATAAGCAGAAGATATCCAATTTTGCTCTTGTGTCAGCGCACATGTGTACTTCAGCCAGTGATATGGGACAGATAAAAGCATTTATGTAGTTGAAGTATTAGCTTCATTTTAGAGTTTTTGAGTGGAAACTTTACAGTGAAATGTAAATTATCTCGAGGTGACAAGTGTCTGCCAGCTGAGAGAGCTGAAAGAGAACCATTTCTAATTTTTAAGAAGCACCAGTAAACTAAGTACAGCTTCACAACACAAGCAGAGAGGCCCATTGAGTATAACAGCTCCCTTTTAGAAAGCTAATGCTGTTACTTTGAGGGCAATTGAGATCCTTGTCACTCATCACGTGGTGGAGAAGATGCTGCCATTGTCAACTCGCCATTTAGTAGTGTAGAGTTACAGGAGAGAAGATTTTTGCCAAAGATCTCTTAATAATATGAACATAGATTAAGTGTTTTCTTGCTACTATCTAAATGCTGAGATGCCCTCAGAAATTCATTTACCAGGTATACCTGCTTAGCTGCTCATCAATGCAAATGTCTATCATCCATGTGGCAGTGACTCAATCCGCTTAGGCATGTAGACAAGATCAGGACAATCTGCTGAAGTTCAAACCGAGCATCTAAAAGGGGAAGAAAGGTGACTTTTAATCTGACTATTTCAGAAACTGCGGATCTACTGGGATTTTTCCTGCACAACCATTTCTATGGTTTACAGAATGGTCTGAAAAAGAAATATCCAGTGGGTGACAGTTCTCTTGGCATCCTTGTTGATGCTAGAGGTCAGAGGAGGATGGAAAGACTGCTTCGAGCTGATAAGATAATAACTCAGATAACTACTTATTACAACCAAGATATGCACAAGAGCATTGAGTGCACAGCATGTTGAATCTTGAAGCAGATGGGCTACATAAGTAGAACACATTGCATGCCACTTCTGCCAGCTAAACCAGGAAACTGAGGCTACAATTTGTACTGACTCACTAAAATTCAGCAACAGAAGATTGAAAAAATGTTGCCTGGTTGCAAGGACCCTGGACGCATGGATTCTGGCTTTTATCAACAATTCAGGCTGGCAGTGGTGGTGTAACTATGTGGGGGCTTTTTTGGCATACTATGGGCCCTTAGTACATTTGAAGAATTTAAATACCACATCCCACCTGAGCATTGTTGCTAATCATGACCATCCATTTAAAAAAAACTATTTTTTATCACTTTTTAAAAGTTCTGTTTCTTCGTTATTCTGTTTCTTTTCCCTCTGGGACCGTGTGTACATCATTTCGTTCCACCTCATGTAAACATGTGATGCGAATGACAATAAAGCTCCTTGAATCCTTGAATGAGCTCAATACACTGAAATGGCTCTTTTAGACAAGGTCACCAGATTTGAGTCTAATGAGAGATTTACATTCTCAAAGTACAGTTGCCAAATCTGCAGCAACTATGTAATGCTATCATGTCAATATGTTACAAAATCTCTGAGGAATGTTTCCGGCACCTTGTTGAATCTGTGCCATGAAGAAATAAGGCAGTTCTGAAGCAAAACAGGGCTCAACCCCTACAAACAAGCTGTATATAAGAAGTGGCCGGTGACTGTATTTTAAAAAATGTTACAAGTCTTGGGTTCTGTTAATTGGGGTTTTGGATTTTTAGTCATATTTGTGATTCCTATTTTGATATTTATTCTAGCAGATTGTGAGCTTTTTTCTTGTGATATAACTGAGTCTTTGATTCCTGATTTTACTGTATGGTTATTCTAGCAATGGCTGTTTTGGTTCATGTTTTGGTTCTCGTCTTGATTTTTATTAGTGGTAAATTTGGTGGCTCCCATTGTCTTCTCTGTCTGTTAGTGGCTCTTTTTCCTGGCTCTGTTACCATGCCTAGAATGGGGTTTTTAGTTATTTCCTGTTTTACTTTGAAGCTCGGTTTTCTTTCATGCCTTGCATTAGTTTTAGTCCCTCCTTTGTTTTCACCCGTGCCTCGCCCCACTCATGTTTCTTGTTTCAAATCAGCCCTTGTTGTATAAATAGCCCCATCTTCCCCTTTATTCTTTGTCAAAGTGTCTGCGTGGACTCCCTTGTGTGCTGCTAAGAGGTGTTCCTTTTGACGCCCTTTTTACACCCTTGTGTTTTTTGGATCTTTGCTTATTTAGGGCTTATAAGCGACTGAAGGTTGCTTTTGTTTAAGCGATTTCGCCTCCTGCATTTGGGTCCATACTACTGACATGATCATTATAGATATTAGATAACATGGTGGGAGTATATGACACAAGACACTTGTTTTGTTTGTGTTCTTAAAATGTTTCCCACACCTATTGGTCGTATGGTGATCATATGCTATTCCCTGCAAAGTTTTAAGTTACTTTTAGGTGGTCATACTATAATCAAGCTACTGTTAATCCATGACGATGTTTAGTGTGTGAGCACTAAGCAAGAGTGCTCACACACTAAACAGCAAAAAAGTCCAAAAAAAGGTTATGAATTTAGTTAAACTACCCACAAGCTGCTGCAAACAGCAAGTGCTCTGCTGGATGGCGAGGAACAAAAGACATGGATGGGGCAGTGTCTTTTGAAGGGAGAGAAAGGCATAGAAAATACATAATGCACAGATAGATGGCATTTATATATATATATATAAATAATAATAATAACAAAAACAAATAGTGTCTCTCTGCACAGTTTAGTCCTGGCATTGCTCTGACAAGCGCTCTTTGGACTAGGTGAGAATGTGAGACTGACCTCTGGTGGCTGAACTGACAACAACAGAATTTAAGATTTTTGCCATTTGAAAAGCATCTTTATACAGCTCCCCCAGCCAGAGTATGCAATCAAGAGTCCAGAATTCATGGACAACCTCCCCCTTGCTCCCTTCCAGCCACCCACCCACCCAAATGCAGTCAGAGGTTGATAAAATGAGCAGAAGTTGAGAGATTTTTAAAAAAAAATCAGCCTTGATGTTGATCTCTAAAGCAGAGGAGTGAAGTGATAAGAGGACAATGGACAGAGCTGGATCACACACTCGCAAAGGAAATGACTGTGTCTTTTTTTGTACTTGTTCCTGGGTTTTTGAGAAGTCTACATTATGTCGGCATGTCGGGTTGTGGCCATCTTTCACCATTTCAACCCCATTAGACTCTGTTTCTACAGGTGAAATCGCCTTTCTGTCAGCTAACTCTTTGCTCTGTCTGCCTGCTCATCACGTTGCCTGAATCTCTGGCTCCATGCATGCAGCCAAGCAGAACCCACAGCCTTATGAGACCCTATGCTGAGGCTCAGCAGAGGGGTTACTGTATATGCACAGCATAGAAGTGTAAAGTGAGTCAGCATGGAGAGGCAGAGCCCGCACACTAGAAGTCTGGACACACACCTTTCATCATCAGGGATTCTAAGGTAAGGCATTTAAGGCAAATGCTCATTGGCCATAAAGTTGGTAATTACTCCCGGGTACACATACATCACGGCTGATAGGGACATATGAGGACAGGGTGTAAACAAATAACAGGGAATTCCTATCACTGCTTCTGGTATTTGATATCATCTGTTTTTATGTTTCGACCCCAGCTAGTTTTAGTCTTTCTTTTAGATATTTGACTGTTTTTATTTGGTTTTATCTATAGCTTATGCATTTTTATTATTTAGTTCCAGTGTACAGCACTTTGTGTCAGCTGTGGTTGTTTTAAAGTTCTCTATAAATAAAGATGAAATTGTATGGTATGTTGCTTTAAGCTGTGAATACTAATCACACTGTGTAACTTTGTTGAGAAGAATTTAATAGTTTTCTTTCCAGTGGTCAGCAGCTCTGGCCACTAAAAGATGTCAAAAAAAACAAAACAGGGAAAAACTGAAAAATGAGGATGAAAACAGTGTCAGTAAATGACTTCAAAGTAAGGCAGAACTGTGCTCTTAGCGTAGCTTTTATTACATTACAATTTGGGTAAAAACATTTATCTGGCAGGCAGGAGGGTAGCCTATTGAGATTTACTCCCTGAACAGATTTTTTACCTGCTTTTGGCACTTAGCAGTGTTCATTCTGGATTTTGTAGACTGATACTTTTGAACCAAATGGACATGTAGACCTAAAAGCACGGTGGTGGACTGACAGGTGTACAAGCAGATTAGACGGCAGGCAGGCAGATGAATATCAAACAGTCTGACATGGTTGATTCTGCCAGGGACACTGAATTATAATCACTGCACAGCTGGCCAAAACGAAAACGGTAATAATACTCTAAGGTTATCCTAACAATATGCAGTCTAATTTTTCATCTGTGGTTGTGTTGCGGTGATAAACTGCTGTACAAGCAACAGCAAATAAGATCACAGCACAAGCTGGCAAAAATCATGCTGCACTAAATCTACAAATTAGATTTGGGCTCGTTAGCAAAACTCAACAAATATCCCAGGCTCTCTTTAAACTAGGAGGGTGAATAAAGCAAGACAAAAAAAGCAATGAAAGAATTTTCCTGTATTTTCGGTAAATAAGAGAACAGTATATACCAGAGTAATTACAAACCAACTTGTAACACATGATTTGCTTTACTGGATTGAGCAGATATATTGTAATGTGAGCTATTTAAATCTGTAGATGTCTTTCTCTCAGAAAATGAGTAATGATAGGTGACAGAGCGAGACCTCAGAGAGTGTTTTCTTTCTCAGATGAGTGATGATAAACAGAATGATTCTGTCAGCAATCTAAGACAGATAACTTTCCTCCAAATATCCGACAATGACAGTGAAACATCCGCTGCCACTTTGATCGCAGCTGATAGGAAAGGATGGGTGAGCAGAGACACGGAGAAGCTAAAATGAAGAAAAAAAGGCAGAATAACTAAGATTGAGACTGATTTGTTGAAGCATCCAGTTGCTTTATAAGCAGATTTATACTGCAAAACAAATGATTTGTATGAAAGTGAATTAACAGGGGTGGCTGATACTGAAAAAGTGAAGTGAAAACATATTTTAAAAATTGTATGGGTGGTTTATGGCACCAGATGGTTAGTACAAGTTGTTCAGCTAAATGGTGCATTTCCATATTTAAAATGAATGACCCTGATAATACCATGAATGCAGCACTTAAGGAAGTGAAGTGCATTCAAAAAGCAGAATTTCAACTGCATGATTTTTAATTATGGAACATCAGAGTTCATCCTGGTTAGTTTGTGTGTGCAGAATGAGGACTAATAGCAAGAGGGTGCAAGAGGATATGTACATACTGTACATATTTAAAAAAGGGTTCATTTCTAAATGATTACAACTCATTCAGATGGTGTAAGTACTATACTTCTCTTGGTCTTGTTCAGTAGACGCCACATATCACAATCATCGGGATGACTGCTGATTTGATACCTGTCCAGATGATGATGATCATCATCGACACCCTCCGTGTGAGGGTAATTGCTGAAAAAAGGCTGGCTGTTCAGAGAGTGCCCAGTCGAAGAATATTAATGTTGAAAAAAAAAAAGCCTATAATCTGGAGAGCTTCATGGGGATGGATGAGGCTGGTGTCAGTGCAACAAGAGCCACCATACACAGACATCTTCAGGAGAGGGGCAACAACTGTTGCATTCATATCAAGCCAGTCCTGAATGAGAGCCTGAGCCAGAAATGTCTGTCGATTAAGGATGAAAACAACTGAATTGCTGGCGAAGTCCTCTATTCAGATGAAAGTCAATTTTGCATTTCATTCAGAAATCAAGGTCCTAAAGTCTGGTGATTAGAGAGGCACAGAATCCAATGTGTTTTAAGTTTAGAGTGAATTTTCCACAGTCTGTGATGATTTGCGATGCCTGTCATCTGCCGGTGCTAGTGGTGGTTGGTCCGCTGTGTTTTAAGTCCAAAGACAATGCAGCTACCAGGAGATTTTAGAGCATTTCATCCTTCAAGCTGTATGGAGATGCACGTTAACGTTTTCAGCGGGACTTAGGTTTGGCACACTGGGCAGGTGCTATTTCCACATGGTTTCCTGACCATATTATTACTATGCTTGTTTGGCTAACTATCTCACCTGACCGGCATCACATAGATAATCAGTTGGGCACTATTAAGAGGAAGATGAGAAACAGTTGAATTACAAATACAGAGAAGCTGAAAACCAGTATCAAAGCAGCCTGGACATCAGTAACAGTGCCACAAGCTGATCACCTCCATGCCATGCTGCATTAATGCAAGAACTCTTAGTAAAGAAGCCCTAACAGAGCATTGACTGTATACAGAAGTTGGATATTCTTGTACTGTAAATCCAGTTTTAATTAATCATAGTAAATATTCTAATAATCTGAGATACTGGATTTATGATTTACAGGAAGCTATAAGCCATAATCATCAAAATGAAAACAAAAAAGCTTAAAATATTTTACTTTGCATGAAGAATATAGTATAAAGAACAAGGATAAAGACAGAACACTGTCTACTTTCTGGTTATTAGAGCCCACTGCGTCTTGCCTGGCACAAATATGGAGCAGGCTCTCCTCGCTGCTTTTGTTGCTTTGATATGCTCAAATCTTAGTAGTAGGTCGAAATGCTTGGCCTCATAATTAACCAGTTGCCGTATCATTTTCCTTCCAGACAGTACTGGCCTTGAAATAATATCAATATTGATGCAATTCCCAGAGCTCAGATTGAATCTGACATTGATATCTCTTACTGTGATGTCAGTTTCATTTCATTTTTCTTTTGGTCACGGTAGCAGAGTGGTTTGCTCAGTAAACACAAAATGGTGATAGGGAAATGACTGGTGTCATATCCACAATTTTGTTAAAGCTATGAAATCAAATCACAGTTCACCAGTGTCTTGAGATTTTAGTAACAGTGTATCCAATTCACTTTCTCAATATTATATTTAACCAAATAGACCGATTGCCTGAGGGTAGATTAAAGTTCGATCTCTGCTTCTGATAAGACGCCACAGATTTAATGAACGACCTCAGTCAAAAGGGCATGTCTTATACTGTCCTTGGGGTGCTTTAACTTTAATACTTTAACAGATTTGTTTTTTCCCTTTTGCCGTCTTATGTAAAATGATCAGTGCGGGGTTGTGTTTTAAAATGCTGCACCATATTTCTGAAAAGTTTTGGAGAAGTGAAAGGGACAAAGTTTCAGAAATGGAGAGAGATGGTCAGACCACACATAGTAACACACATTCTCCCAGCATATACTACTCCACTCCGACAGCCAGGTATAACTCACGTGGTGAAGGCAGGGTTGTACTTTGCTCCGAGGTAATATGAGTACAGGTTGAACATGCCGATCATGAAGGCCACAAACACCATGATGAAAATGACCATAAACTTGAAGATGTCCTTGACTGTGCGCCCCAGTGAAATCTGCAGGGGTCCAAAGCTCTCATTGGCTGGCAGTATGTAGGCGATGCGAGAGAAGCTCAGAACGACGGCGATGGCGTACAGGCCTTCTGAGATGATCTGAGGATCTGATGGGCGCCACTTGTTTCTGGCTGAAGGGAGAATAAGCCACAGAATGGTTGCTTTGTAATATTATAATTTTATTAGCAAATCAGACATTAAAAGGGATCTTTGGCCATTTTTTTTCACCTAATTAACTACACTAAATAAAATCTGATATGTTAAACAAACTCTGTAATTAGTGCTGAAATGATATTCATATTCGGTTCGAGCCCTGGCTTGGACAGTCTTGGTCGTTGTGTCCTTGGGCAAGACACTTCACCCGTTGCCTACTGGTGGTGGTCAGAGGGCCCGGTGGTGCCAGTGTCCAGCAGCCTCGCCTCTGTCAGTGTGCCCCAGGGTGGCTGTGGCTACAATGTAGCTTGCCATCACCAGTGTGTGAATGTGTGTGCGAATGGGTGGATGACTGGATATGTAAAGCGCTTTGGGGTCCTTAGGGACTGGTAAAGTGCTATATAAATACAGGCCATTTACCATATTTTAATTCAGAAGCCAGCTTGGAGGGATTCAAGATTTAAATATCTGCTAATAACTGTTTCAAACTGTTGCTGATGCTGAATATGTACTAGCACTTTATAAACCAAATATTAAACGTTACATAAGAAGGGGTTAAAGCGGTGTTACCTTAAACTCTACTGTGCACATGCAGTTTGTCACTCATCGTCCCATTGCTTGCTATTCAAAGTCTTTCTGGTTACAACGCACTGAGTAAACCTCTGGTTGTAGTGCGATCCAAATGTTTGTAAGATATGTTTCTATGAAGAATAATCTCAGCTTTAAGAAGCACGGATTTCGACGAAGGAGACGGTGCAGTAAGAAGATGGATTAAGTGAGGAATGGAAAAACGAAAGTCAGAGTAAAAGTTTGAAGAGAAGAGCGAGTGGAGCAAGAGGAGGGAAAGAAATTAGTCTGAGCTGTGTGGACGGCAAAGGGAAGGGATAAAGGGATAGTGTGTCCAAGGAGAAGTAAGGACAGCTAGAGAGAGGGAGATCAGGAAATAACTGAGATATCAAAGGAGACTGATGTGGCTAGGTGGCAATGTAAGATACAAGAGAGATGAGTCAAATAAAAGAAAAAGAGCTTCCATTTCACTATTTTATCAAAATCATAGTTTATTAGTATAACATTTTCACACCTTTACAGATATTGGGACATTTAGGGGAAGGTTTATGAGGATTATATGTGAGAGTGCAGTAATAGAACCTTTATCGATTTATTGATATGTCATGACAGAGTCAGGCCACCAGATGACAGCACTGATGAAGGTTCTATTAGTGGACCGCTAAGTGCACAGTGCAGTGGGCTGCAGCCTGTGGCAGGGTTTGCTATGGTGGAGGCATGTTTTTGTTCTGGTGTTTAACTGAATGCATGCTTATCATTCAGGGATTAAAGATAATGTTGATTTTTTTGTCATTCTTTTTTTACTCATTCTGGTCATCTGACTGCAGTAGCATGTGTGTAGCAGCAAATCAACCATTGCAGGGATTGTTTTATTACTGTGAAGATCTCCAGGTGACAACCCCAATTCTGAAGGAGTAGTGATGCTGCATAAAACGTAATTAAAAAGAGAACTAACCCAGATTTTATTCACAACGGAACAAACAAAACATATCAAATTTTAGAGAGAGAAAATGCAGTGTTTTAGAAAAAATATTAGCTCATTTTGAATTTGATGCCAACAAACATGGCTCAAAAAAGCTGAGACAGGATGATGTTTACCACCAGATGTTTACTTATTAAAAGAAGAGTGGATGCAACCACTCTTCTTTTAACAAGTAAACATCTGGTAACTGAAAAGACCAGTTTTCTGTTCCATGATGTGCCAAGTTTTTTCAGTTCCTGAAAGGTCTGTACTACAGAGGGTCGAGTTTAGCATCTGGATTCGTCTACTATGAAGTTGTAATAGCTTTAATATTCTCTCTCATAAATATGTAAAGCCTTCCCTGAAAAAAGATGTCATCTGGGTGGCAGCATATGTTGATTTAAAACCTGTATATACCTTTTAGGACTGATGGTGCCTTTCCAGATGTGCAGGTTGCCAGTACCACAACTAAAGCAACCTCATACCATCAGAGATGTTCATTTTAAGTTCACTTTGGTCCAGACATGATGGCACATTTATTCACATATTGTTTCTTCTTTCCATGACAGACCTTTAACCTGTATTGTAGTTGGCTATTGAGCTCACGCATGTCATGATTTCCATGGCAGAATCACACCTTGTTTGAATGCAGTGCTGCCTGAGGGGCTGAAGATCACAGGCATTCCAATATTGATTTTCAGCCTCATCTCTGATTTTTCCAGATTCTCTGACTCCTTTGATTAGATATTCGACATCTTCACAATTTTCCACAGGGGAGCATTATTCTGATATTGTTCTACAATTTGTAGATGCGTTTGTTTTTTTTTTTTGCAGATTGGTGAACCTCTGCTCATCTTCTGAGAAACTCTGCCTTTCTAAGATGCTCTGTTTATACCCACTCATGTTGCTGACCTGTCGCCAGTTACCCTAATTAGATGCAAAATGCTCCTCAAGCTGTTTCTTTTTACAACCACTTCCCTTTTCAGCCTTTTTGTTACCCCCTGTCAAATCTTCTTTTGATTGGTGCCATCAAATTCAAAATGAGCCAATATATTTTGGAAAACGGTTGCGGATCTAAAGAAATACATTTTCAGCTTCAAGTATCATGTGCAGTCCGGGTTTCTGTAATTAATGGCGTTTTTGCACTCATCTAATTTGCTATTCCTTATCAGTGACTGATGTAGCCCAACACTGATTCAAGCACCTCTATATAATATTGATAACAATATCTATAATATAAATGTAGCTTATATTTAACTTACATGATTCTTTTTATTGACTACTCACCGTAAGTGAAATAAGCCACTTCATCAGGCAGTGAGGCGCTGCTGAGGTCGTCATCTGGTACATGCATGTCGACATATTGCTGGGCCTTGGATGCCTTCAGGAATGCCATGAAGCGTGCCGTGAAGGATGCCACGAAGATGGATAACATACCAAAGTCCAGAACATTCCAAAGGTGCATGACATACTCCCTGGGTCCGTCACTCCAGATCTCCTTGCACTCTGACCAAATCATGCCTGAACATAAAAGACACATATAGACAAAAATAACACAAAAATAAGGAGGCCGTTGCCAGCACTTATATAGGGATGCATAAATGAAGCACGTACAAACAGATGTCGACAACAAAGCTTGTAATTGAAAATGAACCACTCAGACGTGTGGCACTTACAGATCAGGTGGATGCAAACACATACACACTCCATTCTCTATTTGGAGCCAAAACACAGTTAAAATTGCCTAGAGAGAAGGCGCCCTGATCAGTATCATCTCTCTAACAATTACTGGGCCTTCAAAGCATGCTACCGGAATTACAATTACCACATCTAACTAAGCCACCACTCAATGCACACACATACACTCACAGATTCATGTAGATAAACAGTCACATGTGCAGCGGCTGCTAAAAATTTACTGTAGATGGGGAAAAAAATGTTGCCATTACATATAAACAAATAAAAACAGAGGCACATGTGCACCAACATACACAGACCACACACATAATATTGTTAGAGTGTGTGCATGAGCGGAAGCAGATGGGAAGCAGCTGAGCTCTGACAGATACTGCTGTGGGCTATTTATCCACCAAGTTTGTCTTTGTCTGCCTGTCTGTCACCCTCTTCTATCTCCTTCGATTCCTCACGCCTGCCTTCCTGTATTCCACGCACACACCCTACTCTGCTTTCTTTTGTCGCCCTCAACTACTCCCAACTTTCCTTCCATTTTTCTTTCATTCCGTTCCTCCCTCTTATATTTCCTCTGCACAGCCTCCCAGGTCAACCTCCCAATTTCCCTCCAGGTTATCGTTAGGACTCAGCGGGGCTACTGTCTGCGCTGTACCAACCAGAAAATTTCTTTTTGATCTTCGGAGGATAAAAGAGCATGATTTGTTGTGTTGCTGTAACCTTGGCTTTCATTCACTTGCCTGGTAGGGCACTCTATTAAACTTGAATTACACCTCATATCAAAGGTGGGCAAAAAGTTTTCTGACTATTTCCAGACTGTTTACTGATTTATGGTGAAGGTGTATGTAGAAAAAAACTTGAAAAGAAACTTTGGATTAGCATAGAAAAATGTGCAAACCTAGGACAAAGTATATTCATGGTTAATAACATAATAAAGTGCACGCATTGCAAAAAAAGAACACGCTTAGCTGTGCCTTGCTTACTTGGCACATCAAGGTTATTTTTTATCACGTTGGACAATCTGCTTTGACAGGGACAATCTATTCTAATCTAATCAACTGATGTGCATTTTAATTGGCTGTAACTGTGCACAGCCACACTGTGTGTGTGTGTATGATTTGATTGAAAGGGTGACTTACCCAATACCCACTTCATTATCAACATCTCTGTCCAGGAAAACTGGGTGGTTTTGACCCTGAACACCTGTCGAGGATGGTCTGTGATGGTCTCGTTGGGAAGGTTCTTTACTCCTTCAAAGCGGTCGGAAGCATTGACAACCAGGAGACCCAGGAAGATGGTGAAGGAGACAGCGTGAGCCACAAACTTCATGAAGGGGCTTCGCAGGATCTGACCAAGCTGGAAGTGAAAAAATTTAGGAACTTCCAATGTGTTTACTATTCCAATGCGTCAAATATTAAGAATCAATTATGGTAATATAGATATAGATTAACAATATCAATTTAAATTTGCATTTACTGATCAGAAAACAAATTGTAAAAAACAAAAACAGCGGGGTATTGACACATTAAGCAAAATTTCACTGTCTATCTGTGATTACAATAGCCAACAAATTCTGTTTTACAGTAAAGAAACATGTTTGAGTGCTTTTTGGACGGACAATATTGCAGCCAAGCTCAACATCTGCTTTTATTTACTGAGATGAATCATGCTTTCTGCAGAGTTCCTGAGACTTTGGTCCTCAGAGAGAGCAAAAAATGCTGCAAAGCACCACTACACCACCATTTTAGCAGACAAACAGCAGCTGTTGTAATTCATGAATGTGCGTAACCACCGATCACTCTCACACACACATTATGCCAGAGTAACTAGATGCCAAACCATTAGCAGAGCCTGTGGAAATGCACTGCATCAAGAAAAAGTAATGCAAGACGGTACAGCACAAATAGCATTTAACAAGCCACCACACAGAGGGGCATTTTTGTAATTGCACATAAGTGTGCCAAGTCACACAAATGCACTTACACACTTAGACACACGCACACTTCTAACCCCATACGGGCATTTGAGATCCCAACATTTGCTACTCTCTGAACCTGCTGTGTTCAATATTAACTACCCACAGGATATCTCTACTCTCTGCATGAACAATAATACATCAGATTCAGTAGCTCTTCCCATGCCACACACACACTGCTAAATCATGGGGGAAGAGGTTGTCTGGTAATTTTTAACCTTGCAAAACCTCCTTTAAACCTCCTCATGACACCTTCATCCCTCCCAGCATCTGTGCCGATCCATTTCACTCCTCAGGTTAAATAAGATGGTCATCTCAGATCAGACCTTCTGCTGTGTGGCGACTGCAGACTCCATGGGTTTCTTTAGTGTGATGGTGATAAGAGCTTGTCTCCTCCAACAAAATGGCAGCTGCTAGCAGGAGGTATGTGCATATTAAATAAGTAAAAGCCTGGTGTGAAAATCATCTAAAGCCAGGATGGATCTTCTTTTTCTCTTATTATAAGGTCTTTTTACCTGGGAGAATACATAATGTTTCTTAAGTGTGATCAAAATGTTCTAAAATTTAGCCCATAAAAACCTTACCCAATTTAAGTTTGGCTAATTTCCTGTTCAAGATAATCATTTCGGGCATACCCAGACAGCTTCCAGTGCTGCAGAAGCTCCCAAGATGTCAATAAAGATCACTTGGAATTTCATCTCAAACCTGCACAGACAGCAAACTAGAACTTCTTTTTAAAACTGATGTGTATTACCCATGAAGGTCCACTGCTGGTGTTGATAGCTGGACCTCTTACCACGACCAAGCAGCTGAGAGCAGTTTTTAGCTGAAGGTTCAGTGCTTTAGATGAGGAAAGAGATCTGAAGGATGCTTTTCTCCCCCAAACATTCACAGGGTTCTGCACCGTGAACTGATCCCTCAGGGAGATGCTGTCAATGTGGAGCTTTACTGTAACGTCTACTAAAAACACACTGAAAATGCGAATACGATTTTTGGCCACAGCCACATAATCTTTACTCACTGTCAACAGTTCTTTAAGTCCTGTTCTGGATTCTTTTTTGACCTCCTGGATGCGTCACAGATGAAGTCTCTATTTGTGGAGATGGTGATTCACTGGAGTCTCAAAGCTTTAAAAAGTGGCTTTGTAACCCTTTCCAGACTGCTAGATGTCAATGACTTTGCTTCTCATCAGTTTTTGAGTTTTTTTAGATCGTGGCATGATGTGTTGCTTTTTGAGATCTTTGGTCCGGTTTTACTTTGTCAGACAGGGGTCGCAGTAGCTCAGGAGGTAGAGCAGAAGATGATCAGAGGATTGGCTGCACCAGTCTGTGTGTTAAAGTATCCATAGGCAAAATACAGTTGCTCTCTGATGCACTCACTGGAGTGTGAATGTTAGATAGAAAGCACTTAAGTAATCAGTAATCAGGCACAGACTGGTGAAATTGAACTCAGCTTTCAAAAAAATATGGTTAATCACAGTTAATTCATAATTTAAAAAGGACAGATTTTTTTTTTTGCCTAATAAATGAAATGACTATTTACAAACTACATTTTTTTATTTATTTGGGGTCTCTTTATCCAACATCAAAATTATTTGATGATTTGAAACATTTATATATCAGTAATATACAGAAACAAAGACACCAGGAAGGGGGCAAACACCTTCTGTAAAACACCTAACCCTTTTTCACAGCACCATGGCATCCACTTAGAGGTGTAAGAGAAAACGATCTTGAAGCAAAAATGGCAATGCTTTTGTGTTTTTTTTCTGGACATTTCCTGGAACTTTTTGAAATTTTTGTAAAGAAAGACTATGAATAATTTATAAATTTACACCCATCTAATCAATTCAGGGTCACTAGATAGACTAGAGCCTATCCCAGCAACCAAAGGAAAAGAGGGAAGGTTACACCCTGGACAGGTCATCAGCCTGTCGCAGAGCTAACAGAGAGAGACAGACAACCATTCACACTCACATTCACACCTATGGGCACTTCAGAATCTCTAATTAACCTAACCTTACTAACTGCATGTCTTTGGACTGTGGGAGGAAGCTGGAGTGCCCAGAGTGAACCCACAGCCACATGAAAAGATCTTATTTTTTCCTAAAATATATTAAATACACTGCATACTTTGGGTTAACTATATAATCATATAGAGGACCTTTACTAATGTGTACATTTTCACGTCTATACTCTGTTTCTCTTTGCAGCTATCTCTTTAATTCAAACTAAAGAGATATTTCCAGCAATGCAAACTACACTGCATTCTGGTTAGTGAGCCTTAATATATACAATATTAATCAAATAGCTTCCTCATTTTATATTGGACTGAAGTAAATATTTGAAAGAATTTGCTCAGTGCTTGGAGGTAAAATAAATGAAGTCTGCTATGTTGCTTGCTTTACCCTGACCTACATTAGCTGTAAAAAAAAAAAAGAAACCTGTCCTTTGTATACTGATAAGGATTTTTTTTGGTACTGGCTTCGAATTTGAATCTCCCATGAGACAAAAGGAGGCCAAGAAAAGCTAGGACGGAAACAAAAAATCTCAAAGTGTGTCCAAAATTTTAAAACCGCAGGCAGCCGTGTCAGAGATAGCATGCAAAAATATATTTCAACCAATTAAGTAGATGATGGACTGCAGAAAAGTAATTAATGAAAAAATAATTACTTAATATCGGC
The DNA here is from genome assembly GCF_965226115.1 of Aulonocara stuartgranti. NCBI lineage: Eukaryota > Metazoa > Chordata > Actinopteri > Cichliformes > Cichlidae > Aulonocara > Aulonocara stuartgranti. The sequence goes on from NC_138940.1 coordinate 32,099,087, forward strand.
GCAACATGTAGCATTTGGAAATGTCAGCGTATCATTGCCAAATTGATTGTCATCGTTGGTATAATTATCATTAATAAAGAGCCTCGTCATGCCTGAAATACTCTGTGAAAATAAGGACGAGGTTTACCATAGTTTCAGAATCATAAGCTTTCCTTACACGTACTCTTACCTTTTCACTATAAATCTGCAAAGTTAGTGATACAAATGAATCCTTGACTAACATGTGAAACTTGGTTCATCAAGTCTCCAAGGCAATTTTCCTCTTCATCACTTGTTCTCTTTTTCTGACTTTTTATCTATTTTCAGTTACTCGCGGAAGGCTGAAAAATTTCACGTCACTCACCATATTTTAACCTCTTCAATCAATAAGAATCTCTGATCGCACATCTGCTTTTCATCACTTCTGAAGCATATCGCTGCTATTTTTCACCCAAAGAGGATTCTCAAAGCAATTATGTGACAGGTTGAATGACTATTGCATATAAAACTGTTCAGTTAATACTAATTCATATCTGTTGATATAAGGATGAAAATAATGTAAATATGGTAAGAAAGTGGTTAAGAGTTTATTATTTTTCATGTTATATTAATGGCTTTCATGTTACTTAAGAGAACTACAATCTATACATCAGTGATCGGCTAGTAAGCCTTTTCTGGGCTCGATTAGTAGTGTCTCTATTCTCCACTAGGGGGCTTTCGCGCGTTCTCCTCACTGCAATAAACTACTGCATGAGAGACGCAAGTCATAATCACTCTCGTGATTCTTTTCCCCCTGTTTTCAGGTAAAAGTGTTTAAAAGTTGATATATTTCCAATGTGTACACTGTTAAGATATTTAAGAGGTAATCCTTCATTGTTTTGTAAGCGTTAAAAGCATTACATTGCAGTTTTGTGCACATATACGTGGCGGTTTTGAGCTGTGTTTTGTACTGTGTAATGGCCATTAAGATAACGGCAGGAGCTAAAAACACCACGGTTGTCAGCCATTTTGTCAGGAAACCTGCTCAAGTATATGTATGATAAGCACTTTGGTGTTTCGGTTTATTGTTTGGTGTTTTTCTTCCACCATGTGACATTTAGCAGTACAGAATGTGAAACGTTTCTGCTCATTTTCTCTGCAATAAACTACTGCATGAGAGACGCAAGTCATAATCACTCTCGTGATTCTTTTCCCCCTGTTTTCAGGGGTGTAACATTTGGAGGCACCGCTGGGATAGCTGCTTAGATGTCCGGTGTCCACAATCTGCACATCGTAGTCCAAGCCAGCTAAATCCCCCCACTACAACCCAGGCAGACTGCAGTGAGGAAAGTGTTGCTGTCGAGGCGAACTGGTAGCTGTGTTTTAGCGCATGTTTCCTGAGGCCAGCCAGAGATCATCAGGGGCTGCAAAAACGACTCAGCTCAGCGTCACCTGTACATGCAAAATTCTTCCTGCCTACTGCCACAATGTCTTCGGTGGAAGAGCTGCGAGAGGAGGTTGTGCGTGAAATGCACACTCTGTCCAAAGATCAACTAGTGTCAATCTGCGAGTTCCTTGGCATTGCAGAGAAAATAGATGTTAGCAGAAAAACACGACTGTCACTGCTAACACACATCCAAATACACATTGAGAGAGAAGGTATGACAGTACTTGAGGATGAAGGAATGTCAGAACTGTTGTTGCTTAATGATAAGATTGCTGAAATAATGAAAGAGACAATTGTTGAGACTGAACCAAATGCAAATGAAGAGGGTGATTCAGGACACAGAGAGCAACCAAACACAGCAACCACACTGGTAACAGAGACAGCTAATGCAGTTAACACAGCGGTTATTTCTCACTCCCAAGGTAATCGCTTTGTCCCTAACTCATCTGTGTCAAGTACCCCCCAACGACCAAGCCCTTACTGGCAGAAAGATTTCAAAATATCAGGCCAGATTGGCGAACCAGGTCAAAAAGACAAACTGACATTTTCCAGTCTTGCTCACCAGATTGAAAATGGACTGAGCAGAGGCTACTCAGAGCTTGACATTGTAGATGCTGTCATCAGAGCTATCTTGCCAGGTATGCAACTACGCAGCTATTTGGAGGGAAAAGCTCAACTCACCCTTCCGACTCTACGCCGCATACTGCGCTCCCATTTCCAGGAGAAGAGCGCCACCGAACTGTATAAACAACTTGCCTCTGAGGTGCAGACCCCAAAAGAGACTGCTCAAAGCTTCCTGATGAGAGTTTTAGATCTAAAGCAGAAAGTCTTATTTGCTTCCCAAGAATCAGAGTCAGGACTCAAATACGACCCAGCTTTAGTCCAGCGTATGTGTTTGCACACCATACTCACAGGCTTCCAGAGTGACAGTGTCAGGATAGATATGCAGCCACTCCTGTTAGACTCTAAGACACCTGATGAACTCCTGTTAGAGCGGTTAAATATGGCTTGTGCCAATGAGGCAGAAAGGAAAAACAAGAAGAGATGCTTAGCATCACAGACTGCTACAAGTGTGAGTGCAGTGCAGTCAGATGATGTGTCACCAGCTAAGAACCCTGTGAAAGAAGCTAAAGCTAAGATACCACCCGAGCTTTTAACTGAGTTAGCGGAGCTTAAGACAGGTGTAGCCTCCCTGAAAGGTCTCAGTGCAGAGATAGCTCAGATTAAAGAAACTCTACAGCAGCCGGTGCCTGGTCCTCAGTCATATGCCCCACCACCAGTTATGCAGTATGATAGGGACCAGCAGTATTATAGCTTCCAGGGCCCCCGTCAAAGGCCACCACCCCCTCAGTATCCTGTACAGCACTACACAGGTAGTCCAGCCCGCCGTGAGAGGAGGTGCCACATCTGCCAGCAGAATGGAGTCAACGAGCGCTGCACCCACTGCTACCTCTGTGGGAGTAGAGAACACTTTCAGGCTGGATGTAGAAGCAGAGGTATGAGACCATATAAAGAGAAACATTTAAACCAGCAATGGTTACCACCGAGGGACGAGTGTTAACCATGCCCATCATCCACAAGTCCCAACATTGCTCCAACTGTAAACAAGAAAAGTCAGGCATGAGACAGTGTTCAGCATGTAAAAACGCACTTTATTGTTCAAGAACATGCCAGAAACAACACTGGAGACAACATAAGAGACAATGCACTGGCTTAAAGACTAAGAAAGAAAATGAGACTGTCCAGGTACCACTGTCGCCAGCTTATGTAAATTCCCCTCACAAAGTCACATCTCTGGTGGGCAGGCAATGTCTGGTTGAGTGTTTTCTGGACGGCCACAGGCTTCAAGCTCTATGGGACTCAGGCTCACAGGTATCAATCATCGATGAGAAGTGGAAAAAGGACTATCTGCCACACACAGAGCTGAGAGATGTAGCAGATATTATGGACACATCTGAACTCACCCTGACCGCAGCAAATGGGACCAACATGCCATATCTTGGGTGGGTTGAGACAACCTTCCAACTTGTTTTCGGAACTGAACAAACTGAGAAATTGACCATCCCCATGTTGGTAATGAAAGGCTTTCAGCTCACATGCCCTATTATAGGCTACAATGTAATTGAATACATTGTGAATAAGACTGACCAAGCTAAACTGTACAGCACAGTGAGAAAAGCATTTCCCAGCCTCAAAAGACACAAGGTGAAAGCTTTTATACAGGCTGTTAGTGCAGATGCAGTTGACGAGTACAAAGTGATGACAAAGAAAGACTGTATTACTGTACCAAAAAAAAGCCACATGCATGTTGAGGGTCGTATAGCAGCAGGGCCATTTAAACAAGATATGGTCATGATATTTGAGCCAGACTTAAACCCCCAGTGGCCAGACAATCTTGAGTTTTTTGACACTTTGGTTAAAGTTAAGAAGGGTACTTTACCTGTCATAACACTAGGTGTCTCTAACCCAACTGACCATGAAATTGTCATTCCAGGCCGTACATTAGTTGGCTCGGTTCAGACTATTACAGCTGTTTTACCTGCCCAGGTGTTTGAAAAAGCCACATCTGTAGCTACTGTTAACCAGACAAATACACAAGCCCAGTGTAGCGCTAGCGAAGAGTGGGACCCACCTGTAGATCTTAGCCACCTGGGTGAAGAGCAGAGAGTATTAGCAAAACAGATGCTCAGAGAGGAATGCCAGTCTTTCTCTAAAACAGACAATGATATAGGCTGTATTGAAAAACTGAAAATGACCATATCACTCAAAGACAACGAACCAGTCAAACGAACATACCTGTCTGTGCCACGGCCGCTCTACCAAGAGATGAAAAGTTACCTGCATGATTTAATAGCACAAGGCTGGGTCAGGAAGTCAGACTCGTCATACTCCTCACCAGTTGTTTGTGTTAGGAAAAAAGATGGTACTTTAAGACTGTGCATAGACTACAGAGACCTGAATCGGAAAACCCATCCTGATCGCCAGCCCATCCCACGCGTCCAGGACATTATGGACAGTTTGGGTGGAAACTCCTGGTTTTCGCTTTTAGATCAGGGGAAAGCGTACCACCAGGGGTTCATGTCAGAAGAAAGTCGTCCACTCACTGCTTTTGTGACCCCCTGGGGATTATATGAGTGGATTCGCATCCCCTTTGGACTTATGAATGCCCCTGCAGCATTTCAGCGCTGTATGGAAGAGTGCCTGGATGGGCTGCGCGACAACATCTGCATCCCCTATCTGGATGACACATTAGTTTACAGCAAAACGTTCAAAGATCACTTGGAGGACGTGAGAAAAGTGCTCCAGAGATTGAGAGGCTTTGGTATAAAGCTTAAGCCAAGTAAGTGTGACATGTTTAAGTCTGAGGTGCGCTATTTGGGCAGAATAGTGTCTGCAGAGGGCAGTAAAGTGGATCCTGCAGATTTTGAAGCAGTCAAAGCACTCAAAGGTATAAAACCACAAAATGTTGGTCAGCTCAGAAAAATGTTAGGCCTTCTCTCCTACTACAGACAATACATAAAAGACTTCTCCAGAAAAGCAGGTTGTTTGTATGAACTGTTAAAAGCTGACAAAACCACAGAGAACTCAGACACCACAAAAGGGACAAGGGCAAGACCAAAGAGAGCCAGTCAAGTTGTGCCCTCCTCAAAACAAATCGTGTGGACTGACCAGCATCAACGTGCGCTTGAGGAACTAATAGACTGTTTGCTCCACCCACCAGTGCTGGGGTTCCCAGATTTCACACAGCCGTTCATCGTACACACAGACGCCTCACACAAAGGGCTAGGCGCAGTGTTGTACCAGAGACAAGATGGTAAGCTGCGAGTTATTGCTTATGGCTCCCGTACTCTAACAGCGGCTGAAAAAAACTACCACTTCCATGCAGGAAAACTAGAATTTTTAGCATTGAAGTGGGCTATCACTGACAAATTCAGAGACTATTTGTACTATGCCCCAACATTTACTGTCTATAGCGATAACAACCCGCTAACGTACATTCTGTCAACAGCCAAACTGAATGCCACCACATCAAGATGGGTCGCTGAGCTCGCTGATTTTCACTTCACCATTAAGTACAAACCAGGGAAGGAAAACAGTGATGCAGATGCTTTATCAAGAATGCCACTTGATGTCGAAACCTTGATGAGAGACTGCTCTGAGGAAGTGCCACCGGACACTATTGCAGCTGCTATCCAGGCCATTGAGGTACAGAAAGACACACCTGCCGCATGGACACTCTCAGCTGCAGCAATGTCAGTCACAGCAGACGGTGAGCTAGCAGAAGCAACATTCACACCCATACCAAAAGAACAGCTTAATAAAGCGCAAAAGTCTGATCCTGTTATAAGCCCTGTATTACAGTGTAAACAGACAGATTCAAAACCACTGCCCAAAGAGCTAAGAACATTTGACCCTAAGACAAAATGCTTGTTCAGAGAGTGGGGCAAGTTAAGACTAGATAACAATGGCATCTTGTACAGGCTCACTTCTGCCCGGAAACAGCTAGTCCTGCCAGATCAGTTCAAAAAGACTGTACTTGAAGAGCTGCACAATAATATGGGCCATCAAGGTGTTGATCGCACAGTGTCTTTGATACGTGAACGCTTCTTTTGGCCACACATGCAGGCAGACATCGAGCATTATGTGACCAACGTTTGTTCCTGTGTAAAGCAGAAAAAGCCCAGCCATGAAACAAGAGCTCCTTTAACAAACATTGTAACTACGCAGCCCTTTGAGCTGGTGTGTATAGACTTTCTCCATCTTGAAAAATGCAAAGGCGGTTATGAATATATTCTAGTGATAACTGACCACTTCACACGTTTTGCCCAAGCCTATGCCACCACCTCAAAGTCAGGCAAAACTGCTGCAAACCTGATATTCAATGACTATGCCCTAAAGTTTGGCTTCCCCTGTCGCATTCACCATGACCAAGGAGGTGAATTTGAAAATCAGCTATTCAGTCAGCTCAAGAAACTGTGTGGCATGGCCGGTTCTAGGACAACACCCTATCACCCAATGGGGAACGGTCAAGTTGAACGTATGAACAGGACATTGTTGCAAATGCTTAGAACGCTAACTGAAACACAAAAGTCAAACTGGAAGGAATCTATCAACAAGTTAATGTATGCATATAATTGCACACGTTGTGAAGTCACTGGCTACTCCCCATTTTACCTACTGTTTGGACGGTCACCCAGGCTACCAGTAGATATGCTCTTTGGACTGTACTCAGAAACAGATTTTAGTGACCACAGAGACTATGTTGAAAAATGGAGAAAGGGCATGGAACAAGCATACTCTATAGCAAATGAGAATGCAAAGAAAGCTGCTGAAAAGGGCAAAAGACACTACGACACAAAAGTAAGGAGTTCTGTGTTACAACCTGGCGAGAGAGTTCTGGTCAAAAACCTGACACCTAGAGGAGGCCCAGGGAAACTGAGAGACTATTGGGAGGACACTGTTCACACAGTAGTCAGACAAATGGGGCCTGACCTCCCTATCTATGAGGTAAGACCGGAGAGAGGCAGAGGGCGCTCTAGAGTGCTTCACAGAAACTTGCTTATGTCATGTGACCACTTACCTTTTGAAAAAGTGCCTGAAAAAGATAATCGTACAAGACATGAACAGAAAAAGACTGATAAACCTGTCGCTGTTGTGCCAGACTCTGATGATGAGGGCAGTGTTGATGAATACCGCTGTCATTACACACCACCTCAACCTGTGTCCCAGCCATCAGAACAAGAACTTCTCACAGCAACGTCTCAGCCCGCAGCTTCAGTCCCTGCTCTTGCACCAACACCAGAGCCTCTTGCTGGAGACCATCTGGAGGCGCCTGACCCAGCTGCCGTGGAGACAACTTGTGAGGAGGCAGAGCCCACTGCAGGTGACATACCTGCCCCTCCTCCACCTGTTGTACTTGAGGAGGAGACACCTCAGCGGCCACAGCGAGAGAGACACCCGCCAAGACGGATGACGTATGACCAACTGGGCACCCCATCTTGCTACAGTGTTCAGCCAGCACCGCAACTGCTTCCTGTGTACCCGGGCCTGGTTCCATGGTTTCCAGCTGTGCAGTCATACTGCACCCAGCCCATTGGTTTGTATGGACTCCAGCAAATGTAAGTTGACACTTTTCCACTGATGACTTGAGAACTGTACTTAAAGACTGTCATCAAGAAAAAGACATGAACTTTTCCCCATCTGTGGATTATAACCATAGACAATAGACTTTGTGAAGACTCACATATGGACTGGTTATAGACTTTGTCTTCAGTCACCAGTGATGGACTGTGGTGAAACAGGTGTTAAACCCACAGAATTAAGGACATTGGTTCACTCTACTGTTGATGTCCTGACTACAAGAGAATATAGACTGAAAAGCATCTTGTTGGTATAATGTCGGGACGACATTTTTTGAGTGGGGGAGAGTGTGACAGGTTGAATGACTATTGCATATAAAACTGTTCAGTTAATACTAATTCATATCTGTTGATATAAGGATGAAAATAATGTAAATATGGTAAGAAAGTGGTTAAGAGTTTATTATTTTTCATGTTATATTAATGGCTTTCATGTTACTTAAGAGAACTACAATCTATACATCAGTGATCGGCTAGTAAGCCTTTTCTGGGCTCGATTAGTAGTGTCTCTATTCTCCACTAGGGGGCTTTCGCGCGTTCTCCTCACTGCAATAAACTACTGCATGAGAGACGCAAGTCATAATCACTCTCGTGATTCTTTTCCCCCTGTTTTCAGGTAAAAGTGTTTAAAAGTTGATATATTTCCAATGTGTACACTGTTAAGATATTTAAGAGGTAATCCTTCATTGTTTTGTAAGCGTTAAAAGCATTACATTGCAGTTTTGTGCACATATACGTGGCGGTTTTGAGCTGTGTTTTGTACTGTGTAATGGCCATTAAGATAACGGCAGGAGCTAAAAACACCACGGTTGTCAGCCATTTTGTCAGGAAACCTGCTCAAGTATATGTATGATAAGCACTTTGGTGTTTCGGTTTATTGTTTGGTGTTTTTCTTCCACCATGTGACATTTAGCAGTACAGAATGTGAAACGTTTCTGCTCATTTTCTCTGCAATAAACTACTGCATGAGAGACGCAAGTCATAATCACTCTCGTGATTCTTTTCCCCCTGTTTTCAGGGGTGTAACAATTACAGTATCCATGTTTTTTCTGCCTGCTCTCAATGACTTACTACTTCTGTTACAGGAACAAAAACACTGTCTTTATCGCCCCAGGCTGATATGAAATGTAATATGATGTGGGATTTTAATAATTGTGTGTTGTAGTGTTGTAAAATGGGGCATATATATGGGCTGTAAAAAACAAGCAATTGATAAGATGAGATGAGAAGAACTAGATGATTAGCTGCAGGTGCAGGAGGCTACACTAAACACAATCAACCAGAACACATCAAAGCTTTCTCTCTGCGTTTGTCTGTCGAACTGTATTTTTGTTCTGATTTACACTGTCTTTATCTATTTCATTATCAAATCCATTCTACTTTTTGTTTCTGATGAGCTGCGGTCACATGGTCACAAAGCATGCATAAACATCTGTTTTGTCTCTTGGCTATTTTTTTTGATTAGGCTGCTTTTATTATTCTACCCTCTGTAGTTTTGCTTTATCAACATCACACATGTCCCTGGTCTGTTAAAACAACATGCACATTAAAAAAATTAAATAAACGTGACACAGCAACAGACACAGTAACAGCACAACTATAAGCTGTACGTCCCATATTTGCTTCTCTGCCCTGCTTCTTTTTCTCAGCTGTCTCTCACATGACACGAAACGTCAGGCAGTCACATGCAGTGTCATGATTTGATTGATTCATAATTAGATGTAATCATACATCCACACATATGCACACATGTGAATACGCACACAGAAACACACACATTAACATAACACAAGTGTTTTTTGCGACAAGTGCTTCATGATTGGTGGATAACCTGTCACGGCGAGTGAGATGAGCCGTGTGGAAATAATAAAGGAGGATCCAATTGCAGGAAGTAGCGAAGGTGTGAAGGTGGTTTATTGAACACGAAATATAAATAGACAAACGGCAACCGGAGAATGAACTAAACTCTACTGGGAACAACTAACTACTGAACATGAACCAGAACACGAACTACAAGAGAATAAGAAAACAATCCATAATGCAAAAAACACACCTAACATGACAACTCAAAATACTGGGTCAAACTGACCCAGAACCGTGACATAACCTCTAAGTTTTATGGTTCTCCAGCTTCTCATGCACGGCTAACATCCGGTGCTCTCGCTCTCTAGTCTACAAAATGACTAATTCATCAGTCACGCCTACCATGAACTGCTCAAAGGTCCTCAAATCTGAGTGTAGACACACACACACACACACGCACGCACGCACGCACGCACACACACACACACACACACACCACTTGGTGATGATGAGGTGCAGGATTATTCAGGTTGATGAGAAGATTTGCATAACCGCTTACTCAGCTCCTGTGTCTGAGTGTGGCCGATGTCATATTGTGTCACTTTAGAAAATACAATCTGCTTGATGAGAATGAAGAAAATGTCAGAAAATGTCCCACATGCCCTATAATCAAACAGTTACTATATTGTGTTCTGAAACTGTAAATCTGTAAGTTTTGACATTTCATTTGGCCATATCTTTAGAGTCTAGTGCATATATATTCCTGTAAATACCCTAACAAGGTTATAAGGTTTGTGTCATTTATAGTAGAACCATATTTAGTATTTTAGGGAAAAAGTGGATTATTGTCTGTAGCAACAATGTCTGTAAAAAGGGTACAACTGCAGAGATGAGGTGGAATCAAGATGACTACAGCTTAAGAAATTGGAAAAACCTATATTAAGTGCTTATTGTTTATTTGTGATAATTCTGTATAACCTAGGATTGTATTTTTATATTCAGGATAATTGTATAGAATACAGGTTGTTAGTTAATAATTAGGGAATATAAAAAAATCTGTCTGTAATGTTATACACAATTTAAGAAAACCTTTTTTATACTGCATGAGCTTATAACATGCTTGGGGTCCTAGCTTCATGGGTAGTAACAATTGCATCTCTAAGATCAGTGGTGATGTCTTTACCCCTTGGCACTGTGTAAACACAACAATGCTCAAGATGAAACAAACTTCCAAAATTTCCTTGATTTTAAGACTTGCTGGGCACCGGACGATTTTAAAAGTTCTGATACCTAAAAACATTTAGAATTAAAAGAGGTACGTTCTTTTTCACATGACTCTATCAGGGGCTGGGTCTGTGACCCAGCGTTTTGAGTTTATTTATGTTTTTTTGTGTTAAGTTGATGATAGTAAGTTCTTGTGTTATTGTTCGCTAAGATTTAGTTGAGGTTTATTCTAGTTTTTGTTTCAGCTATGTCTCTTTGGTTATGTGTCTTGTTTCCTGTCTAGTCTGTCACGTGTTTTGTGTCACACTTCAAGTTCTGCTCAGTCTGAGAGTAGATGATGATGATGAAGCTAAGATTAGAGATGGACCGATCCGATATTACGTATCGGTATCGGTCCGATACTGACCTAAATTACTGGATCGGATATCGGAGAAAAATAAAAAATGTAATCCGATCCATTAAATATCACGAAAGCACCTGGCAAAACTTGCAACACGCCGTAACTCACCTCAGAACGTTAGCAGTCGGAGCAGTATGCATCACGTGATAGAGCAGCTGTGGCATGCCGGACCTGTCGGTGGTCTGGATAGCATGTGGAGCTTCGCTAGCAACCTGGCATTTCATCTCCGACAAAGTTATCCCCGAGAGAAGTAAAGCAAGTGTGTAAGTCCATCTCTGAATGTTTGTAAAGCATTCCCACGTTAAGCTTAACAAGCGACTGCCTCTCGCTCTCCGGCTGCTACTTCAATCGTGAAACTGCTTAAATGATCAGCTGATCGGCTTTTCTGTCGCGAGTCCGTGTCTCTTGTTTGTTTTTGGCCCACTTTGCACCAGAAAGAGGAAACCAGCGGCTGAACAACAGCAGAACGTTTAAGCTTGATAAGCTGTTGTTAGAATTTATTTAATATTACTTTCTACACCAGGATCTTTTTCTACGTAGCTGACGGCTGGTAACTGTGCAGGGGCGGATCTAGCAAAGTTTAGCCAGGGGGGCCGATAGGGCATGAACAGGGAAAAGGGGGCACAAAGACATACTTTTCTTTCTTATTCTCATTTAAAATGTCGAGCTTTTAATAAATAATTATCTGACACCCAAAGTTTTAATTTGATGTAAAATGAATAGAAGTCAATTACTGTATATAGTGACTATTAAGTCTAATATATATACCCTAGTAAGCTATAGTACTTTTTACTTTGGGAAGGTACCATCTGTGCAGTCTGCAATTTTGTTGAAGAAAGATGTTGAATCTATTTAATATTTCTTGAAAAATAATTGATTTCTGTGCATTTTTTTCACACTGCATCAAATTAAGGTTGATTACGTCGATTAAGCATCATGAGGTGGAGCGTGAGGGGTGGTTCCCTATTTTTTATTTATTTCTTTTTGTTGTTGCTGGGAGTTGGAACCCTATTAGTTAGGTTGCTTAATATTTACGCTAAGTACTCTTTAAAATACCAGAATAGGGAGGATGGTGTAGGTCTAAGTTTATTAGATTGATCAGTATTGCTGAACTATGAAATATTTTTTTTGTATACAGGTATAACAGAATAGCTTTAGTGTAGTTGTTGTTTTAAACTTGAGTATGAACTTGCAGACTTGCAAAATGCAGCAAGATATTTTAAAAAACAGTTTTGTTGATTAAAAAACACTATATCGGATTCATATCGGTATCGGCAGATATCCAAATTTATGATATCGGTATCGGTATCGGACATAAAAAAGTGGTATCGTGCCATCTCTAGCTAAGATTAGAATGATAAAAGCTGAGCCTAAATGTTGAGCTGAGAAGCGAGTCTGAGATGTCCTGAAATGAACTAATCCTAAGTTAATATTAAGGCCTTTGCTGTCGTTCCAACCTCAGGGCAAACTTTAGATTCTCCCCAACTTGTGGTAAGGTCATATGAGCAACAAAGAACAACATTGGGAATTGTGTTTCCTGATGGGTAATGAGCCTATAAGCTGCATGATGAGACTTCAAGTGCAATTTGAAATACTATAGTTGGCTGCAAATAATAGGTGGAACAAGAATAGAAAATAATATTTTACTGAGAAGCAATAGTGCATAGATACAGCAATAATAAGTTCCCTAAACTATATGTGTGTGTATTTTAACTGTAGTTTGCAATTGTGTTTGCGCATGTAGCTATCTGTCCATACCTTGCTACATGGCATTATCCAGTAGGCAATAGCCAGGAATGGGAGGCCTACAGTTACTCCCAGGACTGTCCAGCACTTCACACCAATGGACTGCTGCCTCAGGCCAGGCAGATTCTCATACCAGATAGTCAGCAGTTGCTGCTGGCAGTTCGGATGAGCAACGAACTGAAACAGAAGAAAATAAACAAGAAACTTAAATCAGTGGAGAACGAAGGAAGATGAGACAGTTTGGGTACAGGGCAAGGATGGTTAAAGGATGAGAAAGACAAACAGGAAAGGGCGAGTGGTGCTAAAAGCAAACAGCTAGTGATGCCAGGATTTTCAAGGAACAACTCACACTAGCTTCATATGACAAAAAGCTGCTTACATAGTCAGGCCGAATAGAAGTATAGAAGTTTTACATTAAGGCAGGTCGTCTTTAATTTAAACCAGAAACAAACCTTGAATATTTTTCTCCAACTTTAGACATGAATCTACTGGGATGGACCCCTTGTAATCTCAGTAGCTCTAGTTATCTAGTTATAAGTCCCACTCATGAAAATCCTCTCATCCAAAATGTGCATCTGCAATAACAAAGGTATACAGCTGAAGGACATAGTTTCAGCCAAGGCCTGACTCACCACGCCTGGGACAGGCTGTATGATGTTGAAAGTCGTTAAACATTCAATGACTGCAGGATACATCAATGATGTGATGTATGTAGTTTATAAAATGTGGGTTTTGTTTTGTTTGTTTTATTAGCACACAAAGAAGATGACTATAACTAAAAACGATATTTCAAATATTAAAAATATGCTACCCAGGCACACACAAGTGGCCAACACTGATCCTTTGGTTAAAGTGGAAAACCCAAATTTAGATGCATTGGGAAAAAGGGATGTCTAAGAATGAACAAAGTGTTCGTAAATATCTAAAAAAGCAGCCGGTTAAAGTCCCAGGAAAGCAGCAGCAAAGCATTCCTGTGTGAATGTCTTTCAAGCTTTTAATAAATTTCCTCTGCCAGTGTGGGTTCTTGGTATGTTACATCTTTAATGGATGGAATAAAAAAAATGGTTTCAAGCAATGGGTCTTGAAAATAAAGAAAGTAGGAACATTGTAAGACATGAAATGTTTTTTTGCCTCAATATCATGAATTGATGGCAATTATGTGTCTTTCAAAGATTTTTTAATCCTTATTATCTTAGTGAAAGAAAGGATATAATGATAAATAGAAAGTTGAGTGAGAGTCAAAAGAAGTCGCTGTAGCCCACGTGTTTTGTGCGCTTAATGTTCAGTCACTAAGTCAAAAATCTTTATGTATAGATTTTTACAACATGTAAGCTAATATAAACCCCAAAAACCCAAACTGAAAACGTCATTTGAACCAGCACTTTTGACACATGCATTTGTATACACCATTTACAATCTACCACAGCTGGGCTAATTGCTGTGTAACACATATATCTGACATTTAAAACCATAAAACAAGGCAATTAAAGTCCAAAGTCCAAATATTACCTTTGACACAAGATTTACTCTAGTCTCTGAAAGACCACCTGTAGAAAGTGTATCTCAGTACACTGGACACAAATTACTTACAGGGTTTGTGTTATATTACAGAATGGACATCAGCGAGATCAGGCCCAACATTTCGATTATTCGTATACTTTGTCTTTAAAGTGACAAATGCTGAAAATCCAGTGGTAGTAAAAGGTAATAGAGACATTAATGCCTTGACGACAGATCAGTATGTTTTAAGTTACAAATATCAATTTCAAAGCAGAACCACAAAAACAATTCCACCTGGCTGTCCTGCTGCATACAATGGAAACTTGCCCATTACGGTGGGCAAATTGATTCTGTATGAAGCTGGATTGCACACTGAGCACAGAGAAGTCCTCCTGGAGTTGGCCCCTCAGGGTTTGCAGGTTTCTCAGATGACATCTGTCAGGGAATTCAGGATTTAACCCTCCTCTTTACTGAGAAATTCACACCTATTTTCAAAGAACTCAGAGCTGCTCTGAAGTCTCCCACTGTCTCTTCCATAGTGTGGCTTCCGTCTTACTGTCGACATAAAATACAGTCACTGCTTTTCCTTGGAAGAACAGTTTGAGTTCCTTACATAGTTGAAAATGTCACCAAATATGTCAACTTAAAAAGCAACTTAAAGCCAGAGTATTGATCTAACAGTCCACAATAAATGTCCTGACTTCTTCGCCTGGTTTAAAACATCAATAGAGCACCTTAAAATATGAAAACCGTCAGATTTCAGTATGCAGTGTGAAGGGTGGTCATTGTCTATCTCACGTGGATAATATGTTAAACAGCCATGACTACTGTGGATGACAAAAACGTATTCTTCTCAAGCTTCATCTAAAATTCTCCTTGACATCTTTGTGGTCAGTGTCTCTCTGTGGACACAGGTGTGGAAAGCAGAGCCATGTTTTTGACCTTTTCACAACTCCAGTGAATTATCCAATCCCAAATTATCCAAAAGAAATTGTGTTATTAAGAATAGCTTGAAGGTCCAAGATTCAAGTTTATTATGATGCGCTTTCAAATAGTTCAGTGCTTATTTAATGTCCACACAGAATCTGATGGAACTGTATCAGCAAAATTGCTCTAGTCAAGCAATACACATTTCATTCTCCCACCATTCCAGCTTTTGTGCTTTCATGGTTTTTAAGCCTTTCATTTGTTATTAAAGTTCTAGAATTGATCTAAATGCAGGTCAAAATGGATGCAGACAAAGTTTAATTTAACAAGAAGGTATATCACAGGATATAACATGAACTGACAGGTAAATTTAAAAAATGCAAAACAAGACAGCAAAGAAATAGCAACAGGTGGTGGTTAGCACATTGAATTAACAAAGATAGATGGAATGTCGGGACTATACTTGCACAGGGGGAGATGGAAATATTTAAGCCTGGATAGCCAATGAGAAGGTGGGAAAGACAAAGAAGTAAAGAAAGCATAGTAAAGAGACAGGTTACCAAATTAAAGAGGACACAATAAATATCAAATGTCTCAAATCCAAAAAGTGTTTTAGAGAAGGCTAAATGCTGGTGGTATTGGGGAGAACTTTCTTCAAGTTTCCCATTATGTTAAGCAAAAACGTCTGGGTTATAACCCACAGGGAAACATAAACAACAGCAAACAGGAAAATCCCCTCAGCAGGTGCAGTGGTCTGCACTTCCTTTATGGGGAATTACAGTTTTTAATTATGAAAAGTATGCATACTATACATGATACTTCAATACAACTAAATTAACAAATGCCAAGAGGGTAAAATTGACATGATTAAATATTACATATTTGCGAAAGGGCATCTGGTGCTAATTTACTTTTCCAAGTATCTCAAGTAGCTTAGTGTCCATTCTGAATATCTATTTCTAGTACTTGAGTATTGTGTATTCATAAAAATCTGAATATATTACTACCTAAACGAAGTCAAGTGGCAACCTTTAATACATTTGTGTTTATGGTTTCCACTTGAATTCATTTAAAAAGAAAAATGGCAACAAGCAGGATGGAAAATCAATTTAATATACAAAGTGCAAAATAAATAAGGCAATAAGAAGTGGTGCATTTTCACATTAATTACAGAGTTTATTCTAAGTAAGGCAGTGATAAATGAAAGCCAGCAAAGGTCTTACAACGCAGGAGAAGATGGATGTTTTTCTTCCAGCTGGAGGAAGGATGTGGACAACCAAGCAATCAATGTTCAGTCAGCAGTCAGCTAGTGGAACAATCAAACGTTGTGTTTGTGTGTTTTGTATTCACGTCTAAGATTTCAGCAACACCTCACTTCTGGTCATGCGTGCTCTCCCTCGATTTCTGTTCACTTTATTGGGCTCACCCAGTCAATCAATGCCTATCCATCACTTCACCAGTGACCCTTGATCATCACGTTTGAGGAACATTTATCTGAGCTGACAATTGACATTTTCTGCTTCCTCCACCGATTGAAACAAACACATACAATTTGCATATGGCTGAAAAGCCTCAAACAGTAATACATACACCACCACCCATTCAGTTACTATAACTTACCACTGATCAGTCCATCAAACCAATAACCCCTGACATGAAAGCCTCCTGTGTCCATCTACATGCTCTACATGCAGTCACGCTCCACCTGGTTTCCATGGCAATCACACCCTCCCTCTCCTCTTGCCTGGTGTAATTAGCTGCCTGGTATTGGTCATGCTCTCTTGTACAGGATACAAAAAAGCAACCTGTTTAATGCCCAAAACACACGTGTGTGCGCGCGCGCACACACACACACACACACACACACACACACACACACACACACACACATATACACATGTATACAAATACACCTGTGCGCATGCACAACTACACCAGGGAATTGCCTGATTAAAGAAAACATGAGGCACATTAGGATCAGACAGGAACACGTGTGAGTGAGAGAGAATGGCAGGGCCAAATGGGGAAAAGGGATTTGGTTTGACATTTTCCTGAGCACCTCTGCACAGCAGGGATTAACTTTTACACACCGGCCAGTGAGTTGTTTACAAAAGGGTCCTGTGAGTCCACATTCAAAACAACACTCAAGCATACTGTACTGGAAATATACTGCACAAACAGATCAGAGAAACTAGCTTAGTTAGAAATAAGTCGGGTTACATGTTAAACTGCAATAAATAATGTATTTCTATCCATGCCATGGGAATTAAAGGTAGTGTGTTGCATTGGGTTGAATCATATCTGTCTAATAGACTCCACTTTGTTCATGTAAATAAGGAGTCTTCTTTACACAACTACACACACTAACGTTTATTATGGATTTCCAAACTGTTCTTTGCTAGGACTAATTCTGTTTACATTGCTCATATTTCCTTTAGGCAGTATCATTAGAAGGCATAGTATACATTTTTATGCTATGCAGATGATACCCAGCTATTTCTATATATGATGCCACACACCAGTTAGCTAGCAATGTCTTAAAGACATGAAAACCTCGATGACCTCTGAAGTTTCTGCTTCTAAATTCAGATAAAACTGAGGTTATTGTACTTGGCCCTAAAAATCTTAGAAACGTGATGTATAACCAGATACTCTGGATACAATTACCTTGGCATTAAGTAACAGAAAGAGGAATCTTGAAACCAATATTTTCACCAGGATTTGTTCTTAAATGTCCATAATAAACAAATATGCAGGACTTTCTTGCATTTTTACAAATATCTCTAAAATTGGAAACATCCTGTCTTAGAGTGGTACTGAAAAGCTAGTTCATGCATTATTATTTCTGGACTATTCTAATTCATTATTATCGGCTGTTCTAAAACCTCTCTGAATTTCAATTTATCCAAATTGCTGCTGTGAGAGTACTGACAGGAACTAGAAAGAGAAAGCAGATTTCTCCCATATTGGCTTCTATTCACTGGCTCCCTGTTAAAGCCAGAATAGAATTTATAGTCCTGGACCTCACATACAAGGTCTTAAATGTTCAGGCCCCTCATAATACAATATCACGCTAACAGTGCACTTTGCTCTAAGACTGCTGGCTTACTTGTAGTTCCTAGTGCTTGCTCAAAAAGGGGTTGTCTGACTATTTCTTTGATCCGTAACTTAAAATATAAAGCGCTTTGAGGCAACTGTTGTTGTGATTTGGAACTATATAAATAAAATTTGATTTAGCCAAACTGACAAATCTGCACTTATATTAATGTGTCCATGTTAACACAACAACTAAAAAGTATGTGGCGAGTCTCATTCCACTTTTTTTTTTTTACTTCTGGGCAGTGCTGATAATACTCGAATTCCTATGTGTGTGTAATAACCTTAATGGAAATGTACAGGTCCAAAAGGTCAAAGTTACAAAGCAGTCAAAGTTATTATACAACAAAACTGTCTTCTTCCAAACAACAAATGGACCTTAAAGTTGAAATGACGAGAGGATTATTGGTCATGTTTTCTTGCGTGGTCCCATGTGTTTTGGGGGTTGGGTATGGATTTTTGGAACTGTAAAGACCCAAAAAATGAGCTCCAATGATATCTCAGATGTACTGCCCTTTCGAAAAGGTTAAAGAAAAAGAAGTTGACATAGTACATGAACACCAGTATTAGGTATCAAAGTCAAACACACTGTGTGACAAGCCTCTTCACCTTTAGAGACCTATAAAGCTGCTGAGACAAACAATTACCGTTTTTTCTTGTAGTCTTTTGTATTATGTTGGCATTTTGTTTAGTTATTACTTACAGAAAATGTTTTCACAGTTCCTGCAAAAATAATTTAATCCCACAAAAAAGGCATTACATACTGCATTGCTAATTCTTTGAATAATTTTTACACTAATTTTTAATGTTGCAAATTAATGCAATTTGTAAAATTCGTTACATTTTTTAACGAGCTAATCGGTTTTTGTCTTACCTTCTTGACTTCATACTTGATAGCCAGTTTGACACGGCTGAGGCAGGGACGGTTGTAGGGACTCGGCGGGCACTGATCCACGTCGCCATTCAAAATCGCCTCAACTTCCTCTGTGTCCCGACAAAGGTCCAACACACCCACCACAAAGTCTTTACACTGCATGGACAGCTTACGGTAGTCATTCTGCATGAGAGTGGATGATGTGAATGTATTTCAGAAGGGAGGAAAGAAGGAAAATATTTTATTTTAATTTTCACATAGGTGTTAAATGGTAAATGGCCTGTATTTATATAGCGCTTTGCTAGTCCCTAAGGACCCCAAAGCACTTTACACAACCAGTCATCCACCCATTCACACACATATTCACACACTAGTGATGGCAAGCTATATTGTAGCCACAGCCACCCTGGGCCGCACTGACAGAGGCGAGGCTGCCGGACACTGGCGCCACCGGGCCCTCTGACCAGGTGTTACAAATAGATGCAGAAAATGTACAATTCTTCACAGCCTGAGAATCATCCCTGTCCCTACATAATAATCACCTGCCTCTTTTTGTGTTTTCTCAGGTAGTTAGAAATCTTTTACAATGTTTAACCGTGGCTTGTTAGCATTGTATCTTTTGGCTTGAACTGGCGTTTCCTACCTTTTCACACAGATGGAAAAATCTTCAGTTTGAGCGGTTATCGAGCGAAGATTCTGTGGGACTTTCAGATACAGATGGACAAAATGGTGGTCCTAACCAACCGGACAAACAGAAGAAAACGGCTGTAGCGATCGATGTAGCAGTTCCGAATGACAGCAACATCAGGAAGAAGGAACACGAGACGCTCGAGAAATATGAAGGGTTCAGAGAAGAGCTCCAGAACATGTGGAGGGTGAAGGTAACAGTGGTCCCAGTGGTAATCGGAGCACTAGCTGCAGAGACTCCAAAGCTAGGCGAGTGGCTCCAGCAGATCCCAGGAACAACATCAAAGATCCTCTATCCAGAAGAGCACAGTCCTGGGAACAGCTAAGATACTGTGCAGGACCCTCAAGCTCCCAGGCCTCTGGTAGAGGACCTGAGGCTGAAGAATAGACCGCCCAACAGGGGCGAGAGGGGATTTATTTATATATATACACTGAACAAAAATATAAACGCAACACTTTTGTTTTTGCTCCCATTCCCCATGGGATGGACGTAGAGACCTAAAATTCATTCCAGATACACAATATAACCATCCCTCCCAAACAGTGGTCACAAATCAGTCCAAATGTGTGGTAGTGGGCACATCTGCTATATTGAGATAATCCATCCCACCTCACAGGTGTGCCACATCAGGATGCTGATCTGACATCATGAGTAGTGCACAGGTGTACCTCAGACTGCCCACAACAAAAGGCCACCCTGGAATGTGCAGTTTTTTGCGCTATTGGGGGTCTGGGGAGCCAGAACCGGTCAGTATCTGGTGTGACCACCATTTGCCTCATGCAGTGCAACACATCGTCGCATGGAGTCTATCAGATTGTCAATTGTGGCCTGTGGAATGTTGGTCCACTCCACTTCAATGGCTGTGCGAGGTTGTTGGATATTCGTGGGAACTGGTACACGCTGTCGTATACGCCGGTCAAGCACATCCCGAACATGCTCAATGGGTGACATGTCCGGTGAGTATGCTGGCCATGCAAGAACTGGGACATTCTCAGCTGCCATCTGCCCTGAACAATGTGAACCATGATTCATCCGTGAAGCGCACACCTCTCCAACGTGCCAGACGCCATCGAATGTGAGCATTTGCCCACACAAGTCTGTTACGGCGACGAGCTGGAGTCAGGTCAAGACCCTGATGAGGACGACGGGCATGCAGTTGAGCGTCCCTGAGACGGTTTCTGACAGTTTGTGCAGAAATTGTTTGGTTGTGCAAACCAATTGTTCCAGCAGCTGTCTGGGTGGCTGGTCTCAGATGATCTTGGAGGTGAACCTGCTGGATGTGGAGGTCCTGGGCTGGTGTGGTTACACGAGGTCTGCGGTTGTGAGGCCGGTTGGATGTGCTGCCATATTCTCTGAAACGCCTGTGGAGACGGCTTATGGTTGAGAAATGAACATTCAATGCATGGGCGACAGATCTGGTTGACATTCCTGCTGTCAGCATGCCAATTGCACGCTCCCTCATTGCTTGTGGCATCTGTGGCATTTTGCTGTGAGACAAAACTGCACATTCCAGGGTGGCCTTTTGTTGTGGGCAGTCTGAGGTACACCTGTGCACTACTCATGATGTCAGATCAGCATCCTGATGTGGCACACCTGTGAGGTGGGATGTATTATCTCAATATAGCAGATGTGCCCACTACCACACATTTGGACTGATTTGTGACCACTGTTTGGGAGGGATGGTTATATTGTGTATCTGGAATGAATTTTAGGTCTCTACGTCCATCCCATGGGGAATGGGAGCAGTAACAAAGGTGTTGCGTTTATATTTTTGTTCAGTGTGTATATATATATATATATATATATATATATATATATATATATATATATATATATATATATATATATTAGGGGTGCAACGATACACAAAATTCACGGTTCGGTTTGGTTCGATACTTTGGTGTCACGGTTCGATATTTTTTCGATACAAAAAAATGTTCATGCCTTTTTAATTTGTCATTTATTAAAATTATAAATATATATTTTAACTCAAAAGTACAGTTTTTAAATTTAACCCTAACCCTTGTGCGCGTTTTTTATTTTGACAGCGAATGCGCACCTGCGGACCACTTATGTGCACCCCTGGTTATTTAGCTCGTCATATTGCAGCCACAGAAATTCTTTTGTCCATGAAACCATAAAGCTGCACTTTCTTTTTGCCTTATAGTCTCATTTGTCATAACTTCTCCGTTTTGTGGTAAGCTTTTTTTTGGCTGTCACTTCTTCACCCCGACCTGTCTTATTTGGCTCAGCAGAACTAAAATATATATACTGCTACTTTTACACACGGACTCACATAAGCTCAGCGATTCTCTGCGCGATCAACCTCTCACATGTTTAAGCTTGCTGCGGGAGATTTCACTTGTCATGTTTGCATAGTAAGCTAACGATTAATAAGACGATGTCAGAGGAATTGGTGCACAAATTATCATCACTCACAGATCAGTGCTGTCATTGCAAAGTGAAAGCAAAAAAACAAGCGCAAATTCAAACGCGATTTCAATATGTCACATATTGACAGTGGCTCACCGATGCCAATGACATAATTACCCAGCTACATTTCTGAAAGAATGCAAAAGCATTGACATATATTTTTCCTACAATAGCCGACGGGCAGGGCAGAGAGATTTTTGTAGCCCGACTGGAAAGATCGCTAGCTCCGGGACGTCGGGCTAGCGATTTTGCAAGCCCTGTATCTGATTGAGGAATCACTCATCTTTGGAAAAGAGAGTTTATTACAGAGAAATGTCTCTTTCCAAAATAAAAGCTATACTATCCGCTTTTTCTGGGCTATATTCTCAGCAGCATAAGGAGAATCACGTGCTAACAGCTGTCTAAATGACTCGGCTAAAGTTAGTAGCATGCTTGTTGTTTTTGTCTTTGCACTAGGATGATGTCAGCGTAAATGTGCAGTCATATTCGTTGTGTTCCCACTAGTGCTTTCAGGTTAATCTCGTTGAAATGACCTTAACGCCACAACACGGCAAATCTCCGTTAATGAGCTACCGCCGATCGCCCCGTGCATGGGGCTAGACGGCCAACACGTTAACGAGCTAACTGCGCTAACACACTAGTTCACACCAATGTAATTAAGCATTGCATGGCACATCCAACATACTGTTTTACTTTAGTCCATGACTCGCTTACCTTCAGGGTCATACGTCACATGAAAACCAAAATAATTCCAAACGCCAGATCTGAATGAGGGTGGGGGAGGTCCATCTTGCAAGGAGAGCTTAACTTCTGTCTCGCTAGCTTGCCCTGCGCTCTTCCTCCTGACTATGCTGTCTGTGTTGAGCGCTCAGTGGATCTGCGCTCGACAGTGCAGCCTAGGCGGAGTAGTCGAACACAGATTCACTGAGCGCTCAACACAGACAGCATCGTCAGAAGGAAAGTTGATAAAATAAATTACAAATGTTGTATTGTTCGATACATATGCGTACCGAACTGAAAGCACTGTATCGAACGGTTCAATATCGATACGAATATCGTTGCACCCCTAATATATATATATATAGTCCCCTCCAACTACCGACCAATAACCTGCCTCAGTACTACATGGAAGCTCCTGTCAGGCATCATATCGGCTAAGATGAACAGGCACATGGGTCAATACATGAGCGGGACACAGAAAGGAATTGGCAAGAATACCAGAGGCGCAAAACACCAGCTACTGGTAGACAGAACAGTCAGCCGAGACTGCAAGACCAGACTGACCAACCTGTGCACTGCCTGGATTGATTACAAGAAGGCCTATGACTCAATGCCCCACAGCTGGATACTGGAATGCCTAGAATTGTACAAGATCAATGGGACCCTAAGAGCCTTCATCAGGAACTCAATGGGGATGTGGCGTACAACACTAGAGGCCAACTCCAAGCCCATAGCACAAGTTACCATCAAGTGCGGGATCTACCAAGGAGA
This sequence comes from Aulonocara stuartgranti, assembly GCF_965226115.1. Taxonomy (NCBI): domain Eukaryota; kingdom Metazoa; phylum Chordata; class Actinopteri; order Cichliformes; family Cichlidae; genus Aulonocara; species Aulonocara stuartgranti. Next base: position 32,122,814 of record NC_138940.1, read on the forward strand.
TGCTCTGTCCCCACTGCTGTTCTGCATAGGCCTGAACCCCCTCAGTGAGATCATTAACAAGACTGGCTACGGATACCGACTACGGAACGGAGCAGTTGTCAGCCACCTCCTGTACATGGATGACATCAAGCTGTATGCCAAGAGTGAACGAGACATCGATTCACTGATCCACACTACCAGGCTATACAGCAATGACATTGGAATGTCGTTCGGACTGGAGAAGTGTAGTCGGATGGTAACAAAGAGAGGGAAGGTAGTCAGAACTGAGGGGATTGAACTACCAGAAGGCAACATTGCAGACATAGAGGACAGTTACAAGTACCTGGGGATCCCGCAGGCAAATGGGAACCATGAAGAGGCCGCTAGAAAGGCTGCAACCACCAAGTACCTGCAGAGGGTCAGGCAAGTCCTGAGGAGTCAGCTGAATGGTAAGAACAAGATCCGGGCCATCAACACGTACGCCCTGCCCGTGATCAGGTACCCTGCTGGGGTAATAGGCTGGCCAAAGGAGGAGATAGAAGCCACTGACATAAAGACAAGAAAGCTCCTTACCATGCATGGAGGGTTTCACCCCAAGTCCAGCACCCTGAGGCTGTACGCTAAGCGGAAGGAAGGGGGCCGGGGACTGGTGAGTGTCAGCACCACAGTCCAGGATGAGACAACGAACATCCAAGAATACATTGGGAAGATGGCCCCAACTGACCGAGTGCTCAGTGAATACCTCAGGCAGCAGAAACCCAAGAAAGAGGAGGGAGACGAGGAACCATCATGGAAGGACAGGCCCCTGCACGGTATGTACCACCGGCAGATAGAGGAGGTGGCTGATATCCAGAAATCCTACCAGTGGCTGGACAAAGCTGGACTGAAAGACAGCACAGAGGCACTAATCATGGCAGCACAAGAACAAGCTCTGAGTACAAGATCCATAGAGGCTGGGGTCTATCACACCAGGCAAGACCCCAGGTGCAGGCTGTGTAAAGATGCCCCAGAGACAATCCAGCACATAACAGCAGGGTGCAAGATGCTAGCAGGCAAGGCATACATGGAACGCCATAACCAAGTGGCCGGCATAGTGTACAGGAACATCTGTGCCGAGTATAACCTAGAAGTCCCGAGGTCAAAATGGGAGATGCCCCCAAGGGTGGTGGAGAATGACCGAGCTAAGATCCTGTGGGACTTCCAGATACAGACGGACAAAATGGTGGTGGCTAACCAACCGGACATAGTGGTGGTAGACAAACAGAAGAAGACGGCCGTAGTGATCGATGTAGCGGTTCCGAATGACAGCAACATCAGGAAGAAGGAACACGAGAAGCTGGAGAAATACCAAGGGCTCAGAGAAGAGCTCGAGAGGATGTGGAGGGTGAAGGTAACGGTGGTCCCCGTGGTAATCGGAGCACTAGGTGCGGTGACTCCCAAGCTAGGCGAGTGGCTCCAGCAGATCCCGGGAATAACATCGGAGATCTCTGTCCAGAAGAGCGCAGTCCTGGGAACAGCTAAGATACTGCGCAGGACCCTCAAGCTCCCAGGCCTCTGGTAGAGGACCCGAGCTTGAAGGATAAACCGCCCGCAGGGGCGCGCTGGGTGTTTTTTATATATATATATATATATATATATATATATATATATATATATATATATATATATATATATATATATATATATATATAAAATGGTCCTCAAACAACTGAATGAAGGCATCTCGATGTTTCCTTTTGCAGTATCATTTTTTGAAATGCTCAGTCAGTACCTTCCCACGCATCTGATTTTACTTGTACACAATTCTGCCAAAAAACAACAGAATTCTTCTAAATAAATCCCCAACATTTCAATTTTATTTCAGATAAGACTAAAAACTTAAAAACAGAACAGAAGAAGAGCATAAATGAGGATAAAGTAGGCCAATCCACTCCTTTAATCTGTTCTTTCAGTGACCATACTGTGCTGCCCCAGCTGGGAAGCAACAACAGAATGCTCTAAATATGGCACAATGATAGAAAAGTTATTACTGTACTTTCTTACATAGCAGTTGTGGATGAATGTCTTTTTTCAGTGTTTTCAAAAGTCACTTCAAAAATTATGAACTCAGCTCAGATAAAGCTGAAATGTTCATGAATTTCCTAAAGCTGCTAAACCCTAATAACTGTGTAATTACACTAAATGAATACTCTGAAGTAGCTAGTTTTATTTTTCTTAACTTTCAGTTGCAGTTTATTACAAACTGAAACAATTTATTAAAAGCTTCGTTAAAATGAGCACAATTGATTCGTTCAATAAAAGTTCAAGTTTCAATCTCTTACCCCGTGGCTCTCACTGTGCTCTCTTAGCTTTCTTTCTATCAACCACTTTTGCTTGATTCTGTTTAGCAACAGTTGGTTGAACAGGAAGCAGTCAGTAGGCTGGAGCTTCTGGCAGATTTAGAGTCCCTGAGGAATGATTATCATTATGCATTCACCGCCATGTTTGTGCTCTGCTCAAGCAAACTATTACACCGTGTTGAGGCAAAAGCTTTTACATTGTTCTTTTCAGTAAAATAATTAGCATTAAACACAGTAGGAAATTATCATCTCCCCTTTCTCAACTTTCTTTCAGTGCATCTTTTTAAGCAGGTAGCATAAAGTACTTATGTGCATGTCTGTGCCTTATATTAATATACATACTTATCAAGAACATCATTTATATTCCTCCACAGTTTGGTCTTTTTAGCACAACCTGGACAGTGTCAGTCTTGAATACAAAACTGTGACCTTCCTTCCGTAGAATCCGTGTGTTCACATTCTTAAACCCCATTCAGCTACAAAATATCAATACATTTTCAAATTTGGTCCATGTTGCTTACATTTATTATTTAAAAAAATAAAAGAAGCCAACCCTTTGGCAACAAGCAATAAAAACATTTTTTTTCCTCTTTCAGGCTGCTAGATGAAAGAAATCAATTATTATCTCAAACCTATTCAAAGATAGGACTTCAGGCTATAAGAAGTAAAAAAAAATATTTTCTTAAACAGTGGTATTTTCATTGCTAAACAGACATCAAAAATGCACACACAAAGATAGTACGCATGCATGAAAATCAAATCATGTTGTGTGGGTTTTTACCTTGACAACTGAGACTGAGGACAGTGTTGTGAGATTGAAATTGGAGACAGAGCGGTGTGAAACCGAGTGAGAATGGTTACAGATGAGTGAACTGAGGGGTACGCGAAAAGAGAGAGAGAGAGAGAGAGAGAGAGTGTCAAATGTGACACAATCAGAGAGAGAGAGAGAGAGGGGACAGGGGAGGTAATGTAATGTAAGATGGAGGCACTCTCCTTTTTGTTGTCTTTTGTCTCAGCTTTGCTCAATATTTCATTATTTTAAAAAAACATGCAAAATTATATTTCAAATAAAAGTTAATTGACACTTTCCACTCTCTGATTGTATCCTCTCTTACTGCTCACTTACTTTCTAAAAGGTATTTGGAGCTTTTCTATGTGTGTCTACAGAGGCTCAGATGACAAACTGATGGGTTTCTTGTGGAGTAAGGTTCAGTTCTGATGGATCCTTAGCAGTCCCCACATAACAATTCAATATGCGGCGAATTTAACACTATTGCTCCTGCAAGGAGACATGTTGTGCATCTTCTCCAGTGGATGAGAAGTTTTAACCTAACTCACACTGAACATCCAGTTTGATTTAAACAAATGAACTTGTGTCTTACATTACATTCAAAATGTATGTGTACAGTCAGGGAGCTAGCTAGTAGATAACATCAATATGTCAACAAAGCAAAAAGCTTTTATTTGAATCTGTCAAACAGTTCAATTTCAGCTTGTCACTTATGTAGTGGGCGAAATGAATGATAATGACAATATACAAATATACAGCACTGACAGTTGATGTAAAGCCAGGCAATTGTTATTCTTTAGGAGAAGTGATACCTGAACCTAACACCTAATGCAGGGAGGGGGGGGGGGGGCACTCGACTTCAGTTTTATCTTTAAGTCAGTTTGTGATGGTGTCCGAATGTATTTTATTCTCTTATGTGAGCGGGGGGGGGGGGGGGGGGGGGGGGAACGACAGCCACTGAAAATGCTGTTAATAATAGCTTCTGAATATTGTTTAAGTAAAACAAGTGCAAAGAAAACAGACACACAGAGAAAACCAACAATAAGGAAAATGGGGTCTGATGATTTGAATAATGTGAATTTAGAGGCTTCTTGAATAAATAGGCTGCTGATTGGCAGCTTATTTCTCAGTCTTGGACAAACACGTACCTTCAATTATGCTTCTCTGAAAATACACATGAATAAATCCACAGACGCTTAGAAATATGTTAGAGATTCCCATATGTCATAGAGGCTCACAAAAGCACTAACATGGTCATTGCCTTAATCTCAAAAACACATTATGTATACTTGTACAGCACTTCAAGCAGGTTGATTAGATTATTCAGCTCCTTTCAGGATACTAGCTTTAGAAGTGAGATGAAAGAAATATAAACTTATGGCATAAATTCTAAATTAATTCACCAAGGAAATGGTGAGGACTGGGCATATTAACTGAGATTTGTATGAATAGATAAATATACCTCTGAAGTCATAAAATTTGCACCTAATAGCATACAAAAGTTCATATGTAACATTTTGTGTTAGCAACAAAATGCTCTAACTTTTCCCGCCCACATTTGAACGTTCCTGTCACGGTTCTGGGTCCGTTGGACCCAGTATTTTGAGTTTATTGTGTTTTGATTTAAGTTTGCATCAGGGATTGTGTTCTTGTTCTCTTGTCGTGTTATGGTAATGTTTATGTCTATTATTAGAGTTCCATGTTCTGTTTATCTGGGTTTAAGATGTGGGTTTAGTTTCATATGTCATTTCAAGTCTGTCTCTGTCTAGTCTGTGTCTTAGTAAAGTGTGTTTTGTTTCCTGTTTTATTGTGAAGGTCTGCGTCTCATGTGAGTGTGTTCAGTTTTACCTTTGTCTCGTCTTGTTGATTATTCCCAGCTGTGTCCACCACCTGTGTGTAATTCCCCGTGGTTCTCTGTGTATTTAAGTCATGTCTTCAGTCATTGTTGTTGCTGGTCCGTCTGTGTATTCCACCCTGCGTCCTCTGTGTATCTACCATGTCACATCCGTGTGCTCTCCCTGCTGTCCATCGTCATTCTCCTCTGCTCGTTCTCATTCAGGTTTGTGCTTTGTAGTTTAGTTGTTTCCCAGTATAGTTTAGTTCCAGCTCCATTTTCCGTTTGTATTTACTTTCATGTTCAATAAACCACCTTTACACCTTCACGACTGCCTGCACTTGGATCCTCCTTCATTTCCTCCACACGGCTCACCTCACTCGCCGTGACAGTTCCATAAAAACACACAGCTTACTTACTTACTTGATATTTTAAATTAATGAGAAGATGATGCGATAAGGGACAAGAAAACAAATAAAGAGAAAAAAGACAGAGGGGTGATAATGAGATGGTAATGAGACAGATGAGCTCCAACACAACTGTGGTCCCTCAGGTGAGCCCTTCTCATTAACTTGTCTGGAGACAGAACAGACTGACAAGCAGAAAGGCTGAATATCAGACACAAATGGGGGGTAGAAAGCGGAAGGACCAGAGAAACAATGACAGTTATTAACAAGAGTGTTGAGGGTAAGAGAATGAAGCACTACATGGGTGCACAAAGGCATGCCATTTTCTGGTTCACCAGATGCTTCAGTACCATCTAATGGTAATCACACCAGTGCACATTTTACATGCAGTTATTCATAGTACTGCTAGGATTTCTTTAAGATGTACCCATAGGCCATTACTAATAGCTTGCACAAGCCACTCGTGCAGTCAGTCTCTGAAGAAAGACAGTCGACTGACACTTGCATACCCTCTAGCTCCTTTGCACAGGTCTGAGCAAGCTTAGACAAGACAGATCCAATATCGCAGCGAAAACTGTTCTCACAGCTTTTCTTTGAAGACAGTTTTTCACTTATAAGTGAATCTCACTTGACAAAACAAGGAAATCGTTAGAAATTTAAAAAAAAAAGATCAAGTATAAATGTATACATATAATGTACGAGTCTAATGGATGAGTGTCTCTGGTTTTTCAGTGAATGCCTTACCCATTATATCCAACGCTAACTGATTTGGGACTCGTACACGAGCTGGCACAGTAGGGGGAAATAAGCTCTCTCTACCTCAAGCTGCTACCCAAAGCATGCCCACCTGACCACACAGTGTAAAGTGAGCACAAACCAATGACCCTGCCTTGACAGAGATGCCAGCAAACAAACTCAGGTTTGATTTTTTTGTTTAAAAAAAGAATGAAAAAAAAATTCAAATAATTTTCGTACAAGCTACAGAAAACAAGGGAATATCAGTTAGGCACACTGTCTGAAGTTCTCCTTTCTTACATTTAACCCAGAAGATAATAGTCCTCTTTAGATATGTTATCACTTGTGGAAATACTCTTTTTGATTTAGATGAGAGAGCTGCCAGTGCAGTGTACACAGGAGGAGCATGAGCTGCTCTATTCTGAATTTGGACTTTGATCTCGGGATTTAAAGGGTGTTTATTGTCCAGTCCAACTGCGTCAGACATTGATGTTTCCACATGCATCTCCATCATGTAATGTTTAGAAAGGTTCAGGGTTGGAGTGCATTAATGATATGGGCTTTACATTTTTAAGAAACAATATTAAATATTACACAAAATAATCCATTTAGAGGCCACTCACCTCTAACCCTGATCCTAACGTCCAATCTTTAAACCTCAAATATCCCTTCGGAGATATGATATTTACTTCCAAGCTTTTGAAATTAAAATTATTCCTCACCAAGACAGTGACACAAATACTAACGTACATTCACGTCAGTATTTTTACATCAGTTTCATTATCATGGAAGCAAGGTGTGTTTTGGTGACTGCAGCATAGAAAGGAATTTTTCTCTCACAATGCAAAATGCTCCATTTTAAACTCTTTTTTTCCCCAACAACTTGAGGGCACATTGAATTACTAACAGGTAGTTCAAAAGGGTAATAAAAATCTACAGTGCCCTAGGAAATACATTCAAGATGTGATCACTGGTAGGAATGCGGGGAAGAGTCAGATGCATATATTTTCTTAAAGCAGCATATTCCTGATCTATATAGCTTTAAAAAAATAGACCAATAAAAATACCTTAGTCAATCACAATACCAGGCTCAAGAAAAGATAGATCCCTGAAAATAATGTTCAATGTGCTGTTTTTACTTAAGCATCTGCACTGATGCAGCTGCATTCAACAAGAAGCTTCCCCTTGGAGCAAAACTAAAAAAAACAATTCAGGACAGGGTTTATAAATTTTATTATAAAGAGCTTACAAACTTTCAGTGGAACAAAAATATAGGTATATTTTCTAAACTATTTAAAACTGTCAACTTATCTCACACTTGATTTAGAGTTGATAAATGCTCCTGAATCGACTTGTGGAGGGCATATTCAAGGTGATTAAAGAGCTAATGGATGCTTAAACAAACCTGAGCTGTGAAATAACTGCTGTGTTCTGTGATAAAACGGATACATGAATAGGTTAATGTTGACATTTCTAGCTCATCTTTAAACACTGGCAGTTAATGAGTTGAAAATATCTCAAATACTTATCTAATATTTAAAGTATGCTAAAGCTTGCAAAACCCAGTTTCATGACTAGATGGTGGCCACTCTCCCTTGGCCCCACAAAGCAGTTAAGGTTTACACCACCATCTACTTTAGTTTTAGAGTTTTGGTGCAGTGCGTCTGACTCTTGCTTTTGTAGTTGCACTTTAGGAGAAACACTGGATTACATTCTTTCCCTTTAATTCCTTATATGGCTTGACAGCTGCAGATGGCAGGACAATCCCTTGATACCAAGAGAAAGACAGAGTGAGAGAGGAATATTACTGGGGCTAGTGCCAACTGCTCAAACTGATATGGCATGGAATCACCATGGTGCTCCACTGCACTAATGTCAGTTTTTGGATTCTGGAGGGGAGCAGTCGCTCATTTCAAAAGAGCCCTTTGAGATCCCTTGTGATTCTGTGTCACTTTTCTTCTCTGGCCTGAGGATCACTGAACAAATCCTGGCTCACACATCTGTTCATCCTCCTCAGCCCTTTCCTGCCACCCACTTACATGCTTTTTAGCATTTTTCAAATTTAAGCAGCGGGTAGAATAAGGTTCATAGCTGGCGGTTGAACTTATAGACACTAGTGTACATTTGTAGTATGACATCTGTATCTCTACAAAACAAATCTTTATTTTTAAACTAGTAAAGTATGAAGAAAGAGAAGAATGAAGAAAAGCCAATAGGACACCTCACCTTAAATTCTGTCTCAATGTTGGCCAGTCTTGCCAGTTCATTGCTGAGCTCGAGGGCGGTGAGCACAGGGTCTTCACTGCTGAGCGACAGGTAAGCTGCACTGGCCAGGGCCTTATATGCATTCATCCTGGAGCGTGAGTGGCTGAAGGAGTCTTTCTTCTGTTTCTCCACACATTCTGAACATTTACAGAAATAGTCATGGGGCCTTTCAATGCGAGCCCCCTTCGTCAGCAGGATGTGGACAATTTCGTATTCCTGGCAGTGAGCAGCCAGGACGATGGGTGTGATGTCATGCGAGAAGCGCGTTCCGTCTTCGTCGTAGGCGTAAAAGTCATCATCACGCATCTCTTGCTCCAAAGTGCTCAAAGCCAGCCGCAGACCTCCACCAAAAGCAGGATGGGCGAGAATGGCTTCAACGATTCTAACATAACCTTTTGAGATGGCCAAAAGGAGGCCATCACCAATCCTAGCCAAACCATCTTTCTTTAGCAGCAGCTCAGTAACTTCTAGGTGCTCGTTACCCACTGCGAGCTGCAAAGCATTCTGGCCCATGTAGTCCACACAATTAAAGTTAAGGGTTTTGGACTCTTCCAGCATCTTGCGGACCACAGGAATGTTTCCGTATTCAGCAGCATCCAGAAAACGCTCCTCCTCTGCAGTGAGGGCCGAGCCACGCTCATTGAACATATAGGCTGGGCCCCGCACTGCCTGGCGACGCCCCTTCTCCCTCAACGTTGTGTGGCGGCGATGCATGGCTTCCACCCTGGAGACAGTAAAGACAGTTAAACACACTACATCATTAAAAACCACAATGATTATTGAGATGGCAATGGAGGTAGAACACAACAAATGAATTCAAGACTCAGAGAAAGAAGCAACAAAGTGATGAAGAGTAAGTGACTGAAAATTAGAGAGGAAGAAAGCAAATGTTGAAGGCAAGCAGAAAGACTGCTAAAATCTGTTTGCCTATGATGTATCATACCAAGTCCTCCATGGACAGTTGTCAAATCTCTTTGTTGGGCAGGTCAACAGCTGTGATTGCCAAAGCAGAGATGAAGCTGTCAGCTTAACTAGCTTTAGAATGACAAACTTATACTGTGTCATCCAAAGTGACCATTTGAACACTGGTGAATAAGAGTTAGTCACTTGGAAATTTGCATGGATATGGATTTAAAAATGCACATCCTGCTCTTTACAGTGTCTGTTTCTACCTTTGTCCAACCATCCGAAGTAACACAGTGCCAGTAGATTGAAGAGAACTGCTTTTAATCATGTCCATTAGTGCAAAACAGTTTTCATCAGGACTATTGTGCTCCAACTACTTTGTTACAAATTGTCCAAATCAGCACTATTGTACTCCACCCACTGCAATTAAATTCGCCGTAGCATCTGTGTCTGCTGTATGATTGGACAGTCGGTGAAACCCAGATAATGAAAAAACCTTGAAACTCCCCAGAGAGAGAGAGAGATAGCAGAGGTGAGGTACCGTTTTTAAAGCCATAATTGGGTAGTATTATCCATGTACAAGACTGTTAAAGGATTTTCAATATAATGCTGCTATTATGAGTTAAATGGCTGTAAATGATACAGTGACCTTATAAATGACTAGGGGTCCAGATTCATATTAGACCTGCCAGCAAAATGAAAAAAAGTAATAAAAATACCATGTGAGGTTATTTTGAATTTGAGTTATTTGTAATTGTGTGCGTGCGTGCGTGCGTGCGTGCGTGCGTGTGCATGGACAGAATGCAGGACATTGAATTGAAGGAAATGGTGAAAATGGAAACTTGTTCAAGGTAGAAATATTCCCCAGGGGTGTCAAAGGATGTGGAACTGAGAAGATGAAGAGAGCTCACCAGGACAAATCTTGTGTGTACATGTGAGTGTGTGTATGGGTTTGGGAGGGAGGGAGGGGGAGAGAGAGAGAGTCAAATGTGACACAATCAGTTGTGCATGTCCTTGACTGCCAATCAGTGGGAGTAAGCAACCCCCACCCCCCATACAGAAACATGAACAATTACACATTAGGGCACCAGAATATGAACAAAACCTAAATTAACAATAGAATGTAATGTAAGGTGACACTATACAGTGGCTCTAAAGAAAGTACTATCTATTAACTCCTGCACAAAAGCATCTTTTCCTATTGGTCATTGTGTGTTTTGTTGAGTCAGTCCTTTACGCTCTAAGTTGTGTCTAATGTCTTCTCCACCTTTACACACACACACACATACAGAGGGGGATATTCTTACAGAGATATTTGTAAACATTGGGAGGATTTCTCATAAATGAAGAAAGAGGCTGGCTGCCAGCCCATTTAGATAACCTTATAGTCAGGTAATGAATCGCCATTATCTGTCCCTTTCTAGCTCCCTCTCCATCCATCTTTGGCTGTTTGTGATTCGGCTCTGAAATAAAATTTACCGTCATCATTTTAATGTGGAACGAGAGTCACGCAGACAAGAAGAGCCAGACACAATTGAGATAAACAGGCAGAGAGAAGCCATGTCTACATGTAGGTACAGAACAAGAAGAGAAATTATCAAAGCATGGCATGTGTACATATGTGTTTTGGCTTATATATCTAGGGTCTGAGACTAAATTCCTATGTCATAGAGTGGTAATTCTAAAGAAAGACAAAAAAGACTTATTGCATTTAACAAAAGAAGAAGAAGGGAAGAAAAACTGCTTTTTAAAACAACCAACATCTGACTACAATTGTCCTCTTGGAGAGTACAATATTTATCCAAGAGCTTTGGTTATCAATCTATGACTTACTTTATACTGGAGTACTTTAATGTTGTTTCAAACTATTTTATTAAATCTACCCACCTCAGTTTCATACTAAGTATACACTCTGCATTTTGTAAAGTGGACATGGCTTCAAAATCATGAAGCTTAGATTCAGTGGTGATGGCACCTATTTTATTTTCATTTAATGTGATCAGACTATTCACTATAGTAATGTAAGTACTGTTTTTTTTTAAATCCTGAAACTGCAGCTATTACTGAGTCTGCCCAATTTGCTGGTGGATCCCAGTATGAGCCTCCTGCAGATCACTGAGAGCGGCTGTCCAATCACACAGCTCCCTCTTGTACTAGCAACAAAACTGACAGAAAAAGAGAAAAAAGCAATCTTGCACCATTGCCGCAAGTATCTCTAACACAGCAGTGGTGCTTGTTCAAAAAAATGTCTCAAACTACAGTTCTTTTGAGATCTCAGACACTTAATTGGCTTGAGTCTAGCTCACTGAATTGTAAAAGTTCAACCTCAGTCATAGTTTGGGTGATGCACAGGTGGACAGACCAGGGTTTTTTTTAAAGAAAAACATCATATGTGGCTAAAAAATGTATATTATACAAGCATTATTGGAAAACTAAGCCAGGAAGCCAAGCTCAATGAATAGCTACAACATAAATTAAAAAAATAAAAATAAAAATAAAATACATGGTTGGACTATATCTCTACAAAACAAATGTAAATGCTACTTTCTGGAGTAAATATGCTAAACCACTCACAGTCAAACGTAAGGCGTTTTTACGCTTTTTACTCACAAAGCAGCAAAAAAATGTGTTGGAAATGTACAATGAAGCCTTAACACAGAATGAAAATACAATAAGATAACTGTCACTATGAGCTTTTCAGCCAGGTAAACTGCATGAACAGTTTTTTACGTGTCCTCTTTTCACACTTGAACTTTCCAGGGTTGAGGCACTAAGTCATTTATAATCTGTGCAGGCAATCAATTAGGTTAGGTCACTTACCGGTGAACTAGCAAGAAGGAAGGAAAGAAAAGATTAATCAGGTTTGAAATCAAATTTTATAGAAATGACTAATGAGTTAGTGTTTTATCAGTGGGCAAACACACACATACACACAAACACACAAACACACATGCACATCTGAGAAAAGTTACACTCTTGGCTCTCTGTCTCTGCTTTTGTCAACCACACACAGAGTTCAAACAGTAAATTGCCATTTTTTTTAAGATCAAAGTCGAGTTACTCAACATAATTTAATGGTAATGAGAAACAGACATGTCCAGCCTCTCTAACCAGCTCTTTCACACAAAACCTGAGCACACATGTGTCCAACATTTCACCTAGTCAGCCATCAGAGAGAGCTTCTTCCATGTTAGGCCTGTTAAGCTGAACACTGGTATCAAAAAGCCAGACCAGGGAAGATCAAAGTCCAAACTCTGAGGCCTGTTATTCTCAATATCTGATAGTCATAGCTAAGCTGGCAGTGTAACATTAATATCCATTAAGTATTGTCATTTATGTCCCACTTTTTTCCTCTGGACATTTTCTAAATTGATGCAGTGGGCTGCATACACCAAAACTGTGTTCCTTTGTTTGAAACAATTCAATACATATGTAGTTATACAGGAAACAGCTAAACATAATTCTGTACACTGTATAGCGGAAATCCATCTCTGCAACCTGCTCCAGCTCTGTGTCACATGCCTTAATCTGCCCCTGTTTCCTATTTAACGATCTCTGAACACAAGGAGGTAGTAAGGGCTTCACTTCCTCACATATGCATTTTGCACATACAAGACTTCACAGCTTAATGGAGGTTGAGATGGAAGAGAAAGTGGCAGCTTTAGATATTCCACTTACTGACTTACAGTGAACTAATATTTCAGATAACAGCACATCTTAGCATGTGATGTTAAAAGCACAGTAAGTTCAGATATGTCACCAATAACATTACTCAAAGCATTTATTTGAAAAGTCTGCTAATGTGCTGTCTATGCAGTGTCGGTCTGTGCCTCACAAGCTAGGTGCACCTGGTTTAGTGTCAATCCTGCCTGCCTCCACGCTTTTCAAAACTGACCTCTACTTGTTGACATTCCAGGTGGATTAAGGTTTGTGGTTATAGTTTAGAAATAAGTCCACGGACTCTGCACAAGGCCAGTGATCACAGGGCACGCGAATTAATTTTCTGGCTTAATTATATAAGGTGAGGGGGAGGACTCACGTTTGCCGGGTTTCGGAGTTGAACTCGGTGTCTATGTGCTCAACAGTGTAGTGGTTCCCATAGTCCGAGAGCTCCGGAGCCCGGTGCAGTCTCTGTCCGCGGTGCTGAAAGCGCTCAGTGTTGGCCGCTCCACGTCCCCTCCACTTGGGAAACGGGTCATCGTACTGGTCGTAGACCGCATCTATGTGTATACCCGGCCGCGAGAGAAACGGCGAGCCGGTGTCCCCGGTGCGCTGGGGGAACTTTGGCGGCGTAAAGTGTGTGGAACCCCCGGTTTCCTGGTACTCTGGAGACGGGTGAAGACACTCCGGAGAGGCGAGGTAAGGTGGGTCGGTGTCCCCAAGCAGCGGAGAGGCGGAGGAGAACAGGTCTAGGGGCCGCGGAGAGGAGGGAGATCCTCGGGGAAGTCTGAGAGAGAGAGGCGAGGAGGGAGACTCGGAAAGGTGCCCCCTCTCGCCGCTGTCGCTTTCCTCGCCCTCGTCACACATTGGGAGAGTTCCCGTCCACCATATACTTTAAAATATTTAAGCTATGTGACAGACATTTAACAGTATTTGTCAAAGTTGCCACCGCACAAGTTTCTTCTGAGCAGCGCCGTGGCGACGAGCCAAGCCTCCACCTTTGCCTCTGAGTGCGCGCGCTAATTAGAAGGCAGCGAGTGCGCGCGCAGGGAAAAGCCAACCCTTTACAAAATGGGAGGAAAAGAAGAAGAGGCAACACCATAAAGTAGCTTAACTTACACATAACACCGGCCAAAACAGACGATTACACCTCAGGGTTGCATTTGCTAATTAGCAAGTACAAATAAGCTGTAACTTTGCTTTTTAAATTTGTTTATTAAAATAAAAATTTAAAAAAATCTCATTTTAGGAGTAGACGGGCGAAAGAGAGGGGGGGGGAGCTTGTTTAGGATGTGAAGGGGTTAATGAGAATGCCCACCTGTTATTGACCAATTACTGGCACTGGCATAATCTCATCTTGTTATTGCTTTAGAGAACAAACAAGCGAGTCTTAGCTTACAAGTAATATCAGTGGGAGCTTTACTTTCATATAAAAAGCCGTTACTTTCTCAAGGGTTTGGCAGATATAAGGGATATACAGTCTGTTACTGTGTGTCCATTTGTGCGTGCATGTTCGGTCTTTTAATTAGTGGCAGAGACACATTAGTCACGATGGAGACTTCCTGCAAACCCACACAGACACTAACCAGTTCTAACCCAGCACTTTGATCTTAGATCATTCTTGTATTCATGCAACAAACACATCCACACACAACAAGCCCTCTTTTCTGGTGTTGGGTGGACAACAGTTAACCTACAGTCTGTGAATTATCCTGCATAAAAGTGTTATTGAGTTTTGTTAAATTAAAGAATACAAATAACAGTAACTTACCAATGCCAGTTTAAATATATACTTATAAATAATAAAAATATTTGCCTAATGATTGAATTCCTTAAGCGTGAGTTACAAGAAGATAAGCAGACACACGCTGGAGATTTATGTGTTTATCCTTTGATAACCAATAACTTTCGCACATGCTATGGTTTAACTGGCTTCTTTTAGAGGTTGAGATCGATCAACCTAATGACAGTCATATAGGGTAAATTAAAAGTTACATACCCATAACTTCCTTTTCTACAAAATTAAGAAACTAAGTGACTCATAAATATTTTAATGTCAGATTCCACATCTTTTTCACATTAGAGTAAAGGGATTAAAATGAAAAAAGCCAGTGAAGCAGCCATGCGAGAGTAATTACACACATAGAAATTCAGATTTTAATGAAAGTGTAGAACTGCTACAGCACAAGCCTCTCTCTTGGAAATACCAAAACATTTTTTTTTTACCAAGTAGTCTGTATGATCAACACAATGACCTTGAAGAACATTTTATAGATAATGCATTATCAGTGATAAAGCTCCAGTTTAATCTATACTTTTTGATTCAGCAGTTAAATAAAAGCTTAATTAGACAAGGATGACACTGAAATATGTGTGCATATCATTTTAAGATAAATTAAGCTACAAGTGAAAACAACTTTTTCCATTTGTTTTGACATTTACCAAAACACACATTGTAAACGCACATTGTAAAAAGCACTACTGTAATATAAAAATGCTCAAGAAAGAAATGAGCAAGCATAAAAATGTAAGTAACAAGTACAAAAGCTGATTATTCAAATAACCTGCTGCAGCTTTTCACAAACACATAAATATGCAACACTATTTTAACGTATGTAAACAGTAGATTATCTTTTTGGTTTTAAAAAAAGAGGCATGATGTAATGCCTCTGCATGGGTTTGAAATTGCCTGGCCTCAGCCCAATCACTGTGTCACTGCAGGTGTTTCTATTGTCTGTCAGAGGCAGAACTCTTGCTGTGAAATCACTGATTGGGAGTGTTTAGAAAAGCCACATAACTGTGTAAGAGCGATTTGGTGTTCCATTTGATTCAGAGTGAAACTACGATTTCAAAGTAAAGGACACAACTCGCTAATAGTGAGTTTAACAGTATATTAAATGCTTATGTAAACTCCAGTGTGTAGATTTAAGATTATCTCCTCACATGTTCAAGATAAACAGACAAAGACAAAGATGAAAGGCAGACAGACAGCAATACAGAAGTTTGATCGAATTACATCTTGCAACAGAACAAAGGCCAAGTATGATCATATTAAACACCAATCCAGTTCCTCCCAGCAGCCCAAACACTCTCCTTTCATTTTGCACAGTTGCAAAATTACAACTCCTTCCTTCATAAAATCTGACAGAAAAAATGTTTCCCATTACATTGTGCAAGCGACCAAACTGGAAATAAACCTATCCAAACACGCCTTAGCTAAGATGCAATGTTACAACAGCCCAATTTTAACAAGCTCCACTTTTAACAAATACTACTTCTAGCAGCCAAGTCAGTCCAGTTTGTTGGACAAGCTGTCTGGAAGTCTCCATTCTCTTGTGACAGGGGATGACAGATGTGCCAGTTTGATGATGCCAGGCATCTCTTACTGTGTTTGAGTTATAGAATAAATGTTCTCAGTCTGGGCTCCACATCTGACAGCTGTTCACCTCTACAAACCCGTGACATCTGGAGAGAAAGTCCACTGGAAAGAGTTGATAGTTTCCGAAACCTTGAGCTGCTTCTAGCATTGGCTGAAGAAGGTAAATTGCAACCCTGCTGCCCCATCAGGTCAATATTTCCTCCCTCTTCGGATAATTAGAAGGTAGCAGACCACATTAATTTCTGCCACTCAGAATGTTTGAATACATTTTTAAGGATCTCCGTTTTCTGTCTGTACATTTTAAAATCATAAGCTCTCATTTATTGGCATGTTTTACTTTGGGTATACTTACAAATAGCAAAACCATAGATTAAATAAATATAAATTAGAAGAGCACACAAACTAAAATATAGAAAGGTAATCCATACTGTTTAGACATGCACATTCACAAGATTTGATCCTGAGTCAGCAAAAACACATGTCCACATTTAACATATATGTTCATACACAATGGTAGAACATCACATACATATATTCAGGTGAACAATATACATTCACCCATCCATCATCTTTTATGCATTTTAATGCATAGAGGCATTTTTGGCACCCGGAAAAAGGCTTTGGCCAGAGCAAGAGGTCAGTTATCAGTACTGTATTAAAATATTCATAAATAAAAAAAAATCATGACAATCAATAAAATACACCGATTTATGTCAAATTCATAACACAGCCACTGGTTTCACTGACTGCGGATCAACAGTGTCTTTATCTTTGTAGACATCTCTATACTGCATCTTTGAGTAAAGAAATACTTGCATTTACTGAACGAGCTAGCTATTAAGAACGTTTGACAGCAAAAGAGCAGCAATTCTTCTTATTTTTGAAAGTACCGACATCTCTACTAGAGAGCATGATTTACATCCTACAGTTGCAAATGTTTCTAAGCCTGTAAAGGAACTTTAAGGTTAGAGATTTCTCAATTAATTTTCCAAGTTGGCACTGGACATCTCAATATTTATGCAAAAGAATGCTGTTTCCCCAACATTTGCAGTGCTTTTTGATGCCTGAGCATAACCAGCTAAATGCTAATCTGCCAGAAGATGATACAAATTAAATATGTCATCAATTTGCTTTGCAGAGACAGTTTGTCTGAACATTTTGCATTGGAAGGCAGTTTGAAGATATATTCAATATAAACTTGTCATGTTGATTACAAACATAACCTATACATGTTTGCTAATGCAAATTAGCTGCATGTAAATGTATTTGTTATAAGACAGTCAAAATCAAAATCACACAGAAGAGTAAACGATGACAAACATCAATCATTCAGTGGGTTTCAGTGTCTTTTCCCATCCCTGTGTACTGAATAGTCACCTCTTTTTTCACACCCTGTCATCTGCTCATTCCCTCACTGTCAAACACGCTCACTCTCAGCTGTTTGGGTTTTTTTTTTTGTCTTAGTTAACTTTTTATGTCCACTCTGAGGGTATAAGACTTGGTCACATTTGGTTAGAATCTAGACTTCTCAGATTTGCTGAAGGTGCTTTGGGTTGAGTGGAGTGAAAAGTGATTAAAACATGAAAGACACAATAAATTACTTTAAGATAATGTAAGAAGCACAAAGTTCAAAGTCATTTTTGGAGGTCCTTTATTTTTGGTTTCAACATTCTGTTCTATGTGGTAGGAAATTGGATCTATGGGTTAAAGAGGGAAGAAATTACCTATAAAAGTCATCAGCCCTAATCAGACCTCACTGTTCGAGCCGTCTATGTGATTGATTGGGGCTAAAAGTGGTACAATCGTGCTGTCTGTCACAGGTAAACAAGGCCAGACTGCCAGAGGCTTCCTGTCTTTGTGAATTCACTGGGCAAAATTGACACTGTTAATGTGTCAGAGGAGGAAGTGCACAAAAGCTGCTTACACCCTCCATTGACCTCGTGATAGTTTTATTGGTCACTGAGTCAATCACCCACCATTCCATCAATGGAAGCAGCACAGCAAGGACACATCTTTTTCTTTATCTCACTTGCTCTCCTCCAACCAGCGAGATCTTTCACAGTTGAGTTTGTTAATAGCTGGCAGATAATGGAGTCAATGCATACTCTATGCATATTTTATTGGTACAGAGCAGCTGGATAGGCACTGAAATGTTTAAAACTTTTATAAAGTCTGCTTGATGAAGTTTGATTAATGACTTGTGACAGAGCATTTAATGAGATATTCTTCCAACTAGCCTTTATTAAAGATATCAGATGCTGTGTAGTTGCATGCAGCTGTCTAAACCACACGCATGGACACAAACAGGCAAAACAATGCAAATTAATTCAAATAAATGCTCTAAGAATAATTTCTTCTCCTAGTCTGTTTCTTCTGTTATTGCACACTGTGAATATACGCTTATTGTTAACCAAGACATTCTGAATTTTCAGTTTTATATACTGTGTGTACTCATGGCTATTTATCATTTAAAAGCAATCATATTCATGGCTCCCAACAAGCCAAACTCCCTGCATAGAGTGTAATGCCAGAATGCAGGCTATATGGAACTAGCTGACATATACATTTATTTACAACCTTGTGGTTGTTACTTTGTGTGAAATGTATTCAATGCTTCAGTGCATTTAATACATTTCCATCTTGATCCCCATCTCTAAGTCATTATGGAATAGTGGGAGCAAGTATTTTGTGGTTCAACAATTTGTATGTGTGCGTGTGTTTTTGTGAGTATCTGGCCTTGGGAGGTTCAAATTTGGCAGATGGTGGAACTGAAAGGGAGCAGTAAAAATCTTAATTTAAGCTGCGACAAGGGAAATGGAGCCTTCTCATGGCCAAACTGGGTGCTGACATTGGGTCTCAGGTGGTGTCAATGGATACTTGCTGCATTCTCCAAAGTCTGGCATTTCTCTTTTGAGTTCTCTTTCTCATTATCTAAGACAAAGGACCTAAAAAAAAAAATCAATGATGTTAGAGATTTTCTACATTATACATTATAACCAAATCTCTATAATACAATATAACCAAGTATGCCTTATATTTTGTGTGTTCATATATTTTCACATAACCAAGCCTATTGTTGAAGAATCACCTAACCAAGTCTATTGTTAAAGGAAAACATGATGCATTCCTTACCTCAGTGTCTGAGATGTTTGACAAGCATGATATAATGATGCATTCTTTACTTCAGTGTCTGTGATGTCAGATAAAGCATGATATACTTCTGTATTCTTATCCCAGTGTGTGAAAGATCCGATAAGCTGATTTAATGTTTAACCTATCTTCAACTTCTGTTAAAAAAGGAAGTACTATGTAACCTGCTTTGCCCTATAAATAAAGGAAGCAAGCCTGCCCTCGGTGTGTGTGTCTTCTCAGAGACATTCACCCGTGCGCACGTTTTCTAATTACTCTCTGAGTCGGTCTGCAGTTGTCTCATTTCTCTTACTTGTGTTTGAACAAATGTCTACCCCTGACAAATGATTTGAACCGACACAATCGAAGTTGAATTTCCTTGCTCTTTACGGTAAATTGAGCCTCTGAAGGTGTCTTCTTGGTTCAAAAATCAATAATGAAGGTTATCTACAAATATCATTTTAAAGTAAATGTGCCTTGACATTACCACGTGCTGACAAGTAGAAACATTCTCATTTTATCTGACTGATTTTTTGTCCCTCTGAAGTTGTGAGTTGTAACGAACTCTAACTAGCAATCCATATAAAGTGGGGACTGCAGTGTCATTACCTCATACAGAGAAGATCCATGGAACTTGCCATTAATTATCCCCACCAGTGACCTGTGCTGGGACAATCAACACAGTCTCTGGCACTGGTTCTGCTCCCTCTGCTTAACAGCTGGAGAGCCAAATGCACCCACTGTGTCATCTTGAGTGAGAGGAGGCCCCCTACTAAGTAAACAAATCACCTGTGCTGAACTTAAATGAAAATGTTCTGAGGTCTACTTCGGTAAAAAACTAATTTCCAAATCTTTATTGGCTGCACAGCAAGAGTTAAGGCCAGTGTAAGGCTAAAAGCCTGAGAGGAACACTTGAATACAGTAGGTTCAGAAGAAAGCATAACTCCTCTTTAATTCTTAATGCTTGCGGTAGTGCAAATACAGCTGAAATCATCCTTTTTTTTTTTATAAATGAAAGTATAAATAAAACACTTTAAAAAAGAAAAGAAAAGAAAAGCTGATACTGCCATCAAAAACCAAAAACGCACCCTCCATAAATCCATAAACTGATGACAGGATATAAAAAGTGAGACTGAAAGTTGCCGCTTTTCTTAAACAAGAATAGCAAATGAGGCAGTATTCAACAGTTTTCTGATGTGAGGCCATTTTCCATTTGTATATATTCATACATATATAAAGAAATGTACAGTTATACCAAGGTGAAATGGCTACAAGACTTGCCTATTTCCCCTGAAACGAAAAAAGGAATAAATGACTTGGGTAATAGTTTTAAAATATCACAGGAGACCAGTATGTACGCCTACAAACACACAAACATATATAATCTAAGCACTAGAAGGGTGAGTTATTGACCCAAAAGGAATCGATTTGGGTGCAGAATTACTTAAACTTCCCACATCAACATTCTCTGTTTCCCCACAACATATCCCACCTACAGCAGCATGCCGGTTCTCTTGCTATCTCCCTGAACTGTAAATGACTTTACAGTACATCCACCTCTAACCCCCTGGTGAACCCACACAAGCCTCACCAGTGCCTTGTTACACATCAGGTTTCTTTCCCAAACCCCTTCATCTCAGTCTCACCCAGCTTTGACAACCATGGGAAATCCATGCTGTAAATTGAAAAAGGGCCTGAGGGAATGATGGACTTGGTTAGATTTCCCCCTTTAACTTCTTTGTTTAGAGTGTAAAAGTGACACAAAACTGTGACAGGACTTTTTCATGATAATTTATACTGAAAAAAAGGCACATGCTAAATGCATTTATTAGATTAGAGAAAACACACACACAAAGAAAAAAATATGAGTCCCACCCAACTGATTGACATTACCAATTCATTTCTTTTGCATTTAACATACTGATGAGGATAGGCACAGATGCTGTCAGCTACTGAGCTACTATCTGACATTTTATGCAGCTGCAGACATGGTTCAGAAAAAAGAATATTTAAAGCTCAGTAGACTGGCGCTTTTTTTTTCTTTTACATTTGTTTTAGACAACAATGTGGTTTTGAGGTACAGATGATAAGCATAAACTACATCAGGCTGTGGTTACATAAACATACTTTTTATCCATACCTCCATAGAAGGGATGGAAGGAATTTCTAATATATTTCAACAAAATGATGACAGAATTATCCTCAAATTGAAACACATGCATAATTTCTAAGTGCAGGTTTCCAGAGGCATGTGGATTTTTGCTTTACATTAAACTTTACCATGTGGGGTATAGCTAGATAATGATGGTCATTCCAGCTTGCATGGCGAGCTACAAACACACTGCAAATACAGTATACCTTTCAGGAAGCAGCTAATGTAATAGTTTCCACCTGCTCAAGTATGAGTGGGATAATATCTCTAGATAACTGCGAGCTTATGAAAATCTATCGTTCAGCAAAATTTCATAAAAAATGCTGTAAAAATAAAATGTTGATGTTATAATAGTCTCTTCATTTCAACAGTCGGGGGGTAAAAATCATGCAACTGAGTATGAATGGGTGTTGTGGTGGTTCAGCAGTTAGCACTGTCATCTCACAGGAAGAAGGATGTGTGTGTCCCTTGGTGGGTGTTCTGCCACTGACCAAAGACATGCCTGCTGGGTTGCTTGGAGATTCCAAATTGACAGTTTGTGTGGATGTGTGTGTGGAGTGATGTCCTGACTAGGGGGTAGCATGCCTTGCACCAGAAGACAGCTGCACAGTCACCAAGGTCCATAGATCGAACTAACTGCTGCTTCACAAAATACCATGGTCCAGGGGTGGTCAGGTTTTATTTTTCTGTTTAGTTGATTTTGCTCACTTGCTGTTTTATGGAGGGGATGCCCAGGTCTCATGTGGTTCTGGTTGGAGTATTCTGCTTCCCTCACTTCCCCACTTTGTGGCGTTCGGGCCTATAACAGGATAAGGCGAAAACCTTTATTTGCCATTTGCACACATATACTAGGTCTGGGTACATAGGAAGTGTTGTGCAGAACTGAAAGTCAGGGTCAGATAAATACAAACAAAGACTGTTGTCTTCTGAGACTCCTTGTCAATAAAAGCTGAGAGTCTACTTCTTTATAGCCCTGCAGGGATTGTTGCCTCACCTGGCTATGACACAATAACAGATTATTTTTTTCTTTAGTCAGTAAAGAAGTAACAGACAAACAAATGCTATGTTTTGCTTGCAAAAATTGTCGCATTTTTCATCATTCTACGATCTACGCATGGACCATCTGGAATTTAAGGACCTTTAATTACAAATAAAGCAAGTCTCCTTTTACCACAACTGATAGGGATGTCAATCAAAACACAGACAATTCAGTCTAAATTAACAAAATGTTAAGAGTGGATGAAATATTAAAGCCATATCATTTTAATTCTCTCACATACACACTGTCACACAAATTTATGTACATTAATATGGTGACAAAAGTCTGCAGAGTCAATATTCTCTGCAGAAGACCCGTTATTATGTCAAGCTTGAGTAATTATTTCATATACACATGAGCCACTGCTCCACTGCCTACCTGGCAGAAAGAAACCACTTTGTGGTGACGACTGAAATTCAAACGAGATGTCATGTTTTTCTCAGGCATTTAAATTAGATGAAAAGCCATCAGCTAATGGCAATATCAGTAGTCCGAGGCATTTAATGAAAGAGAGCGAAGGCTAATACTTTATAACTGAGTAGTACATATTGTCACAGTCTGGCTTGAGGGCAAATTAATGGGAGAGTCGCCACTTAACCGAATGTTACCAATTTATCAATGAAATGAGGTGAAAAACTTTAATACTCCATGAGATGTGTTAATCAGTGTTATCAAAAGTTGGATAGCTAGATGAATGTTGAGGACTGATAACTTGTACTTGCATATAATTGTTTGAACAATGGCTCCAAGAGACCTTTGCAACTTGTGTAACTCTGCAGTTCTTCACCGAGGTCCTAGAACTTTCCCATTGTTCTGAGTATCGGTTAATCCCGTCAAAGTGCAGTCAAATAAATCCGTATTATGCTGGCAAAGAACTTCAGTCATTTCACTATGAAAAAAGAAGAGCTCAATGAAATCATCAAAAGACTCAAAATTCCATGACATTCGTAATGAATGTATACAAACTTCTGACCACAACTATATCTTTAAGTTGCACACCAAGAACAACTGAATACATTTGAATCTGTCAAAAGCAACCTTTGAATTTTATTTAAAAAGCAAAGAGATGTGTGAATCTCTGAAATTATAAAGTCCTTTTTATTGTATTTAGTTCCAACATTTCTGCACTTTAAACAAATGTTATGATTTGATGTCCTGATGTGGATGTATCTGATTACTTGCCAAAACAATAAGGATTTAATACTTCAGCAGAGTCTCTAAGGCCATCCCTACTGGATCCTTCAGAGGTTTGAGTTTTTGAGGAGATGTGTCTGTAATGTATTGTAAACATGACTAAAATGTACCTTTAAGTACAGACACAGGACAATTGCACATCCTTGTCCAAAAATGTGCAACTGAAGTAACATGCTTCTGTTTTTGAAGGATAGAAAATGCTGATACACTAAGTTTTGACAAAAAGGGCTTTTGTTCTTTTCAGACTCTGATTTCCATCAGCAGATGCAGGCAGGATTTCATCGCACATTGTAGTTAAATATTTAACTGTATCTCTGCCATCACACGTTCCTTTTTGTAAAGTGTTGATCGTTTGAAGATGCATACATTTTATTGGACAGTTTTTAAGTTGCTTCACAAATGAAGACCATGCATAGTTAGATAAGTGATAAAGTGTTATATTTGGACAAAAGAGTTTAAAAAAAACCAAAATTATATAATGACCCGAGATGAAAAACAAAGAATGTTTTGAACACAGTTGTAGACAGATGTTTGATAGAAAAGTTGAAAAATATCTGGATAGAAGCACTAGCTGGAATAATGGCAGCAAAATTATATTAAAATGAATAAATAAAAAGCTCATTAAGGGTACATATGAAAGAGTGGAAATCCACTCTTTATACCTGACAACATATATGCCAGCTTGTAATGTGTGTACCCATTTTACATTATGAGCACAGTCTAAAAATCCATAATGAAGACTCCTTTGTCTGAGGCAGTAAAAGCACGAATATCCACACACACACACACTGTGCACAGTGTGTTTTACCAAAGTAAACATCTCCCCATAAAACAGCAGCATTGTTCATCTTGCCAACTTGCTGCCTTGTTTCTGCTTGTTAAACATGACTGTGAGTGCGTGTTTGCACTGCAGGTTTATCAGTGGAGCAAAAGACAGCAGCTGAAGCCGTCAGAAGGCAACTCTTACAAAACTTTTAAAAGAAGACTTGTTTAAACTTAGGTGAGATTTTATGAGTTGGGCTCTGTCAGGATTAATTTGAAGAAACAATCACTATAATTGCTGCCTTATTACAGTGCTGAGAAAATGTATCTGATTTCTTAGTTTTCTGCATATTTTTGACACCTACATGTTTAATATAATCACACTGAGTTTAATATTGGACAAAGACGCCCCGAGTAAATACAAAGTGCAGTTTTAAAACAATGATTTCATTTATTAAGGGAAAAACTTTCCAAACCTACCCGACCCTGTGTGAAAAATACTATTGACCACCAGTCACATCCAGGCCTGATTACTGCCAAGTATGTTGTGTCAACAAATAACTTGAACAGAACTTGTAAAACAAGCTAAAGAATCTCAAAAAGCAAGGCATCATGCTACAATCTAAAAAAATAATGTCAGTGAAATCTATAAGTGTGGAAAGGCTAACAAAAGGTCACAAAAGAACCCAGAACAGAATCTAAAGAACTGCAGGCCTGACTTGGCTCAGTTAAGGTCAGGGTCTATGATTCAACAATAAGAAGGAGACTGGGCAAAAATGTCATCCATGGGAGAGTTTCAAGGAAAAAAAACCCACTGCTAACCAAAAAGAACATAAAGGCTTGCGTCGCATTTGCAAAAAAAAACCCCATCTTGATTATCCCCAAGAATACTCTGAAAATATTCTATGAGACAAGAATTGAACTTTTTGGAACGTCTACATCCTGTTACATAACATACAACTAACACAGCATTTCATAAAAAGATCATACCAAGAGTCAAGCATGATGGTAGTAGTGTGATGGTCCAGGGATGTTTTGCTGCTTCGGGATCGAGCAAAAAATAAAAAAAAAGACAAAAAACAAACTGAAGGTTTTGGAGTTGCCTAGTCAATGTCCAGACTAAAGTCAGAATTACATGACAGGCCATTCAAAAATCCTCTAATATTGCTATATTAAAAAATATGCGAATAAGGGTGGAACAAAATTCCCCCACAGAAATATAAACTCGCTGCCAGTTATCCCAAATGC
Source organism: Aulonocara stuartgranti (assembly GCF_965226115.1). Lineage (NCBI taxonomy): Eukaryota > Metazoa > Chordata > Actinopteri > Cichliformes > Cichlidae > Aulonocara > Aulonocara stuartgranti. Next base: position 32,148,632 of record NC_138940.1, read on the forward strand.
TTGATTATAGTTCTTGCTGTTAAGGAGGGCACAACCATATTAAACCATATTAAAATTTTGTTTGTTTATTTGAAACATGTATGTGTGACAAATATGCAAAAGCATAGGAAGGAAATACTTTTTCACAGCACTCTATATGCCTCTCAGGTGGAAAGTTATGCTCACCTCTCACTTGAAAGACAGACTTTCTTGAGTCATGGAAACATGCCGCATGGTATTGTAGCCACTGGAGCAGCACAGTAATTAAACTTTACCTTCATTCTCATTTTAGTATGGCAGCCTGAAATAAGTTCATTTCTTTTTGTGAAATTAAAAAAAAAACAAAAAAACAACTACTTTGTTACTTGAGCTGTTGCATTAAAAACACAGACTGCATGGATAAAAATGTATTTAGTTTATCATATGAAGCCACAGAGAAAGGTCTTTAAACCTGTATTTCTTTTAATAATAGCTAGAAGTAGGCAACTCTTCTGGTTACAAATGAAAGACTGACTGTCATTGTCGGGTGACAATTTAAGGTGATTACAATATGGCATTCCAGGTCATGTTGTAATACAGAAGAAATGTGATGAATAGTGTAACAAATGACTTTCTACAAGGAGAAATTAAGTAAAAATAAATAATTAATACACATGATGACTAATGTGTAATACAAGGTTTTTTTGAGTGATCATATGGCTTATTTGATGTGACTAGCTGATGCACATTCATTTAGTTTTCATTTATTTAATCACTTTTTACAGTGACATTAATCCCTGTAATTGCAAAAATATTACTCGAATGCCTCTGGGAAAAATTAGTATTGTTACTGCGATTGTTACTCCAAAAGATATCCTGAGTTAGTAGTTTTTATTTTGTCTTCCTGGAGTCAACGGGGTTAAACACGTTGATGTTGATCAATGATCTTCACCTGATCATAGAGTTAAAAAAATAATAATAAAAATATATATATATATATATATATATGTGTGTGTGTATGTGTGTGTGTATGTGTGCGTGTGTACACAAGCAAACAGGAAAAATCACAGGATGTGCCTGTAATTGGGCTCAGGTGCTCATAAGTAGAATGGGAAAGCACCTTTCTCACATACTTTCAGGCAAAGGAACAACAAACATACAAACCTTCAGTGCTTTTCAACCCTTTTATCTTTACTTCACCTTCCCTCTTCTTCCAGGTTCTATTGTGGTTCCCCTTAAGCCTCCTGTGTCTATCACACTCACAAAGCATCCATGCTGTTCTTTCTCCTTCTCATTGTCCTCAACGAGCCCTTGAACTGAGACACCACTGGACAAAGGCAGGGTGTTTTGTAAAATATGGATGAGATCATGCTGTGAAGGTTGAGTCTATCCAATATAACACAGGGGAGGCTAAAAGGAAAAGAAAGACGGAGAATATAACAACCTAAGAATGTAAGACTTACTCCTTAAGCCAGGTGATACTTGCTATAATCTACAGAAGCCTTTTGGCTGAATCAGAGTTAGGTAGTAGAAGCTCAACCACAAAAAGGATGCATGGATAGAAACAAGAAAGACTTACAAGCTTGAAAGACAAAAGAAGGAAAAGCATATGTTTTACATGACAAAAATGTGAATCTCCCCTAACACGTTGTCATAATATGAATAGGTTTATTTATATAGCACATTTGAAAATGCATATAGCAATTAACCATTTATAGTTAACAGACAGCCCACTTGCATTTCCAAGCCAAAACAAAGAAAGGTGTCAACTATCAACTTTTCACAGCTCTCTATCTCAAATCTGGTGGCTGGTATTTGGTGAAATCGGTTGCAAGAGTTTACAGTAACAAATCTCTTTGCCATTGCTTTGGTTGAGTGCACATTGCCACTGTTGACCATAGTTTTAATGGAAGTTGTCCTTTTGCAATCATGCACTAATTGTCAACTTAAGGTTAGTGACTCAAATTGGAGCTGGAGAAAGTTTACTTGCAAGGTAAAAGCTGTGCCTTACTACTACAGCAAACACATTTCGAAAGGTGCAGCTTTTACTTTGAAGGTAACAGTTTTCCATTTCAGTTTAATAATGGCGAATAATTGGTGAGTGTTTGCAGTCAAGTTAGTGTGCTCCACACAAAATATGTGAGACTTTTGGGAATCAAAGAAATCACAAGGTTGTTTTTGCTGCAGCATTGTGTGTTTAATCTACAGCAATTTCACCTAGTGACAGCAAGGAACCTTGTGTCAATTGGTTATCGAGAATGTACATTTTGCCCAGGAACAGGTTTTTATTAGGGGTTTAGGCCTGCAGTTAATTTCAAAGTGACTGCTAGCAACCACTTGCAAATCTCATCAGCCATTTTTTTTAATTCACTGGTGGCTCACAGTTACCAATAGCCTGCACAAATCAAACAACGCTAAAGAGCTGACAACCAGATATGCCAATGGCCTAAAGTTTAAAGTATGCAATCTATAGAAAACAAAGCTTCATTTAATGCAGAAAAAAAAACCTCTGGTGTCTGTCTGAATGTTTATAATCGGGGACTTTTGATAAATGGTCTACTGTTTAACAGTAGATCATTTAACAGCAGTTTTACTTGAATTCCTCACTCAAGCAAAGCACAAATATGACAGCGCACAGGACACAAGCCATGACATCCTGGCTGACAAACATTATTCTCTTCCCTCAGTCTTATTTTCACTTTCAGGAACTTGAGAAGAGCAAATTACTAATGGGAGAAGATTACTTCACTATGAATTACAATAATCATCTCATTTCGGTCTCTTTCTCAGTTGCCCAAACACATTGATCCCTCAACCACAATGCTTCTCCCCAAGGTCCTTGATAATAAGATCGCCTCACACGTTGTTCGTGATTTAGTTTAACACATTTGTCAGAAATTCAATAAGAAGAAAAAAGGCTGATTGGGAGCAGCATAAAAAAACTAGACTAAGGCACAAGGAATTAAATCCAAGTAGCTCTCAAGTGTATTACAAGATTCAGTATTCAGGTCTAGATTGAAGGCTGAAATGAAAGAGTGGATACTCCCGAAAGGTTTTTTTGTTCCCACAATCAGACATAAGCGGAGATACAGGGATGCGGCAAAGAATTACATAGTTTATCTATCATAGTGCAGTGCACTCACTTGCCTGTGTCACATTTTCTCTTTCTCTGCCTGACTTTGTTTTGCAAGTGTCACAGTGTCTCCTCATGTATAAATCCAACTGTCTCTTATTGCTGTCTTTCAGTGACACTGAAGTGAGGAATGTGTTTTGATGTTGCACTAAGCAGTTACCACCAAAGCGCATTATTTTGGCCACCACCAGCATGGCTTTTTAGCATGGCTTTGTCATTCAACCTTGAGCACATGTATCCACAGCTAGAGCTCAAAACACAGCAGTTAAAAATGTGAAATAATTTTATGACACAAAGAAAATGAATGGCACCAAAACCAAGCCTCACTCTTAAAGTAGACATAATTCTCCTGGAGAAATGATAAATTGCACATTTTGACCTCAAGCGGGCCTTCAGCTCACCTTCATTTTTCACCGCTTTAGATAGTTAGCAAGAGTGACACCCTCTCAAAGAGATAGCGAAGGTGAAAGAAGCCAGTAAGGAGAGAGCAATGCATGATTTAGGGTTATGAAACGTATATCCACTGCATGACAGCCACACACACACACACACACACACACACACACACACACACACACACACACACACACACACACACACACACACACACAATGTGATCTTTTCAAATGTATTGATTTACAGAGTGGGCAGCTGCCAACCTGTAATGAGTCCAGAGGCTGACACCGTAGGACATCAAACTTCTGACATTTTAAGAGAGAAAAGCTTAGTTCCCAGATAAAGAGTGTGTGGTCAAAAATACAAGCGCTCAGGCTTTCAGTCTTTTATTAAATCCTCTGCATTACTTAGCAGCATTTAAACGATCTTCTTGCCTCCCAGAAATAACAAACCAGCCTACAGTATAGACAAATGGAAACCTCCAAGGTTTTTGAAAAAAAATATGTACTTAGTAATCAGTACGTCCAAAAATATTTTTTTTTTACCTTGATATGAAGTGTTCATTTTAAGATCAATATTTAAATGCCAAAAGGTATTTTAATTACACATCCATTAAATATTGAAAGCAACTCCTTTCATTCTACACTGTTAAGAACTGTTGAAACTGTAATTTTGCTCAAAAAAGAATATTTGATTGAAAATATAGTCACAAACAAAATGAGTGGCCTTCTGCTTTATTTGCACACCTCCCAAAATAATGCATGTCATTATCTTTAAGCAATATTAGAATTGTCTGAGCTCAAAAGACCGCTTGTTCCCTGTTACATTTGCAGAAATTGCTCTTTTTTGGAGCCAACAAACCTATCCCCTCACCCCCACCCTCAGAAAATGACTGTTGGAATAATAAAGTGAAGCAGCACCTCTTGCCCCTCTCTCTATTTGTCTCTCATTTTATAATAGCCTTAATAAATTATTTAAAATGTTACACAGGATGCAAAGTTTAATTAACTTGGTTTGCCACTGCCAAGCTGGGAAATTAAACCTTTTCATTGCTTCCTCTTTTGTCTCCTCTTAGTAATGCTCAAACATTACATTTCCAAATGTTCTTGTTCAACATAAAGATGAGATAGATGATGAATACCACAGCTAATCCTCTGCCTCTTGTCACATAAGTGGTCACATAAATGAATTTAATAGAGTTTACAGTTACACCAAGCGCCAGGAGGCAAATAAAGAGCACAGAAGTTTGCAGAATGTACCTTATCTTTATGGTGTCAATGCAAGGTAGTGTAAGGACACAATATGTAAAAATTACAATTTTCTTATTGGATATTGTTATGGTTGGCATCTAGGATTTAAACAAAGTAACCCAGAATATAAAGAGTAGCTAATGCATAATGAACCACTTCTTCATTCTTCCTACTCGGTATCTATCCCAATTTATCTTTAATGGTAAATATCCATCACAGTAATTTATCATCTAGCAACATTTCCTTGCTGCAAACAGTGTTTAGGCTTTAAGAGTGTTTGCTCCAGGCTCTGCTGTAAACTGATATTTCTAAGAATCCAGTGTGTGCTGCTACAATAACAAAAAGTCCAGTGTAATGTTTTCTAATAGACGGTACACTCCCTTCTTCGGTATGCACAGAGCTATAAATATGTAAATTGGTCCCATCTCTATCTCTACCAAGTGAAATGACAGAGGTGGATCTGTATGGCAGGAATGTTATAAAGTGAATAATTTCTCTAAATACTATGGAAAAGAGCTTTAATTCCTCAATGGGTTTTTTTGGTTGTTTGTTTGTTTTTAACCCTGAACCCTCAAACGTAATGTCTGATGCTTTATAATCTATGCTACCCCGACTGTTAAGTGGCCCTTGGTGGACCCAGGTGCCTGTTGCTAAATAAAATCCTTCAGAGAGGTCAATCAATTTGTGAGAGACTGAATGACTTGCCACTCTGGCTCGTGACATGAGGTGATGTTTAGTTTTCCATTACACAAGGAAAGACTTTCCTTTTGTTGCATTTCTAGATTTACTCTCCTGGCAGATGAGTGCTTCCATCTCAAGCTAGTGATGTCATCTGTAGCCAGATCTAGTTTGGAGACATAATATTACCGGTCCTATCCATGCGAGATGTTCTATCCAAAAATAAAACCAAATTAGCTCATTCATAGCCAGAAAGACAACTAGCATATATTAGTCATTTTTATCTACAACACACAAGGAAAGATTAGAAGGTGGAGGGCAAGGACTCTCTCATCTGCCATCTGCATACAGATATGCACTTTCACAGTTTGTTTATTTAATGTGCATCACATTTATGGATCAAACTAGAATCCTCTAGATCTTCAGTCTAATATCCTCTCATGTTTCAATTTATGATATATAGGCCAAAACCCAAATTATATATTATTTAGCCAATCATGTGTACCTGTGGAGATTCAAACAATATAGACACACCAGATAACAAGTGAAAAGGGGAACAGGTGGGAAAATAGCTGAGGACACCAAACATAATGACTCAAAAGGAAGTAAAACTAAAACAAAGCAGAAGAGACAAATAATTACCAACATAAAAACCGGATGTAACCTAACACATAGAAGCTACACACAGCATGGAAACACGGGAGAGGCAGGAACAGACATTAATGCAAACAATGATCATGAACCAAGAAAACCTGAGAATCGAAATATAAAGACGGTAACCACAAAATTCTGATAAAAGAAAATTACAAAACTCAAATTCATGACACGTAGCTTGAGTCCAGCACAAGTTCTTAATGATTTGTGTTGACATCTTTTTTTTGTCCTCATGTTGGTTGTTTTCTACCACATGTAAGGAAAATTGTATTTAAAAAAAGTTGTTTTGTTTTTTTGCAATTTTAACCTGAAACATATGAGAGTTGGCTGTATCATCCATTATTCTGTGTACTCTAATTTTTAAGCTCAGAGCTTTGAATTATGGTAATTGTCATCCTGGGTTTTTTTTAAGTGAGATGCAGTTACCTACATCTGTAATCTGTAATTACTGCTAACTGACTAGATAAGTATAAAAAGACTAGTATAAAAAGACTAGAAAGCCCCCCCGCCCCCACCCCATCAAATCCAGAGCACAGATTACTGAAAATTGTACAGGGTTGCCAAGAAATATGCTGGTGGTAATTTTTTTTCTTTAGTTGCTATCTATAGTATAAGAAACCAAATATCTGAGCTGCATACTACACTACTGAACAGCAATTAGGTTCATCAAACAAGCAAAAGACTAACTTTGACGACTTTGACTAAGTCAGAAATGTTCTTTCCTGGAGGTACTGTTTATTTTTCATATGACATGTCATCTATCATATAACAAACAACATGTGGACATGTTACCAGGGTAAAAAAAATATCCTACTTTGTCTCCTGTGGGGGTCAGCATGCATATTTAATGACAATAATGACAGCAATATCAGTCATGCATTTCTCTTACAGCAATTGTCCATTTATATGTCTGGGTGATGACAGGTAGTAAGAAAAGCTTGATTTAGAGCAAAATGTCATATGAATATAGCTATCAGTCTTATAGAGGACTGCTTTGAGATATATAGAGTACTGTGCAAAAGTCTTGAGCCACCTCTAATTTCTTTATATTTTGCTTTCAATTATCCTTTTTTTTTTTTTTAAAGTGTGAGCAATAGCACTAAAGGCCTTTTTTGGACATTGATTGCATTGAGTCAAAATGCATTGTGTGTGTGTGTGTGTATCCTTAAACTTGCAGGGAAACTGGACAGGTGAAAGACAAAAGAAGTGCCATGTCTAAAAAGAATAAAAAAAAAAAAAAACCATCTGCAATGCATGAGCAGTATCTGAAAGCAATGTACTTAATGTATTTTCACTTAAACAAGCAGCTGTTTTTTTTTATGTGCATTAAAGTTATATAAAAATTTAACAGTGCAAATGCAAATTCCTTGCTGACAGTTTAATCAAAAGGCATTTCCAGTGGAAATTGGCCGACATATCCTCAGCATAACCATGTATAATATCCACAAAACTTAAAAAGAGGTTATACACACACACAATACGGTAATATTATGTTGAAGCACAGTACGTATCACTCCGCGAGGCTCCTGCCTAAGATAGCCGTAATGCTCCAACAATCCATCAAGTGGTGCGGCTTTGTAGCTTAGCAAAGTCGTACTAAAACATTTGACAGATTTTCGAGCGCCGTGTGCCACATAAAATCATTTCGAAGTCAGTAAACACAACCAGAATTCATACATAATTCACACTGGATTAAAAAGGGCACTGTCGATTTTCAGAAAAATCAAAGGACTGATTTTAAGTGTGCTGTGTTTTCCAAAAAACACGGTAATAATGACGGCCCGCTAGTATGCTCTACCAAAAATAGTGCTTTGTTGTGTATCTGACGGACGAAAGCTGCTGAAGTTGCAGCATTTTTACAAACCAATTCTGGTTCATCTGTTTCATTCAACGATCTGCTTTCGCCCTTCTTATTCTCCGTTGCCGCCATGCTTTTTCCGCCATGTGCGTATGAAAACAAAGGCACTGCGCATGCGGGTTTTACCCATATTCTATCGCGATATTTCATTTTCTTATCGTTGCCCAACATTATACCAGTATTACCGTGAACGGTATGATATGGCCCAGCCCTATAGTGAATCCTAATGTTTTTTCACTAGCTGATGTCAGTATGCACAGAAGACGTTAGGAAAAACATGTCACAGCGTGTTGTGTACCTATAAAGCAAGGCTCTGTCATGGTTTGCAGCTTCATTTCAGCCAGTGGTGTTGTAGATCCACTGTTGTTGTTGTTGTAGATCTAAAAATTGAAGAAGATATATGCAGAAAAGTTCAGACAGATTGATCCACCATGAAATACCGCCTGGAAAGTACCTGACTGGCAAAGGCTTCATTTTTTGGTACAATAATTATCCCAAACACATTGCCAATGCGCTGCACAGCAAGACGGTCCTGTGTTCACTTCCACCATCAGGCCGGGGTCTTTCTGTGTGGAGTTTTCTTGTTTTCCCCGTGTTTCAGGTGGTTCCCTCCGGGTACTCCGGCTTCCTCCCACCGTCCAAAGACATGCAGTTTGTGGGGATAGGTTAACTGATTAATCTAAATTGCCCATGGGTGTGAATGTGGGAGTGAATGTGAGCACGAATGGTTGTCTGTCTCTGTGAGTTAGCCCTGTGACAGACTGGCGACCTGTCCAGGGCTCCAGACTCCCTGCAGCCCTGAAAAGGATAAGCAGAAGCGAATGAATGAATGAATGAATGAATGAATGGATGAATGAATGGATGGATGGATGGATGGATGGATGTTGCCAATGCAGAGAAAGTTTGGACCCACATTCTGGACCTCAACATTACTAAGCAGTGACAGAGGAAAGACTAAAAGGCAACTAGCATCCAAAGAAGAGCTCTGGAATGTCCTTTAAGAGGCCTGGAAAACAATTTCTGAAGACTGCTTAAAGAAGGCTTGAGAATTCAGTTTGTGTTGAAGAACAAAGGTGGTCATACTAAACACTGACCTTCAAGTTTGTTAAAATTGTGCAGATTCTGTTTTTGTCCTTCCATGTATGTTTGCATGTTTCAATAAATCACACACATTTCCCAATTTCGTAGCATAATACAAAGAAATACAGGTTAGCTCAAGAATATTTCACAGTACTGTACATAAGCGACCAAAGACATATCTATGTCTCTGGTAGTTTACACCATTGCTACTATTCACTGCTGCGCACCCTTTATTTATTCACCTTCAATAGTAGTCATTAGTGTGCAGTTTCATTCAGGCAGGCAGGCACTATATTGTTCTTGTGGGAAATTTAGGCAGGAATTATGATTGTTACCTTATGTAATAATGTAGATGCTTCTTTGAGAAACAAAAAGGGGATTTAAAACCACATCAAAGGAGAAAGTGAAGTGCAGTTCCTCAATGCAAGCAGAGAAAAATAGCATTAACAGCATTTATACTAAGCACTGAAAGGGTCTTTCCTCGCTGTTAATTAAATTTGTCAAGCTTGGTCTCCAGCCTGATAAATATAATAACACATTCAGGGGTATTAGGAAACCCTCAGTGCTTGCCGCTACTTTCCCCATTATCTGCTTCTGGCCTTCAAAGAGAGAGCTAGAGACAAAAACGGAAGGACTTTATGATAATGGCAGGAAGGAAGTAAGAAGGGAACATGGGAGGAATGACAAAAGAGGTAGGGGATAAAACAAGCGCTTGCTGTGTCTTGTCTATAGTCCCATCTTATTTTAAGCTGGAATTACTTTTCATTAGCCCTCATCACAGACTTATGATTCGCTGGCAACCTGTCCTTTCCTCATTTCCACTCTTTTGCACATTTCTTTAACTACTCCAAGACATGCATACATAGGCTCCCCATATCTTAATTAACGAGATGTACGATCTCTCTCATGGGAGAATAAACACAAATAGCCTCTTCAGAAAAAGACGTGTCAGTGTCTAGCTTGTGTGGGAGCCACTGCACTAAAGAAGATAAGGTGAGAAGGGATAAGAAACAAGGCCTTCAGTTTTATATATAGCATCATCACTCTAAGGAGAAGTAGTTTAGGAAACCATCTAAAAAATATATAGACAGGAAACACAGGCGATGCGAAGACACCAATAACCACAATCACAGCCTCCCACGGTGATAAATAGCACTACATGAGTGCAATAATAGCGTTATCCAACACCTCCAAGCTTGGAAGTATCCAGTATCTGTCGGTGTTGAACCCTTGCACCTTCTCATTAAGAGCTCATCTCATGTTTCTATTTATGACGGTTGCTGAAGTTAACTGTCACTCAGTCAGTCCCCTGCAGCAGCAACAAAATTTATGTTTAAGGGCAAATACACAGAGACACTGGAAAACAAGGGGATCAATAGGACAAATAATCAATAGTGAATGGTGGCTTGGAGATGGGTATCTAACTATCATTTCTTCACTTTCAGTTTAGTGCAGGAAAAAAAAAACTATTAAATATAAATATTTTCATGTCTCTTTGGTTAGCTGAGACTTCGACTGAGCGCACTGTGCTGTATATGATCACCACATCGTCTATGAATTTAAAGTTCATATTTCTCCAGGTACAGTATGCATATGATTAGCGTACACAATGTTCTAACAGCAACTTGAACAACCTTACTTCTCTGTACAGGACACTGGTTGTGTGTGAGTTGACAGCAGGTGAAAATCACGTTCAAGCATATAAATCTGGCCATTTCATTTTCGTCAAAGATTATTTGACGAAACAAACTCTAAAGCGAACAGACTAAAGACTGTGTTGTACCGATGGCTTGAACGGGCTTTTATCTCGCATTTCTCATAGAGGATTGTTTGCTGAAGGCAGCTCCAGTTGCACTGCAGAACCAGAGCCAAAGCTAGCCTTCAGCCATAATTACCTTTATCGTTTAAGCAAGGAGAGTCATCAAATATGAATGGGAAATTGGACAGAGCTGTACAAACAAAGCACGAGTGTGTTCATATTAAAAACATGTTTATAAATGGGAAAGCAGCCTGATGAAAGGGAGAGAAAGAGGGAGATTAACGAGGTCAGAAATCACTTTGTACAGGAAAGCCAGTGGCCATAGTTACACTGGTTCACACTGTTTATTAGCGTGTTTCTCTGTGTGTGGATTCTCTTCAACTTCATAACAGACAAGCATGCTTGACAGTTTATTAAAATACACATCTTTTTAGAAAAAAACAAACAAAAAAACACTGTTTCTCAAATCTCCATGGGTACCATTATATTCCCAAATTGTATTTCCTTTGAGTAACCTTGCCACCATAGAAACAGACAGTGATAACAAAACATTATTAAAATTACACTTTCGGATTTGTCTTAATGCTCTTTTCATGCTCCAGGTGATCCAGGAGAGAAGAAAGACAACTGCTACCTAAGTAAAAACCCTTAGTGATCCCTTATGTGTCAGGAGTATCAGAACAGCTGAGACGTACTTTCACCGCGTCTCTGTGGCTTTCAAACCCCAAAACACGCTGCGCTAATGCAGGGTGATATGGCCCCAAATTCATATCTCGATATTCTTTAACTGGCTACGATATACATCTCAGTATTTTTTTAAACCCATAAAGTAAGAACAAAAAGAGAGTTCTTAGTCAAAGCTGTGTCCCGGATGTCACACAGGCATTTTTATTAACATACAGCGTAGATGTATGTTAATATACATGTATGTTAATATATCAAAAATTACTCAGAAATAAATAATCAGCATTTATTACATAATAATGCTCCATGAATAAAATAAAACAATGTTATTTTCATGTATAACAAAAAGCTCACAAATGTGCAGTCAAAATGTACTAAAAAGATGCTGAGCAAGACCATTTCTGAATTGAGAAGGGAGCCTAAGGGTACATCTTTCACCATCCATGCTGTGATTTCAGCCATTCCCCAACTCTTTGTCAATGGTACTCATAGCCCTTGATCAGTGATCAGTAGTCATGACAATTTGCATATTAAATATCAAGAAACTACCAGCCCATTGTCCGTCAATGGTGCTCATTATGCAAATGTACTGTTTATAAGGTTGGGGAAACCTGCAGTCAGCTGAGACTGAAGAAGTCATTTGGATGAGTGACAAAACGTTTCTCCCACTGAAAACGCTACATCCAGATGAACAGAATCAACATTTGGGACACTTTCAGATTGTTTTTCTCAGTCTCATTCTAATCTCTTCAATCATAGCTAATCATTCGAATCATAACCTGTGAAAAAGCTCCATGCAACAAGTCACAAAATTATAGAATAGAATAGAATAGAACATCTTTTCTGTGGTCTTAACAGTATAAAAATTACTCACAACAGCCATAACATACTATGTGAAAACAGCATAAAACTACATAAAACAAATAAAAAGACAAAGTAACCATTCTCCCAAATGGCACAACCCGTTATTGCACAGAGGACATTCATGGGGACTCTGCAGCACTTAATGCTTGTACGGATATGATGGCTTCCTGCTGTGTTGAGTTTCCCTGAAAGTTTTGTTCCGACCACTTCACAGCAGGTGTCTACTCTGTGTATATCTGATGAACAATATGAGAACACACAATCTTATAAATGTAAAAAATAATCTGTAAGAAAAAAAATAGATGCAATACAATATACAGCACAAATGATTAACTTGATTATCTGCATGTTTGCTTGTTTGATTTGCCAAAATTTCATACCAGGTGCTCTTTCTGACACAGCCCTCTGTATTAATCCAGGTTTAGGACTGACACTAAGAGTACACTGGCTTGTGTCCCCACCGTTGCTGGCTTATACATTTATGTAAATATTTGGAACAATAACAGAATACCGTTACCGTCTGTACTTGTTAGAACTTGGATACATCTATGACTGCGTAATGTGTCCTTGCCAGAAAGGACATATAATGAGAAGTTAAAGTGTCCACTGCAGTGCAAAAACGCAGTTAGTTATATAATTTAAAAAACACAATTTAAATCACTTTCATAAAAGTGACATTTTGGCTCTGAGACTTCTTATAGTTCAGTTTGTTCACACCACTCCAATATTTTAGTAAAATCACACCATATTATAATCTAGCACCCACAAAGAGGGATTCTGGGTAAGTAGATAAGAAGGAGCTATATTGTTTAGAAACAATCTAAACATTTTTATCTTAGCATCCAGAACAGGTTCTCACTGAAGGGGACCTTATCTCCTGGTCAGTTTTTTCCCTGCCTGCTGCAAGCAATTTTAAAGCTATTTGCTCCTATGCAAATCCTCCAATTTGTTTATAATGCAGCAGTCATAGTGACAAGATGATTAACTATCACTTATTTAATTTCATTTAATTCATTTGTCAGTATTCCTGGCTTAAAGTTACTGCATTTATATATTTATGAATATAAATGCAAAACCTCTGCTCTGTACATACAAGGTAGATTCTTGCCGTGAAAGGCTGACAAAAGATCACAATCATAAATCAAGTACGTTTTTATTCATTGAGTTACTGAACTTTCTAAACACATGTCAAAATCAGTGTATTAAGGTGGCCAAGAAAAACTCCAGCAGCTAGCACTCTTTAAAACATTTATTTATTTATTTTTTACATTTATGCTTTGGATTTTGCACAGATTTAAGAAAAGAGAAACCGTTTAATATGATATGTCTTAATTTGTGAGCTTTTTTATGTTTGGCCATAACCACACCAGCTGCACGTTGTTTCCAGTCTTTAAGCTATGCCAGAGTCAGCAGCTCAGCATAAAGCTCCTGGCTCCAGGCCTTGGAAATATTGTTAGTAATCAGGCCAAAATGTGACAGATGCACTACAGAGTTTTCCCAGTCCTCCTGATTACCCTTCTGCCAGTAACATTTGTCTGCTTTAGCTGGTTGAAATGCAAGCCAGCATAAAACAGAATGGGAACTTTCCTAAGATGAATAAATGGTAAATGGTAAATGGCCTGTATTTATATAGCGCTTTACTAGTCCCTAAGGACCCCAAAGCGCTTTACATATCCAGTCATCCACCCATTCACACACTGGTGATGGCAAGCTACATTGTAGCCACAGCCACCCTGGGGCGCACTGACAGAGGCGAGGCTGCCGGACACTGGCGCCACCGGGCCCTCTGACCACCACCAGTAGGCAACGGGTGAAGTGTCTTGCCCAAGGACACAACGACCGAGACTGTCCAAGCCGGGGCTCGAACCGGCAACCTTCCGATTACAAGGCGAACGCCCAACTCTTGAGCCACGATCGCCCCATAGGCCGTATTCAACTCCCACAGTGAAAGTCAGTGATGTGTTCTATCTGGTCTGATGTTAGCTAGGGTTAATGTAATTTTAGTATTACTTAGACATGAGACACAAGGAGCAGATATAGTTTAGCAGAGATGAAAGGGGCATATCTCCCGGTTTAAAAGAAAAGACATCAGAGAGCAGTACCAGTGATACCAATAACACCCCCAGGCCTCATTTCTTAATAACAAGTCTAATGAAGATGTATCTGTAGCATGTGTGTGGGTACAGGCACGCACTTTTATCTTTAACGAGTAGGAGTATTTCCAAGCACTTACTCTGATAAATTATCTCTATATAACATGCAAAAACGATCATGTCTACATTTGTAAGTTAATATCATATTGTCCACATTTACCAGCGTACCTGATATATGGCTTTGTGCGCTGTATGTAGTAAATATTTGATAATCTCCTGCATGTATAGCAGTCTAACTGACATAACACAACAAGTGTGATAGTATTCATTGTAAATTATAAGCTTCACTTTCACCCATATGCTCCCATAGTTATTCATTAACCATGCGAGAGACTACTAAAGCAATGTATTGGCAAACTATCTGATTAGACAACACAAACAAAGTAAATGTCACATCAGCTCCATGGTTAAGGAACCTTAGCAGCTCTTAGGTTGACTGCTCATTAGTCTCCTGCTAATGCATAAATCCTGCATAGCACTCTGACTCACAGGGTGCGCAGTGTAAACAAATATGTGAAAATCAGCAACGTAAACTCACACACGCAGAATACAAATCAAGCTACTTTATGTTTCTGCACCTGAACCCGTTGCCTTCTCTTTCTCCATTTCTTGTTACATAGATGGATTACCAGTCCAAAACCAAAAACCCAAACAAGCAAACAAACAAAAAAGATTCATTAGGAACAAATGCAGATGTGCAAGAGGGAAGAATGCCAACGTACATGTTTTAAACAAACTTAGAACCTTAAGTGCAAGCTGTAAACACATATTTTCAAAGACAAAGTTTACCTACGGGCATCCACTGACAATGGGTAAGGCAAGGAAGAAAATCCACAGATGTGAACAGACAACCAGTATACATCACTGGACTGTTCAGATTTGCCAATGGCTCTATGCACACAAAAGACTAGATTATAATACTGACGTGTTATAGTATATTTACATGCTCCAGATGGTTATTCATAAATAAATGACATTTAGAAAAAGCATGCATACTTGACAGAATGACTGAGCTGACAACCTCATTATTCACTTAGATGAAAATGCAGAGAAAGCAGCAAAGCACAGGGAAATATAAACAGGAAGTAATTACCAGGGCAATAATTAAGAAAGCAAGACATCACACACACTATTACTGTATGCATGATCTAAAGGTTAACAGGTATTTTGAACGTACACACCATAGTTATCACCATGCAGTATAGACAAGTCACACATTTCTGTGTATACAAACACACAGGCACACACACTCAGCTGAAGTAATCATTTGTAAGTGCTCATAACCCCCCCAGGGAGGAATATAACAGCTGATTAACCAGCTATCAGGCCCTATGAAGACCTACTGCTAATTTATGACAGCCATTACCACAGTCAGGTAGCCAATACACACATGCAGAGACACACAAACACGCACACTGCTTGTACACATAAACAAACAATTGTTCACTAGACTTTCCTGTTATAAATAAAACTTAGGTGAAAGCAAAAATATACTTCAGTATGTTAGTGTCTTTGTTTTACACAGGATACAAAGTCTAAAAATATACCTTATAAAACAAGATTTAGAAATCATATCATTCAGAAAACTCACATAATGCATAGTGACATAGTTTCTAATATAATAACAGATTCTACACTCAAGGGCCAGGACTGCACTATTCGCCTGACAATTTTGTAAAAAAAACAACAACTATGTGCTAGATATAGCTCTTTCAACACATTTGTCACATGCTACAAATCAGATTCTTTTTCAAATCAGATCAGGGTTACTTATATACACGTGTGAATCATATCTGATCTCCTGTTTTATAGCAGCACAATTCTGATCAGATATCACATGTGATTGTAATTTCTCAATTTTCTGTGCAAGCGCATATTTTGGCAGCTTTTGACAGCTTTTGAGAGAAGTATTCTGCTTCTTTTATTCATTCAATCTTTGTGAATGAAAAGAAAATAATTTAGACTGTGGAAAAAAATTATTATTTCACAGAAAGTAAGGCATATTTTCCAGGACGTAGATATTCTTCTCTTTCTTTGTCAATCAAGAGAAAACTTCATGATCAAGCTAAAATGCAAACCTCTTTCAATCCCCAGAGACACTGCAGATAGATAGATTTTTTTTTTTAATGTAGAGCTGTGGAAAGGAATCTGCCAAACTGATGAAAAAAGAGAAGTGTCAAGAAAAAAAAGGAGGAGGACATAATGACCAAAAACAAACCACCTTATCTACTGACTATACCTCTATTGCTTGTACAGATATGAATTCCACACATCCATTTACTGATGATTTCATCTCTTCACAGTAACACTACAAATGCAGAAAATACTGACTGTCGCATTTTTCCTGATTTACAAAATTTCTTCAGTAACAAGGATAAGAATCACTAACACGCAGACAAGTCTACCACAGACCTTTCCGAGCCATAACAGATGAAATCTGAAATTTTTCTGTCTCACCAATCACCTCACCCCACCAACTGAGTCGTATTCCACTGGCTGAAGACAAGACTAAAGACTCCAAAACAAGCAAGATCTGAAGGTGGCTGCAATGATGGCTTGATGGAAGTGTGGTGTGATGTCTCTGTGTCATAGACTTCAAACACTTTATGACTGCAAAAGCCTTTCCACAGTGCGATGAGTGTTTAAGGTCAGGTCTATCTGGCCAATTACTCATAGAGCAAAACTTTAAGCATCCCCCACATACTTCTTTTATACTGATGAATGCACACATATATGTGGCACAAGTATTCCTTATTTGTAGTAGCCTTTTTTTCAACCTCAGTGTACTGAAGCACAAAACTCATAGAACAAAAAAGCATTTTATGAATACACAAATATAAACAATATGGGCTGTGCTACTAGTAGTGAAGGACACACTGGATTTGATCCTAAAAGAAATGATACAGAACTTTCAAATTTTTTTAAAAAGTGAAAAACAATGACATATATTCACTTCTTAAAGATTTTCCTTGAAACACCAACACCCCTTTGTGGGTGTGCTTTGTGGGGATAAATGAGATTTAAAAAGGGGGTGTTACCTCAGTACGATCAGACCTCTGTTGTCACAAGCCTCCCACTGACAGGTAGGAAAAAATGAGTGCACTACTTTGTTGAGTGGCTCTTGACTTGGCTGACATCGGCAGAACTACAGAAATTCAAGGCACTTTATTCTTTCTTCACTTTGGCATGCATAGAGGATGAATTTCATTTGCATTAATGACATAAATATTGTGGTCTTTGGTTCACATTTATAAAGTTTCTCTCATGCAAACATAAAGGGAGGGAAACCCAAAGGGCATTGCAATACAAATTATTTGAATCTCCTTTTGGTACTAGAGGAAAATCATTAAAAATACAGAAAATACATGTGCTCTGTCACTGCTGTAGTTATATTCCAATTATGGAAAGCTGCAGAAGTTTTGCTTGTTTGTCAGACCGCTGAGAACAATCCTCTCGTGAATAACAGTCAGCTGGAAAATCATACAGAACCACAACTCTCGCTGCAGCTTTCAAAACAATTCAATAAAGCCCGGAGGGAAACTAACTACTGCAAAAGAAATTGGAAATTATAACAATTATTTCCTTGACATCACATGATATATTGAAAGAGCAAAAATACTGCAAAAACACCCCAAACGATGTGGACTTTGGCTACACCCACAATTTCTTTCCCATGAAGTGTGCATTACTATGGCTAATAGTTCTTTCTTGTTTTTGATGGCTATGTGTTGTTCTAACAAGGGTCGGGGAAAAATGTGATTCTCCAGACTGGATATTTCATTAAAACAAGAAGCTTTTAAACAATGTGGGCTAAAGATTGATGACCACACCATGTAACATATTTATTAAGATACAATTTTACATTTTTTTCTACTGGAATTAGATTTGCAGCATTTTGGGGTATTTTATAAATACTGCACATATGCTTTAAGCCACTGGATGCTTACTGGTCATTTTTATACCCCCTTATCCCAGGTTTTGTATTTTTGAATACAAAAATAGTCTATTACAGCTTCTGCCTTTACTAATAGTGCCAGTTAAGTAGAAAGATAGACTTAATAAAGTGAAAGTCATGAGTAGAAATGTGCTGACATGTTCAGCTTGTGTCGCTGTGCTGAGTTGGGCGGGGGTCCCCTCATATTCAAGGCGCTGGAAAGAATTTGGGTGAAAATAAAATGCGGTTTATTTGCAGTTTACTGTATGCATCAATTGTTTTGCATGAAATAGCGTTAAATTGTTTTGAGAGGTATTTGCAGATAGTAAAATGATGTTACCACAACAAACACTGGAAATCAAGTCCAGTTGGTTTTGATCACGGCATTGCTTGGATGTTTTTGTGTGCAGCTTGGATTCTCCGTCTTCATTTTGGCCAGCTTTTCACATACTTTTCATTTGACAGCAAGGGCACTTAAAGCGGTAATGCTGGTAGCAAATGTCACCCTTTTGTCGCCATGGCTTACTTCTTTGGCTAACCTGCTGTAAGATCCGGCAATAGATTTTTATAGTAACACTCGTTCACTGTGTTCTCTCTCGCTGCCAGCACTTAATCCCTGATTCATGACTTTGACTATGAACTTTTATCCATCCACCTCTCATAGTTTTCCTTCTCTGCATCTCCACTCATTTGTCTCTCTTTCTGCTGCTCACTCAGGCTTCTAATAACATTGTTCCACTGGGACTAGATAAGTGTGGCTGTTGTGATAAGGAGTTGGGAGAGGGAACGATGCAATCTGTCTCCATCTCCTCCCACTGTCACAGCAGTTCAGATCCACTAGTGGATAGGAACATCGGCTCTATTGATGTGCAGTACAGCGTGGCTGGTATCTGTGATCTACAGCGGATGCAGTCTTTCATCGACACATACTTATGTTACTCCCTTGCTTAACCATTCACTGCTTCCATAACAATTTCTAACAGAGAAAGTTTGATTATGGTAATCTTGGTCGGGGAAACTTTTTCAAGGGTTTAATAGGTTAAATGTTTATTGAATTATCCTTTTTCAAATGTATAATTTTGAGCTAACCTTGTATCTGCAGGGTGTGTAACACCTAATCCAAATACATGTGATATTTTACCTTAATTTATTATTGCTCCAAGTCTGCCCAAGATACTCTGTTAGCATCCAAAGGCAAGGATGTGCATTTCCAAACCAAATTAGTTATCGATCGTGGTATGCTGAGAGATTCAGCTACTTTTCAAGCATTAATGCCATTTATCTCAAAGAAACACTTTTTGTATGAAACTGCTTACACAATACGTGCACACACGTGCTTACACAAGCTGGGACCTCTCCTCATCAACTTATCTCCAGTGTAGCTGAAAAACAAGTAACATGAACCATATAAATTTAATTAGCGCTGAACACTTATGGCTTTGTCCAGCTCTAGCAGACACAGTACAAACAAACAGCCAGATACTGTAAAGCATATAGAAACACGCTTAAAATAATTTTAAATGCTCCCTTACTTTTCCCACTGAGTCTGAGATCTTTAGACTGTGGTTTCTTTAAAAAACAAACAAACAAACAAACAAAAAACCCACCAAAAAAACCCTTGGGTTTCTTTTGTTGTCCTATGAATTTTTTTGTGAAGCAATCTGTTATATCTATCTTAAAAAATGCAATTTTTTTTTAAGCTCATCAGTTTATTTTCATTCATGTCAGTAACAGGCCACTTTAAGAAAACTGTTATTTACATCCAGTCTTTCCTTTGAGTCAACACATATTTCTGCATATCATATTAGCAGTGTTGGGGAGTAACGGAATACATGTACCGCCGTTACGTATTTAAAATACAAAATATGAGTAACTGTATTCCGTTACAGTTACCGTTTAAAAAGGTGGTATTCAGAATACAGTTACTTTGTTGAAATAAATGGATTACACTGCGGTACTTTCCCGTTTCATTTTGTCGCGGGTCAGGACTGTTTGGGTTTTGTTTGACAGCTACGTTCTGTTGTTCCAGGCGGCAGCGTTACGGTTGCCATGGTTACAGGGCGACGCGCTCTCTCTCTGCGACTGTGTGTTTCCTGGGTGAGAGAGCGCCTTTTCGTTGTTGTTGTTGTTGTGCTAAGCTAACAGGCAGAATGCTACAAGCATAGCTCTAAAGAATGTAGCATCATGGGCAGTGTAGTCCGTGTTGCAGGGAGAATGGACTGCCATACACGTTATGGGTCTGTGAGCGCGAGGAGGGAGAAAAAGGGGAGTGGAAAGGTACGAGTTGTCATCGAGGAAAAACGGGAGCTGGAAGCATGTAAATATAATAATAACCACTTCAGCCAAGAAGAGTGCCTTACGAGCCCAGTTGTAAGTAAGCTATTAAGACTCGACTGTACACCGTGTTCGTGTTTTCCTCCGAAAACAATAAGTTCCGTTGGAGCAGCCCTTCAACGCCTGCCTCTGTCTTTCGCAAGAAAAGTTGACCCACACAACAAAGTAAAGCTATTTTTCGGCTACGAGCCGACAGGGACCCCGCCGTATTAGTCAGAGGTCCCTTTACTACAGTTCGGAGTCGCGGACCTTCAGTAATAGTAATAAATCACACAGCAATAGTACATTCACATTGTTGTAAAAAGCACGATAATATATTAAGTAATCCAAAGTATTCAGAATACGTTACTGTCATTGAGTAACGTAACGGAATACGTTACAGAATACATTTTGGGGCATGTATTCTGTAATGGAATACATTTTAAAAGTAACCTTCCCTTTACCAAATTGACCATCCCAGCCTTGCCGTAATGGTCCATTTGATTCACCTTTTATTGTTTATTTTATTTTCATTTACTGAATACGGGACAGACTTGACTGGGGGAAAGAAGGGGAGAAAGAAAGAGGGAAAGAGAAACAGCTGAGAAGAGGGACGGGGGAGAAGGGCAAAAAACAAAAACCAACAGAATGAGCAGGAAAAAAAAGAAAAAGGAAAAGAAAAAGGGAAAGAAGGGAAAGAAAGGGGAAAAAAAGAAAAAGAAAAAAAATGCATTTTTACTTGCTTATTTTTATAGGTGTAACATTTATTTGACTTATTTTGACTGATTAACATTAATCATTTCTTCTTTACTCATCATTTACCTTAACCTCAATCTGGTACAATAAGAGGTAGCCTATGAGCACATTCTTTGTTATGTTTTATTTACAAAAATAGTGCACATCTCTGAGCACAACGTGTGAGAAAACGCTAAACAGGACAATATAACACGTGCCTGGCTTGCTAGCCATCAGCTTCTGATCTTTTAGAGCATGGCAAGCCTATATCTTCATTTCTACCAGTGAAAGGCATAAATTACTTGTGTGACCTGGTCTAAAATCTAGATGTTTGTGCACGTTAGAGATATTTCCCCTCCTTGTCGTGATCAGTGATCAGTGAGTCGTTACTCAAAAAAGTAATGTAATGCATAGAACACCTTTCTTTAAAGTAATGCATTAAGTACATTTCACTGTAAAATGACCTGAAAAACATTCTCTAATGTTTCATGATTACCATTTAACAATATAAACCTATAGGCTGCAGTCCCACACACCAAAACAAATCCCTGTCCTAATGAGGACACACGCCCTTTCTCTTGGTATTTAGTTATGAACACAAAGCACAAAGTAAAGGTGAAAACCAGCACAGGGAGACTTGAAAGTGATCGCCGGAGTGATTCTACTGAAGAAACATAAACTTCCTGACTGCTCATCAGTGTGTTACCTGTTGAAGTTCAGGGCCTGGCTACTGTGCTGAGATTAGCATTCACTCTGCTAACATCACTCTGCTTTGTTGGCTAGCTTAGCGTTAGCATGCTGTCTTTTCAGATGGTTGCGAAAAGACGAAGTTGTGTTTGAAATACAATGTAGTTTTTTCTGTCCTGGAGGCAGTTTCCACTTTTTTTGTAGAATAAAAATAGAAGATATTTCCACAGACTCCGTCACTATTTTCCTCCTCCGGCACACAAACTGAAATCAGCTGATTGCAGTACAAGTGCGAGTGGAAACGATAAGTAGGATACTTATCGGCAAGCAGCCTAACAATTCCAAGGAATTGAACTACTCTCCATTCCCATCCCTCCACAAAAAACAGTCAGTATTTAGCAGCCTAACCAGTGTATGCTAAGGCCTCACTCTTTCTACTTTGAAGTATTCAGTGTAGAAAAAGGGGAAATGTTAACATGGGTGAATTCATAATCATATAAGTTTAACAGTTCACTATCTAGAGTATGTCTATTGTCTATATATATACATATATATATGAAAACAAAACAAAGAAAAGTAAAAATCAAGTTAGCTAAAAACAGTAAAAGTAAGACTGACATTGAATGTAAGGGAGAGGTGCAAACTTCATTAGTAATAATCTTTACACTATAAATCTAAGAACAGACGCTTTCTGTAAAATAGGATTAATAGAAAGTGAAATGGATAATTTGATCAACATAAATTGTCTTAAAATATTTAGTGAAAAAATTAAATGTTTTACAGCAGAGTAATGGTAAATAGCCTGTATTGGTATAGCGCTTTACTAGTCCCTAAGGACCCAAAGCGCTTTACACAAGCAGTCATCCACCCATTCACACACACATTCACACACACAGCAGAGTAATGGGATTTTGGGACATCTGTCCATGCTATCTGCTCAAGTAAATTTTTGTTTCCTCAGAGTTTCACTGTCTGTTGTTCTTCTTTTTCTTTTCATCTTTCATTCTACCTTGAGTACCAGCTAGAAAGCGTTCTGCTCTGCTGAATTTCTTTTGAATGACCACATGGCACTCTACCACCTGCTCTCATTACTTCTATACTGATCTTATTTTGTTATTTGACATACTGTTATTATTTTATTTATTGGGGCCTAAAATTGAAGGGCATTGCAGATCAGAAATTTGATCCCCTGTTCCAGAAATGTGATATCAAGGGCTTGAAAATCTTGTCACCAATCTGACGACACCTGCTCCATAGATAATTGCTTTCAAACACAACAGTGTCCTGCTACACTTAAAGTCCACGTACACACACAGACACTCACAATTTCAGTCTTATAGTCACAGCAGGATTTTGTCAACCAACCAGATCACCAGGTAAACATACACGTAGCTTTTTGTTTATTTGTCACTGTCATTTGTCTTTGAACACATTTTTGTTTAGCTCCAGCTCATGCCTTTCTGCCTACCTCCTTTCTTTCTGGTACTTACATTTTCATCTCATCTCCTCTCCCTCACCACTTCAACTTGTTACTTCAGCTTTCTTAATTTGACACACGACTTCCCTTATCCACGCTTTGGTCCCCTTAATGTAACGTGTATGTGTCGCTGTAATTTGGACGGCAAACAAGTTGTCACTGCGAGAAAGACACTGGTGTAACTAATACAGGTCTAAGGGTCTTGGTGAGACCTCGCAGTGACTGACATTGACCGATGTATTTACAGCAGTCATTCTCAGTCTTGGCTTTGTTTTTTAAAATCTGAAGCTGTGCATACATCAAATAAAATGAAAAAGTTACTTTTTTTGTTTTACACTTGAGAAACAACAACAACAACAACAACAAAAGTAAATGCAAACACGCTGCTGAATAAATATGTGAAAAAACTAGTGCATTTTTTTCCACTTTCACAGTTAAGATGATTTGCTGCTTCGTGCAGATAGTGTACACTAGGTTTATCAAAACATCTAAAAAGTCATCTGCCTGCTGAAGTAAAGAAAAAACTGAGTATTACAAGTTTTTTCCTTTAAAAACCAAACCAAGAGATTGAAAGATGATAAAATATTACATCAGAAAACTTTGGTTTTGATTCTGTTGGTATTCACATAGAACTATTTGGATTTTTGTAACAAAAAAAATTGTTGAAGATTTCGTATTCATTGTTATAGGAGCAAAATGGTGCAAGAAATTACATTTAGGCTCAAACACATATTTTTCCTTGTGTTAGTGTAAAAAGAGCCCTATGCTCTATTACGACCTCCACCCAACACGGCTTTTTAAGTGCTCCAAGACAATATCACCGAGCAAGAGACAAGAAAAAAAAGACAATGTCTGTGAGGACCCCCTGCTGATCTCAACATGAACAACTTCTTTTTATGTTTTTAAACTCCCTGAGTTATTCTGCTATTCTAAATTATTACAGTGTTTTATTTAGAGGAATTAATTTTGCTAAGTAAGATCTCATTTAAAATAATTCCTTTTTATGATAGCGTGAAGAGATAATTAAAATAGCAAGGTGCTGTAATTTTTTACTTACAAATATTATTTATAATATTTAAATTAAAGTGTGCAAATGTAAGTCCAAACCAAACTCTAAAGTAAAATCACGTCAATGGGAATGTGTGCAAAACAAAAAAAATTTATTTCTGAGTTTAGGTTTTTATTTATTTATTTATTTGTTTTGATAAATGTATGTATAAATCATATCAAGGGAATTCAATTTCACATGCATTCTAAGCTTTAATCAGGCGCAACCATCTCTAGGGTTTACAGAGAATGGACTCAAAATAAGAAAATATCCAGTGCGTGACAGTTCTCTGGATGGAAATACCTTGTTGTTGCCAGGGGTCAGAGGAAAACAACAACTCTACTGTGATTCCCTATTGTATCAAAGAGCTCCTCACCCTATTTCCAAAGGAGACTTCAGCCACTCTTTGAAGGAAACTAATTTCTGCTGCTTGTATCTGTGACCTCATTCTTTTGGGTATGAACACAGACAGACAGGTAAATTGACAGCTTCGCTTTTATGCTTAACTCTGTCTTTACCACAGCAGATTGATACAGCATCCACACCACATGAGACTGACATTGTCTGTCAATCTCATGTTCTATTCTCACCTCACTCATGAACAAGACTCTGACTCACTGCCAGTTATATGAACCAAGCTCAAGCTATCGTTATACAGGGACTTAATGGCCTGTAACAACTGGCCTGACACCCTGTACTCCCGGAGCGCCCTCCACAGGGACCCGGTTGAATCCTTTCTCCAAGTCCACAAAGCTCATATAGACTGGTTGGGCTTACTCCGATACACCCTCAAAAATACACATATAGTTGGAGCACACCCTCCGGTCCCCCTTCTTAAACAGGGAAAGAACCTTAAAAAGCGTAAGACTCCAGCAGACCACCCAGTAAATCTAAGAAGGGTAGGTATTCTGAACTGTCATTTGGCCTATATCAGTCAGGATCTGTCCCCGACCCAAAGTTCCAGGGAAGCAACCATCTTCTCCAAAGCAGAAAACCCCAACTTGCAGGCAGTGAACCTGGGGATTACAGCTATAACCACCCCTGCCTTCCACCTCTCACTCAGGGCAACTTCAGAGTGGAGCAGAGTCACACCTCAATGACTCTGGCTCACCTCAATGACTCTGGCTCTACGAGCCCAAACTATGCGTTGAGGTGAGCCCCACCATCAAGGTAACATTCTATGTACCATAAGACAGTTTTGGAAGCTGGGGATTGGAGCTCTAGGCCTCTCCCTTCTACTGCCACCTGATTCACTAAGCACCAAGCCTTTATGTCCCTACCAGTGAGTTGTGGGCCACCAGAAACTCGCCCTTTGGACTCTACCCTGGGCCTGGTTCCAGGGTAGGACCTTGGTAACCCTATTCCAGGCAGGGTGTGCTGGACCCTTGAATTGTTCTGCTGCACAACGGTTGTGTGAATCTTTATCTGGCCTCACACCCAGGACCAATATGGTCCATGGGACACCCTAGGAGGGGCAAATTGCCCCTGGCAACATGGGTCCTAGAATCACTGGGATACACAAATCCTTCTACTGTGATAAGGTGGAAAATCATGGAGAGGCCTCTACTTTAATGAAAAATGAAAAATGCATGGGCTGGACTGTAGTTACATCGTAAGGTTTGAAAAACTGAGCTTTAAAATGTGCTATTCATGAATAGTGGTAATAAAAGCCAAGAGAGGCTGAAGTTGAATAGAGTCAATGATCACTGGCTGTTTTTAGGGGCTTGTTCAGATTAAATGGAACAAGATACAAAGCATTAAAACAAGTTAAAAACACAACAGCCTTAATAAACATAGATTAGTTTGGACCCGGAAGCATACATATGTCATCACTTAAAGACCGGATATCCCAGCTGCTCTGAATGTTTTAATCCAGTACAGTTGTTAATATTATCACTTGTCACATCCTGTTAGTGACAGTTAAAATAAATAACATTCACATAAAGAAATTAAATTTGTCTTGTGTAAACTGTATATGGTGTTAAATAGGCCTATATTACTGTACTTTAATGTCGCTCATAACAATGGTACTTTAAGAGCCATAAATTTTATGAAGTGATAGTCATTGTGAAAAGTTTGAGAACCACTGCAATAGAGCACCTTTGGATTGTGGTGGAACAAGAGATTCACATTATATATGAACTAACTAAAGTACTAATAAAGTAACTCTTCTACTTTCTTGTGAAGGATGTTTTGTTTATAATGCATATTATTGCTGTGAAGATCCTGTAGATACACAGCACGTGCTCAGAGGAAATCATGGAGTGTTTTAACAAACATACATGAGAAGCGGTTGATGATCTCAACTCAGTAGGCATACTAAGGTCAGACAGCACCCCAGAGACTTACTTGATCTTATCTAAACTGAAAGGACTGTGAGACATCTGTAGTGTAATCTGTGGAAGTTCCCCTTTTCTCACTTCTAATGTGATTCTAATTTAATATCCATCAAGTGGATATTAGCCTTTTATTCAAGAGTGTATGTAATATGATTACTATTGACTGAAATTTTATAAAACATTCATGTTATCTTGCAACATGTAAAGCCATGACTTAGTGCTTTCTATTCATGCTTTTGTCTGTTAGCACCTTTCTTTTTGGTTCTCTATCTTCCTCCTTTTATCTTTCTGACTGTTGTGGAAGATAGGAGATGGGTGTGTACTTGCCTCTCAATCTAACAGAGTCAGAGTCAGATAGTGACTGCACCTTTGTGCTCCACGCTCCACATCAAAGTAGTACCCACACTCTCGCTTACGGGAAAACACAGGAGACCATCTGGTTAGAAAAAAATAAAAACGTAACCAAAAGGTCATTTGGCAGCCTTTCATTAATACAAATACAAACAGAGGGTCAGCACCACTGTATAGAATGGATAACCATGTGTACCTGTATGTTAATACACTGGATGACAAAAAGACAGAGCCTGCTGATCTGTAAACTCCTGAGTAATTAATAAGCCCGCTGTGCATCACAGGAATAGAAAGAAGCTAGAGGAGGAGAAGAAGGAGGGGCACCAATGAGAAAGCTGTGTTTAATTAGACTCATACAGAGGAGTGGCCATCCTGTTGGATCTGCCAGTCCTTTATGATCATTCTGCTTGAGAGAAGTACATGCAAATGAAAAGAACAGAAGAGGAAACAAGCGCGTTAAAAGCAGGAAGACTGGCTATTATAAGTTTTATGGGCACATTCACAACATCCTGAATTATTTCCCCCATATCATTGCATTTGCAAATTCATGTCGTTGCATTTGTAATGTCGTAATATTGCGAGCATATTTTATTGCGAGGTTTACAAATAACATTTTAAGATGGTGATAATCTAAACAAATAACAGCTGGAGAGCAGAAATATAGTGTGCAATGCACACACTTCCAGGTGATTAGCCGTGAGTTAAGGTCTGTATTGCTCTGATGCAGGGCAGACAGAGCTCAGCATCCATCTGGCAGCCAAGCACACACAGATGGAAGAGGAGGGGGGGCCCTCTGAGGCTGAGGGACCGCCGCTCCTGGATCTAGATGCCCTGGAGCTTTTTTATGAGGTGTGACTCGGAACTCACACCAAGGCACAGACTTCTCTTTCTCTGTCTGTTCTTTATCTCCCTCCAGGTTGCAGTCATTTGCAACAGTGTGTGTCAGTTTATCAAAAGTAGTCTCCCTCCCTCTCATGTCCACATACAGTTCAGATATCTCTCTATGCCCCATTCCAGAGAATTTTTTTTTAACCTTCTCTGGTGGGGAAAACTGTAATTGTTATATCAGCTCCATTTCCAGACCTTTTACCTTTTCCCTTCTAGTTTTAACATATGAGAAGAAAACAGAGGTGGAGACTAAAGAGGCAAAGGAAATGAAGGACGATATGAAATAAAACAATATGTAAGGAAGGATTGTGATATCTTGGAAGAAAAGACTAAAGGAAAGTGAAGTAAAGATCTTGGAGGTAGGGTGGATGATCTGAGAGCAGCTCTTTTTTCCCTTTGAGTGTCCTGCTCAGTACTGACAGACTTGTTGTTGCAACAGATTGGTATCACAGTCCGTCACCAGGGGAGACAGTGGCCACACTGCGTGACTGATAACAGAAACACCCTGTCACTGACACACTGAACTTTAGAATCATACACACTCATTGATAGTTGCGTGCACGGAGACACACAAACACACAGCGCACAAGAAGTTTGCAAGCTCTTGCCCTCAGAAGAGAAAAAAATCCAAAATGACTTCAGGAGAGAGAAAGCAGGAGCGAGCAGAGAGCGGA
Source organism: Aulonocara stuartgranti (assembly GCF_965226115.1). Lineage (NCBI taxonomy): Eukaryota > Metazoa > Chordata > Actinopteri > Cichliformes > Cichlidae > Aulonocara > Aulonocara stuartgranti. The sequence goes on from NC_138940.1 coordinate 32,177,545, forward strand.
GAGCAGCAGGAAGCGAATCAGAACGGGAGGTGTCAGAGGACAGTTACCTTGGCAACCGGGCCTCATGTGACAACTGCCTAATCAGTCGGTGGACATGGTGATTCTCCTGAGATGTATGCTCATTCTACCAGCGGATCAGTGGATCAGCTATTTCATAATAACTTTTTACAAAATCCCTTAAGAACCCCAGAGGCTTTTGACTCACACACCGGACACTGGATAAAAGTTTAAAATAATATATAACTTTGTAAATAATATTTTGTTTAAACTGCTGGGAAAGAATGTGTTTAAATTAAAATTTTAGTAGATGTAGTACACACAGGACATTTGATATGTTTTAGAGTCATAGCTCAGATTTTGTTTGTACCTCTGAAACGTTACCATTGCAACCACCACATCACACAGTTTGCTCATAATGGAATGGCACACCTATGTCTACATATGTGCACAGGGCATTTTTAGAAACTATGTAAAGTCAGAAGCTAAGAAGTAATCAACAATAGCGTTGTGTTCCTTAACATCGCCATTTGTTATGTACCTTTCTCCAGCAGTATATGTGATTACAAACAGGTGGAAAGGGAACATAGGTGAAACTGGTGAGGTCCGAGATTGCATTGACAAATGAGGGGAAGAAACAACAAGTAAAATCCAAAATCTATATGTAACTATATGTGATGAAGACTAAAACTAAAGATGAAGACAGCCACAGGGGAATGCAGGTGGCAGTAGAAAGGAGGAACTGGATAATAGTCAAATAATAGTAACAATAATAGATGCAATACAAACAAAAAACCATTAGCAGACAAGTAAATAAGCACAAAAGATGATGATCACAATGTTGGGGATGACGTTGAATTTTATTATTATTATTGAAAGTATTTATTTGTTTGTTTGTTTATTGTAATTGTTATCATCATTGCATTGCTTTAGATACCTTACTATGCATCTTGCGTGGGTATTTATTAACCATGCAAAAAATACAATTTTATGCAAATGTTCCAAATATCCAATGTCCAATATATATCCACAAAACTACAACTGAATAGTAAATGCAGATTGTTATCCTAGTTGGAACAATTTGGTTGTGCTCTGAGCTCAAAATGAATTTATGTTGCAAATAAACATTGGCTTGGAATTTTTATTTATTTGTTTGCTTCCATATTTTACTAATCATTTTTCAAAATGATCTAACAAAAATGTAGCATTACTGTTTCTGACAACAAACAACAAAAAACTATATTAGTTGAATGGGCTACTAAATAGTATTAAACTACTTTTAATGAGTTTTGAATTCTATTTGATCGTTACATCACTTCACAATAAAACAAATAATGGAAAAAAAAACTAAATTAAAGATGTTCATAAATTATACTAATAGCTATTCATGCTAGATGGGATGGGGTGGGAAATGAAAGCAGTACATAAAACAGAGGTCAGTTGAAAACCATTAAAGCTACATTTTAATCTGAAAAGTGAACTCATACAGGCAGCATCATTATTGTGCAGCAACAGTCATTTGTGTTACTGATGCCTGTGTCATTTTGTGATGTGAAAGCCACCATCACCACATTCCCCAGTGAGCCATCCACTAGAAATCACTATCATCTCCTGAGCAGAAGTCGGAGGTCAATAGAACTTTTTGATTGCGATGGGGCCATAAAAGCTGACATCACAGCTACATAGAGAGAGACATTTAGATGTGCTTCTTTAAAATGAAGACAAAAAAACCCATTCTAACAGTTGTGGCAACACGAAGGGTGACTAAGCCCAGATGCTTTCAGTTTTAGCACCACTTAGCCCTTCGGGGATTTTAATTTTGTAAAGTGAGGTCCTGATTTTTAGTGCTGTTGCTTATTGTAATGATTCTCCCCTGACATGGGGTGAGGCAGAGGTCAAACCCTTGAATGATAGCACAAAACACACACATGCAAGATCCATCACTAAAAAATAAATGCAGTTTATATATAAGAAAGACATGTGAAGAACAGCAGGCAGCTTGTGGCTCTTTCCACCTGCTACATCTTTCTTCTGATAATATATCTTCTCCTGTCAGTCTCCCGCCACCGGCTTCCTTCCCAGTCTCCTCTTTTTCCGACATTGTTTTTCAGGCACACAAAGTGTGTCATTAGTAGATATCTGATAGCAAATTTAGTGCTACAGACAACACACACAACCAATGTGGCATCGCATGTGACATCCAATAAGCTCACAGCATCACCAATTAGGTGCTCGATGTCAAGCTCACTCATTATACTCTGCTGCTGCCTGCCCTGTTGCTAGTGGTGAATGTCATGCTCGTTAGTCAAACTTTTATAAAGCGTGTTTCAGGACATGGATTGAGCGTACCAAACTTTCATTTCAACCACCAGTGAGCTGTGCGATCAAACTAAGAAGGAACTGCCAGCCTCACAGCTCTGACCGTTTGGGTGGGGAGATGGGCTAAAATCTATGCCCTTTGTCTTGATATATACCTTCCATAAATTCGTAACCACATAATTTATAACAAAAAAATGTTGTCTTTATTTTTCAAATAGAGGTGAAACTATTTCTTCTATGTTACTCTGCATTAAGCATTTATTCTTGCTGTTTTAAAGTATGCTTGTAGCAAATTGAAACCAAATTGATTAAGACAAATATTTTTATCAACCAAAGACAAGACAAAAGGAGCTTTGAATGTAAAGACACATGTCACAGTTGCACAGGATAGATTAAATATATTTCTATAACTCTGGCTCTTAATTGCTCAACAGTTGCGAAAATGTTCATTTTCTCTCTTCCCTACAATCAGATGAGGGTATCTCACGGTATCTCGCGTGTGTACAGTAAACATAAAGCTAAGATAATGTTTGTGTTTATGTCAAGAGTAAAATCAGAATAGCTCTAAACCACTGGGAACAAGTTTTTTTCTTTTTCTTTTCTTGCTTTTTTCTTTTCTTTTTTTGGTGCTAATCCATTGAGAGCTGGACCGTTGATCAGCCGACATCATTATCCCAAAAGCAGTGATTTTCAGCAACTCTGCGGTGTTGCTTACTCGGCTCCAAAGATTTGATGTGAACAGTACTGACCATTTATCCACTCCCCTACCACCGACGCCATCCTAATTAGGAATTCTGGTGTGTGGACATTTGTTTTTTGGGTTCCTCTTGTGTTATTTTCTTGGCAGTAAAACAGTTATAGCAGTATGGCGATCTGTTCAGCTGAAGGAAATACTAGTCGGCTTCCTCTGCTTAGAAGGGGAATCAGCCTAAATGAAATGACACATTTTAAGGTACTGAATTAATTACTATAAGTTACTTGGTATGAAGACTGAAGTGTTTGCATGTATGTGAAGTGCTTGTTTTTACACTCTTCCCTCTGAAGGAATGCTTCTCATTGTGGTAACTTGCAGCACCCAGGGTGTGCACAGATGTACTGCCATTTCAGCAAAGATGAAAGATACATTATATGTACTGCCAGTGATGTTTTAGAGGTCAGTTGCTGTTTTGGGAAACACAATGTCAGACCCAGGCAACCTAGACAAGCCCCAACAAGCACCTTGGCAGCATTAGTGCACCCCTCTTTAGCTACTGCCATATAAAGCTATCTCTGCTGCTGCCCTTGTTCTCCTAATGACTGTTTTTGTTTTCAAAGGCTCAAACGCTGCCCAGCAGTTTGTAGGCTCCATAGAAAAAGTGACCTGTGGACCTTGTGCAGACCTCAATGGGACAGCACAGCTACTAGCACAGCTAAAACTCTAACCTATCACTAAAGCTCACTCATTAGCACTTTAAACACTGTTGGGACTGCGAAGCTGCCAGGCAACCAGCTAAGATGGCAAGAAGTCGCTCGTCTCAGTGAGGGGTTGCTTCCTGTCTGGTCCCCTGCTGTTGCCTGTTCACAAGGGCACCTATGTTTCAGCTCACTGCTAACAGAGATGTTCATATCACAGCAGTTCTCAGCAGCTACCGCAAGTCTTCTTCTACACAGGCTTTAGTTTGTTCATTTTATGTACTTTTAAAACATTCACACAGCATCATCACTCTGTATTTACATAATTACTCTGATACCAGTGCTGTAAATATAACACTTTCATGATGTCTGGGTATGGAGTTCATTTAATTGGGCTTCTTCTATTAAATTATTAATGATATCTGTTTTTGTGTCCTTTATCACTCTTTTTTCTCACGCTCCAAGATCCATCACTTTACAGATGAAAGTGGTTTGAGGTATTTAACAGATGCTATTAAGTTCCACCACCAAAGCTTTATTGATATCTGCACAATGAACGCAACCCAGTGATTCGAAAGAAAGCAGGACAGTCAGATGCTTTTACTTTATTATTTGTAGTATAGTATAATCCGGTGGAGGCAATACTCAGCTCCAGCACATCCAAATTAACCTACTTGTTTTTATTATGTATTCATCAGCTTGACTTGCTCATTAAATCAAGCTCATGATCATTCCCGCCCATTTAACCCCTGCTGCTCACCAGATCCAAAAAAGTTTTATAATGATGAATTTCCTGAATCATTGTTACACATACTCTACTTTTTTCTTCATCTGACACTTGGCTAAATGTAACTTGTGGTTTGCATTGATTTCTTGTCTTACTTTTGCTCACACAAAATTTCACCTTAGCAGGGAACTGGATGAAATAACTATTGCACAGAAAAAAAAAATCAATATTTCCACTTCCTACTTTTACTTGTTATCACTTAATGTTCCTGTACTGTGAATGAGTTGAGAAACTGAATCACATTAACCTGACATAGTTACAAATGTCTGCAAAATGGTAAAATATAAACGCAAACAGGTGGTAACAAATTAAAGGGAAAAAAACCCACCTAGCATAGCATAACCACTGTATCCCCTCACTCTTTAGTTCGGGTTTCCCCTTAGTCTGTTACTTATCTGGAGATGCCTTCTGAAATATCATTACAGTATGCTGAGACCAAACTGTGTCTGAAATATGTCATTTGTTCTGCAAATACTGGAACACTGTAATACCTTTCACCTGCCCATTTTTCAGCATCAAACTCCACCACTGTAGCTTCTGCAATTTCAGTCAAACCTCTGTGCTGCAGTGAATCATACAGTAAATGTGCTATATAAGCAATACACACTATCAAGGCTGTAGGCACAGATGACTGTTTTACATTACATTAACATGCAACCTGGCGAATGATCCCTGAAAGACAGAATGTGAACAGCACGGTCGCCTTTGATGAGCTGTCAGATTAGAGATTATCAGGGAGCCCCATTAAAACTCACAGCACTGTTCCACTTTCTGCTCCCCTATCAGCTCTTTGCAAAACCTGTCAGAGAGATGGAGAGACTACCAAGAGTATCAGAAAGAGGGCAAAAAGGGGGCTGATACGAGTGAGAGGGGGGGTGTTAGAGCAAGGCAATTACAAAGAGACAGGAGGAGAAAAGTGCAGCGATAGTAAAAGATCGCAGAGTAAAAAGGAGGGAAGGATTGCTGATAACTAGCATGTTATCAGCCTTGATTTACAGAGTTGTGTAGGTTATTCAGCACTCTGTGTTTTAAGCTTAAATAAATACAGTAAAGGTCTCACTGCTGGTACATTTCAACACTGCCCTCTACAGGCTGGAGTTTGAAGTTGATATTACTGGATCTTGAGATATATATATATATATATATATATATATATATATATATATATATATATATATATATATATATATATATATACACACACACACACAACAGCTCTCTCTCAAGGACAAACTCTTTAATGTGACAAATATTCATAGTGTTCACTGACCTCAGCTGACCTCAACCCCAACTACTGCATACTTCTGGATTCAATTTAAATACCTTAACTGGAACAGGTGAAAAGTAGTTCACAACACTGCTGACCAAAGGTAAACTGCTGGAATGGAAAAACTGTCCTTGAGCCAAAGTTTTATTTTGTAGTGGGAAAAAGTCCAGACCTCATTTTAACCATTTAACTGAAGGTTCAACACAAGACAGAGAGTAAGATATTTTGTATATAGACACCATTCTACAAAAGAAAAGTTTATAATGTTATATTGCATTCTGTTATCAGTCATTTAAAAGGTGTTTGTTGTGATCGTGCTTAATATAGAGAAATACGTGCACAACGGTGTGCCTCACATCACTCTATCTAGTGTTTATTTACCTGTCATAACTTAGCTGAATGGCTGCCATCTTGGGTAAAAAACAAAAGATGTTGGGAATGTGCAGAAAGTCTCTGTCATTTCCTGGAAGCTGAAATCCCAGGTACAAGTGAAAACCAAGAAACTTGTACTGTATTCCCAATGGGACGACTTACCTCACTAGTCTTGCGCCATATCAGAAGATGACTTTCTTCTTCTTCTTCTTTTTTAACAAAAAAATTCTAAGAGTTAAAAACTTGTTTGGTCTTACATGCCCAAAGGATTAACAAAAACCACGCTAGTGGTTAGTGATTAATATGACTTGAACCGTTTACACCTTAAAACAATGTTTTACTGCCCCCTAGTGGGTTTGGATTATAACCGCATTTGACGCTCACATCAGCCTGTCAGCCTCTGCTAGTGACAATAAGCACAGTAGCTAGTATATCTTTGCACTGCCATCATTTCAACAGCGATGCCAGTGCTCAAGAAGGAATTGTCTGATCTCTAATTTGCTTGAAATTAGTTGCAAATGAGCTTGCCAAGACTGCAATAGATGTCAGAATTACTGCTTTTCAATTATCACCTTCATTACTTTGCCATCAACTGCTCATTCATTATGTATTCTGACAGAGTTGAGCTGCTCAGCCATGTCCATCATCCTGCAGTCAGACTGATACAGAGCCGAGCTTCAACAGCATGGAACAGCCCCTCGATCTCAGGCCCAGCGATGCTGTCTACACCAGCAGCCAGTGTGGAGAGATACTGAAAAGCCCACAGTGCATTTGTAATTTACCGCCTATTTTACGCCATCCTAAATAAACTAAAGAGTCTTTTATGTCCAACTGTGCTGTCCCTGAAACTAATCAGTTTAAAATAATTCACCCATACTTATCCTTGATGGATTCAGCTCTGTGGGGAATATTTAAAGAGCTACGGTTTGTTTATGTCTTTTAGAAAATGTGTGTTTAGACTTTGTGACTTTTGTGATAGTTAGTGTGTGTTATTCACAGTATCATCTAAGCAAATGCAGCCCTGAAGCTTTGATGTCAAGTCTTCAAGATAAATATGTAAATATGTCTCCTAAGCACATAAGTTGCACTAGTTAATATGACATCCAAGTTATAGTACCAACCACAGTGACACCTCTAATAAAACCTTCATGTCTTTAGAGGCAACACTTATTATAACAGGAGTTGTGTGTTAGTGCTTTTGATTGGTTTGTCCATCAGGAGACCTAAAGGAGCCACAGTGGAGGATCATAAATTTGACGTGTTTCTTGCTGCCACGGGCGCAACTAATGAGTCATATTTCCAAACAGGTTGCTGAGGCTTCTCTATTTCAAAATGCAATGTTTGCAACACTTCTCCATTTGTGCACCTGACTTTACCAACGTGTAATTTGGCAACTTCACACACATTCCAGAAAAATCTTAGCATTTTTCACTGTGAAGCAGTCTGTTAATCAGTCAAGCAGTGCTGTCCTATTAGTTCCTATGAGAATTCGCAGCATATCGTTTACCCTCACCACTAACCCAATCCATCCTTTTTTGCATAAATGAGATACATGACTCCGGTTTGAAATCACTCTGTGGTCACGGGGCTATGGTTCTGTTTGAAAATTCACACTCCAGACTGAAGTATAGGAGTACAGGACTGAGTTTAAAAGGTTATTCTGCAACTTTAAATTGGCCATAGAGAAACCTGGTGGTCAGTATGACACCAGATAATGGCAGTATTAATAAGGAAGAGGAGAAATATCTCTATTGTGCTTTACAACCTACTGACAGTCTGCACTCCCGCAGATAGGGCTCAAAGAGAACCAAGAGGAAATCCAATATGAGATATTCATCCACATCTGCCAATAATGGAAAAAACCAAAAACACATTATAAATGATATTTTCTAACATAAGGCCCTTCTGTTTATTTAGGACTACAATTACCACTAATTTCTATTCATTAAATGCAGCTGCCCTGTCTGCACCTTTAACAATTAATCTTAATGTTTTCATTAAAATGTCACTACAGCCAACGAAGAAAGGAAGACTTGCGCTCCCTCCTGACTTCACTTACTCATAATCTGTCAGGATTTTGAAGGGTTTAGTTGTGTTGTTTCAGAGTACGTTAGGCAGATCCCAGGGGTTAAAGAAATTAAAAAGCGAAGCTACAACAGGCCTGAAGGCTGTAGTGTTTTGTTTTTCTCTGCTGTAGGAGAACAGAGGAAATCTGCTCACCACCCTAGGTGCATGTTGTTATGTTTTCTTCCTCTGGGCCAGTACAGTTCTTCAGAACCTGGATGCTGTACATGCACTGCCCCAGCTGAATGGATGATCTGGGGCTGTTCATTCATTATCCATGCTCTCTCTAGCTCAGAGAACAAATTCTTTGGGGAACACCTGGATTGGTGTCTTGGAATATCAATATGGACTACAAATTACTCAACGTTAACTTTGAAAAGTGCCTTCCAGCAAAGTTTGCATCTCTTAGGTCCCCTGCTGCTTATAGTACATTAGAGATGGATGTTGCCAACATGATATCATTGCATTGATTTATGCAATACAGTGAATCTTTGATGATACAAGACAACCTCTCCATTTTCCACATGTAAACACAGAAGCCGAGTCTCTGCAAACATCTACCCTGGAAGATGTTCTCAATGACCTTGTCATGTATTCTGAATTACAACCCAAAATGCAGACTCTAAAAAAACTGGCAGCCACCAGTGTTATCCCCCTGCCTCCTAGTTGTTACACCTATGGTGTGAAATGTCGCCTCGTTCTCTAGTTGTTGCATTCACAAAATTTTAAGAAAACTTGACCTCTGACCTTGGTGTCAAGGTCAACAGAATTTGAACTCCTCTCAGATTTTTAGTACATGCACTTATGGTATAACTTTGAAAATTCTAGCGGCCTTACTTCTTGAGTTGTCGTATTCGCAAGATTTCAGAATAGCAAGAAAGAAATGCAAAAGTAGTAGGAAAACATGAGGAACACAAGATAAAAGATACACAAATAGTCTGACAAAGGGTGGTGGCAGGCCTATATATACACAACGATACAATGATGGCTAGACTTTTGACCAATCAACGGTCTCCTTCACTGTAGACTTGTAGGCTAATGACATCTAATAAAAACTGCAAAAAACAAGACACTAGAAATAAATGACAATCAAAATAAACCAGGACGCCACTAAACAGGGAATCAGAATAAGACTTGACAAGAAAGAGGATGACAAAGGGAAGGCAAGACTAATAAATCAAAATATAAAGAATCCAATAACAATAACTGTAAATATACTGACTAAAACTAGAATCTAAAATATCAAGAAACTCATAATACTAGAATAAATACTGGTATACACAGAAGCTCAAGTAAACTAGACATAAATCAGAAAACTACAAACAGTAACCTAACTGAGGAAGCGGTACAAGGAAACAATCCTGAAACCAAAAACCTTCCTATATTTGCATAAACCATGACCAACTTAAAACCATGTTTACATATCTACAAAAAGCCAAGATGCATGGAAAAGGCTTCATTTGCCAAAATACTCTTGCAGGTGTGGACAGGGTCTAAAACAGCCTTTCATAAGACGCTATAATCATGTTTATTTCCAATCTGAAATATGACCATTTTAGCATGAGAGTCTATGGGTACTGACTTTTAAAGCCTGCCCCAAGTGGTCATTCGAAGAACTACAGCTGTTGGCACTCAAGCATTGGCTTCATTTGTTTTACAGTCAAATCTCTCTTAAATTAAAAAGCTGTTCATTCATGAAGCTAAAGCCAAGATGAACTCTTTTTACCGTAAAGAGTAGAAGCGACTCTAACATTTATAAAACTTGGTATTTAGCCGGCACCTAAAGTATTCCTTAGGTAGAACTCTTCGTGAAAACCGGTGATGCAAAAAAACCAAAGCAAATTCCAAACTGGAAATACACTTAAACATTTATTTTTATATTTTAACAAAAGGTATAAAAAATTGTGACCAAATCATGCAGAAAGTAACTCCCAAAAGAATTCATACAGAAACACAAACTCAACATTGGGTACACACAGCTTTGATGTTGTACAATGAGTTTCACAGTTTGTTGACTCTATTTGAGTTTATTAGACTTTAATATTTGTTGTATCAGTGCCAAAGCCTCGTGGCAACAAGTTCCAGTTTAAAGTCCTTTGGGAGGACACAGTAACCTTTGTGCTTTATAGAATTATTATTTTCTCATTAACTTCAGTGTCAACAATGCTGAAAGCCGTATAATGAGAAGCTTTTAATCAAGTGTGTCGGAGGGATGGTTTGTGTTTGCTCATTCTTGTAGAAGCAGAATTGATTGAAAAGCTGTAAGATGGCATTTAGCTTCACTGGGAATCACTTAAATTGCCAGGAAAAAGGTCACACAACAAAAATAGCCTTTACTGATAGGTAAAATCAATTATATTAAGGCAACAGCAACATTGAGACAGACAAGTAGACTGTGTGAGTCAGTGTATAATTGTGGATTTAGCTACAGGTCTTTGGTTTTAAAAAAAAGCATAGTACAAATAAGTAAAGAAGACAAGAAATGAAAATAATACATTTCAAAAATGGCTATCTCTTTCTTTGGGTGCATCACTGGGCTTCACTTCCTCTGCTCTGGAGCTCTGCCGAAACAAACACACATAATGTAAATACAGGGATTTTTCTTAATGGTAAAAATGACCTGAAATGTGCTCAAATAAATTATTTCAGCGGGCTTTGAGATCCTGCTTGGAATAATTCAAGAGACTCATGCTGGAGATAAATTTTCAGTGCTACTTCTGTTAAAGAAAAGAGCTGAGATCTTCTGAAAAATATATTCGTGAATTCCTACTAAGAGGTCGCATACAGCTGACATCACTCATACCTGGACATTAAACATGAAGCCAAACAGCAGCCAGTGAACCTACCTTGACAAACCTTGGCAATAGCTTGACACAGATAAGTAAATAGGTGTATTTCTGTTCTTTTTAACTGAAGCACTTATTCTTGAATCTAAACCCAGTTAACTTAAACAGGTTGGGCTATTACTCTACCTTGGACTTGAATAACAGGTTGATGACACCCTTTGAGCGTCTGTCTGCTGTTCGGTCAGAGGTTGCACACACCGACATGCTCTTACTGTCCCTCCTGGCTCTGGAGGACTCCACCTCCTCAGCCCCTCCTGCCACTGACAAGGACAGGCCTAGAGAGAAAGAGAGAGAGGGGAAAAAACAAATGTAGTGTTTGTGTCCTCGTGATTACAATTTTACAGCAGATCTTGCACTGTAGCCAGGTGATTTTTTGTGACTAATTGGGCTCCCGCAGCTGTTCTGCCAATGACCTGTGTGCCCTAGCAACACTGGGGGCCTGTGAGTGCTGTATCTTCAGTGAGGCAGTGCAGCTTGTAGTTGTGTATTAACACCGCAGTGAGTGCTGTCTCAGCTGATTCAGTGAAGGCAGGAGGCCAGCGAAGCATCAGTAAATTGTGGCCTGATTCACCATAGTGCAAGGATGTGTAAATACAACAATCAGATATAAACCAGATGCAACTATTACATACTTCTGAGAAAATACAACATTCAAACTGATTTGCTGCCTTATATCAGAGTGTGTCTTAGGGCAAGTTGTTACTGTGCATTCCCCAGCATTCACTTTTTCTATTGCACACCATAGCATGCCAAGGTATTTCTCCTATTATGACCTTGCTTGTGCTCTTTTTTTCTTTGAGTCAGCTTTCCAGAGCAGGAAAAATGCAGCACTTCCTCTTAGGTCATGATTTTTTGACTTTGTGGGCTTTGTGCACCTCAGTCACAGTAATTCCATCACACCAGGTGGGTTTGTGTGTCACCTGTGATGGCAGGCAGCGATCTTGAGTTGGCATTGGTCAGCGCCACATTTACTTCATTTGGCTCAGACAAGTTGGTGTCACTGCGGAACTCCTGTTTCTTGGACAGCTAGAGGGAGACAAAAATCACAGAAAACTCAGACTACACTTCACAGAAACAGAGCGTTCTATTACTTAATCATGTAATGCAACCTTCCCCTCTTTTCTGTCTTTGTACCTTTTTCTCACATTTTCCCCACATTGCTATCCATCATCACTAATTCTCACCCGTTTGCATTCCAGTGTACTGGTCCGTTCTCTTTCCTCTGTGATGAAGATCATGCTGCTCCTTTTCTTTTTCTTCTTACTCTTCCTCATTTTGACCTCTGCATCACCCACTGTCATCATGCTCCCCTCCTCACCTATACTAACACTGCCACTGGAGCGTGGCAGGGTGGCAGAGCTCCAGGAGATTGGAGACTCAGGAGGATTGTCCCTGGGAGGAGGCAGGAAGATTTAGATTAGACATTCAAAGGAAATCCAAGCTTATTATCATATTTGTGTGACGCTTTTTCCATAAGACTTCATGTATGCAGTTTAAACTGAGTGTTATCGTGGGGTTCTCGTGACACAGTAGGGGTTCGAAAATGTGCATGTTACCTGTCTGCATGTGTCTTGGTTGGCGTCCCACACTCGGATCCCTGCAGTGAGGAAATCGAGATGACGGACTGACGAAATGATCGCAGCATGGAGCGTGGACGAGTAGACTTTCTCTCATCCAAGTCCGGCTGGAGAGAGAGAAAGACAAATGTGAGCAATATGTAGATTAGCCGAAAAAGATATCGTAGAAAAAGTGACATCTCTAAAAACAAAAAGAACAAGAAAAAAGTAAAACTGAGTCTAATCACTCTTAAAATGGTGTATAATCACTCTACTCCAGTTTTGTTTAATTTCTCCTGAAAGGCAGTGCCAATTACAAGTTAATGACCACATTTGCCCCCGTTAAAACCATCCAAACCCTGTTCTAGTTGCAGAGAAATTTAAAAGGTACAAATCCCACATCAACACTCTTCTCACAGCGTTTTCTGAGTACTTTGATCTTTAAATTCGCTTGGGTCAGCTAATTTGCAGCTTAATTAGCTCCACACTGCTCTACCACAGCAGCTCCATGTCCAGCTTTGCAGAAAAAAAGATATTCTGGATTACGGAAGCATCATATTTTAGTAGAAAAGTTAGGATTTTCCTACATTTTTCTTTCAGCTTACCAACTCTCTCACTCCGTACTCCTTCTCCACTTTCTTTTTCAGCTGTTTGAAACACTCCTCCATGCGCTCATGGAAAGGACGCAAGTCCTCTGTCACTCTCTTCCCATGGAGGGAGATTCCTCCACCTAATAATGGGATCTGGAAATAAAAATGCCATGGTGTCAGCAGAAAAACACACACACACACATATAAAAGTAATGACTATATATGTTGTGTACATGTATTTGAGAATATGTATTAAGTACCTGCCATGCGATGAGGTCCTTGAGGCGAACCAGCTTCTCTCTGTCCTCCTGGTGATGCTGGGTGTACTCTTCAGTAAAGAAGGCCTGATACAGAGGAAATATTATATAACACTCATTTAAAAAATGATAAAAATCGATTACTATTTCACCAGCTAGCAAAAATGGTAATTTACTACCATCCTATGTGGAATATTATAATACTGAATAGTGTGTGTGGAGGCACTTAAATGATAGTCAGATAAGTACATTTCATTTAATGTCATTTGGACTGCAGAAACTGACTTTGATTATATTCAGTGAGCCTCAGGAGGTGATAAAGAGTTTCTTCTTAATGGATTTAAGTTCATCATGAGAGACGAGTCTTGCATGAGAGCACTCTCTTAAGCTCTGATATCTGTTAAAGGACTTACTTTGTTACGGTGAATCTCCGTCCTTTTTCGCAACCCCTATTTGGCTGTACGTGGTATGTGTTACAATAGATGGCAATAGAAATATATATATATAGCAATATAACAGCTTTATGCAGTGGTTCTCAAACTTTTTCTCTCTCAATCTGATTTAATGAAAAACAATGTGTATCTAAAAGCACTTAATTACTACATTTCAAATATTTAAAGGCATCACAAAATTCACAGAAAACCAATTTTTTTTCGACATCCTAAGCTAAGCATTGAAGTTGTATGACAGCGAGGTTTTCTAAAAGAACTAAAAGCAATAAAAAAACGTTACTTAATTTTTAATAAGAAACATCTGTAGAGATCAAACTCTTTTCCAGGCGAAGTCTTTAAAGACTGCTTTGTTTCAGAGTCATGAAAGAAAAAGAAGACTCAAACAAACATGTGGTTCGCTTTTGTTACACTTTGAACACATATCCATTTCCTTTTGTCTGCCACAAAATATCCAAATCTGGCTTTATGCTCACAGTAAATGTGACTGTGCTTATTACTTTCAGTTGGCTTTTGATGATAGCTAATTGTGACTTCAAAATATTGAACACAAAAGTATTTACTGAACTTAAATTTTGTATTAAAATAATAATAATAATTATGCAGGAATGATTCTCTCTTTTTTTTTTTAAACAAACACATGCACCTCATCCAGTTCTCCAAGGTTTCCTGCAGGTACTAGTTTATCATTTTAGAAATCCTGGTTTAAGCTAAAGTACTTTGTTTCCCCAAAAGGTTACCACAGCAGATGCATCTGTATGTTTGGCACATATTTTTATGCTGGATGTCCTTCCTGATGAAACCTTCCAATGTAGCCAGGATTGGGATCAGGTCTAAGGCCACACTAGCTTGTGTTTTATTGCCAGCTGGTGAGCCTCTGCCCCTCCTACTTCTGAGAAACTCACTAATAAACTCTTTTTAAGCTCAGTCATGTTACTGGCTTGTTGAAAATTAACCTAATTAGTTACAAGATAATCCTCCATCTGTTTCAGGGTCTGTTTCTGTTTACTCTTCCAGCCTTTTGTTCCCACCACTCCAAAGTTTTGAGATGTGTTATTGCCATTAAGTTCAAAATGAGTTAATTTTTAAAAATTAAATGACAAAAGGTCTTAATAGAGTTTTCAGAATCACGGCTTTCTGTTGTTGTTGTTTTTTTAAATTTTATACAGCGTCCCAACCATTTTGGAACTGGGTTTGTAATATTAGTGATGATCCTTGAGAATTTACCTTTTCATATTTTGCAAAGCCACCCATGACAGCTGGGTCAACGATGCCGTTGAGCAGCATGGAGAGAGGGTTGATAGGAAGGCTCCAGTCAGACTGGTATTGGTTAATCATCGTTAAAATCTTCTCATTTGTTGACTCCATGGTCTCTATGGCATTCTCCAAAGGAGACAAGGTAGTCTGGAAAGGGAGGCAGACACACAGAAAGAGTAGAAGAAAAAGGAATGAAGGTGGATGGATGGAGAGTTTTCAGATCGGATGTGGGAGACGTATAATAAAACCTTTAAATATTAAACATAAAAAAAACCCTGTAATCAGTGGTGTTGAAATGTGAAACGCATTGCACTGGAGATAATAACTTACAGCAAACATACAAGTCAAACATGGAGAACAAACATGGCCCTGTAGACTTACATGCTTCATGTCAGTTGCCTCAAACCAGCGCAGGATCCCAGGCAGCTTATAGACAGTGGTAAAGGTTGTGCGCTCAATCCACATGGACTAAAAAAAACCAAAAAAAAAGTATAAAAACAGAGAAGCTGTCAGATAAATCTGTACCACTTCTGAATACTCTGATATCATATCTTGCATTGAAGCCTGAAATCTTAACAGACGCTTGCTGCACAATCTTATTTATTCTAATCTAATCATACACCACAGTAATACCGGAATCTGATGCTGCATCTCAAGAGCTCATCTGAAACCTTTAAACACAAGCCTCAGCATATGAAAAATCCTGCCTTTGAATAAAATCCTATTATTTTATATATTAGAAACTCACAGTTTCAGACTGATAACAGTTCTAGTACAAAAGTCCTTGAAATGCTTTCATGGTCCCTGAGGTCACACATTTCATTTTAAAGACATAACTCACAGCAAACTCATTGTTTGGGTCCACGGGTCCTTTCCTCACAGGTCTGGAATAGTGAAAGCGCTGCACATAGTTGGACTTATAGAAGCTGAAGAGGAAAGAAATGAGTCAAACAAAGACAACAGAAAAATCATGCAAAATGAGGCACAATATACATTAGGTGTACATATTTAAAACCTCCAGTTCATTTTTAAGCACTAGCTTGAATGGCACTAACTTGATGATCTGGTCAGGAACGGGTTTGTTCTTCAGGCGAGGAGGGATTTCGAGGACTGGCTGCACTGTAAAACACTGGATATCTGTTTTGGACTGCTCAGAAATAAACATAAGAGATAGATTCTCAGTATCTCTGTGAGTGTACAAACTCATAGTGGAGGGATGTGTTCATACAGAAGTGCATCAAAAGGAACAGGACAAGTAAACTAAAATGAAATTTTAGTTTGATACACAGAGATCTGATGGTTGGTTAAGATGTACTGTGGTTCTGGGTTAAAAGGTCCCTGGATATTTAGTACTTTCAAATGTGTTCAGTGACCCAAATACTTAATAATCCCGAAGGTGCTGCATGTGAATATTTTATGACTTCTATGCTAGTGTGCTGGTGAACACTGTAGACCATGCAGAATATTAAAATTTTCTTCGTTCAATATGCATCTACATATGACTGTAAATGAATAAGTGTGTAATGCTGCTTGAAGGATACACTGAAGTGGAGAGTTCTTGATATCATCCCCTGGCATGGTGGTTGTGTTGAGACGCACGGCGCTGGGGAACTGGCTCATCAGCTGGTTCTGGAAGTCCTCTCTGCGCTCATACTCCTTACCACGGTGGATAAACACCTTGTTCTGAAGCCAGGGGGAATAAACCAGTGTTAATACTGATAATAAAGATTAAGACCCAGCTTATCTTCACAGGAAAGTTCTTTGCCTATTTAAACGTCCTTAAATAGGGCAGAGTCCACCTAGGAATGGCAGACACTGAAATTCTCTCAAAGACTCAAAAGTTGGACCTGATCACCTTTGACTGCCCTCTTATAAGCTGAGTACTGACTTTGTCTTACTTGTTATCACAGCAGATTAACACACATAATCATAGCAGAAGCAATAATCATTGCAAAATTATATTTCTGCAGCCTGTTGCAATCAACACATCCAAAATGTTTCCGGAGGGTATCGTATGTCCCACTCTGCTAGATACCTGCTGGTGCGATTTAAAAAAAACTGTAAACAGCTAAGCTTAACTGCCAATAACGTTTTTTAATGGAAGACAGTTAGGATTTTGTAAATGGTGTGAATTCCTTAATATCTACTTTATGAGTGTTTCTGGTAACAATTTGAAGTATTCTCTAACTCAACTGTGACACAGCAAAATACAAACCCTGAGGAATGGAGGGTAGCCCTGTCCATAGTAGCCCACTGCAAAGTAGTCTGGTTTAGGCCTCAAGATCTTCATAATATTTTCATAGAACTTGGCTTGTTTTTCCTGTAGAGAGACAGAAGGAAACAGAGGATGTGTCCAAGGGAGACTTTCAGATGTGCACTTTGGGCAGTTTAATCAGCTCATGCCAATGACAAAGCTACGCTCAGCAGAATGCCGGGCCTGCGAGGGTGATAGATGTAGTGAAAAAAAAGCACACCCCATCCAAGGGCAATGTCTGTCATTTATATAACCACATAAATTCAGCATTAGCTGAGAGAGCTTCTGCTGCAGTCATATAAAGAGAGGGAGAGATTTTTCCATTGTTGGGAAATGTGTGATTCTCTTCGAGGAGTGGAAGGAGTTATTTGAGTGAAGGGGAGATAGAGGAGAAGGTGGTGCTAAACCAAAAGTTAGTAAATGGGAGAATCACTTCTTCTGTTGTGCAGAGGCAAGAGATGAAAGAAGCGGAAGTGTGATTGAGATGACAAAGTGAGGGCCAGGAGGACTTTGAAGTAGCTGAAGACTGCTAATGAAGAATCATAATTTTGGGGTCATATATTTATGACACGCCATAAGCTCAAAAAAAGCTTGATTTAAAGGAGTATTTGACATGCCGAGTAAGCTTTAAAAATAGCTGTTAATGTTTGAGTGTGCAGATGATGTAACAATATATTCAGAGGCAGTGTTGGGGAGTAACGGAATACATGTAGCGCCGTTACGTATTTAAAATACAAAATATGAGTAACTGTATTCAGTTACAGTTACCGTTTAAAAAGGTGGTATTTAGAATACAGTTACTTTGCTGAAATAAAGGGATTACACGGCGGTATTTTCCTGTTTCATATGTTCGGCTATGCCCTCTCTATTTTTGGTTACTAGATGACAGTACATATTTATATTATTATAGGATGGCACTCCCTTAATCAAAGACGTGATAAGTAGCCTGAATTCTCTTTCTTTCTTAAACCCCCCAAACATCTAAAACATCTATAAAAGGGAAAGGGGAAAAACATGCAATCATGAATGCTACACAGAAGACATGAACCCCTGTGATTGTAATGTATTACCAGTCTCTTGCTGAGCAGCTCGTAGTCAAAGATCTCATTTTCGTACTGCTCTGCAAGTTCCTTACACAGAGTGATGGCCTCTTCCCACATCTAAGCACACAAAGGAAAGAAACAGAAGTGTCCTTCATTACACCATCTGCTAATAAATCGGGCACAGCTGTCGTGGTGGGAATTCATATCATGAAAATGTCTGTGTCCAAGTCTCTGTGGAGTGGAAGGAAGTCTCTATCTCAGCTTCAGAGAACATGAGACACTCGGGGAGAATACAAAATGAATGTGACACTAACATACAGCACAGTGATCATGTGTGGTTGAAGGATATCTGTTTTGATGTCTCCGATATCCTCGAGTGAAGAAAATAAGAAAAAGAAGACAAAAACGAACAACAACACACGGATTTTCATTAATGCAACTGAGCGCTAATTAGTACTCAATTAATCACTCAGTATCGGTACAGCTAAGCAAATTTTGACATTGTCTGAAACAATACCGACCTTGCCCTTGTCAAAGTAGTCAATGATTGTGTCGTAGAGAGTTTCTTTGAGCTGTCGCTGCGTTTGGGAGCCGTGGAACTCAAACTGACTGCACATGTCATCTGACCACTGCAACAGAGACAGAGAGGAAGTATTGTATTGTATCTTTATTTGTTTCAGACATATAAAACAAAAAACAATATATACACACTACATATATTTTCATTTACAGATACGAATATATATGTAGATATACACACACACACGTATGTGTTCAGATAAACAAAAAATATATAATGAAATAAAACAAAATCGTCTTACATAATGTAACAATGTTTGGTCTGAAAAGGAGTAGGAAGAAGTATGAACATAGTAAAGAGATATGGAAGAAAAGACAAAGATAAAAACAAAATGAGATATTTCCGAAGGGAGGCCCAACTTGATATTGCTGAAACAAAAGAAAAACTTTGCCTTCAGGACTACTCTAATTTCTGCTGTGCCATTTATCACAGAGGAACAAAGGGAGAAGAAGTACTTAAAGCTTACAGTTTCATTGTTGTAATAAATCAATATTAGTCCTAAGCGGAGAATGTGCAAAAACAGCAGCAGAGTGCCCATTTATTATATAAATGAGACAACTGTTTATCTTCTATTACATAAATTACACAGAATTAAATTTAGAAAAAAAAAAACCAGTACATCATGATTTTTAAAACTGTCTAATCTGCTTAGGATAGCAAAGATTATAGCATGCTGTGTGTTCCAGCCTGTTGTTTCCAGTAGTGTGACCGGAATGACAGGACTGACCCTGCAGATAAATGGAGATTATAAAAATTGTTAAATAGAGTTCAACTGCTTTGATGTAATGAGACACACAGAGGAGATGACGAGCAGGAGATGCTCAAATTCATGTGTCTTATAAAAGAGTTGAAGCGACATAAGAGGTCAAACAGCCTCAGACTCATACATGCACATCCTCACACACACACACACACACACACACACTGGGCAAGTGCACAGCATCAATCACCATAGTGATGTAGCTGCAGTAGACGACGCAATGCCATAAACTAAACTCGGCGCTTCATCATTTGGAGGCCAGCGACGTTTATCAGCTAATGCAAAACTGTCTCAGTTGTGGCAAGTGATTAAGAAGAACAAGACACCGGGGCCAGCATTAAGCAACGATATGTGTCTTCATATGCGTGCATGTGACTGTTTGCCCCACCTTGAGCAGACGAGAGTGGAGCAGCAGTGTGTACGCCGCCTCTGTGTAGTTTTCACACTCCAGGTGAAGGTCCCTCAACTTGTAAAGGTACCTGAGCACACACAAGTACAAGAAAAAAGAAAAAAAGAAGGCACACTCTTTAAACAAGAGAATTAAACCTTATTCCACTAGGTGCCACTGTTGGGCAACCTGAAGACCTGCAAAGGAAGCATTAGCCCTCTTTCTCTCTCTTTCTCTCACTCTCTCACCCACAAACACACTGGTAGATACCCTGAAATATGTACTAAGCTTAGCAAAAGGTCATTTAACACTCGCACACACACACCTACACACACACACACACACACACGTACGCACGCACGCACGCACGCACGCACGCACGCACGCACACACACACACACACACACAAAAGAGCACAATTTAGCATATGTCTTATAATGGTCTGACAGATGCTTGTAGGCCTATAATGTTTTATAGGCCTGACAAGGGGAAAAATGGGATTACTTCTTGTCACCTGGAGGACCGGCTTTTACTGCTACTGCTTTTAGTTTTGATCTGTTTTGTTGTATCTATATCTTGCATCTGTCAAGACAAACTTTCTCCACATGGCCAGAGGCTGGACTTTGTTGCTAAAGCACTGATGACAAAGTAGGAAAAGAAATGTTTTCTGGATGCTTTTAAATGAACAGTCCCATATCTGCTTGCAAAGTAAGGTGTTGGCTCACAGGACAACCGCTTATTTTGTCTGCCTAAATGTTGACAGTCTCACTTTCCTTGTTTTTTATTCTTTTTTTATGTCACACCTGCTATTTCCTTTCTCACACTTTCAGATATAACAATTTTCTGGTTGGAAATGTATCTGGCTGTAAGTTGTTTATGACAGTCCAGTCATTGGATGTGAAATCAAACAGAAAAGGGAACAAAAAAACTGAAAAGTTTCACTCCCAAGTCATTTGCAACTTACATTAATTACTCAATCTGTTTGACTATTATTTTAGAGTCGTGTATTCATCTCATTTGTTCTCTGGCATCCTGTTTTTCACTTTCTCTAGCTTCATTTTACCTGCACGTTTCAAAACTGAAAGGGTTTTGATGATCCAAATTTAGCAGGAGGCATCTTTTTTATTCTTCTATACTCGGTTTTGTTTGATACAAATAAGTAAGTTTCATCTTATTATTTGCACCTTGAATAGAACAATATAAGAAGTGTCCTATTTCCATATTACAGGTTATGAGTGTTTAGCAGTATCTTCATGCTGTAAAAAAACAAAACAAAAACCCTGTAAAATATCAATAGGACATCAACATTTCTATTCTATTACAAAGGGAATGGATGCATTGCTCACAGCTCCTATGTGGTAGAATTGTCTAGCTGTCTCACATTCTTATGAGACAGCTACACAAAGAAAAAGAAATTACAGAAAGCTACAAGCTTCAGTGACTAGTATGTAGCACATATAGCGAATAGCACTACGTGTATGTATAGCAGAATGAAACTTGGCGAAGGGAGCAGATTCAGTTTTCAACGTACTGCATTTAGAGAAAAAGACATTATCATATGCACCAGGGATGCGAACCAAAACAGCGAGGTGAGTCCAGTGCAGTTTAATTTCATATTTTCTTTCATAGGATTCTGAAATGATGACAGAGTTTAAATCTGAAGCTTGATCATGTGCTTCATCATTGTGGCTGATTTGGGTTGTACGCAGCAGCACAAAGGGAATTTTAATTAGTTTTGGGTTTCATTATCCATTGTTATGTAAGCGCACCATTAAATTGTGACTAATTATATAACACAGACATAAATTGTCTATTTGCATTAAAATATATTTGTTGGCTGACACCAATAAACCAGCCAGCTAAATGTTACTGTATTATCCACAGAGCTGACAAGGCAGTTGATCAACCACTGACTTTCACTCACATTCACACATACAGATAACTAATTTGTCTAAAAGCCATACTCAGAAGTGCACTGCGGGACCTGACTAGATCTGTACTTCCTCTCCTCCTCTCTTTCCTGTCTGTCCCGCTCATTCTCTCGCTCTCTTACAAATGGTTCTGTCTCTCCCTGTCTCTCCACCTCTCCCTCCCTCACACTCATCATGTCTCTCTCTCCCTCCAGTCAGGCCGAGCTGATCCTGTGGATTTTGACATTAATTCAGTGGAACTCATATAATCCCTTGTCAGATTATAGAGCCACACACACACACACACACACACACGAACGCATGCACAGACATGCACAGACATGCGTACAACACAGATATGCACCATTTAAGTTAAATCCAGCAAGTAAATACCTGATATACATCGCTTCACGATTGATGTCCTTGTAAAAGTTCTGCAAAGACAGAAGGAGGGGTTGGTTAGTGTAGTTTCTGTGTGTATGTATGCCTGTGTTCGCATGCATATGCATATATAACTGATAGAGGTTTTGAAACTATGCTATTAATTCCACGTTTATATTATACTATATTATACACCATAACATGCTGTATCACACTATACTATCCAATAATATGTATACTATACTGTACACTACACTACAACACTACACTATACCACATTACACTATCCTATTTTATACTATACTACAGTACTATACTATAATACTGATTGCTTGTGCTTTAATGTGGGAGCATGTGTGTTTTCAAGTGTGCTAGATAAACTGCACAAACTCCCAGTTTAATTAAGTTTAATGATATCTACAGTGAACAGAGGAGTGGAACGAACTGATGTAACCTCACCTCCCATCACTAGCACAGGCCAATACACACAACAGCACCAACAGACACATAATCACAAATGTGACAAATTATAGTTGATTTTTCCACAGTATACCATCGAACCATTTTATATTGTCAAGGGTAAGATTTATTATTTATTGGACAATGAATTTTAAATTTAGGGAGCTAACATGTTTATATAGGGTGCCCATCAAGAAGACAAGTAAAGATTTGCAGCAGTCCACCTGTCTTTTAAATCTATAGCAACACAACTTTCAGTAGAACTACAGCATCACTTTCTATCTTTTATAGAGAACAATACAGCAACTGAGAGTTGTTTAAAAAAAATCTACACATATGTATGCTTAGTATATTGTAGATATAGTGTACAGTATGTGTACTGAGTTAATATTTGTAACAACGAAAAAGAAAAATGAAACCAAAATGATATACTGCAAACCTTTTGAGAGTACTTCTTATGTTCAAATAAGTTTGTTTTGTTTTGATAGTTCATCTACATGAAAGAGCAGAATAAATATGCGTGTGACTGTGCCTGTGTGTATAATTCCTTAGTAAAGTTAGCCTGGGGGGTACGGTTAGGGGAGTGCACTAGTGCCTGCTTGTGGGCAGAGGGGATTTTTTTCAGTTGGCCAAATGAATGAAACAGAATAGCTAATGGGCAACTGCCACAGGCTACAAACTAAACACTCCTGCCATGTACCAGCAGCCTCCACCTTGGGGGTGGGGGATAAAGAGTTATTCTACATTATTATTCAAACACAGACGCATCCATCTGTCGAATTATGATTTTTTAAATGTTTGCATCTTGGAAATGAAAGGAAAAGAGTTTTGCTGAGGTATCATACGATTTAATCTGGCGTGGAAAAGATCATATGGTGGGTAGATGGCATCCATTACTAAACCTAAGAATACTGTGGGGGAGAATCTGATTAGGAGATCACATAAGAGAAAAGACGTGGAACAGACAGGAGCTGATGCAACCCAATGCAAAATGTAGGAGACCAGACAAGGAGATGAATCTTTGCCTTTAGATCAATCAGCACCCAAATTAAATGGGGGAAAAGAAAAAAGGCCTTGGCACATACGACAAGAAATAAAATCTGTGTTTCATAATAAACTCT
The DNA here is from genome assembly GCF_965226115.1 of Aulonocara stuartgranti. Lineage (NCBI taxonomy): Eukaryota > Metazoa > Chordata > Actinopteri > Cichliformes > Cichlidae > Aulonocara > Aulonocara stuartgranti. The sequence continues at coordinate 32,201,594 of NC_138940.1, forward strand.
TGGCTGCTTTGGATTCTATATAAAACAAAGTTTCACATTATATTGTATATTCAATTACTAATGGATTTATTGGTGTTGATGTGCGTACATCTAAGATCAGCAACTCTTTGCTATGAGACACTACACCAACAAGGCACTGTATATTGCAAGAATCACAAGGTAAGTAGCAATAAATGCTAATCCATGATGACACAAACATATCACACTTAGACACTAGAAAGCTAATGATGATGATGCTAACAAGACTTTCAAGCGCTGGCAACTTTGCCAGCTGATTTCAAAGAAGGTGGTTCTTACCAGAAGATTGACTGTGCAGCTCATGCGGTTGTTGCGGCTGTCATCGCTCATCACGGTGCGGTAGTCAAGGAGACGAATGAGGAGCCCCTTCACCAAGGAGACAAAGTGCTGCACCTGTGGCCTCAGCGTGGGTTTCTCAGCAGCACAGTCCAGCAATCTGGCAGACATGCTTCCACAATTTAATCATCAGAGACCTCTGAGAGGGTTTTACCTTGTTATTCAGGGTTATTCAGTTTGTCTATTAATGTACTGGCAGAAGACCAGAGCCAAGTGTGAAATGCTGCTCATGAGAGTTAGCAGGAAATCGATTGTGTATAGTGAAAAAAACTACAATACTTACATGCTCTCCAGTAGCTGCATGTAGCGTTCATCTCCTCCACCACCCTCCACCTCATGGTCCAACTTCAGAATGATCTCATTCTCAAACTGCCGAAGATTTTATTATTATTTTTTTAAAGTAACTATTACATTCTATTGTATTCTATTCTTAATATACCAACATCCTTAGAAGGCAGACAGATAACAAATTACAAAGCTCTGGAGCGTCATCGTATGCTCATATCACATCTTTTATTCTTTTTATCAATTGTTTTTCAGGCTTTCTCTTTCAGGGTAAACATCAAACAACTTTGCATCACTATCTACTGAGTCATCAGATTCCCTCTCCCTGCCTACCTAATGAGTGATCTTTGTTTGTCCTTTTGTATTTAAAACAAAGAATAAGTGTTCGCTTGGGTAACACCTCACAATAGTGCTATGTGCATACAGTCCAAGTAACAGGGAAAAATATTTTCGGTATCAGAACAAAAGGACATTTATCACTCAGAGCTTGATTAATAGCATAAAGAACAGCACTGAAAATGGGGAAAGCAAAGAGTGGGACAAAAGGTAGATTAAGAAGCAAAAGACGGGAGCAACAGAAGTGGAAATCAATTATGCATGCAAGCATAATTAAGGTGTCTCTTTTACTTTTATCTGCTGCATTACAGGAAATCAATGCGGGAGCACAATGTGTATGTGCCACAGTTATAGATTTTCTATTTCATTTGTTTTCCTTGTCTCTTCTTTTAATTTTAGCATGTATTCATAGATACAAATGCATCAAAGTCTGCAATATACAAGATTTATTTAAGTATTTTTTGTATCACGATTAGTTTTTAAATGGCTCGACTGTCTTAAGTTTAGTATGTATACTAATCGCTTGTGTTCTTATATGTGTGTACCTTGCTGAAGTTTCCAAAACGTGCATGTTCACAGGTGATCATGTCAAAGAAGATGGGAATAGTGGCCCTTCTCAGCTCTTCCTCAGGGATCAAAGTCATCTCCAGGATGGGACCCACCATGCCGGGGATGAAACAGATTTTATGACTGCCTGAAAAAACACACACATAGAAATAAACACACGTAATTGCTCGTATATGCAGACACAGCATTTTTCACTCACCCTCAGGTAACACTACAGGTCTCTGTCTGGCAAATACAAGAAGTATTTTTCTTCTACAGTAAGAGCTTTAGCTCTGTGCAGGATATAACCCTACTCTTCTGTACACACCACAGAAAACTGTGATATTTTTAGTGCACTGATATATTCAGATTGGTGTCTGTCAGTGTGAAACGCTGCTGACTCATGAACCTTTCTATCCACAGTTTATGAAGAAGAAAAACTACACATTACAGTATAGTTCTTACCTAGTTTATACCAGATGTCACGGATTGCAAAGCCAATAAGCCTTCTCATATCTCCATATCTGGAATTCAGAGTGTGGGACAATAAGGAAGGAAAAATACACAGAAAGAGAAAAAAGAAGACATTAGAATGTTAGTTTGGAAGCAGTGTCCTAATCAATACTGTTATTACTGAGTGGAAAAGATAATGCTCACCTACTCTTACTCAACTTGATCTAAATTAAATGCCTATCTACAGGTAACACACACTTTTAATAAGTAGTGGAGTTTAGACAGCAAACAAAGAATCCTAAATAGACCACAAATCAGTGGGGAGAGTAGGTGTGGTAAATTGGGAAATTAAATAGCTCTTCTCTCACTTGGCCAGAATCTTGTTCCTCTTGGTTGGTGAGAAATGTTGAAGCTGCAGGGACTCCTGGGTAATAAACGCAACTGCCAAGTGGAAGTAGTTATTCCACAACTAGACAGTGAGGAAGAGTGAGGAAGGGAGGGGATGCAGAGAAAGATAGCGTTTAAGGGGATTCAGACACAATAAGAAGGATGGCATCAATATGAGACAAAGCTCGGAAATATTGCACATAAAAATACAGTTACCTGGACTTCAAAGTCATCGTTATTAAGGAACTTTTCTTTCATAGTGTCAGCATATGTATTGATGGCTCTTAGGAACACCCTAATGAACAGATATAAAAAAATAAATCAAAAAGACATGTCAATGAAGTAAACTTTGCTGTGGCTGTGTTTGATCAAACTGAATGTTAAAAAAAGGAGAATACGAGTAAAAAACGAATAAAAGGATGGGATTCTTTAAAAAACCACAATGCAGCTTATTTTTTGTTTATCAAAGAATTCAGCTCTAGAGCTTAAAGCCACAGCTTTAAACTGTTATTCCAGACAAAAAAATGCAATATCGCATTCAATTCAAATCTTCTGTCACAGTGATAGATCATGATCGCAAGTTAACAAAGTGTGCAGGTGTATTGGCGTGATATGGCCTTATGGATTTCTAACGTTAAGTAGCAAAACTACTCTCAGGCTCCCTCTGCTTCAACACTGTCTATCTATCACCATTATACAGAGCCAAATGCCATTCCTTCTCATTCCCCCTCCTTCTTTCATTTTCTTTTAAGTAGGCTTTTCTTTCTATATCTGCACATCTTCATTCTAACCCCGGTCTGCAGACTCCTTATCAAACTGCCTTTTCCTGTACCTCACATTAAATTTTTCCTATTTGCCTTTTCGTCTGACACAGCTTTAGCCTCCCTTTAGCTTACATCACAAAAAACACTGATAGCTTTCACTCCATCGGCTCACACACAGTCATATTTGCCACATCAGCCGTTTTCATCATCGCAGCCTTGATCCCAGCTTTCCTATCGCTAACTTATCCCTGTGTGGGTTCATGTGGATGAACCAGTCGACTGTTGATGTCGACTTTTTAAATGCATAAGCTGTAGCTCATGGGCAAACACATGTAGAACCATGCAAGAGAAGACTTTCAAACTGGTTCTGTGCATGTGTGTGTACATATCTGCAATATGTTACCTGTTCTGTACCATGATCATGGCCATCCAGTCAGACGGATACACATGTTTCCCAATCAAGTCCTTGAAAAGGAGGAAGGACTCCATTAGGAAGTCCTGCAGTAGAAGAAGACAAGAAGAACAAGAGACAAATGAGAATATAGAACTGTACTACACAGCAATATGCAAAGTTTTGAGCCACCCTTCATTTATACTTTGATAGGAAAATGAGACATTTTGCTGCACAAAAATGACAGATATAGCAAAAATGATACAAATTAAAACTTATATGTCCAAACAGTTACTTAATTTCTTTTTTTTATTATTTGTCAGAAGGCTCAATAAACACTCCAGTTTTTAAAAAAAATCCAGTTTTCTGCCATCTGCGGATATGTGTGTGAGGCACTTACCACTAGATCAGTAGTTCCACTGAAGGTTTCGATGTATGTAGAATAGTGTCGATCATCCATCTGACTTAGAATAGCTGTCATGCAGGCAACAACCCTCGACTACAGAGGTAAAGTGTGTAAAAAGAAAAAGAAAGAAAGAGATAACCCATTACTCTTAGCCTGAGAGCTACACATCTTAAGCCGAAAACTGAATCATCCATCCATACATCCATCTATTTTCTAAACCACTTATCCATTTCAGTTTTTGCTTGGGGGCTGGAGACTATTCCAGTTTCATAAGGTGAGGGGTGTGTTACTGTACACCCAGAACAGGTCAGCAATCTATTGCAGGGTGCTTTTGAGTCACTTAAGGTTATCCATACTGCACCAAGACTGACGCATAGCTAAACAGAAATTAAACTGTTTGCATCAACAGCTCGTTATTACCATGGAATTTTCAGATGATCATAATCACTATAACCAAACCCAATCATTGCCAGGAAGGCTGGCAGTGTCTGTAGTTTCTAAATTACATTCTATAGTTTACATCGTGGCACCCTGCCACAAGGTGAAATTAAAAAGAAATACCTTCCGAATGACTCGATCACTCCAAATAACAAATACAGAACTAAACCGCTCAGACTTTCTGATAACAACAAATGAGAAAAGGTACAATGAACTTCAGTAAAAATTCATTTTAACATAGTTCATCTGATTTACTTGTTGAAAAGACAAAGAGACGAAAACCTTTCAAACATCAACAAAAGAAAAAAAAAAAAAAAAAGCAGTTCAGACAAAAGTTCAGTGATGTGGTCAACCTTAATATCACCACAAAGGGGCTTTATAATGTGATAACATGTGATGTTGTCTAAAGATCGTTAAGCAAAAACGAAATAGAGTTTGAATGTTTCATGTTTGTGAGGGTCATCAGTTCATGCACTTAACTTGAAATATGGCCCAAGCTGAGTACACATAGACACACGCTGAGTTTAGTATTAGCAAGCGTCAGCGATAGAAGATAGAAAGAGTCCTGAGACAGAGCAGTTGGAAGAAGGAGCTGCGACTTCTGTGAGAAAGACAGACATGAAAGATGAGGCTAGGCATGAAAAAGAAAAAAAAAGTTTTACCTAAGTTAGCTTTAAATCTGTGTGAAAAGTACTGAGGAAAAACTCTCTCGAGCTGGATTAGAGCAGAATATTCATGGGAAATTTAGAGCAGATCTTTCCACATCCAGAGGCTGAGAGGGGGAAGGCACTGAGAATGGTAATGGTCAATGAAGGTGAAGAAAACAGAGAAAAAAAATACAGAAACTGATCTGCATCAACTTGAAGAAAACATGAATAATTACTGGCATGAAAGAAAATGTGAATTTATTTTAAGGTTTGTGCATATTATATATGTTCCTAAAAGTGTTGAAATCTTTGCTGATTAAGTGAAATTTTGTCAATCTACACTCTTCCTCCTTCATGTTCTCCACCAGCTGGACTACTGTTGCATTTTTAATCATTTTTCTTGTTGATTTCATTGACTCTTTTTGCCAGGTTCAATTTGACTTCTTCAAGTGGTCTGTAAATAAATCCTCCCTCCACATAATCATCACACCACTGAGCCTCAAAAGGGCCTGAACATTTTTAAACACTGGTAAACACTAATATGTTTCCCCTTATATGCCCTTGTTTTGTTACACTACATATAGTTTTTGTTATGATCCTCCTTCTGCTGCTACACTGAGTTCAGTAAACATTCAGAACAGGTATTTCTGCCACCGGGATTTGTGAGAAATTATCCTTCGGAGTTGGTGGCAGAAAAGGAGACACGAGACAGAGATTAAGGATGATGGATGACTAATTGAAGATGAAAGATGAATGGCATCTAACGCGATGACAGCTTTAATTTGATCAAAAGTGGCAGGGTTTGTGTTTGTGCTTGCCTGCATTCTAATAAGCAACGATACTTTTTCAGTCATGTATGCAAACAAAACTTAAAAGTTCATTAAAACTTCATTAAAACATAGCTGCGAGCAGCAACGAAGGGGGCAAGCGGTTCAGCAGGGCACAGTCACCATGGCAACTTAATGTGATCGTGTTAGAAACATGACTTTAAGCACTCATAGGAAACAGACAGTCTTCACAATGTGGTCCCGGGTCTGTGCATTACGTTTGGATGTAATAGCTCTGAGCATTGCTGAGATATGACCTCACTACCACATTTGTAAGCTTGCTGCTGATTTCAGTTGACTGTGACCTATTATTGCCTTTAAATAATAATCAAAAAAATCAAAAAAAATATGTCAACTTTGGTTATCATGGGTTTAGGGCTTATCAGTGACAACTTTGTGGAAAACGTCAAAAACATTTTCATAAAAATCAAAATGTCTCAGCATAAGCCACAAAGTTCAGCAGTACTTCATTTGTTAAAAAGTCATCCACGTGTTTTAAACTTTGCAACTTTAAACCAGTGGCGGTGCAGGCGTGGTCAAGCCTCAAACACAACACGAGGGATGTTTTTTTTATTAAGCTGGTTGTTTTTCAGCTCCTGATAGCAGCAATGCTGGTGACAGATGTGTAAGAAATGCAAGGACAGAGACGCCGAAGCTGCCAAATGATCAAACCATTCTTCCATTGTGTTAGTCTGTTATGTGCTGCAAAACTGGATCACCTGTCAAACCGACTACATGATAATCTTCTGCTATTTGAGATGATGCGATAGTCTTTTTATTTACTTGCAACATTGTTCCTTAAACAGTAAAATAAAACACAGCTGTGCTAGAACACGTACATTTCAATTTCAAAGTAGAGAAACAAAAAATAAATGAATAAAAATCTGCAGCTTTGTGTGATCCTACAACACTTTGCAAGTGAATTATTCTTGAATATATAGGATTGATTTTTATACACAACTTGATTACAGTAAATCAATATCATCTTTTATATTATCTGTTAATGCTTATACATGACGACACAAAGTTGTGTGAGTAAAACAGCAGTACACATAGTTTGTGGTCCCATAAGGAGGTGTAGCATTTATTCACCACAGCACTTGATAAAAGGCTTCTGTGGGTTACACATGTGTTTCCTCACTCTCAGCCCTTTTAAAAGCTCTCTCTCTCCTCAAGATGCAATTAAGGACTTGAAAGATCGTTCATTGTGACAAAGGAGAAACAATTTAGGGTCTTGGGAGGGGAGAGGACTTGAGGATGCATAAGTTAGCATAATTAAAAGCACCCTCGGAATCCAGGGACTGTCCCTGAACGCTGTGCCACATTTCTAAACTTTTAACATGCAGTCCTTGGGGTTGCCAACAGACTCTAAAGGCAGGAGGAGAAGAAGAAGAAAGGAATGAATGATGAAATAAAAAGCATACATATAATGGGTGCCTACAGAGCTTAGTCGCTAATAAATATCTTACTGAGAATGTATGTTCTTGAATGTGCGTGCGTGTGTGTGTCTATGTGTGTGGTTTTGTGTATTAGTGCTCAGGGTATAACTACCCCCATCCTCCACCCAACCGTCTGCACTATGGTGACACCAGAGACCCCATCACCATACTTCCTTTTTTAATCTCGCTTCCCTTCTTTCACATTTCTCTTTCCTCTTATGTCTCCCTCTTAAAAGTGCTGGGAGATCAGTTTAGTGTGACACCTAAGTACAGAGTAAGTGCTGGAAGAAACACTTAAATGAGGGAACAATGATTAGTTTGTGCTTAAATAACAACTTATCTGTCACTAAAATTAACTCCTGTCATTGAAAGTAAACCTTAGTATGAGAAAACACTGTTATTGACAGCAGTGGCAAGTCTTTAAATTATGCATATATACTAATATATGTAATTTAGTAGGAAACTCTCCCCAAAGGTGGTAAAAACCAACAGACAGGATCAAGAAGCACAATTAACTCTATTTTTTTTCACCCCTCGCTCTTCCTTTTTTGCCTCCTTAGAGTGCACTGCCTGATCAGTAATAGGATTAGGAACACACACACACACACACTTACTCAGGAAAACTACTCAACAGCTCATACATTTTTGGTTTAGTGTTCACTGTGCTGGTGTATATGTGGATGTTACTGTTTTGAAGTGTAGGTCACGTGTCATATTGCCCTACTTCACTCTAATTGGTGTTCTCTGAGGGGCAGTGCTCTCAATCTCCTTTAACGCCATCTAAACACGACACAAATGCTGAAAGGGCCAAATATCTAGCCATCAAATGCTCCTGCGTCCTCACACATGAATGTGTTTCATCAACACATTGTTGCATGCAAAGACGCATGGAAGGTATATTTTTGTTGTGTATAATAATAAAACTGCAAACAATCACACTGTGTATGACAGAGAGAGAGCTTAGGGCTTGTTGAGGCAAAGGCCTTACACAACAGCTAAAAGATTACTGGCAAAACATGGCACAGACTTTGCCAAGGTCTGAGATTTCATTCCCTTCCTCCTCCATCCTTTGCTTTCCTTTAACCCTTTAAGACCTACCATAGAACCAAGTCCGCCAGAGCTTATATTATATTTTTACATGCCGTAGTGCCATTTTTGGGAGCATTTCAAGTTGATTTACATCAATACAACCATTACAGCCCAAATGTTAATAATATGTCTGCATTAAGTGCATAGTAATTACATAAATTGCAAAAAAGTGCAATAAACTACAAAAAAATTGAAAATTGTTTTTGTTTTTTTAACATATATTTCTAGTTAGAGAAATTTAAGAGGCTTATCCCTCAAAACTTTAAATACAAAAAAGTTGCACAAAATAGTTTCCCACCACAGGTAATTTATTTTAAGTGTCTTCATAGTTTTATTTTTGAAATACACCAATTTTCATATACTGCAGGAAAAACAAAAAGAAATATTATAATGCAAATTAGCAAAAAAAACAGCATGTGCATCAAAACAAACTATTTCGAGCAGTGCAATATGAGTTCTAAGCATCCCAGAAACGACACAGAAAGTCATAAAGTCAAAGATAACTTTTAAAAACACCAGTAGAGGCTCATAAGGCCACGATGGTAAAAAACTACATTTCCGCAAAATGACGACACTTCCGGTTTCGAGCAGGTCATGGCGGACATGCGATAGTTCACGCTGATGGACGTAGGAAGTGTTATGAACAGCTGATCGGATCGGCAAAGCGTGTTTCTGGAATATTATGTTTTTGTTGCTACAAGTGCTTTTTATGCAGTTTTTGCAAAGCTATATGTGGAAGGAAACTGTGACCTAGGACAAGCTGATGGCATAAGATGTAAGTACAACTCCTCCGGTTTCATATGAAAAAAAATTATTGCTCTAGCTCACGTGGTTACAGAGCTACCAGGATTTAAAAATAGTTACGCAAAATGGAGCGTGTCCGCTCCGACCGGCTTTAAAGGGTTAATATGTCTATCCATTCTCTCATTCTGGCCACTGCTGTTGGCAACAAATTCACAGCTGTAATTTCCAAGTTGCTTCCAAATGACAGTTACCTGACAAAGCAGTTTGTATCCTGATAACTTTCACTGCATATCATCTGCTGTCTGATAATGTGTTGCTGTCATTACTGTGGTGACAGCGTCAAACGAAATGTTTTGACTGATAGTGATAGCAGCGATAGATCTCAGTCAGCATTCATCCACTCAACAACAGATGATATTAGGAAGATATGATTTACACTCTCAAATTACTAGTTTGAAATAGTAATTGAACCCAGATGTTACACCTGCTTACAGCTTATAGTGAAACTGAAATTCTATTGTGTCTTGAGCCATAATTAGCAAAAAAAATAGAGTGAAACATGAAATTTTCGTGTGGAATTCCAGCCACCAAATGACAGAATTCCTGGTTGGTCCACTGTAAAGCCAAAATATAAACAGAATACAAGTAGGATTTAATAGATATATGTTATTATTATTTGTAACTAATTTATGCTTGCAGAGATGTATAGAGATGTGTGTTTCGCGTCCATGATTGCTAACCAAACTAATCTAATACACCAAAAAAGAGGGAACTTTTTTTCTGCGAAAAGATTTTTTTCTAAACATAGCAAAAAAATGTGAATATCAGGATTTCACCACAACATTCACATTTACAAATGTAATCCAGGCTTGTATCTTAGGTCTATTTGTACAAGTCTCTTCTCTGAACCTAAATTCCTGCTACTTTCATTTTACAGATCAGCAATATCCATATGAGTGCCCCCAAAGCAGGAGAGATATGTGCATTTATGAACATACCATAACTTTATCACTACAAATGACAATTTACCTCTGACATGGAGACAGAACTGTTACACTGGAAGGAAAATTACACAGTATACTTTTCTACCCTTCAGCTGGTAGACTGGCACTTGTGTTGGAAATTTGCCATATAGAGAAGCTAGCATCTCAGATTGTAGCGTCAACCCTGTGATTAAGGCAAGAATACAGAGTAAGACACAGCTGCCAAGGTGTTATCATTTGGTGCTGTTGCTAATTTGACGTTATCGCCTACAAAACACCGTAATTGAGAAATCTCAAAATGCATTAGCATGACATTTGAATGTCCTTAAAGTTATGTTTCGTGTGGTAGATGACAGATGACAAAATCATAAACTAGTAATCTAAGGCCAGCTGTCCTCTCTCAGAAGACAGCTGGCAAAAAGAAAGACAGATTGTTCAATAGACTGAGGCAATGCATTTAACAACAAACTTTATTTGGAAAAAAAATTAAAGTTAAAGTTAAGTTTAAATATTCTTCCAGTTTCTGTTGGACTGCTTTACATTACCTAAAGCCTTAGAATCAAACAGAATAATGAAAATAGGAACACAGTAAACAATAACTAAAAAAGTATGGAAATAACCATGAAATTGTAAACTGACTCAATTAAGCCTTCATCACAGCCACCCTAGTGAGCACACTATTGTATCTATATCATTAGATCAGCACTATCTAGTAACTATATTATTATATTAGTAACCCCTGCCATCAGCCTCTGTCAATATTCTCACTGATAGTAGTAGCTGTAAGTTGGCAATCCCGAATTAATTGCTCATATTTTTTGGAGCCTGGGCTTTTCTGTCTTATAAATGTTACATAGACTCTATGACAGTGAGTTTGAATTTTGTTTAAAGTTCATTATGCCCACGAGATGCCCAGCGGGATAAACAGTGGAACGACGATGGATGCAATTAAATATAATTAACATATCATTAATTTTAAATTAAGACAGAGAATTAAAGCATTAACTGTGACAGTCCCAATTTAAATGCTTAAGGTTTTAGGGTTTAATCTTTACACGAGTAGCTGTTTCTGACATTGACAGAACTGCCAATCAATAGTGTGGAACAGGGAATCAAGCAGTGCACTAAGTACACACTGATCTACGTCCATGTTTTCACCTTTAACAGTGCAAATAACCAAGATATATACATATAGACACTAGCCTAGACTAGTGGATGACTATCCACTGGTCTAGGCATCTGGAGTTTCAATTTAAAACACAGGGCACACGATAAGAACAATCCATTCAAATGACTCCACATCAGACTCCACCAATGATGCCTTTCACAGCAGTCTATATCCCGTTTGTGCTCTCCTCACCAATCTCCCTCTTTACCCTCCTCTGTGGTTCCTTTTGTGACATCCCCCTAAATGAGAAGTCATCATCCTTTTTTTTTTTTTAAAATAGAACATCTAAAAAACACATTCTCACTGGACAATTGCAGCACTCCTTACTGTACTCCCTCACAGCGACATGCTCAACACTGACCTCCTTGTTACACACAAATACATGCAGACACATTTTTTCCAACACCTGTGGGCTGAGGTGAAATGTAGAGAGGTGGTGGGTGGGGAGACTGTTGGAGGTGGTTGGGGAAGGGGGGGGGGGGGGTGACAAAAGAGATGGATTGTGTGCAGCAGTAATTAGAGCTGTTGTGTTTAAGGATGGATTGGTTGCATGTTTGTTTGACTCAGAGCAACAGAGAGAGGTAGCATGAGTGTCTATCTGTGTGCATTACACAGCGTATGCAAACCTGCACGCCTGTTGACTGTTCAGAAAACAGATCAATGTGTCCTCAGCCCATTTCCTACTCATGTAAAAAGAGCCAGAATCAGTTAACGCAAGTAGGGAAGAGTGAGAGGAGGGGAGGTCAAGGGAAAATGAATGAAAAAAGAGAAGAAAAAAAAAGAGAAGAAAATGCAGTGAAATAAAACATTTACAGGCTTAAAAAGAGGACAGGTTTTTGTTTTCTCAAGCTCACACACCATACACTCTCATACCCCTTCTCATCTTCCTCTCCCAAATCAAATTACCACGACCTCTAAGCTCTGGCACAACTATCTCATGATTTATGGCCCTCGCGTGTTTCCGTGCACACGTGTAATATTTTTTAAAAGCCTTCATGTGTTGAACTGCGGTGACTGCTGCTTATGCAATGTGCATAATTACATTTATATTTGTCACACTCACATACACACACCATTTACCTCATCACACCAGAGGTCAATTGAAACACAACACAAGGTGAGTCAACCACTTTGCAGTGGTGCATACATCGCCAGTTATTTTCAGATGGGGGAGGGGTCAGGAGGGACATTTATATGGACACTGCATCAAACAGCCGCTCAGGGAACACGCAAACTCGCAGCGTTTTAAAGAAATATTCAAAACATTTCACTGACAATCACTGCTTAGAATGGAGAATCAAACTCGACATTGCATTGTGTTATTGTACAAGCATTACATTTGTAAATTCCCTGCAGCTTTATTTCTTAACTGCTAACAGCCTAACAAATGTTTATCCTAATGAAACCATACAAGATCAATCCCTAAACCTGAATTCTAAATCTGAAAGCTGCCAGTAAAAGATGTGAAAAATGGTAAAACATTCTTGTCTTCCTTGATGCACGACAAAAGAAGAAATTAATTTATACACACACACATGCAAACACACGCACACACACAATTCCTGGAAGGCTCAAAAGACAAAGCATTCATCATTAAGCATAATTTAAACCCGATGTCATATGGTGTTTAATCTCACTTTCTTTTCATTTTATCTAATTGCCTTATTTGCCACAAGAAAGAAAGCAGTGTCATTCTCAGCTCATATGAATGGGAGCAGGGGAAGAAAGACAATAAGCTTAAAGGAGGATGAGTGGTGGGACAGCCAAATACAGAGCATGAGGGGAGTATGAAAAATGAGGATGAAAGAACACTAAAGAATGGCATGAAGAGGAGAAAGTGGGGCAAAGAAGAGAGAGGACAGTGACCAAATACTGTAGCTCAAATAGAAGAGTGAGGTGAAACTACAAGGAGAAAATCAAAACAGAGAGAAAGAGAAAGCGAGTTAGCAAGGCAATGCTAGACTTTATTCTCACAGAAAAGCAAAGGTATAAATAAAGTGAGTGGTAGAAGCACGAGTGTGTGCTTCTGTGTGTTCACGCATGTGTGTTTGTTTGTGTCCTGGCTCGACTCCCGGGAGCACACTGCCAAAGTTTCACTGGGTCTACTACTGTGCCAGGGTCAATGTAGGCACATAGACAAACATAGACACAAAATTCAGGGCATGACATCAGATTTGTCACCAATATATAAAAATAAAGCGAATCATGACACTGGATGACTTAAGAAATGAGTGAGAATATTTGAGAAGCACATGAGAGCTAAAGAGAAGCAGGCAGAAATATTGATCAGGGAAAGAGGGAGAGAGAGGAGTGTATGTGTGTGTGTGAAAAAGAGAGGGAGAGAGAGCGAGAGAGAGAGAGAGAGAGAGGGAGGGAGGATCACTGGGCTCCGCGAGCATACGAGGATCAGCAGCAACAGAATGAGACGGAGAGAGAGATAGAGTGGTAAAGAATCGGAGGAGAGCTCTACTGAGCACTAAAGGACTACCACACACGAGTGATACACACACAGAACCAGGGCAAGACAGAAGCATGCGGACCAAAGGGGATGATAAGAAAAGGTAAGTGACTAAGAAAGCAAGAGCAAAGATATTTGTTAAAAAATAACACTGAGTGTATATGTAGTTAAGTGTATGTGTGTGTGTGCGTTTGTGTGTATAGGGGAGTGATAGCATAAAAGCCTAACATGTTTTCTTCTCGCGCTGTTATGGCCATCTGAGGAATGTTTCTGGTCTGGTAGCCCAAGGCAAATACTTTATTTTTCAAAGATGCTCATTTAAGATTTAAGGTTTTGAATGAAGGTAACTGGTTTTATGGAAGGAGGCACCAGAGAGCTAACTGGAGTGCAGGAAAAAAATCCATAGGTTAAACCTCTGGGCTACATAGATAAACATACAAACAAACAATCCAAAAACACACAAATTTTGGCTTGGTGGATGTCTCATTCCTTACAGAGTCAGTCCTCTGCTAAAAGTGTATTTATATATCAGACGGTCTATCTGTTTTATGGAAACCTTATAAGTGTATTTTTGCAAAAAAGGAAGAAAAAAGTAGTATGATCACTGCATTAGTATCGACAGCAGATACGCTGTGTGTGTGTGTGTGTGTGTGTGTGTGTGTGTGTGTGTGTGTGTGTGTGTGTGTGTGTGGGGCAGGTGAGTAATCCCATCCATCTGTCACAGTAGGATTTGATTCACATGAATACGTCTGTGTGTGCTTAAGTGAGTGTGTTTCATAATGCAATATTAATTACAAGTTTTCCTTTAACAACGATTCCGAACATTCCTGTGTGTTTATGGGAATACGTGTGTGTCTTTGCTGCCCGACTAATATTAAAAGCCTCTGAACCAATCATCGGGACAGCTAGTGTAGCTTTAATGTGGGATTATAAAGCAATAACCCTTCTCTTTATACACTAATGCTGACCTCATGCATCTGTGTTTGTGTGTATGCGCGCGTTTGTTTTAAAACGATCAAATCTGTATACAGACATCTCAAACTGAGACAGTGTGGATTTATGTGACCTGTGTGCAAAATTTATATAACCTCATAACATAAATCAGGATCACAATCTGTGCATATCTGTATGTGTGTGCGTGTGTGTATGTGTTACACTATCACACAGTCCAGTCTTTCACTTGCACAAACACATCAACAAGTTGAAAAATGAAAAGAAAAATAATGTTGTTTCTAGTCCTACAGCGACATGTCTACAGGGCTACAGCAAAATAACCGCACTTGTTGAATAAATTTATTAAATTTAAATTACTCGCTTTTACTGCTGTGTGGGATGTTTAGCCAAAAACAGTTAATTGTACTGTGTTGTGAGTCATTATTGTTGCTGTAGAAGGGAATCTGTTTTCAGTTTGACTTTCTTGACTGCTTGCGCAATATTTGAACTCCTCCTCCCTCTATGTATGCTGTGTTTCCTCTGCCATAAGCTACTGCACAACCCTAAACAAGAGTCATTCCAGCTAACAAGGTGTTCTTTTCATCAAATGCTGCTCCTTTCTCCACACATGCCTTCGATAACTGCAGCCAAACAGCTCAATTTGAACTTCATCTGTCTTCGGTACTTCCTTCCAAATTGAGACTGACTTATTCAGATGTTATTTTGCATACTTAAGATGCTGAATTTGTTGTGAGAATGAAGGACGTTTTCCCCGTTCTGCCTTCTCTACATGGGTATTGTTTGTGCATCATGTCTGCACATTGAAACAGTGCATTTCTGCTGCGGCACCGTCCTGTAGGCCTTTTGTTGCCATGTGTTGGTTTTGCTTTTCCTTTTTGCCCAGCATGTACAGATTTATAAAATAAAAAAGTTTTCTTGATTTTTACAAATTTTGCATTTTCATTACCGCTATTTCAGAAAGTGGAATTTTCAAGCTGGTAGTTTGTTTTTTGTTTTTTTAGAAAAGAGTTTTTGTCAATATTCAGACAAGTATTACTATTCTAACATCATTAGTCACTGACATTGGAAAACACTTGTTTAACCTAAGTTAAACATCTTAAGTAAAACTTATCTTTAAAAAAATGCCCTATTCACCTAAATGAAATAATAAATATGTCAAAGACAAGCTGGGACTCTTTTGGGTCTTTTATGAAGGGCCAAAAGCCACCACTTAAAGGAACGGGGTGCATTGGATTTCTAAACAGCATTCAAACTCATAAGTAAAAGTAAAATGTAATTTTTCAGATCACCAGTCAGCCCTGGTGTTACCATGAAATCTGAAATAGAGGATCAATGAATCAAGAATGAATCAAGCTCTGGACTCCCAATGATGATTCTTTCTATTGAGTCAATTAAAGTCTAATGAACCGCTGATGCTATGAAACCTTAAAAGCACAAAAATGACCAAGCACACATACCAGAGCAGCATATTATCAGTTCGTGAAAAGTTAATAAGCAGATAAAACCCCCTGAAAACCACATCCATATTTGAATAAAACCCAATTTTTATCTGTTTTCTGCAGTGGTTGCACTCAGTTCTTCTCACTTTAACATAATATGCAATATTTTCAGGAGTGTCCAAATTTTAGCATGCCACTTCACAAAGAGCCTGTCGTGGTTATTAGGAATGCACCAGAATGTTGCTAACGCTTTTCTCTGCTCTTGTTCTGGGAAAAATAATAATGAATAGCTGATGTGTGAAGGCAGGAATTTGATTCAGGACCAATGAAATCTTTCTCAAAGATTCTTGAATATTTTCAACAATGTGCTTTATGAATTCATATTCTTTATTTACATATAAACATGTTTTCTTTGCATATGTCTAGGCCTGATTTGTTTGTAACACTCCTGAGTTGGACTTCATTTATTTGGTAATAACTTCTAACTTGTATAGACTTATACAGAAAGTAATTTATGTGTCTAGTAGTAAATGCACAAATACAGGTTCACATATTGGAAACAACTTTAGTACAGGAATTACATCTAAAATTATACACTGGGAAAACCTAATCAGTAGGTAGCTTTAAACTACATTGACTTTTATCACATTCAGTGTCTGCAGGTTCACAAATAATGGAGATAAAGAAATAAGAAATAAAAAAAGAAAGAAGAAATAAAAAGAAAGAAATAAAGAAATAAAGGTTCAGTCAGTCAACAGGAAGACAGAAAGAGGAATCCAAAGAAGTATGTACTGGCATGCACACATGAAGTTATATGTGTGTGTGTCTGTGCATCTGTCAGTGCATCCGCACGTGCATGTCAGTGACACTTTAGCCGCTCTGCTAACCAGACACACTGTGAACAAGTGATGAGAAACAGATGAGATGCGGTGAAAGACAAAAGGACACAAAAGTCAGAATGGTGGGAAGATGGATGTGTGAAAGGGAGCGAGGGCAGCAGGGGCAACAAGATGAAGAGATGAGAGGAGGAGGAATAGATTAGGGGTTAATGATGGAGATATTGGATGGGATGTGCAGGCAGGATGAGTGATATCGAAGAGAAGAGAACAATGAGATGATAAAAAGAGTACAAAGACAAAAGGTAGTAATCAGGATGACGACAGGTGACCAAGGGGAAAAGAAAGGTGACTGGAGAAAAAAATGCTCAGAGAGAGAAGAGTACACAGTAAAAGCAAAAATGTAAACCTCTGATGATATCACACCCTATTAGCTACACTGATAAGATTTTTATGTAGTAGTGCATCTGTGGCGTCTCCTCTAACTCAAACACTTTGTTTTCCCCTCTTAGCTGACTCGGTCTAGTTTTCCACTCTATCATGTTTATCTCCTATTATTAAGTATTTGGTGCTAAATATCTCATAAATATGCCGTTTTCCTTTGGTTTCTCTGCCCCGCTGCTCAACCAGCAAACATTACTCCAGCAGACAACAAAACAAATGAATTAAATCGCCAGATGGATTTGTCAATAATGTGCTCTTGGTCTGTAATGTATTGCAGCCCTTTTCTTATTATAGGTTCCTAACAGGTTATAAATAAGCTTACAGCATTAAAACCGAATTGACTTTTTTTCCCTCTGGGGTCTTTCTGACTGGAAAAGAACATTGAACTTTGAATTATTTCCTATTTGTTGCCACATACACGAGGAGTAGGGGCTGAAAGGGCTACAAGTTTTTAATAAAATCCATTGTTATGAGATCAGTTTTGTTTTTCCCACTTTGTGTCGTCGTGCCGTGCCTTTTGATTGGGGTTGCACCACGACCGAAGGTAGACATGTTTAAACATCGATACGAACCCTTTCATTCCTCTACTAGAGGGAGTCCCTGAGAAGGAAAAAAAGACTGTAATGACTTACAGTGTCTGTTTACAGTGTTCATGCACTGAACAGACTAAAACCCTTCAGATTTACTTTCAATTAGTGACATTGTTTGCCTTATCTGAGTTTCTTCTTAGACAGACGTGCGGGGAAGTCTGCCTCTCAGTTCTCTGTTTAATTTATTTTCTGCTTCTGCTTAATTTATGCATCTCTGATTCCAAACATGCAGAAACAAAAACACACACACACAAACGCAAAGTACATATACACAGAGTTTGTCCAATGTAAATTTTTCATGAAAATTCAGTACACAGGGCGCCGCAGAGCATTTTCCATTTTCCTGTTGTTTGTGAAGTGGTTGGGATTTGAGTGTGTCTATAAAAACCCCAATTAAGTCCTCTTTTGCATCTTTTTTGTGTTGCTTGGAGAGCAACAGTGACCACAGTTTGCACTGCATACCTTTAAGAGGAACCTGAGTATCTCAGTTACTCTCTCATTAATATTACGCACAATCTTCCCAAAACAATTCTTCACTTAGACCCTTACTTGCTGGCTTAGTGAAATGTTTGGCTTTTTGTGTATGAACATTAGCCTTTTGTGACTTCCCTCTTTCCAGTTGAGATGCTAATTTATGGGCACTGTTCCTAAAAAATACAGCTGCTCTCAATTAAAATGCAGAATGACAACGGCTGCAGAATCAGCTGTGTATATGTCCTTTTTTATTTTGATGATTAATACCGGATTCATTTTTCTATGAGTTACCGGAAGAAGTGTTATACTGGGACACTTAACAAAGGTGAAATCACTAATTAAAAATGCAAACAAACACAAAGAGACACAGTATGTATATCATCATATTGAATTTGAGGCTGACTTCACATTTTGAAAACTACAGACAAACAGAAAATATATAGGGTACATATAGGGTACTGTGCATCAAACAGTATTGTCACAAAGCTAAAGAGGAGTCCTGCAACAGACACCCCCCACAGAGCACTGATCTCAGCATCATGGAGTCAGCCTGGGATTAAACGAGGAGACAGAACACAGTAAGACAGCCCAAATCCACAGATGAACTGTGGCAAATTCTCTAGGATGCTTGGAACACACTAACTGCTTTGAAAAATGTGAACCAATGAGAACTGGTGTGGTTTCACGGACAAGGGCGCTCATACTAAATATTGATTGTTTTTTTTTCCCCATCTCCTGCATTTTGAAGAAAGTTAACTGAAAAAAAAAAAAGAATATTGTGGCAAAGTAATAAAAGCAATGCAAGATACTGAACAAACTTATATTTTTATATTACAATTCTTTGAGGGGAGCTTAGTATCTTGCTTGATAGCTTGTCTGCTTATTGTAGCAAAGAGTCAGAGAGATGGTCTTACAAGGTGCTCAAATATTTAAATGGCAGGTGTGGCAATCCTATCTCCTGCAGTTATCCCATACAAAATGCCTCCGCACAGAGTTTTATTTGATTTATACGTGCGAGAATATTAAATGTCTAAAAAGTATCTTCCTATCCAATATAACAGTTGTAAGAAATGGACAGAAATTATTTCTCATAAAGGTCTCTGATAGAATAAAACTTGCAGGAGGCAGAAAAAGAAGAAGAAAGAAGATGCAGCTCTCACCTCACTGTTCTAAGTCCCTCCCACCAGACATAGGGCGTCCACACTAAATAGCAGGTGTTTCACATGGAATAGAAATAGGATAATGCTGACTTTTAAGCTTCATGTGACATTTAGAACCCACTCTTCCAGCTGAAAGTTTTGCGCTTAACCCACTGCAGAGCTACATCTTACAATGTTGCTCTTTGTTCGACTTTATACTACGCCGGTTCTTGTCTGAACAGATCTGTGATCAACCAACGTCTCTCTCTGAGGAGTAGACTTGTTAAAATCCTGAAAACAAAGCTAACAGAAAGTGAAGGAGTCTGTTTCCTCTCAGACACTTTGAATTACAATATGCTGAAAGGTTATTATAGATTTTTCTTCCAGTG
Source organism: Aulonocara stuartgranti (assembly GCF_965226115.1). NCBI lineage: Eukaryota > Metazoa > Chordata > Actinopteri > Cichliformes > Cichlidae > Aulonocara > Aulonocara stuartgranti. The sequence continues at coordinate 32,221,574 of NC_138940.1, forward strand.
GCACCAAAAACACATTGCCTACCATTTAAGTTTCAAACACATGTTAAATCAGAGGTGTAAGATTAGAAAGGTTTGGCAATATATAACAGAGAAATGTTTTTGTTGCCTTGAACCCAAACAACGGTGGCTGGAGGGAAAAAAGCCTAATGAACTGCACAAAATGCACTGTGTGCCCCGTCTCAAAGGGCCAATAAAGTGCTGCGTTTGTTCTGTTCTGGTGGTGAGTGGGTGAGAGATAGTAACTGAAAGGGGTGGTGTGATTACAGAGCAGTAAAGCAACTCTCAGTCTCCCTAAAAACGCTTGCACACTCATACACACACACACACACACACACACACACACACACACACACAGGGCCCGTCAATCGGCAGTTGAAAAATGAGACTCACCTTGAAACGACAGGGGACTCGATTCGCTGGAGCATTCAGCGCTCTGTTACCACTGCAAAGGCGTGGGTGTGCACTCATTCACAGACACATGTAAAAAACATGCAGGGCATCGCTGAGACTGCCTGTGTCATAGACAATGCTTTAAAAGCTCAAACCCACCGACTGGCAAATTAAACTCATTGCATGTATAAACAGATTTCATAAAAGGCTGCACCCTGTCAAGAAACTCCCTGCGGTGTTGAAAGGCTTGTATGGTCTGTGTGCGTGATGACAGATGCTCAAACACACTTGCGGTGTTCATTGATTACTGGCAAGCAATGTGTGTGGCATCCCAGATCTTTTTTTCTTCCTTTCCTTTAATGTTTGTCTCTTCACACATCCTCCTCCTTCTCCTCCAGTCTTCTGTTTTTACTTTTATCTTTTAAAAAAGTCATTCAGATTATGAAAGGAGAAACTGATTGGAGATTTAAAGCAACTATAGAAAATTAGGCCTTCACATCTCTTCCGCTGACCCACACATACAAATGCTCGCGCGAGTCCTTCATCTTGTCCACAGTTCTGCTAATACATCTGTTCTCTCGCTGTCATCCCCTGGCCACCTGTCAGCCCTGCCTGTGCCGGCGTCTACACAGCAAAATCTCCAGTGTTAAATTAACACTAGAGAGTGTCTATATGGGTCCACACCTCTGAGTGTTAAATACAACACTGTTGAGTGTTAAATTAACACTTTTGACAGTGTTATATGTTTAAAAGTAACCTAGTCAGTTTTGAAGATTAACAAAGACTAACACTGAGCAGTGCTGATTTTCTAACACTGGAAAATAACTCAAAATGTTAGAAATATTCCAGTGTTAGAAAATCAGCACTGCTCAGTGTTAGTCTTTGTTAATCTTCAAAACTGACTAGGTTACTTTTAAACATATAACACTGTCAAAAGTGTTAATTTAACACTCAACAGTGTTGTATTTAACACTCAGAGGTGTGGACCCATATAGACACTCTCTAGTGTTAATTTAACACTGGAGATTTTGCTGTGTACCCTGTTATCCTCTTCAGTTGCCTCTCCTTTATCCCCCAGATGACAATGTTTCCTCCCTTTCTCCTCCCCGTTTATTTTGCACAGCCAGAGGTGAAATGTTGGTGAGAGACTATGTTTATATATAAAGAACAAAGAGGAGGCGAGAGAAGCACAGAGAAAATCAAAGGTTGCATGACAGAGATGGAAGAGAGGGTGCTGAGTGGGAAAGTGTGACAACAAACACAGCAAGTGATGAAAGAGGGATGCGAGGTTAGTGCTATCCTTTAAGATTTAAAAGAGGGGGAAGTGATTGAGAAAAAGAGAAGGGTAGAGAGTCTGAGATACACAGAGTGTGAGCTGGATTTCTGAGGATATGGTGTCACTTTCTGCCTGACATCATGCAGGTCAGGGGTGAAGAGTCAGACTTCAAAAAGGAACACACACAAAATGATGAAAGTAAGAAAGAAAGAAAAAACTTGCAGCAGGTGCTCTGCTGTCTGATGAGGCTGCTGATGGAAAGGCAAGTCAGCTGCAGTGGAATTACCTTTAGTTCACTCAGTCTGAATCCCAAGACAAGCTGCTTGACAGCTCTTAAACACAATCAAACACACAAATGGGGACATATGCACGCACATATGCATCCTTTCTCTCTCTTTCTCTCTTTTTTTGCACACACAAACACCGGCTAGCTCTCTTCTTCTTGCTTTCCCTCTCCATCTGTTTCTCACCACAGAAATGCCATCATCATCTGCAATTTGTTTGTGCAAACAACGAATCTCAGTGCTTTTCTCATTCACCCAGTCGCTGTGCCCTGCTTTGTATATAAAAAGGGACGCATGAAATATAAGTTAAAGCTTCAGTCGTCCACTCCAGGAAAGTGATTACCACAGTTAGCACAGTAAACAATAATAAGCAGTCTGGGCTGTCAATAATGCGAGACCCCTCCCTGGCAATGTCACACTCCACAAGCGAAACACACTGTCAAGATATTTATATAAGTAGGAGCAATATGTCACTGAAACAGAAATCCTTTGATCTTTAATGCCTTATGCAGAAACCTTACATTTCAAAGCACCACTGTCACTGAAGCTCTCAAGCAATGCAGTGCACTGTGTGACACTTATTGTTTTCTATGTCTAGAAAGTTTCAGACGCAGGATGCATGCTGAACAGTCTAAATTTAAACTGTTCCTTGTTCAGCACTTCAGCTCATGGGCAAGCCCACCAGCATCAGTATTAATATTTAATTTTTTTTAAATGAAAACTGAAAAGAGTCTGACAACCTTAATTACACTTGCTGTCAGGGAAAAAGGGGGGGAAAAGGCTAAGATGTCAATTTTTATTCTCCTTGTGCAGTCAAAACAGCATGGGGTATTAGGCTTAGGTCATGACAGGGCATTGGTATGAGTGAATGGGTACAAGCCTCTCATTCTGAATACATATGAAATATTAGAGTAGCAGTCAGGCTCACTGCAGTTAGGATGTGTTACCTGTCCACTGGTGAGCACATAATTTTACCTGCTACAGTGCCAGAGCCAACAAGCTGTTTTAAAACTTCTCAAAACCCTGAGAAAGAATTCTTTACAATAATGAAACAATAGAAGATTTTTTTGTTTGTAATCTCATGGGTTCTTACACTATTAGGTGAACATGGCTATAGCTGATTTATTTCTCTCTCCCTCTTTCTCTCTCTCTCTATATCTTTTAGTTTTTTCCACAATTGACCGTATACAGCAAGCATCTGTGTGACATGTTGCACCAGCTGGTGTAAACTAAGCCATTCATCTTCCCTGTGTGTGTTTGATTACGTGTGTGTGTCTGTGTGTGTGTATGCAGCCAGCTTTTGCACCCCACACTGGCTGAATAGAGTGACAACGTTGTTTGTGAAGATAGAAGATAGAAGAAAAAACAAAGACACAAAGATTTCAGCCTAGATACACACACAAGCCTAATTTCATGGACAAATTACCTCACACCAGCTGCAGACCAGCTTTGTGTGCGGCAGTGAGGGATCAAAGGTGGACGGTGACTGACTTTTTAAACACAGGCGGACAAAAAGAAATTTTCTACAATATATGAGCTGGATCTGCAACAAGTTTAAAATGTATTGTTGCTTGAGTTCTGTGCAGACAGCAAATGCACTGCACTGCCATTTATCCTCAAGAGCCAAACTGTGTGTAATTACATTAGCTCAAATTAGCATAGCTCCATTAGCTAAAACGAAATATACCAGACAAATGTTCCTGCATCCACTTTTCCATGCTCTTAAATATAGTACCAGTTGGGTAAGTTATTTAAATAGCGATCTTTTTTCTTCCTTATCTGTCTTTTTCTTTTTGATGTACCCTGCCCATATTTCCTGCAATAGCCCAAAATCCTGATATGGAAAAAAACAGTAAATATAATAGAATTCTGGCCCAGTTTCATCAGCTAATCGCAGTGACACAGTGCGCCACTGAATTACACTGAGTCAGTGATCTGAAATGATAAAGACTAAATGGCTAATTTTGCTTCTCTCCCAATCAATGCAAAAATTTTAGACTAAGCAAAATAACACAAAACAAAGATAAGACCTTAACATAATTTAGTCATGGATTAACATTAAATTTCCTGCCTGTAAAAAAAATCAAGTAAAAAAAACATTTAAAATAGACCGAAGGGCACAATGTCTGTATAGATTACTAGACACAAAAGAAACATTAAACATGGAACAATGCTATAGAGTTGATCACAAAATTATTAAATTATCTTAACTCATTTGAAACATTTCCAAACTGCTTTTACGACAAATGATAACAAATGATTAGTTATAAGTCTACAAACTATTATGGAATGTAAAGAAAGAAAAAATAATTTTAAATGTGTTGTAACGTTTAAAATTAAATTAAATTAAAGTGATCCAAGCTCCTTAGATCACTTAATAAAAGAATTAAGCAGCATTTTTAAATTGACAGGATCTATAGCTCCTGTGATTTGTATGCAACTCCCAACTCTATAGAGAAACATGCAATTGCCCATAACCTACCCTGAACATATTCTATAGTCTTTTCATTCTCCTTGATGGGATTTAAAGTTTTGCCACTGTTACTCTCACCCACCTGCTAGGGTAATAAGAACTTGATAGACCTATATTGATCTGGTCAGTGTATGCTCTCAGTCGAGGTCGAAGCTTTTACACGGTGCTTTACGTGCCTAATGTCTATGTCTTCTTGCCAGTCTGACTATTTCTTGCCAGTTTCTCTTGTTTCTACCTTTGTTTCTATCATTCATTGCCTTTATTTCTTTCCTCTCTCCAGAACAAACCAGCAATGCCCAGAAAAGCAATCCAACTCATCATCTGTGGGCCTCTGGTTGGAAACTGAGAAAAGCTTTGACAGTGTCATCCAGTCGGAAGTAGCTCAAGTAATAAGATCATTAATGGAAGAAAGTTGAGAGTCTACAGCTTTATTGGATATTGAATTCCTTTCTCCAGCTCCCTAAAAACTCTTTCACATAAATTAATTTGGGTAAACAAGAGCTGGAAACATCTTGGATTGCGCTTAGATCTAATCTTGCTGGCGGCTGATGTCGCTGCTTGCCTCCATCCCTTTCAGCTCCTCAGGGGGCTGAGCAAGCCTCCAGAGGAGTATGGGCAGGAGGGTGGCTGACCCAACAAATCCAGTCCCTGCACTGGGAGTTCCCCTGGCGGGGGGGCGATGGGGCCCACTGTGCAGTGTCGGGGTGCAGACATCTCCCAGACTTCGGACTCTCCCCTCCATCAAACGCCACAGCAGCCAACCAACCAACACACCTCGGCTCCTCACCATGGCAACAGACAAAACAACAACAACAGCAGAGGCAGGGGGAGTTATCAGAAGTGACAGCAACAGTCTGCCGGTGTCAAAAGAGACATCTCAAAACGAGATCAACAGCCTGACACAGGACGACATGGGGTCACAGGGATCAGGCAGTGGAGTTTACTGCCAGATCAAAAACATACGGACAAACCCAAAGGACACGAGAGGTAAAAGGACAGCTCGGTACACAAATGGCAGTGTGGTAGCCTCTGATGTGGTGGGAGGGGTTTGCAGTGAAGCCACAGAAGGTAAGGAGCCTGCCCAAGAGAGGAGAAGGGTGCAGTCTCTACGAGGGGAGGGTCATCGCACAGTGTTAAAGACAGTAAGCGTTTGTACAACTGTGCACGCCACCCCACCTCGGCCCTGCAGATTAATGACGACTTCTCCGCCTCGTCTTTGTGGGACATGTGGGAGGAGACGATCTCAGATTTCGCCGTGCACTGGTGCATGTCGCAGGAGGGCAGTTAATCAAATAACAGCTAGCCAGACTTTACCTAATCCGCCACGGAAACCGCCTGTGGCTCCTAATCAGTCAAGGAACGACTCTTCTACTATGAACTCCCAGTCTTGCACCAAAAAAACAGACACAGCCAACACACAGCAACACACATCAGTAAAGACTACTCAATTATCACAGCTGTCGCACACTATACCAAAAGCGCACAGTTCACACTCAAACCACGCAACACACACTCAGAACAAAGCCAAAGATTCACAGCAGCACATGAGGCCACACTCTGCAGAATTTACCTCTTACAAGGACTCCTCCACGCAGACAACAGATACACAAAGTAACACAGATAGGACCACAGCTGACATGCATACACAACAAACACACACGCCAACTTTAGAGGTGATAAAATCACACTCAAATGATGAACGCAGTCAAGTTGTGGCTCAAGGCCAACGCACTGATGAAGAGTCACATCAGAACACAGTAGCCCGTATTGCTTTGAAGTCTCCAGCTCCTTCCTGTCACAATAGCTCAAAATCTAGCACCACCCCACCTCTTCCACCAAAAAATTGTCCTCTATCCACTCAGTCTAAACCAGCCACATCTGTAGCGCAAAACAAAACCCAGGAGACCACAAACGTACCGAAACGATCCTTAGAACGGATCAAACTCAAGGACTACACAAATCAGAAGAGCAAATCATTCGATGACCACACTCTGCCTTGTAAGACTCATATGAAAGCACAATGCAATGGGGCACCGGGAGGACTTCTGGACGGACATGCAGTACAAGCACCACGTGGATTGGAGAAGCAGCTGCAGAGTGTGGAGGAGAACCTGCTGTCCAATCAGGAGAAGATAAAGGTGCTTCTCAACGTGATTCAAGACTTGGAGAAGAGCAAAGCCTTCACTGAAGGGTGAGAGAAGGGACTTAGGAAGGAAAATAACTTGAAGAGAGAAGGGGAAATAGGGGAATGGAAGAAGGTAAGAAGGAAAGGAAGAGGATAATCTGAGAATAAAGTGTGAAATGAAGAAACATAGATGTCAAGACAGAATGAAAAAGGGAGTGATAAAAAGAGATAACACATGTAAAAGGAGTGGTAGAGGCATTCACCGCGTGAGCAAATGTTTAAGCAAGAGGGAGGTGATAAAGATGAGAAAGAGGGGTAGAAGAGAGGGTGCACTATGAGTGAAAGAGATTAATAACAGAGTACTTTTAAGTTTTTATAGCTGGCAGGCTTTCAATACAGTATATTAGATTTTTAAATGCCACCAGTGTGGAGATCCAATATGTGTACACATGTTTGGAGAGAGTTGATACCTACCAGCAAGAGGTCAGCGTTGGCTTTCTTGCATTTCCTTTGAGTTTGAGAGCATGTAGCCCCAAACAGACACTACTTCTAAGCAAACAGAACTAATCAGTTACTCTTTCTCTCCCCTGCTAAATCTTTGATTCTTAATTTCCTCCTCCCTGGCCACATGTTCTTCCTCTTCCCTCCACACATAACAGCTGGTCTTTCAAAAATCCCCCTCTTCTCCACTGCTTCTTAACCCGCTTTTAGTAATTTATCCCTCTCTTCACCATCAGCCACACACCTTTCTTTGGTGCATTTTTAATTAATACCTTCCCACTCCTTATCTTTCGCTACACACTTCACCGTAAAGTATGAATCATATCTTCAACTAACAACTGTGAATCACTCCTGTGCCTTCTCATCTTCCCCCCTTCTCCTCTCCCAACAACCTGTCCATCACTCTTCCCTGCTGTCAGATCTTTGCTGTCACACTGTTTTGTTTTGCTTCCTATTCTTCACCTCTTCACCACCCTCTTCCATTTCACCATTAAGTTAAAGTCTGCACCTTTTTTCCCCACCCATAACCATTACCTCTCAACTATCCTAAAACTGATGATTCTCCATCATCACCTAAACTCCCTGTGTACATGGTTTATTCTCTCCCATCCCTCCTTATTTTTGTCCAGCATTAAGAGAGGTCTCTGGCTGCAGTCTAATCCCTTCAGATTACCTTGCAATTAATCTTTAAGCTGCACAATAAGACACATAAAATCAGTATTCCAGCTGTCTTACCCCATCTTTGTTGCTGTATAATGTGCATTCATGCTTCTGTTGTGTGTAAAGGCTTTTTTGGGAGGATGCCCATGTATCATGCTAAGAGTGACAGAAAAACAGATAGACTGAAAGTCAGACAGAAGAGAGAGGGTAGCTATTGAAAGATAGGAAGACATTAAAAGAATGAACATTAAGAGAAGCAGCAAGCAATAGAGGGACTGCATGAATCTGGTGCTGTGCCAGAAATGAAAGGACTCTAAGTGGGCTGCTGTGATAAAAGTGTCGGCTGAGCTAAAAGGTTGTCGCTGTGCTCAGCTCCTTGTCTCGTTTCTCTCCTGAAGCAAAAACTTGTCTTCTCATGCTGTTGTTGTCGTCTTTGATAAAGACTGGTGGGGGAGAAAAATGATGCCAGTTACACAGTCTCACTCCATGTAATTAAAATGTCAATTTTATTGACATAAATCAGTTACTTTTTTCTCTAAATGGTTCAACTGAAGGCCAGCCAAAATACCTTGGCAAAATAAAGTATTTTAATTGGGAGGCAGGCAGTACAAGCCTAACAGATATTTTTAAATTCCAGCTTATTTTCTAACATGTAAACAGTGTCCTTGGTTCTGTAGTCTCTTTAGTCTTGTTCAGCCTTGATGCAGTTGGCATGTGTGCTCTGCTGTTCAAACTAGCCATCTAAAATGAAAGACAATAAGCTTACTTTCACTATGCCTCTAATTTAAGGTAATAATATCTGTGCTATGTGACGTGTGGCTCAAAACCTGATGTACCAAGACAGTTGCTGCAATTTTTTTTTCCTGCATAGAATAGTAAACAGGCAGGTACTCAACCATTGGGGCAATCCTGGTAATGTCCTGAATAGTGTTACTGGGGCACATTGTATGCACTAAACATCACAACTATTTTGTGCCCTTTGACAACACGTAGACAGCATGTCTGTTGTTGCTGCACTGGGTACGTGTCCATGGAGAGAGAAATAACAATTCTGACACCAGCGTGACACCGCCACGAAAAGCCCAGCCTGCTGTTTGTGCAAAATAATCTTTCACTATTACAAAAATGAATATTGTTGAAGCTTGGCAGGATTTCTTTCCTTTTTTGTTGAAGTAGCGTATCTAAAAATCATATATGCTAATGATTAAAGCAATCGTAAATATATCAGAGTGGTTTACTTAAGCGGATTATAACAAACAACGCATGCACTGTATGCCTACATAGAATTTTGTTTAGATCATTACCAATCAAAACACTACAGCAAAAATTAAAAACCAGACGTGTAACTGCCATCAGCATTCACGGCTCTGTTCAGTCAAACTGCTTTCATGTGTGTAAACGTTTTACATTTGTTGTTTCTGCAGTCGCAGCTCATACAGAACTGGTCAGGACATAAACAACTGCCCCACCTGCCAAAAGACAGCCTGCATCATCTACAGGTAACCTAATAAAGATAATGAGCTTACTGTATTATATAACACACCAATGACAACTAATTCTTACCTGGAGCTTTAGAAATAGCCATGAAACTTCTGTAAAACTGCATGCCTCTCGTAGGATGCAATTTCCCATTGTTATTTCTTCAGCCTTTCCAGGTTTTTATCACTTATTCAGCTTTTTTTGTTTCATTACCCTTTCTTCCTGACACCCTGCTGTCGCTGCCCTTTTCTTCCACTCTGATTATTGTACCACTCATACCATACACTATTATAAGGAAAAAGAAACTAAGAGTGATTGCTCTTATAAATATTAAAATTAATACTTGCTGTACTTTGCAGATTAGTGAAAGATGCTCTACCAAGGGAGGATATTTACACACAAAATAATGCTCTGTGCAAACAAGGATATTAATTCAACATCTAAATGATCAGTCCAGTTATCATGCTTGACTGACCTAAATAACTAACTGCATTCTTAGATCCTCAGCAACTTGCAGAACTGCACTGCCTCTTATCGCATACTGTACTTTAATCCTCCTGTTAGCTCCACATATTCCTTCTCTCTCTCACAAATGTTCACATAAACATTTCCATTACATGCCACTAAAATCTCTGTCATTTCTTCTTTTTTTAAACAAACTCCTGTCTACATCTGTGCCTCATTCTGTCTGTCAATCGCCAAAGCTCTAATCACCTCAGTGTGCCCCACTTTCACCCTCTACTCTTTCTCTGCACTGCTCACATAAGCTGGAAATGTAGGTTGCATGTAGCTTCATGGATAAAACTAAAAGAAAAGAAGTATTTACAGACCAAAGCTAGGCTTGAAGTTAATTCTGCTTGTTTACAATCACATACAAATCTCCCTCGCAGGCCTCGAGGGGATAAAGACAAGTTTTGCGGGGTCTTTACCTCTTCAGTTCTCTTTAACTCTCAAAGCTACTTGCCTCAAAGCAGCCCCACCTCTGCATCTCGCTCTTTTTTGACTTTCCATTTCTCTGTCAGTTAATCTCTTCTTTGCATCCAGTTTTCTGTTTCCCCTCATCTCATTTTTTGTTCCCTTGATCCTAATTAACACAGCAAAATCCTTATCCCAGTAAGTAGCAATGAGCACCAAGGGAGAAAGCTGCCACATGGCAACATGCTCATCCATATCCACACATATATACACACATTGATTTCCACCACTACTTTACATAGTGAGACAAATGCACTTATATGCAAGCTCCTTTGTTCACACAGTAAAGAATCATCTTCCACGTTGTGGAATATCTTAAATGGGAACTGCTTTTAAGAGAAAACAAGGCATTTGACTTCAGCCTTGCAAAACACTGACAGTAATTATACAACAGCCTGATTAACTACTGCAAATGCTTTAATGACAAGACAACCTGCATTATGCAACAATTCACTTAAGCAGAAAAACATAAACACTTCCAAAAATGATTTTGAACTGTTTGACTAAATAAGCACTTTCAGAAGCATTTCCACGTAGACTGTGAAAACTTGATGGAAGACAAGCAGAACAACTGAACGTGCTAAACCTAGATATTAGCGGTTTATGAAATTAGCAGAAAATTAGTGTTTACAGAACAAAACATACTATTATCTTCTTGTACTACAAATAAACCCCCTCAGTAGTCTAGTAGCATACATTGCACAAAGAAACGTGTCATTACATAGTCATACAATGTCTAACATTAGCCAGACATGGAAGTCTTCAAAATGTGAGGCTTTCGAATATTTTGGGGAGATACTTTACATGACCTGGAACAATCCTGGTCTCTGGTGTATGCACTTCTCACATTATTATAGTCCACCTTTCTCTCTTCTCAGCTTCTAAGATTTTCTCTCCTGCTCTACTTTCTTATTGTCTTAATTGCAGACATGCAAATACAAACAGGATAATTAATCCAGCACAAAGGGAAATCAACTTTTATTTGATTCATGTGCATACACATTTCAAACAAACAAAAAAAAGAATATATTTCATGCGCTTTGAAATATGTTAATGACTTGGACTGAAAGGCAGATTCTCCAGCCTAGTCATATTTCTTCTCGTGTCAGTATGAGTTTGTTTCAAAAACAGGGGTGGAAAAAAAGAAAATCAGCATATTTATTGTGACATACACACAGAGAAGTCACAACTACACGAGCTCTGTTTGTTTGATTGGACAATAATGGCCTTATCAAAACCCTAGAGGACTCTGGGTAAAGAGGAGTGGAGATGGCATAAGAGACACCCAGGCAGAGGATGAATTACGTGTGGGACTAAAACATTCATCCTAATGATCTGTGGTGAAAAAAAGAGCTTTTGACGTGGGCTGACTGCCTGAAGATGTTTTGCCATCGTCTGTTTTAATTAATCTTTACAATGAGAGACAAGAGGGAGAGGAACTTCTGACAGCTCCTCTGTTTTTCCTCCCAAAGCTTAAACAGCTGAAACAAGCAGAACAAAACACATATGCGCACCTAGAAACTAAAAGTATTCTAATACACACACAAGTCTCAAATTTAAACAGATGTATTAAGCAAACAAACCAAAACTTTAGCCCTGATCTCCACATTTTACACCTCATTTTAAAAACATAAAGGTTTTGGGTTTAGCTGTGTCTCACAGGGATGAAAGACGCCGTAGCACGCAGTCATACATGCACGTAAAAAGATGCTGAAGGTGACAGCTTACACAACGAATTAAGAATAGCAGCTTTCGCAGCTGTGCAGTAAATCCACGAAAAATTGTGAGGGAGTGAAATAGGTATGGGTAGAGAGAGGTAGAGAGCTATACTGAGGTTTTGAGACAAGGGGACGTATAGAGAGACCTGACATGGAAAAAGCTTTAGTTTCTAAAACAAGACAGACTGTACCGTAAGTGGATGTGGGGCAGGTGCCATCCTTTATCTTTCTTTATATGTATGCTGTGTGGCTTTGTTTGTGTATATGTGTCTCGGTAGATCTTCTTTATCAATTATTCATGCGGCCATCTCCATTCCTCTGTGCCCACCCAAGCTTTTACTTTCTCCTATATTCACTCATTCCGTCTCTCCCTCCATCACTGCGCACTTTCTCGGATAGCCGAGACCTTGCTGCCCTCCCCTCTTCATATCTCCAGTGGCACTCATCTTGTCCTTCTTTACTTCCCTGTCTTTTTTTGTTTCCTCTTTTACTATGCAGTGACCTCTCTGCCCTGTTTTATTAAAGGTCGCCTTTCTTTCATTTAGCCATCCTTCGATCTCCCCGAAGATTCTGTCTCTTTCCTTTCTTCTTTCATAAGTCTCTGCATGTTTTTCTTTTACTCTCACTCAGCCGTGGGCTTTTGAGGAAGATGTATGGAGATGGCAGGGGAGCACGTCTGTGTTTGTATATTATATGTTTTTGAGTGTGTGTGTGTGCGCGCGCGCATGTGTGTGTGTCTGTTTGCTGGCATACAAAAAGAGGGAAGGACTGGTAGTCGTCTCCGATCTGCCTGCCTCATCATGTGCCTCATTAACTCCAGATGCCAGACCCTATGTAGCTCCACCCATATAATCCAGCTCAGCACACACACACACACACACACACACACACACACACACACACACACACACACACACACACACACACAAGTTACCAAATGGAGGGAGAAACTCAGAGTCTGCTACACTATGACCTGCAGCGATGGGCACTTCAGAGAGATGGTGAGGGGAAAAGAGCACAAGCGAGATGAGGGGTGGAGGGGGAATGGGAGCATAGAAAAAGTAAGCCACGAGGGTCTGCTTTGAACATAGAAGAGTAAAAAAGTTCCTCCATTGCTCCTTCTTTTAGCTCCTCCATTGTGCAAATGCTCTTCTTCTTTCCTACTCTCTTTTTCGTTCTCCTCCCACTCCTCTCATCTCACCAGCCTGTGATCTACTGGTGCATGAGTGCAAAAGAATACTATAGATGTGAAAAGAGTACTGAGCTGAGACACGTGTGAAAGAGTGTGTGGGCTGATGGCGCGTACACCAAAATTAAGAACATATGAGTTTAAACCTCCATAAAAACTGCATTATGGACAGTATTTAAGGTGTTGTCAGCATTTCTTGATGTCACTAGGTCACCTTAGCTTAGCTGTCTCTAAACCCCTCTCTTTCTAATCTCTCTTTCTGCCCAGTAGACTTCCTCTTGTTTTACACAGCTGTTCACCATCTCCCTTTAACCCCTACATTTACGGTATTCTCTTTTTGTGAGAAAGGAACTGAATTTAAAAAACAAACAAACATCTGGCTTGGTTCACATTAGCTCAGTCTCTAAATCATGCTTATAATGTTTCTCACTCATCTTTGTCTCCTTCCTCTTCAACTGCCTTCTCCATTTCTCTCTCTCCTCCAGTGTGGAGCATGATTTTAGACAGCAGGAGGGACGTTTCCAGGGGGTTATAGAGGCCCTAGAGGGGGAATATGATGTGCCTGCACCAACTCTGACCAAGCCGACGCCAGCCCCGGCATCCTCCAGTCGCCCCAGTACCAAGGCACGGGTCAAGAAACTGCGCAAGAAGTGTTTCTGGTGGCTCTAAGCTCTAAGAGTTGGAAAAGCCACAACTGGCCTTCTGGGCAGCAGGTGCAGGAGCGGATTATATTTCAGGGGATCCAAGATGTTGCGGAGTAAAGCATGTGGGTGTGCACTGAGCTTAAGTTTAAATTCAGAAGGTGATCTTTTCTGAGCAGAAAACATGGACTGTGAATGGCACATTTTCCACAGTAACCAATCCTGAGCCCTGTACACCGGTGACAAGGTAGAAAAAAAAAAGGAAATGTGATAAAGAGGGAGAAGAGGACAAAAGAGGCTGTTAAACTTTCTTGACTGCTTGGGAGGAAGAAGGTGAAATTTGCAGAAACCAGTATTTGCTGGCTAATTTGAGATTACGTTTCGCCTGACAGTGAGGACAGTGTTTTTCAATAACAAATCTGCTGCAGACAGATGAAGCATTGTCACTCTAGACAGCATACAGTTTGTCACTTGGCTCAGTGGCTATTTCAACAGATGGACAGATGTACGAGCTGGGAATGAATCGTTATAATCGTTATAATCGTTTTGGATAAATTACAGCAATAAGCAGGGGAATGTAAATGAATGTGAAAAACAAAGGAATATAAAAATTAATTTGAATGCTATGTTTTTGGATGCTGGACAGACATAATTTGAATGTAGCAACAACTGAAGCACTTGAAGGATATCATGGGAAAACAAGCTGATGAACTGTCTGGACACACAGCTTGCTCACTGAGTCATCAGGATTTCACAGGGAAAGTACAGATTGTATTAAGAAAACATTAACAGACAATGTGATACACAGCTGATTGAAGACTGACAGCCTTTGTCAGATAATTAAAATTTCTGTCAACCCTGAGTGACAGAGTAATCGATTCTCTCCTTTATTATCATCCAAAATGGAAGTGTTTTGCTGCAGTCTCAATTGTGTTTCAAGGATCTTTACACACGTGTGCATTCGAACGCATGCACTTAGTGGCATTGACAAGCGGGCATCAGTTTACACATACAGCATACTCACTGAAATACAAACAACTGACTCCTCTCTCACACAGTAAACACTCAATACATTTGTGAACCAGTGCAAACTAAGAACAGACCTGTCAATCCATTTTAATGACTGGCCTGTTTAAATGTTGAGTATCAATATACAATGTATACAGTAGGCACCAATGAATTGTTGTTTTTCAAAATTTACCATTGCACAAATTGTGCAGGTGAGTGCTGTGTTGGTACAACACAATGTGAAGCTTTAGAGAACAGGAAGATAACCAGAAAAATTAATTTAAAAAAACCTGAAAAGGTTCAATCTCTTTCTTAATACCAACAGCACACTTCAACTTAATCATGTAAAATATATCAGACAATCATTTCAATATCTATATAGGTGTTCTGTAGCATTCAGGCCACACTTGCCCTCCTAATCAACAAATATTAGTGCTAAACTTTAAATTTAGGTTAACAAAATATACAAAATGAGTCACTAAGGGTGATGAGTTTTTGAAGATTTTTTTCCCAAAGGGAAACAATATATTTGTAAAAGCATAGCACAACTGGTAGATAAACAGAAATTTTTGCAAACAGCATTCATCTGGACATTAATTTTGTACACACAGACACACACACACAGAGCATTCACAACCTGCTTTGTTCACAGCAGTTTAGAGCTTAACAACTGATCTCACAAGGGCGTCCTTCAACTGCTTATGGCTGTACAGTTGCCACCAAATACAATCCTGGATGATACTACACTTAGTAATTAACCAGTTTATGCGCAAAATGCTCTGTCCCTGCATTTTCTTAAGCTTTCCCATGACAGTGTGTGAGCCCTCACGATCCCTCTTGTATGTGCAATAAAATTGTGTATTTTAAACAAAATACTCTGCTGTCAACATATTTTGTGTTTCAAAAACAAACTGAATACCATAGCGGAGTAAATTAAGGTGCTTTCTTGCAAATCCTTTTTGATAAACATGGTATCAGCAGGGAAAATATGTCAAGGACGCAAGACAGAAGGTTTTAAAGAGTCCACCATATGTCCTACTTGTAAAGTACTTACAATCAGAGCGTGCTCTCGACCCATGGTGATGACTGTCTGGTTGATGACCCGTAGCAGAGATACTACAATGTCTTGGATATGTTGGAAGGTGTCCCCCTGATAGCAAGTCAGAGTATAGGTGTATGGTGGAGGGGAAAGAGAAGCACAGAGAGAGGGATATGGAGAAAAACACAGAGATACACAGGAGATTGTTAGATTTTCTCAGATCAAAAGAAAAAAAATAGATACACAGACAGATGCAGAGCAGCTCCTGCCCTTTTCAAACATTATTCACTCAGGCATAACTTTAGTACTACTTGTGGGGATACCCCAGAACTTCTTCTCTTTACAAAACTTAAGATTACTTGAGCATTTTATCTGTGTAGGTGTTCTGCCCTTGAATTAACTATGCTGAGCGTGAAAACAGCCAGAATTGCAGAGTACAAATCATGGCTATGGTTCTGAATGCACGGTGGACCAAACACTTGAAGAAAGAGAAAAAATGTTTTCTGAATATAAAAGTTTAAAGTCTTTTAACTTTTCTGAAATGCCTCACCAGGACATTTACTTAATCATCCTCAGTGTAGATGAATGAACTGCAAAAGGATTTTTGACACGTGAATGTAGACTTTTTCAGTGCAGACCTACTTTCCTATTCCTATATTTCCATTCCCTTTGAAGCCACTCCCCTGCCATGTTTCTTTTTCTTTTATCCTTCCAGAATTAAACAAAGGGGATAAAATGTTTTTAAGAGTTGATCTCTGTGCCCAGACCTGTTCAGGTCAGATGCCTGTTTAAACCTTAGAGAAAGTCTGCAGGTTTAAAGAACAAAAAGCTCAAAGCCTAAATATTAAACTGACTCGATTCAAAGTGTCCCAGTAATGTCAGCTCTCCTTTAATTGGTCTTGTTCCTACTTTATTCAGTGAACTAACTGCAGCTGGACTTGCAGGGTCATTTCTGACCTTGAAAAATAATATTACTTAACTTAACACAGCCTTACATCTATACATCTATACATATTATCATAAAAGCACTTCAGATAGCACAAATTATTCAACTCTCAGTGTACATTTTACTTTATATACACTTCATGAAATATATACATTCTGGAGGGTGATTTTTAATGCAACTGCAGTGCAACTCGAGGCTTTCTCTAGACTCCCAGTCAAACTTTGCAGCATTAAAAAGAATATTTACAGCCTGAAAAAAACATAAAAAAATCAGTTTGGGCCTCTATGGATATTTCCTCCTTTACACCAACTCTGAGTGGGGTCATTTTTTAAAAACTCATCCACCTGGATAATTGAGTTAGGGGCGCGGTTGTGTTGATTGACAGACGTTCTTGACACAAGCAGCTGGAGTCGAATGGCATTTGCTAAGTCTCATTCACTAGTTCACGTGTGTGTGTGTGTGTGTGTGTGTGTGTGTGTGTGTGTGTGTGTGTGTGTGCATGCGTGTATAGCTTGCTGTACTTTCCAGATTCTCCCATAAGCAAGCTTATGGGAGAGTGAAACTATGCCCATCTATTACTGTGTACAGAAAAAAAACCTTCAGACTGCAAGTTAAGAGAAATGCATACCAAACAGGAAAAAGGCATCTCTTGAAAGCATATATGTATATGTAAAATATCTAATCTCATTATGGATCCAGTGCATGTGCACAGGGAAAAAAGAAAAACAGGGACACACACAAGCACACTCTGCCACAGTAAAGGCGGTCAATGGACGCTGACTCAGACTTGCCTGGGGGTAGTAACTCACCAATGAAGCATCGGCTACATTCAGACACACCTTAGTACTAATACTGCAGGGTGCATCTGTGTGTGTGTGTGTGTGTTTTTAAGCCCTTGTTAGTCCCAGTGTGTGTGTCAGTTTGTTTGTGTACGTGTGTGTTTATTTTGTGTGTATATTCCTGTATGAGGCGTTCAGCAATGCATGAAAAGAAGAGGGAGGGTACAAAAATAACAGAGGGAGGGTACAAAAATAACAGAGGAAGGTAAAAAAATTAAATAAGTCAGCTTCAAAGTTTTATCAGTGCAGCTGTGTGCATGTGCAATGGCCTGATGGCAGCAGGGTCTGATGAGAATCAGGTAGATATGATTGTATCACATGAAATGCGCTGACTCACAGCCAGAGGACATAGACAAAATAAACAACTGTCTAAATGTGTGTATGTCATCTTGCATACTATTTCCATCTACCTCACACACACTCATATAGTAAAACTGAGGCACAGCTGTGGATCCTAAATAAGCTTAAATCTTTTTAGCTCACTGTAGGTATTTTGGTCCCCTGGAAAGGGTTTCTCAGAACAGGAAGCTGAAAGATGAGAGTCACAAATGCTCCTTTCTTCTTCTAAAGTTTCATTTCTGTTTATCTCCAACTGTAGCCAGCTGGTTTATCTTCTCCCCGAGCAACTAGATATAAACTGAAAACACTGATTTGCCGTTATAGAACAGAAAAAAGCAACATTATCATATACAAAAGTTACTTGTGAATACATTCAATGCAAACTCTTCCAGAGATATGAGCATATGTCTATAGTGACATCTTCTCTTCTATCTCCACTCCTCAACCTGTATTTCTCCCCCTCTCTTTGGTTCGAAGACATCTGTTGTGTGACAATTTAATCAGGTACCACCCAGAGCGAGGAAGACAGAAGGGTGAAAAACAAAGGAGACAAGGAGCAGAAAAGTAGAGAGGAGGCAAAACTCATCTCCTATCACCTCTTCCTCCTCTACTTCTGTTGTTTTTCTTAGATCTTGCACCTGTTTTCTGTCTCCCATGACTATTTTTTCATTGTAAAACACGGTTGACACATTATCTATGAAATCACTGTGTGTTTAGTTGTTAATCCTCTGTTTTCATATTGTTTGTTCAGCCTCTCTGCATGCCCATAAACAGTGCTCAGCCTCAAACAATAACGTCATTCTATAGCAAACTTTTTTGTCCTTGTGTAGTTTGATGGAAAAACGCTATGAGGCTGTGCGTCACTGGTTTTGTGATCCAGACAAGACCGAATTTCAACTTGTGATGTCCTTTCAACACTCTGTCACCACCTGCATTTGTTTTCATATCTCAACCACCGCAAATTCATCTCATCAAATTCACTCCACTCCACTTCATTCATTAACTTGCTCTCTTCTCTCACTATCTGTCTTCCACTGGCACATGCTTCATTAGCTCATCCAAATAAATAGAGCCAAAAAAGGCATACCTTCACTTCAAAGACTCGGCATGCTGTCAACAACTTGCAGAAGCAATTAAAAAGCCTTGAGCTAGATGCTGGTGATCTATTTGTTTTACATTTATGTATGTGTGTGTGCGTCTGCGTGTTTATACAGTATTAAGTGTTGAACTAAAGAGCTAACTGCATTTTGTTTCAACATACAAACATGCAGCAACACGTGCGAACCAAAATCAAATAAATTCTAATTGGTCAAGGCTAGGGATGGGTACCGGTGTCCGGTGCCATGATGGCACCGATTCTGACATAAACGGTAGTAACCAGACCGAAAAGCAGCGCACATTTCGGTGCTTTATTTCGGTGCTTTTTTTTCCTGAGCTGTGATACACTTCTAGCCAATCATTTTACGTTTCCGAGGATAGTAGGCGGGGCTAGGTACGTACGTTCTTTTATGCAGAGCTACAGATTAAAAATGTCCAAAGTGAAGCGGTCAACAGTCTGGCTGTACTTCACAGCAAAAGATGCAAACTCAGCAGCCTGCAACAAGTGCTTTAAGCTGATACTGTCAAAGGAGGTAACACCTCGAATCCGATGAAACACCTGGCGACGCATAGCGTTTTTTTTTTCAAAAACCAAGAAATGCGCTGTATTTGATAGCTTGCTGCGAGACCTCACACCGAGCGCATCTACTGCGGTGTGGTGCCTGTTATCGGACCCGGAGTTAGCAACATACCCAAAAACACGAAGAGGAGAGTCCTGCCTCCTAGCCCTGCCAGTGTAGCAGAAATGATGATGGATGATGATGGCAGCAGCAGCCGTTCTTCTCTGCGTGAGTAGCTTAATGTTGTTCGTGTAATTTACGTTGAGTAGGCTAACCACGTTATTACATTAATGCATGTAAGGTGAACTAGCAAACATCATCATAGCTACATGCGGCTGTCTTCTTGTTTGATGGCAGATACTCCCTTCACCCTGGCCAAAAAGGCTAAAATGACCAAAGAAAAAGAGGGAAACAGCTGAACATGAGAGGTTTTTGGACAAAGTTTGTGTTTTTTCCATTGTTTAAGCACTGCTTCCAGCCAAGAGTGATACCATATATGCCCCATAGCTGCAGAAAAGGCTAACATTGTTATCTTTTTACAAAAAACAGCTGAACATGAGAGGTTTTTGGACCAATTTTGTGTTCTCCATTCTTTAAGCACCGGTTTGAGCACCGTTTAAGCACCGGCACCGTTTCAAAAGTACCGATTTGGCACCGGTATCGGATAAAACCTAAACGATACCCATCCCTAGTCAAGGCTAGCTTCATTACATGAGAGGATGGCTGGAGACAAAACAGCTTATGGTTTTTCTGTAGATTCAACTGGGATGAAACAGAGCTCCGGGCTAGTTTCAATTTATCCAATTAGCGAGGAGATCCAGTAAAAAGAGACAAAGGAAATTTCATCTAATCTGTGGACTGGATCATTTTTACACTCACATTTCTGCAAAGATGATGGAGGTAAGATAGACGAATTTTCCGACAAAATGATACCCCGTAGGTTCAGTGTCTCATCAGATTCTGCTGAACTGTCTGCTTGGCCTAAAACAATCTTTACTATAAATGAAGATTGTACATTTCTGCCTGACCTTTCACCATTCGATATATGTTTATTGTCTCTACATAAACTCTGGAGTTATTGATGGTTCCAAAGATTAGGTCAAGTCACTTGAGTGAAATTAGGATCTGATTTTTGTTTCCCACTGACATTTGATTGTATCTGTGGGAAACTGGGACTGCTGTTATGAAGGGTAATTATTGCTACAGCATATTTGCTACAATTACACAGAAATCATCAAAGTGAAAGAAACAAGAAAACAGGGAAGCGAGTGGCAACGTAGAGAGATTGGACAGAAAAAGCTCTGTAATGGCTTGTGGCTGTGGGACTTGGCTGTATACGAAGTCACACAGAACAACAAGTGTGGGAAAAGACCAGCTGCATAAAGATTAAATTAACTGTACCCTTAATCCTCTCCACAAATGAGAGATGAGATCAGTGTTTTATATAAATGGTTGCGTTGTGTCTCACCACATTGTTCCTGCTGAGGACTTCGAGGATGTTGTTGAGGAGCTCCAAACTGCTTTTCCTCTCATCGTGTGGGCCGTCAGCCATTGTGACCAGTGCCCCACTCAGCTCCCGCAACATCAGGGGTAACAACACATCACGGCATTCTGTAGGAACAAAAGGCAAAGAGTATAAGTAAGAGCACAACACTAAACACGGTGGCCAAAGACAGATAGTTTAAAGCAACAGAAAACATAAAGGAAAATCAGCATAATGCAGGATATGGCAGGAAGATTGTTAAAAATTTAGTCCTTTGGAGTTTTAAACTGTTTACATTTATATATATCAAAAGACAGACCATAAAAATTTACTTCAGTGTTATTCCTCTCTGAAAAACCAATCAAACACCTGTGGAGACTGCTGCAGCCACACAGCAATGAGTAATGATGCCACTGGACCATGGAGAAGAAATTCAAACCTCACCCCAGACTGAACAGTGGAGTGATATCAATCAAGTGTCGATTTACAGTTCAGTGCACTGCTTTGTTAGATACAGTCAACACATCAATCACCGAACTATTATTTTCTCTTTCCCATTTTTCTGACGAATCCAAATCTTTGATTCCAAATACAATGGAATGAATTAAACACATTAAATTTACCAACATTTGAGCAGCAAGAGCATTAAAAACAGTCACTAGTCTTATAACAGTATGCACTCACATCTGTGCCTAATCATACATCTCTCGCAGCTCTTCTCTGGCAGTTGTTCAAAGTCATTTTGGGATTTATAGGGAACTACAAAAGTAGCAATGTATTGCAGTAGAAAGTGAAGCAAAAAGAAATGTGAATAAATAAAACAAGTTTTTACTACACTTAACAAAGCAGTAAACAACACATTTTCTTGAAATCTATTAGTCTAAGATTATTCAAGGATGCAATTTGTCAGTAAACTTGGTGGGTAGTTGTCCTGCTAGAAAATACAAATTTTCTGCCTTTTGATGTTTTAATGGTGAGGCCGAAGGCAGGACCAAGAATGCTGTAACAGATAAATACAAGTACTGACTATTAAAGGATCAAACCAGTTATTTCCCATGAGCAACCAGCCACATTTTTCTATCAGGATTACACAGAAACTAAAAGATCAACTTTCTTGAAACCTGACAGAAAGAAAGAAGAAAGGCCAAAGTGTGAAGACATGAAATTCTACTGTGGATTTGGACCATGTTCTTTACAGACTTCACAGCCTGTTTTAGACTAATAGAAGACAGACTTTAAAATGTCATTCCAGCTTTTCAATGAATTTGCAAAGATTTTACTGAATTAAATAGTAAGGTGATTCACCTTAAAATTCATTGCTATGCCTCGGAAAACTTGCTTTTACTACACACAGGTATGCAGATAAGAACCTTGTATGGAAATATATGGTCGACATTCAACTTCTTTTAAGTTCTCAGAGCTGCTATTGTGGAGTGCCTAGAGACCAACTGTAGCATTAAGCCTTTGTATTGTCAAGGGTGAAGCAACAGGAAAATGAACTTAATTTGGGATTTTCTCACTGTGAGCCAATGTTGCTGAACCTTGGCATTTAGTACCTAAATGAAGAAGTTCTGTAGCCTGAGCCTGACTTCACCATATGAATGACAGACCTAAAATTATTTAGAGGTCATGAGGCAAGTTTACCTGAATTAATTTGAAAAAGCAAAAAAAACAACAACCCAACTTTTATTATGCAAAAGCTATGAGGAGGAAGTAATGAGTCTCAAGTTCCTAAGTTGAATTTGATAGTGTACCAAAGTGAACTAAAACCAATGATCCCTTCACAGGTATGAAAAAAGAACCATTTCCATTAATAATGAAATCCATCCATCCATTTTATTAACTGCTTATTCTGCATAGGGTCACGAGGGGGGCTGATCCTATCTCAGCTGACAAAGGGCAAAAAGCAATAGTTAAGGTGATAATGAAATGCCTGTCCATAATAGAAGCTGGACCCACACAGGTCATCAGCAGAAATGTCTGGAAAGGTTCCTCTAAGGAAGGCATCCTTCAGGAATTCACCTCTAATACTTTTTGAAGCCAGTAAAAGTTAGGCAAACCACCTTGTAGTCAGAGTTAAATAAATGTTTAACCATTAATTGCCGGTATTTAAGAAAACTGCCACCCTACTGGAATCTAACATTAACTGATCCTATCTATTTTTCTGCTTAAATACTTTGACCTCACCCTTTGTCTTTTCTGCATCCATCCTTTTGCCCCCCCCCCCCACCACCTCCACTCCATCCCTCTCTTTGTAGCTGCAGGTAGACAGAGCCCATTAAAAGCTCATTTGGGCTGATGCTCGTTAGTTCCATTAATAACTGAGCTAAGCCTTATAGGCCTGCTGAGTGGATCCTCATCCCAACACTCACTTTATCACACAAACATGAAGAGAGGAAGGGGAATCAAAAAGGGAAAATGCATGCGTCACCGAATGCCCTCAATGACTCAAAGATGGAGGGAGGAGACTCCAGCCAAGAGTATTGTTGCTGTGCATCACTATATTCGAATGTGCCAAGACATTTAATATTTAAATCAGTGAATATGTAAAAATATCTGAACAAATAGATTTAATTTTTGAATCTGAAAGGAGATCTGCAGCTGTGTAAAGCATTTAATGAATAAATGAATAACATTTGCACAAATAATTTCCAGTTTGTGAGTGCATTAAGACAATCTGCATATAGGTTTGGAGATGCAGAGCAGAGTTTTGCAGTTACAAATCAGTCTGTTTGTGGCTAAAAGAAAAAGAAAAGAAAAAGCTTGTGTCACAAAAAATGAAACAGGATGGCCTAACGGCTTGTGTTGGCTTTTAGAAAGGTGGAGGATGGTGGTTTAGATTCTGTGAGCATTGCATTTTAGCAACCCTGCTAAATCTGTTTAATCCATCAAAGCAGAAACTCATCATCTTTGTCCTTTCAGACAGCGAAAACAATGAGTTGTGTTTTATAGCAGAAAGGTTGTGTGATCTGGCTTGGGAATTAATCCATCTGCCTTCTGGCTTGGATCTAACATTAAACCAGTGGACCTGTGCACTTTACTCCCTGGTGAAATAACCCCAAAGCCACCTGCTGCTTTATTGATCTAACAAATGAACCCAGTTGATATTTTGGGTGAAACATGTTCTCAGGAGAGAACGTGAAATGGCGAGAAGATGAGGTGGGAGGCGTTCATAGAGTAACCTGTGTTGCATTACTTTGACATGTCCCATTATGGAAACACAACCAACACAGCAAGTTTTGAGGCGTAAGCCAACCCTGACCCAGTGCTGTGAAGGACAAAGGAAGTGACTAACTCGACTTAGAGCACACTGAGTAGTTTTGTATAGTATGCTGGCTTTTTATTTGTACATTATATATTTTTGTTAATTTTTCTAATACATCTGTAATTTATTCTGTTCTAAATAATTAATTAACCTGGCCCTTGTGCTGCAGTAATTTACCCAGAATTTGAGCAGTGTGTAACTAATAAAGTCTATCTCTGTTTAAATAACGTACTTGTAGCTAAAAAAAGATGGTGCAGTGATTAATACTGTCACACAGGAGAAAGGTTCTGGGTTCAAATCTTGGAGTTTGCATGCTCTCCCTGTGGTTGCCTGGGGTTTGTCTGGGTTGTCTGGTTTCCTCTCAAAGTCCAAAGACATGCAATGCATGGTCGGTTAACTGTTGAATCCAAGTTAACAGTCTTGGATGTAATGTGATGTGATGTAGAGAAAGTGGTAAGTGTTGTTTTTAGTGTAGAGTGCTTGGATTGCATCTATTATTATAGGATATACTGTACAATATAAAGTGCCTAGGGGTGACTGTTGTTGTGTTTTGGCGCTATATAAATAAAAATGAATTGTATTGAATTGAACTGAATTGAATTGAACTGAGTGGCCAATAATAACATAAAAGCACTGCACAGTCCATTTTCAGTGTAGTTTAAAGCAAATACAAAAGCTGGAAAAAAGGAGAAGAAAAAAAGGAGTAAAAGTCAGGCTGAAAAGCTTCAAAAATGTGAAAAAGTTAGACTGAAAATCACTATTCTTAAGTTCAGTTCAGTCTATAACTACTACTACTACTAAGCACTTGTGAACGTCTTAAGTTCTGTATATAACACTTTATATTCAGCCAAGTATTTTAAAATTTACCCCCAGCTGAAAAGAAATATAGCCTTTTGAAATAAGATGGTTCTTTTTGATACACCCTGAACAAAATCTGCAAAACCTATGCTGAGCTCGTGTATGTAGAGCCATTTCAGTCAGCAGCTATGTCCCATCTTAAAATTCATAAAACTGATAAATAAGAGTACCATAATAGCTTGCTCTTCTGTGACATCCTTTGATAGATCTGTGAGTGACAATTGTCTGTTTTTATTTTACTTTCTTTTCAAATCACGTATAGAACTTTTTAATGCAAGCATATAAATGAAGTACACGCTGCCTTAGTTATGGTCCTTCAGACTGTGTGCCTGATAGTCTTCAATCACCGATGCAGAGCAGTGCCTTTAACTTTGCAGGTATTTCTTTTTTACCTTGCTTGGCCTGGAATAACATCAGGAATGTTAATATCTGCTGCCTCTGTCTGAACAGCAGCTCTCTCAGAGACTTCTTTGAACTACATTTTGGTCCTCGGGGCCTCCAGTCTTGTAAGAACATCAGTGACCATGGGGTGCAGCTCCAGGTCTAGGCCATTCTTTAACAGGGCATTTAAAATAATGGCTATTTACTGTTAAAAAAACACTTTGTCTAGGTTTCTGACCTAACACTCTGACCCTGAAGGAAAACGTTTGTCTTCATACCTACAAAACCTTCCTTTTATGCTAATGAGGCTCAGATTGGTGGTACAATCAAGGTTCAGGTTCAAGGTTCTTTATTTGTCACATGCATAGTTATACAAGTATAACACACAGTGAAATGTAGCCTGACACGCTCCTCGACATGTGCAAAAATGGGGGGGTAGAGGAAGAACATTATATATATATATAATAGTATATACATTGGGTGAATGTGCAGTAGTAGCAGCAAGCAGGTGAGTTCTGTACTTTAATATGAATAGACATCTGACTATTTTACAGAATAGACATCCATCCATCCATCCATCCATCTTCATCCGCTTTGTCCGGGGCCGGGTCGCGGGGGCAGCAGCCTAAGCAAAGAGGCCCAGACCTCCCTCTCCCCAGCCACCTCCTCCAGCTTATCCGGGGGAATACCAAGGCGTTCCCAGGCCAGCCGAGAGATATAATCTCTCCAGCGTGTCCTGGGTCTGCCCCGGGGCCTCCTCCCGGTGGGACATGCCTGGAACACCTCACCCAGGAGGCGCCCAGGGGGCATCCTTGTCAGATGCCCGAACCACCTCAGCTGGCTCCTTTCGATGTGGAGCAGCAGCTGCTCTACTCTGAGCCCCTCCCGGATGGCCGAACTTCTCACCCTATCTCTAAGGGAGAGGCCAGCCACCCTTCGGAGGAAGCTCATTTCTGCCGCTTGTATCCGCGATCTCGTTCTTTCGGTCACTACCCACAGCTCGTGGCCATAGGTGAGGGTAGGGACGTAGATCGACCGGTAAATTGAGAGCTTCGCTTTTACACTCAGCTCCCTCTTCACCACGACGGACCGGTGCAGCGTCCGCATTACTGCAGCTGCAGCCCCAATCCGTCTGTCGATCTCCGGCTCCCTTCTCCCATCACTCGCGAACAAGACCCCGAGATACTTGAACTCCTCCACTTGGGGCAGGAACTCATCCCCGACCCGGAGTGGGCACTCCACCCTTTTCCGGCTGAGAACCATGGCCTCAGATTTGGAGGTGCTGATCCTCATTCCCGCTGCTTCACACTCGGCTGCGAACCGTTCCAGTGCGAGCTGGAGGCCCTCACTCGATGAAGCCAACAGAACCACATCATCTGCAAAGATCAGAGATGAGATTCTGAGGCCACCAAAGCGAAAGCCCTCCGCCACTTGGCTGCGCCTAGAAATCCTGTCCATAAAAATTATGAACAGAACCGGAGACAAAGGGCAGCCCTGGCGGAGCCCATCACCCACCAGGAACGAGTCCGACTTATTGCCAGCAATGCGAACCAAGCTCTTGCAACGGTTGTATAGGGATCGAATGGCCCGTAGCAATGGGCCAGACACCCCATACTCCCGCAACTCCTCCCACAGGACACCCCGAGGGACACGGTCGAATGCCTTCTCCAAGTCCACAAAACACATGTAGACTGGTTGGGCAAACTCCCATGAACCCTCAAGTATCCTGGAGAGGATAAAGAGCTGGTCCAGTGTTCCGCGACCAGGACGAAAACCGCATTGTTCCTCCTGTATCCGAGGTTCGACTAACGGACGAACTCTCCTTTCCAGCACCCTGGCATAGACTTTCCCAGGGAGGCTGAGGAGTGTGATCCCCCTGTAGTTGGAACACACCCTCCGGTCCCCTTTCTTAAAGATGGGGACCACCACCCCGGTCTGCCAATCCACAGGTACTGCCCCTGATCTCCACGCAACATTGCAGAGGCGTGTCAACCAGGACAGCCCTACAACGTCCAGAGCCTTCAGGAACTCGGGGCGGACCTCATCAACACCAGGGGCTCTGCCACCAAGGAGTTGTTTAACTGCCTCAGTGACCTCGCCCCCGGAAATTGGCGGGTCATTCCCCTCATCCCCAGACTCTGCTTCCTCCTCGGAAGACGTGTCAGTGGGATTAAGGAGGTCCTCGAAGTATTCCTTCCACCGCCTGACAATTTTCTCAGTCGACGTCAGCAGCGCTCCGCCAGCACTATACACAGTGCAGGTAGAGCACCGCTTTCCCCTCCTGAGACGTCTGACGGTTTGCCAGAATCTCTTCGAGGCAGTCCGAAAGTCTTTTTCCATGGCCTCTCCGAACTCCTCCCACACCCGAGTTTTTGCTTCAGCCACTGCCCGAGCCGCATTCCGCTTGGCCTGTCGATACCTGTCGGCTGCCTCCGGAGTCCCACAGGCTAACCAAGCCCGATAGGACTCCTTCTTCAGCCTGGTGGCTCCCTTCACCTCTGGTGTCCACCATTTGGTTCGGGGATTACCACCACGGCAGGCACCAACCACCTTGCGGCCGCAGCTCAATGCAGCAGCTTCGGCAATGGAGACGCTGAACATGGTCCATTCGGACTCAATGTCCCCAGTCTCCCTCGGAATGCTGTTGAAGTTCTGCCGCAGGTGTGCGTTGAAGATCTCGCGGACTGGGGCCTCTGCTAGACGTTCCCAGCACACCCTCACTACGCGTTTAGGTGCACCAGGTCTGTCCAGCGTCTTCCCCCGCCACCTGATCCAACTCACCACCAGGTGGTGATCAGTTGACAGCTCAGCCCCTCTCTTTACCCGAGTGTCCAGAACATATGGTCGCAGATCTGCTGATACGATTACAAAATCGATCATCGACCTACGGCCTAGAGCGTCCTGGTGCCACGTGCACTTATGGACACTCTTATGTTCGAACAGGGTGTTCGTTATGGCCAAACTGTGATTAGCACAGAAGTCCAATAACAGAGCACCGCTCGGGTTCAGATCAGGGAGGCCGTTCCTCCCAATCACGCCCCTCCAGGTCTCGCTGTCGTTACCCACGTGAGCATTGAAGTCTCCCAGCAGGACAACAGAGTCTCCAGGTGGAGCACCCTCCAGCACCCCCCCCCCCCCAGGGACTCTAAGAAGGCTGGGTACTCTGAACTGCCACTCGGCGCATAAGCGCAGATGACAGTCAGGACCCGTTCCCCGACCCTAAGGCGCAGGGAACAAACCCTCTCGTCCACCGGGAAAAACCCCAACGTACCGGCAGCAAGCCGAGGGGATATTAGGATACCCACCCCAGCCCGCCGCCTCTCACCAGGGGCAACTCCAGACTGAGACAGAGTCCAGCCCCTCTCCAGGAGACTGGTTCCAGAGCCCAAGCCATGTGTAGAGGTGAGCCCGACTATATCTAGCCGGTACCTCTCAACCTCACGCACTAACTCAGGCTCCTTCCCCACCAGAGAGGTGACATTCCATGTCCCTATTGCCAGTCTTGGCAGCCGGGGGTCAGTCCTCCAGGGCCTCCGCTCCTGGCCGCCACCCGGCACACAATGCACCCGACCCCTATGGCGCCTCCTGCGGGTGGTGGGCCTGCGGGAGGATGGGCTCATGTCTCCTCTTCGGGCTGTGCCCGGCCGGGCCCCATGGACTAAGGCCCGGCCACCAGACGCTTGCCCTCGGGCACCCTCCCCGGGCCTGGCTCCAGGGCGGGGCCCCGGTAACCCTATCCCGGGCAGGGTAAACTGTTCCCTCGGTGTCCTTTTCATAAGGGTCTTATGAATCGCTCTTTGTCTGGTCCCTCACCCAGGGCCAATTTGCCATGGGAGACCCTACCAGGGGGCAAAAGCCTAGACAATATAAACATATTTAAAATTAAAGGAATTTGGAATGTACATTGTGCCTTGGTTTAGAGTGTCTGGAAGAGTCCTGTCTCAGTCAATCAAATATCATGGAACATTCCTGTCTTTCTTCTAAGTTTTATTTAAGCTACCTGATATTTTTAGTGGATAAAGTTTCTTGGCAAAAAACCCCCCCAAAGGCCTCAAGAGTCTATGACTACGACTATCTTCTATTATCATTGGTCTTAGAGTACTTTTCTACCATAATACAGTTTCTAATGCAAAGTGTCTTAATTCAGTTTATTCCACTTCCACTTCTGTAGCTCTGTCACTACTGTTTGTAATCAATTAATTATAAACCAATCATCCAGTCTGTCTCGTTGCCAGCTCTGTATTTCATTTAATCAATAGAAATACAGTACTGTGCAATTCTGAGCCTTTAGGGACTGTAAGTACATCTTTACATCTTTGTAGCTATCACAATGCGTTTAACTGCTCCCAAATCCATTTTACTGCATGACAACAACTCTAAACATATTGCCGAAGCTGATGGGAACTGTCCTCAAACACAAGAAGGACAATGAGTTCCGTAATAGATGCTATGCCTTATCTCAGCAACATGTAGTCAGTCTTGGATTACGCAATACAAAAGCATATAAGACAACCCAAACCCACAGACCAACAGCGGTGGGTTTTCTTGAAACAAACTACTTGCTACCTAAAAAACTGTGTCCATCTGGCGGAAGTAAATAAAAAAATGTTAGGAATGAGGAAGAAAAGGCAAAAGAGAAAGAGAGAGAAAAAAACGTTGATTTCGTACTGAATCAGCGAGACTACAATGACTAAAACTAACATTGGTAAATGCAACAATGCTTGCACTTTAAAAACACACCTGTTATTTTACATTCAAGTGTCCTGTATGATTTAGTCGCATGTTGTAGCCTACACTCCAACAACGTAATAAATCAATTCAGCCATGCTGTGAAAGAGAACTTTGCCAACAGGCACTGACAAACAAATGGAAATCAGGGTCTTGCGGCAAACACGGAGATGAATTTTAACTTTTTTCTAGCTTATTCATTCCTGTTTCCTGTATGATTTAGTTGCATGTTGCAAGTTGTAGCCTACAGTGCAACAATGCAATAAATCAATTCTACCATTCTGTGGACGAGAGTCTCGCCAGCAGACACTGAAAAACAAATGGAAATCAAGGTCTTGCAGCAAACATTGACATGAATTTTAACCTTTTTCTAGCCATCACACAAACCCATACACACAGGTGCTGCAGCACGACACGCAACATATTCCAAGCACACACCAGCACAGCTTCAAGTACTCATCTATATTCAATTCAAAATTTCTATTTATTCTAGCTGTAATCTCAGACTTTGATTATTTAATACCAATGGATGCCTGTGTGCCCAAGTGTGAATTGTCCTTTATATGTATGGTTTGGTCCTTCACCACTATTTGATGTGTACGCGCTTGAATGTCTTTGTGCCTGTGTAAAAGGGTGGTTATGTGTTCGCATTACCAAGTTCGTGAGAGCATACAAGCACCCATGCTGGCATGCCACCACACGGAAAGCAGCTTTGATGGCTCAGCAGCCAGCTCATCCTTTCTCTTTTCCATTTTTCTCATTTGACAGTCAAACACAATAAACTATCGCACATGATAATGAGATGCCGTATAAGTTTCCAAGAGGCATGTAAATCCGAGTTTCCCTTCTCCTACTCTCGATCCTCTTTTTCTTTCCTCCTCTGGTTGTTGTACTGTGCTTGCAGGAAGATAGAGCGATAGAAACGACGATAATGAGGTTTGGGGGCCCAACGACAAGTAAATCTTGCGAGCTGATAGGGGGCTGGGACGCGGCCAACTGTCTTCTCGCTTGGTGATGACTAAATGTCTCTCTCGTGTCACTATGGGTGTTTCCTCTCATCCACTCTCCCTCCATCCTTCATTTGTATTCCACCCCCCTTCATCACTTTTCTTCTACTCCGTCTTTAAACCCCATTTCGAATTTACAGCTGTACATTTCCGTTGAGAGTATTTATGCTGTGCCTGTCTGTCCACACTTCCCTGTTTTTAATTACTGCCTCAATACACTGCGTTAGTAAAATATATTTGACGTGCATGATTTAAAAAAGCTTTAAAAAAAATCTATCTCAAAATGGTTTAGTAGGACAGAATAAAAAAAAAGAGGTGCTTAAGATTGCCTTGACTGTGTGAATGAGTGCTCTCCCAAAATTACAGGCCAATACGTTACAGATGATAAAGCACACTAGTGAGTGATGGTGATACACAGTGGTGAAGATGCCTGCAACTACAATTTTTTACTGTGATTTCTGCTATGAGGTTGATATAAATCACCCCAGAAAAAGTGCACAATCTCTCAGTAAAAGGGGTTTTCTTGAATATAATGACTATTCTTCAGGGTTTTCTCCAATTATACAGAACATATACACATAAAGATATCCCACTATAGCAAAAAAGCCTTATTACACCAAGTATATGTTGGTATTTGCTGATTTGTCCAAAACGAAATGGGCATTTTTGTCATGTTTACCTGAAAAACAAAAACTTGCACCAAGTACAAGGATGCCATATACCAGATATTATCATGAGTTAATGCTTTGCGTGCTGTTTTGGGTTGCTGCTTTTATTTATTTATCCCTATATTTCACACAGTCTGTTATTTTTCTCGTTCTTTCCACCTGTCTTAGTCACCCTCTATGAGTCACAGACTAATTGCCACCACTCAACTCTGCCTTCCTCCCCTGTTCCATGTTCGATGTGACTATAAAATTGACTGACCAATTACTCTCTTGGTAGCATTAGTTGCTACACCATTTTGATCAATTTAACCAAAACAGATCAATGTAGATGAAAGCCTTGTGGTCAACCACCTCACTGCTTTGACTGATGGGCAGATTTATTCCCAGTGCCCTCTAATCAGAGAGTAATACATCACAAAGCTGCTGGCTCGAGCTAAGCCTATATCTGATCTTGGTTTTTAAATCCTGCTTTGTATTTGTTCAGATTATATTATAGTTTATCCAATTTACTCAAACGTTGCAATTCTTTGTCATGGTATCTTCAATGGCATCCACTTCTGCAGTTATCACTGATGCTATACAATAGCCCACAACTTCAATAGGGATCATTCAGTCTTAAATACTCCCAGAAACCTTCGAAATTTGGAAGGTTAGCAGTAAAGTGGAAACCCAATGATTTACAATACAATACTGCTCTGTCAGGTTCTCATCTGTAGTTAACAGTAACGCATGCTCACACAATGAATTATTAGTGTTCACAGAGTGTGTCCCTCTCCTGCCCTTGTATGCATTCAGTTTCCACTGAGATTATCCCACAGAAATAAGCATCAGAATATAAATGAGGCAGAGGGAGCCCTTGAGACAGAGGCATTTCCCAAAATGATTGAACTCCTTTCATTTTGCTCCATTAAATGTCATCCATCCCTTTTTTCCATGTCTCTCATTCACAAATTACCAACCGACAGCAGCTACCTCTTTCTCTGTCATTAACCTTTTGAACCATTGACCCAAGGCTCTACAATGACCACAGCTATTCTGGGTCAGCGTGTATAACAACAGTCAAAAATGGCTTGGCAGATGGCTCCTGCTCTCAAAAAGCCCAACACACATATTTATCCACACGCAGGCCACTCCTTCAGTTTACAAATCCAGTTTACATTGCTAATTCTCTACAGGCTTGACTGTCAGTCTTCGCTGGTTGGTTGCGGGCATTATCGCATTGCATTTAAAGTAAGCCGTGACACGAGACTTAATGTGATGTAGCAAAAGCTAATTTAACGTAACGCAGCATAAAATAATGCATTAGAGCATGATACAGGAGAAGAGAAGAGAAGAGAAGAGAAGAGAAGAGAAGAGAAGAGAAGAGAAGAGAAGAGAAGAGAAGAGAAGAGAAGAGAAGAGAAGAGAAGAGAAATGCTGCAAACAAACACTTCATCTCATAAGAAGCAGAACTGAGAACAGTGCTTAGAGACAGCCTGACGGGACAGCAATATGACTATTATGTTTTTTTAATGTTAGCATGTCTTAATATATCTATGTAACTACAGATAAAGCATATGGAATCATTGGGGATTACTGGACCACCAAGCAAACGGTTTAAAAAAATCAGTGTACTCACACACCTTAAGCTGCTGTAAGCCTGTGAAATTTAAACATTTAAGCTCAAACAGCTGTTTTGATAATGAAAGAAACGCAGCTTTTTCTGGTGCAATCAAACACCGGCTCACTTGCAGGTTAATCCTGTTACGTATATCTTATATAATCTTTTCACTACTGCTTTTAAATAAGACAGAGTTGTAGCCAGATCCTTCTTGGTCCCTTGACAACTTTGTCACTCAAACCTCTCTTAGAAACCAGAAGTATGAAACCACATTCAGCTATAACTGAGGCCTAATGTGACCTGTCCTTAATGCTGATTGACAGAGAGTGTAGGAACAACTGAGATCACTCAGCACTGATTAAACCCTGACGATAATAACTGTACAGTACATCAGTCTCCCATATTCATCAAGCTCTGACATGCATCCGTTAAGTAATCACAGCAGGAGAAATATAGACACGGGTGTGAACATTGCCAACAATACTGTATAATGCATGGCAGTATAATACAAGCAATTTATATAATGAGATTCATGCCATTTGTAGAGATTGATACATTAAAATTAAAGAATGTATCATTTTAGGCACCATAGCACAGACAGCTTTCTGAGTTTTTGCACTATGGGTTATTTTTACACCCAGCTGTAACTGTTCTTCGCAGATGGCCATTACACTCAAATATATGGGCTTAATTTAATCTGTTTAATATATACTACAATATGAATGACATAACTTGTTTCAAGCTGTGCAGACAGAAGATGGAGAAAGCTGGAGAAATGAAGGTTTGGCTGAGAAAAAACGTGAAGGTTAGTGGACGGAATAAAGGACTTTGACCAGCTTTGGGAAATGAGTGGGCAAACAAAATGACAGGCTCATCCCCCTGTCCCTCTGCTCTTTGCTCTCCCTGATCTCTCATTGTTTTTTTTTCCTTTATCAGTGCTGATGCTCTCAATCTGTCACAGCGATTGCCTCATGGCATAATAATTTGACTAAATTGAGCCATAATGCGCCTTGTAAATTTAATTTTGTCTCAAAACCAGATTAACCCATATGACAGGATGCACATGTCTATCTATGCGCGTCTGCCAGCACGGGTATGTGCGCATTGTGCATGTTTGTGTGTGGATACACTATGTGCTTGCCAAGACCCTTAATCCCAGGAGCGTATGCTGAATAAATCAGGAGTATTTCTGAGTGGGAGAAAAAAAATCCCTATCCCTTCAAACACTGCCCATAGATTCAAAGAGTTAAGCACACATGGACAGACAACATCAGCAAGTTGAACACAATCGCACAACTAGATCTAGGACTGGAGAAAAATTAATACATGTGACCATCTGACTGGTCTTCATCATAAATAATGCACTCTGCTGGATGCTTTACTTCTGCATTTAGCAGAATAAGTGCAGAATACAAAAACAGTGCATAAAAGTATTTTAAGTATTTCAGTATGGTAGTTAAAAACTACTAGACTTAGAGCAAAAAGTAATGAAATGTTTGATCAATTGTTTCTCTGTTATAACAATGATTCTTCTACTTGTGTAAAGCTTGTGTTTTTTCCATGAAGTGCTCCCACGTTTGTAAGAAGAATCCATTTGTGGGTTGAACAGCAGAGTAGAGTATGTAGGTTGTGCCAATGATAAACTTGCCAAATCTTCCTTGCCAATGCCAAACAGCTTATTCTGTGACCAACACAAGCGCATTGGCTGACTTGCGACAGATGAAGAATGGGATACCATCCCACTGCAGTGTGCACTGGTGACCAGCATGATGGAGAGGTGCCAGGCTGTTGTTACCATCTATGCTTCTTCCAAGTGCTATTGGGGTCCCCCGTTTGTTAAATTAATAAACTGTTACATTTTCAATATTGTTTCTTCAGACTTCAATCATCCGACTGAATAAACAACACCAAACAAGAGTCCTGTTTGGTGGGTCTGCTGCTCAACCCACAAATGCATTTTTCTTACCAGTGTGGGACCATTTAAGGGAAAATAAACAACAGTATAAGACTTATTACCAAGAAACATTTTACAGCAAATAAATAATTGACCAAACACAAATTTCCTTTCTTTTTGTGCTAAATTTAAAGCATACTTGCATTCCAGATTTTATGTTTTATAAAAAAAATAATAATAATAAAAAATAAACCTCATCAGACTGGTCATTTCCACTAAGTGTCAAACATGAACAAGAACTGATCTCCTGTCACATTCATACACTCACACACCCACCATCCTTTCCCATCATCTGACCACTCTTACACTGAAGTGGTGTCAGCAGTGTGACATTTTTCCCTGGAGAGTGAGGTAGGTAGGTTTGCTCAGACAGTTGGGATTATTAAATATGTATTGCAGCACAGTGATAGGACACCACAGGCCATTAGGTATTATAAATATATAATTCAGCTCAGCTACATATTTCAGCGTCCTGGATAAATGGCACACTAGCATACAAGCCTCCTTATTAGCATCCCAATGCTAAAATGCATCTCAATTAGACTGAGTGTCAGGTCTCATTTGGTGAGGCAGGGATCGAGATGGAAAGGGCCAGTGTATAAATGACAGAATAAATGAAAGCGTTGTGCCAAAATATGGAGGAAAAGAAAGCAGCAGAGGAAAAAGGTATCACTGACCAACAGTTTGCAGATTTGCTTATATATTGATTGTGAGCTGGGCTTAAACTTTAATCATTTCTGGACTGTTTAATAGCAACGCGAGTGAAGTTACTGGTCTCACTAACTCTTTTTTTCATTTTTATACTCTCCTAATCCCATTTTTTTCTCCTCTTGACACTACCATTCAATGGTGCGCTTAACTCTTTTTTTCCAACAAGCCATATCTCCTCCCTATTCCTCTGTCATCCATCTTTACCATTCTTTAGCTATCCTTCTCTGCCTGACCATCCTTTAGCAATAATCATGTCACCCTCTATCCTTTCTTTCTAGTCAGCTTATTAAATGCTCCTTTTTCTGCCCTGCTCCTTGAAAAATCTCTTCCTCAACCTTTCCTTTTAACTAGCCTCTCCACTGCCTCTGCCTAGGTCCATTTCAACGTCGTCCAGCTAAACAGACATTTGCAGTTTAGAAAACATGGCAGTAATTAGAGAACTTTGTATGGCACAATCGACAGTATTTTGTCCCTCAAAAAGTTAGCTCTTTTTCTCTGTATCACACTTTCTGTTTTCCTCCCCATCATGCCCCTACACTGCCTTTGCTTTCACTTTGATCGCTTGTGTGACTCTGAGCATGTTGACAGCAAGCCAGAGGGCCAAACCTGTCACATCATCCCCTGTGGAATCAATCATCTAACCCAGGATCAATACCAAAGAACCATATCCTCAACTGAATACCGACTCAGCTGACAGCAACGGACTATTCAAAAACAACATTCAAAGCAGTCCACACAACCACTTAGCATACACCACTGCACAAACACAGATTCGCAAACACACTCACACTCAGACACAGTCTCAGCTACTCTGAAACCAATGCATACAAATATATTTGCAGGTTGTGTATGAGAATGCTTCAGAGATGCTTCACAGGGAGCAATGTTCGTGATTCAAATACGTCTTTCCCAGCATGTCATCTAGCTTTTCTCAGTGTCACTAAGACTGATATCAGTTTCAAACTCACTCACTCACTGTCTGCCTCCAATTAATCAGTTTTTACTGCAGAGGTCTGATTATGGACCCATTTATTGAGTCTATATTATACAGCAGCACAACATAGGATCACTCTATCCATCATCGAGCAGACCTCTGTAGGGGAATTTACCACTTATCAGCCCACTACAAGCGAATTAGACAGACATAATAGGGCTGAGCAGAGGCAGGGGGTTGAATGAGGCTAGTGCACAGTATGCGATCATCGATGTGTGGTACACTTTAAAGGAACAATACTGATAAAATGATGTGTCCCCGGTAGCCATTTAAAATCTGGTGAAAATCATTTACGAATAGAGAAGGAATTGGGTAAAAAGTGACACATTAATGACAGAGTTCTGGAAGGGCTTCCAGTTTTATCAGCTACAAACGTACAATATCACTTTTCCTTTAGCAGACAGCTGACATCGCCCGTGACATTAATATGTCTAGGACTCATCTTTCTCTCTATTCAGCACCAACACCTAGTGAGCTGTGAACAGTCAACTCATTTCAGTTTGCAATATAGCTTTTGGACATGGGATGTTCATTGGAATGTCAAAACCAAAATCCCCTCACATCGCACACCAGGCTCAAGATATTTTAATCTCTGTGAGACTGACTTGAAGTGACCTTTACCATCAGTGTATAAATACAAAAATCGGTGCCACTTGTGCTGATTGTAATAAGATGGTATCTGACTCGTGTCCATTGCGCTGATTGCAATGTTAGTGTAGGTGAGCATAGCAGGACTAAAATCATATGTTATAATATCAGCATCAAACAGCTACGTCGCTTCTTTGATCTCAACAGAAAATAGGCCACACAGAGAAGACTACCTGACAAGCTAAACACAAAAATAAATCCTAACTAAGGCAGCTGACGATTTTAAGTTAGGCTTATTCTTTCATTTTGAAATCTATTGACAAAGAAATTCATAAGAGAATCGGGCAACTATGAAAAATTCATGAAACTGTCAGTTTGATGCAACTAAAAAAAGGCTTCATCAGAACATGTGTCTTTATTGCAGTAAACCGAATAAATGCTCACAAACCCATTATGTCCTTTACTGTTTGGCTAATGCTTTTATTCTAAGTGCTTTACTGGATTGTCCCACAGGAAATGGAACATTACCCTTTCTGTATTACTGTGATCAAACCTTTAGTGCAAAGAGCACCCTCACTGGCCATAAAGTACAGTAGAAGCAGTCTGGTACAGTTGCTGAGCTAGAATTACTTACTGTAGCATAGACCTTTTAACTTGATCACTACTGTTAAGTAAGAAGCAACGAATGTTTTATAGGATTTTGAAGGATTTCACTCAGAATGTATATGTGTATTTGTGATTCGCTCTTTACACAGCATGAAGTCTGCTGTTTGTTAGTAACTCAGTGCTGAAAACTGTTAATGGAAAAAATGATGCACCTTGTCTCTGGAAGAGCTGGCTGCTGACAATTTCAGTCATAGAGGCCACCTTCTGTTTCTGGAGTTTCTCAGGAGGAATGCAGGAGTAAAAGTCATGCAGCAACTGACTGCGGAGAGAAAATGACACAGAGGAAAATGAATAATCATAAAAGATTATCACATGGGGAACAGCAACTGGACACACAAAATATTCAGAAATTATATTTTTACACATTTTATACATCTCACCAAGCATTACTAATTCACACAATGTAACTGCTTCAAAGATCAAAAGCAAAACCATCCCTGGTTTAGACACATCACCTTTAACATATAAAATATGCAACCACTAGAAGCAGCAGTTGTATCACAGGGAAGAGCAGTGTATGCCGCATGGAAAACAAATGAGCTAAAGTCTGCACACATCTTAATGAAGACATGGGTTTGACTTATCCTCTGCCCCAAATTCAATTTTGGAATAATTAAATGGGCTGGTTGCAAGCCCTGACGCCACTTAGAAAGATTGAACGCTCAGAACATGGCAAACCCTCGGTCTCAATTTTTTGTCTGTATCTCACTTTGTCTCTGTCTCCTTGAATTATGCCACACAGGCTGCTGCAGCACTTTCAATAATGGCATAAAAGAAGAAAATGCAAACCTTCTGCTCCCAAACTAAACATAACACAAAGGTCCGTGTGACTTTTGATGTCCCCCAAGCTGGCACAGGAGCAGGCTCGAGTACAGAGGATCAGTGAAGTCCACTAATCATCTGGGCTGAGTCTAATTAAAATCCAAAATGTCACTACATACTCTGTGGAGATGCTGCAGATACCCTGAGTAACAAAACACATCCTTAGCAGACAATGTCTTCACTAGTACCACTGCACAGATCACACTACAGGTGCGTTTACAAGGTGTAGAAATGTAACTATACAGGACACGATACAAAGCTTTGATGTCCACCTCGAGCAGCGTAATTGTAATTCACATGGCCTGTTTGTGGAAACTCTGCTCGAGGCGATCCTGATCAGGAATGCAAAGGGGACTTTACTTTCAAGTTCAGATGGCTGCGATATGTTTGTGGATATGTGTGTAAAGAATTGCACAAGACAGAATATAAAGGGTGAGTGAAGGGGTTTGGGATTGGGAGATAAAAAAAGGAAATGAATGACAAAAGACAGAATATGATAATATATGCCCTGACTTTTAACTCTGCCTCAACACTCATCTTCGTGTGTGAGGCAGGTGTTTAAGGTAGCACCTCTGTGACACTGTGTTGACATCGAGCCACTAGAGGGACTGAACTGGCAGATGCAGACAGTCCACGAGCTCAGACACGGACACACAAAACCCCACAGGTCACAGAAAGGTGAAAAGACAATATATGAGGATGGGAAGGTTTAAAAACTGAATGTGGCAAGACAAGAAAACATACTAACTGGTGAAGTATGCACACTGATTGTATGTTTCAGTTGGGTCAAGGAAAGGTTATGCCAGTCTTTCTAAGTCATTTTGTTCTTCAGGACTCTGAGAATAAAAGAGAAGGGGTTCAAATGGCTTTTGTTTGATGGTTCTGCTAAAATTGTCATTTCACTCAGGGGCACATAGAGGAGAAGCAGAGTGTGTTGGAGTGTTTGTCCTTGTGTCCACGTCAGTTTGATGGGATTTTTATCACCTGATAAAGGAGGTAAGGTTTAACCACGATGGAATATGGGAGGAAATAGAAGAATAAGGGTCACTGAATAAAGCCAAGTGGGAAATGTGAGGTGAAAAAACTCATATATTCTCTCTGTAGGTGTGAACGAACAAGACCAAAGATAAAGTGCTAGTGTGTGCATATCTCTCTGTTTGTGAGTTTAAGGATAAGCTTACCTGAGAAGCTTGGCATCAAATACTTTCTCCACATCTTGCAGGACTGTTGGCAGGTACTTCAGAGCAGCAACCTAACAACACACACATGCACACACACAACACGCAACAAGTAAATAGTGTTAAATTACTGTCTTGAAACCCTGTGCAAGGTGACTTTGCCATCAAACAGGCATTCTCCACATGTGTTTAAAGGGGGTGTTTCATTTTTCACTGGGCTCTTGTCTTTCTACCTAACTTTTTCTGATGTTTTCTGTTTGTATGTCTGTGTACGTGTAGGCACAGAGAATAAGAGGAAAACACTAAGCAGCAGAATACTGATGCAGTCAAAAACAGACTTTGAGAAGTGGGAGCATGAGGCGAAGGTGAGACATAGTGAGACAGGACGTCTAGCAAAACAGAAGGAGCGGAAAAAGGGTTCGGATAAAGATGAAAAGTATATAAAAACAATGTAATGAGGTGCACTAGGTTGTGAAGCGTGGATGCAGGGTGAGTGTATGTGATTACCCTGAGCAACAGTGTGGTGGTGTAGTCTGTTCTCATCAGATTGTTGATTGACTCAAAAAGCCTCCTCAGCGACTCCTCAAACTCTTCCTGCTCCTTCCCCTCGTACAGCCTAGAAGCGCAGAAAAACGTGAAAAGAGAAGACGGGAGACCGTGTCAGTAATTACAGAGGAATATGAATAGTGAACAGGTTATAAAAGAAACAATACGGATTAAAACAGCAGAAAATAAACAAGTGTACTAAATAATCAATGAGAGTGAGAATGGTCAAAAAGGGCAAAAAAGATGCAATAAGTCTCATTTATAATTGATACATATGCATACTGATACATATATCAGTTTGTACTATAAATGATTAATTCGATAAACAGAGACTGGTGGATAATTATTTCAAGGTTTTATTCACAATATTTTATGTTATTCTATTTTCTTTCTCTTTGCAAACCAATAGATCCCCTTGCATAAGCAGCTGAGACACGCACTTCTAGAAGTAATATGATCACAAGATGTCAGGCCATGTGTAGCTCATTCATAGGTCATTCATAAGGATGCGTGCCATAGTCAGACACTTCAAAGAGGAATGTTGTCCTCTACTAAATAATGCCTGCTGTACTTGAATGATTTTTCTGTAAATGGACTGGAGTACTTTTCTACTCTGAATGAGCACTCAAAGCCTCATTCACCCAGTCACACACACATACATATCTAAACCTAATCACCTTATCCAACATTCACACACACTCTTCACACACACTCTTCAGTAAATGCATAAGGGAAAGTCAGGGGTCAGTATGATGCCCAGAAGCAAAATGGAAGAACTGGGAATCAGACCTTCAACCTTCTAAACAGTAGACAACCCGCTTTACCTCCTGAGCCAAAGCCAAACTAAAAAATCAGCCCAAATTAATTTAGTGGGTAAAAAAGTCCACATCTCCTCAAATCCTAAATCTACTGTTATTGCAGCTCCACAACAACCTTAGTTCTTAAGTAGCCAATTTTATACCGCTGATAAGTTTTAGTGGCTTTCCTAAAAACAACCAGTGTTTCTCTTCACAGTTTAAACTGATTCCAGGCTTGTAATGAAAGGTTTGTTAAGTTATCTTCATCTTTTCTGTGCTGCCATTCTTTATATGAAATCAAAGTCACTTAGCACAGAGTGACACTGCATCTGAATTTTTTTGATTTTCTGGATATGGGGTATAAACTAAACTGGCTACAGTTCCTCGTATCTTCTTTCTGTAACAGGAGTGCACTTTAAACCCTAAGTCAATCATTTATTTAGCATACGAAGCTGTAAAACCCACGAAAAACTGCCTAGGTAATTACACAGCAAAGCAATATCTTTGATTTAATGTCCTATATTCAGTTGTAGTAATGGAGAAAAAACAATGCAGCATTACACTAACAAAATGAAGCCAGTTTTTGCAACTGAACACTGATAAGCACTGACTGTTGTAACTACAGCATCCTGTCACAAGAAAAGGCTGGCTGATTGTGTTGCTTCTAACATCCCCTCAGGTCTACGGGCTAGCGCATTAGCAAACTTTATTGCCATCCATCTCTCCACCCATTTCCTTCCTCCTTCTCCTCACTGTGTTTGAGCGATTCAATTGCACTGTGCAGTTTTTAATTACAATGGAAGTTATGAGTGCTGGGGG
This sequence comes from Aulonocara stuartgranti, assembly GCF_965226115.1. Classification (NCBI taxonomy): domain Eukaryota; kingdom Metazoa; phylum Chordata; class Actinopteri; order Cichliformes; family Cichlidae; genus Aulonocara; species Aulonocara stuartgranti. The sequence continues at coordinate 32,264,179 of NC_138940.1, forward strand.
GAAGGATTAGCATGTGGCACACAGCAAATTTAGCATGTGGAGGGATGGATTAGGCAGTAACACACAGAGGTATTATCACTGGGCTCTTTGCAGAGTACAGTTATGATTACACACGCATTGTCCTGCTAATCCACCAGCCCTGTCTGTGCGTGAGTGTTTCTGTGTGTGTGGGGGTGTGTATGTGTGTGTCTGTGCACACCTGCGTGGGTGTTATCTACAGTTGATGTGTTAGTGCTGCTATGCTAAGACTGGATTGTGCACTCATACCACAAATACGCACTTCTCCTGCATTTTACACAATAGATGATCACTTTACTCTTAACCTAAATTTTATTTGCTCACGAAGCGTACACTAACACAAAATTATGTAAATTTAAGAAAGGAGTGAGCGGCAGAGAAGAAGTCTGATTAAAAGAGGGGCTGAAGAGCAACTCAGCTGCAGATATTGTAGTTGTAAAAATAATGTCTTCAAGACACCAGTAAACATGACATATGAATTTCTAGTCATAAATATCTCCCTGTTCTGATTAGTAATTTTAATCGGCTTCCCTGGAGTCGAAGTGCTCATTGCTGCAATATTTTGACTGAAATGAGAATAACCAAAACCTCTAAGATGCATCACCAATGAGCAAAAAAATCCTGTAAAAAATCCTCTGATTATTGTTTGGTCTGTAACGCTTGAAATGTTTCAATCTGATCGATGGAACAGAGTCCCAAGGTACGCATCAATGTGACCCTGAATTTTAGTTGGGAACTATTTTTCCTGTAATTAGTCTTTTACTGTCAAAGTACTATCCTTTTCTGCCTGCTTTTATATTAAATAATAAGATGTGTTAACAATAAGATAACAAAATTCAAAAGCTCAGACACAGACTTGTTTCACAGCAACCATTTTCCGGTGAACTGGTAAGTAAACACAGGTGTTACTAATGACATTAAAGTTCTATTTAATTTATATGCAGAGGATTAATGTGATTAGTAACACCTGTGTTTACCTTCTTTGTAATATAAAAATGGCTGCTGTGAAACAAATCTATTGTCATAACTAGAAAACACTGAGCTGATAATAAAATGATCATCTAATAATTTTTTTATCACATTAATAAGAATAAGTCTTCATATTAGAAAACATTCTTTTTCATGTGATATAATTACATGCAGTTTACTTGAGGTGAACATATTAAAGAGGACTGTGAGAGCGATTAACTAGACACCAGAGAAATTACAAGCTTGAAGCTTGGAGGACAAAAAGAAGCAAAATTTAGAATTGCTTGCCTTACATATTTCTGAAGTACACATTACACATTCATAATAGATTTTGAACACGAAGCTGGTTTGACATCCTAATAAATCTTCAATGCCACCTATTTAACTATTAATGACTGCTAGTCTTCATGGTGACGGTGATGAAGCCTTACAGATGCATCTACAGCACGGTGGCTCCCCTGAATATGTGATTTTCTCTCTGCGTGACAAGGCCTTAGAGTAGAGGAGAAATCTGATGTGAAAACTTTAGATGCAGAGGAAGCTGAAACTGTCAGCAGCAGGTAGTTGGTAGACAAAGAGACAGAAAAGGAGAGAGAGAAGCCGAGAAGAAGAGTGAGATTTATCGCTTTAGAAACACCCAGGGGATGCTGGTGACTGAAGCTCAGTCAGTCTAGGACCAGTGATGAGATAATGTCATGCACACACAAAAGCATCTACTTAGAAGAATGCTTAAATGTCTGCTTAAAATGTCTGTGTGAACACACATGCACATACATAAACACAAAGAAAAGCACAAAAAGACAAACCTGCAGAAAAATCTGAACTCACTGACAGAGAAATCTGCCATTTTCTAATTCTATCATTCTGAGACACTGGATCTTGCCATTTTTTATAATAGCATTTTGTAACACCTTGCTAAATAGGCATATGTATCTCCATTTTTATTTGTAGACTGTATATTAAAATGGGCATAGTTTCAGGTTCTAAAAATACTCGTGACCGCCAGTGCTGACCCTCAGCTTCCTAGTACACACACAAATGGTATCCAAAATCCTATGTCGCCTCGTTTTCAAGTTATCACGTTCACAAGATTTTCAGAAAACCTGACCTCTGACCTTGACTTTGAGGTCAATGTCATTGTTGTGACATTGTTGTGACTCTCAGTGACCTCTGACCTTGAAGTCATGGTCACTAAGATTCAAACTTATTCATTTACAAGCTCCACTTAATCTTAAGGTCTCATTGTTGCCTCATTCTCAAGCTCTCACATTCACAAACTTAGATTTCCATCTTCTAAAAACATGGGAATCCAGATCAGAATGGGCAAGGTATACCAATATAATTTCATGAGAATGCTGGAACAAACAAAATCTGACCTTAAAAGTTTGATGGACTTGCCCAGTTTCTCATCAAATAAACAAACAATCAAAAGCCCCTGATGCCCTTTAGAAGATTAAAAAGACACACTGTCACTGATCAGGTGGCACACGCGCGCGCACACACACACACACACACACACACACACACACATCCCCTCAAAACTAATTTCTATAAACATTCATACAGAATTCTACAGGGTTGTGTCCTATGTACCTACATCCAGTGGCATCAACACAAAGTCACTCAAGTTACCCACAGGCAGGGAACATCATGTTTCTGGATCATCTGTCTGATCTCTCAGCAACAACTTTTTCACTAGTTATAAATGGTGTTTACACTCGTCATATGGTGCAGCCCTGGGCTCAGCACAGTGGGTGTCTCTCTTGCTGGAACTTTTCTGGCCATGTTGGCTGCCCATTCAGCAGTCCTGCCCTGACATTAGCTAGATCATTTGGTTGCTGCACTTCATCATCAATGCTTATTAGCACCTTTAGTGCTGTAATCAGCAGGCCTTTCTCACAGAGCTGTCAAAAACAATTACTTTGGCAATGCAGAGTCACTGGGTTCTGTGTGTGTTCAAGAATCTCTATTTGCATTGTCGAGGATCCAAAAACAAAACAGAAAAAAAAGTACTCACTGCGAGTAGAGCATGCGTGAACGAACAATAAACTTGAAGATATACTCGAGGGCTTTGAGGGTTCGGAGTATGGGCTCACACTGTTCTCCTCGACTGGACACATCTAGATACCTCTTCAACACCGACATCAGCTTTCTGGGGAAGAAAGATACGGGGGAGGAATCAGGAAGGAGGTGCAGGATGGGGAGAAAGGAGACAATCAAAATCATTCAGACAAAATTGTCATTCCTTTTCTGATGTTGCACAGGTTGGAAAGTTAATCACCAACTCAATTTTTCACTTCCATAGAGCAGAAAGACGGAGTGCAATAGAGTGAGAGCAAAAGAACCAGAGAGAAAAACTGTCAGAGAGGTGGCTGTGGAAAAATAGCAAAATAGTATTTCACACCTGAACAGATGTACCTTTCACACAGCTCACAGACATTTTTATTTGCCCTCAGATGCATGGTGAAGAAATCATTCTCCAACACATGCACACCCTGCAGGCGTCTTTAGACACACACATAAATATTCTGCTGTGCCAACGCAGTTGGAGAGAGGTTTGGGTAGCACAAAGTTCAGTCTAAGTTTACAACCTACCAGAATCTTCCTCTTTAACCTTCCTGTGTCGCAATATTATACAACACTAGAACATTTGTACAGTAGCTATATAGCCTTTTGGTTTTGTGATAGCTCAATTTCCATGAAGTGGCAACAGCGGATCGCTCGCTAAGAACGACCACTTTAAAACTACACAATCCTCTTAAACAATAAAAGTCCTTTTAAAACTTGACTCCAATCTGGCCTCACTGCCATTAGAGTGGACTTGAAAATACTTCCAATGTAATTACTAGTCAGTGATCCCTAGTTTTGTTTTGGTGCAGTAGCTTAAAGGCAAGTACAGGAGGATTTATTCCATCTAAGAGCAGTTTAAAATATGATGAGAGCAAGTTAGACAGTTTTACATAATAGCCTCTGGGCTGACAGGCGATAAGCTGCAGCGACCCTCTTAGAGGGTGAATGCCAACATACTAACGGGAGAGGGATGGAGTTATGATAGAGCACATATGAAACAATGAAATTAGAGGTGAGGGAAATAACCATCTTGTCCACCAAGGTGAACCCAGTGTACAGGCACCAGGGAAATACAAGTATAGCCATCCCTGTCTACTGCCTCAGAAATCCAGAGTGGAAATCAGCCTTCCATCCCTTATCGAGGGGAAACTGATTTCAGACCCTCAGCTAGGGGACCCTGTTTCTCGACCTCACAGACTAATATGGGCTCCTTCCCCTCCATACAGGTGACGTTCCATGTCCCTTTAGCCAGATTTGTCAAGCATTGGACGATCAGAGGGATCGCCAGGGCCTCTGCCCAGAAACACTAAGGACGTTTTCTTTGTCTGAAGTGGAAATGCTGATAATTAGTCTATTTTCATCTATTATGAGTGTACAGTTTTTGAGTTTGCGTACTGCAAAATAAACTCAATAAATACACCATGTATAAGACCACTTCATTATAACGTGATATTTTGCCGGCCATGCGGGACATGCTGGAATGTAATATTCTCATCAGTCCTACGTGTCGCTGCCTCATTTACAGCATCTTTTCAATAAGAGTGGCATTTCCTATTTTATTCTTAAATGCATGACATTTTACAGTGATTATGTGGAATATAAACTCATTTACCTCAGATTAATGTGATTACATAAGGGGTTTTCATCACCATATTTATTTCTATTGTCATTATACAAGTAAACAAAAACCCACACCATCGGCCTCTGGCTGCATCTTGTCACTCAGCACCGTTCAGACAAAAGCTCACATTTCCTGGAAAAGCCTGTCTCTATTTACTGAGCTCTTGTTGTCATGTGTCACTGTGAGCTGTTGAGACCAGGAATCTGACTAACCAAGAGTGAAGTTATTAATCACTGCACCATGCGGTTTAGATTCAATTCACCAAATCATTCAGCAACTTCCTTTGCTGCTCCAGTAAATGGGATGTGTTGTTAAAAAGTGTATCTTACTCTTTCTGGAGTGACATGACAGTAAGAGGAAATAATGGAAAGATAATGGAAATAACCTACTTGTAAGCCAGCGTAGCACTGAAATGTTGCTTGATGTAGGCCTCCAGCACTGTGTTGAAGTGCTGGAATTTTCTGTCAGCGATGAGCCCGATGATGTGTATCTGCCAGACATAGTAAGAGAAGAGAGACTATGAGAGTTTGTTAAACGCTTACAAAGCAGTAAAACATTTAAAAGGCAGATGAGAATTTTTGTATGATCATCTGACAGTCGTGTTTATTTGGGAAAAGATGGACGGTTAGATACAAAGATGTCAAGACCCGCTGAACGCAGAGATAGCCTGTCAAGATATCTGCTACATGTGTTGACAACGCAAGCATGCAAAGTCAGACTCACAAAAACCACACACTCACCAAGGCATCAAACACAAGAATGTCATAGTCATCAGTCTGAGAGTGTTCCATCATAATGTTGAACAAGGCATCCAGAGTGTCCTGCAGAAACTACATACACATGTACAGAAAAAAAAGGGAGAAGCAGTCAAAGTACACACACACTAGTCTACACGCTTATTGAATGGCACACTTGTATTCACACCACTGACCTTGACCACCTCCTCTCCATCAATGATTTTTAGCTTCTCCAAGTTTTCTTTGAGGAGCTCAGGTCGAGTCCTCCACTTGAGCAGACCCAAAAGCCCCACTACACAGACGAGAAAACAAAGGATTTTTGATGTTCAGGTGGAAGTTGAGGTTACTCAACTATAATGTAAATGCCATTTCAATTAACAGCATAATTAAAAAAGAGAGAGATTCTCCTTGGTATTGCGCAGAATTCAGTATTAATTTCATGTGAAATATAGTAAGCTGATTTTTTCTGCGCTGCATTAAAATTAGAGTTGAAACAATAAATGATTTAATTAGTTACACTAATTAACTGACAGCACTGAAGTTCAGCAATTTGCTGTTTTCCCTGTTTTAAACCACTGTAAATGTAATCAACCGGGTTTTAAATATACAATAATAAATATAAAGTGTATGCTTCCTGGGCAATATACATTTAATTCTAGAGTCTCAAGTTCATTTCCATCTGCCAATAAAGTGGAGATTTGTCAAGTAATGATTGTTATATGGACAGTGCCCATCCCTCTGGGACTTTCAAATCCACAGTCTGTGTCATTAATTCTGCTTCAGTTTGACACGGGGCAGATTTCCATGTCTCTGTAGTGCTGCCCACGTAAGGCTCACTGCTTTCCCTGACCGGTAATTTCTGACTCACCGGGCCAAGCCGCACATCTGGTGGGTGGCCCTGAACAACATTGTGTGCATGCATGCTTAAAAGCCTTTGTGTGTGTAAGTGTGTGCATGTGTGTGTCTGTGTGCACGTGGTACAGGTGATTAATACAGCAGGATAATGTTCATTATAGTGATGGACTGACTTCCTCAGTAACAGCTGTTGAACTCCACCTGTCTCTGATGCACCTTACTGTCTGGGGTGAACGTGCTTTTTGCATTAGATGTAGATGTGCATTTCACTCTGTATGTGTGTGTGTGTGTGTGTGTGTGTGTGTGTGTGTGTGTGTGTGTGTGTGTGTCTGGCCTGTGGGGCTGCCTGAGTGTGTAGGACAAAATGATGACATTCCCTGCTAATAAAATCCATGTATATACACAGCCTGCCCTCCATCCCTTGCTTATTATTCCATGACCACAAAACATATAGTCTAATTAAGATTCTGTTGACTCACCATTAATTGGTTAGAGGTTGTCTTTCCTCTAATTTGACCTCACCTCAACCTTTAACTCTAAACCTAAAAATAACACAGTCTTAGCACGTCAGTAAAATGTTGATTGCATTTCACCACAAGTTTGTTGTTTTCAAGGGAAACATTTGAATCCAGCTCAATACATGAGGCCACATCCGACCAGTATTTCTTACAGACTTGTAAGGAGTGGATTTGTCCTCTACTAATTTCACAGCCAACCGATGATTCATTGTCTTTGCCTGGCCTTATTAGTCTGTTGAAAGAAGTTGTTAATTAATGTTTTTTTTTCTTTTTTTGGATGTGTCAGGCTTGATTTCAAGCACCCTCCTCCACATAAAGGTCTGCTTTTGACCTTTTGTCATCTATTGTGTTTTCATGGCCGTTTCTGTGTAAAAATCGTTTGCCCTGCCAAGCCTCTAGCGTGCTAACGTCGCCACAATATCAGGCTTGCACGTACCGTTTTGGGTGAGTTTAGTGGAGCAGACCAGGGTGGAGATGGTGAAGCTGTCTCTAGAGCTTACAGACAGGCCTCCTCCTCCCCCAGACACGCTGCTTGAGCTGCGGCTCAGTGTGGACATCTTGTGGGGGTCACTGTGATGGTTGCGGGTTGAGGGCAAAGACAAGTAGGAGTTCACGTCTTCCATGCGCTTGCTGTCACCCTAAAAGCACAAAGTCATTTTTAACAAAATGCTGTGGATACCATTAGTGCGACAAAGCTGTCATAGATGTATAGAAATTGTCTCAGCTTACAAGACGTCTTGATGTAAATGAAAAACTGATCGATTTGATACATTTGTAAGATTTGTAAAGCGTAATCTTATGTTTTGCCTAAGCCTTATTTACTTCTGCCTTAATTTTTGTGAACTCATAGTTTTGGATACAGCTGTGTCAGACAAGTTAGAAAGACAGAAGCTTTGACAAAAACAGAACACCGTTAATTTGTCACATCAACATCAACGGTTCTTCTAGGTTGATTGCTTCAGGGTGGCAGGTAGTGGGTAGTGGTAGCAGTGGGACAGCTCTGGCACGGCAGAGGTGAGGGCATCAGTGAATGTCATATTTTCAACTCAGCACCCTCAACTCTGTCCTCATTAATGCCACATCAGTAAATAATGAGTGAGTGGCTGGAAAAATTGGAGAGTAAGAGAGTGAAGCCATGAGCGGCGCAGAGATCGAGAGGAATGCAGGGATAACGAGAGATAATCGAGAAAGAGGGCACAGAGGGACCATCCATTTGGTCTTTGAGTGAATTAATCTTCATTGGGTTTGGCATTTAATCAATATGGGGATTCAATCTTAGCTTGGGCTCATTTGGCAGGAAATCTATTTGGCTTCACTCAACCTGTCTGGGTGGCCATAACCTCTTATCTATACTCGCTACATGTTTAGGTCAGTTTTGATGATTGTTGCATTTAAACATACATTGTTAGACGTTTTCCCCGGTGCAATCATCTTTCAAACTTATTTGTAGATTATCTACCATACAGTATTTTCGACAAGTGGCTGTGCACATTTTCACCACTTTTGTTTGACCTTCATATTGTAAACATAAATTCATCATGAAAGGATCATTCTTTGTTTGTTATTATGTGTTCTTAGGTCTATATGTGCTATTCTCTAAACTGGAAAACGAGGATGATGGTATTTCCTTTTGAGAGGATACTGAGTCCATTCATTAGTTCGTCTTTCTTTATCCAAAAGTTCTGCCGCTGGTTCTGACCTTGAAGACCACAAGTTCATGCAGTCCATCCTGCAGAACAGTCCCATCATCCTTCATTAGACGCACAAAAGCCATAGCGAAGTTCTTCTCACTCTTATCCTTGGCTGCAAATTAAGGAGAACGATAAGTAAACAAAACTAGAAATGGCCAGGGGAAAAACACATCAGGGAAATAGAGAAAGAGAGGAAGGAGTTCACACGGCACGCGAATTCACACGCAGAAGAAAGAAAAAGTGCTCATTTGTTTAATCAAGTATGTGTAATGATGCCTTGGCTCATTTTCCAAATAGGTTAGACTCATTCTGTCCTTTCAGTGTCACATTATACTCAGGGGATCAGAGAGGAGGAGTTAAGAGTGATGATCTAATGAAGAATGCAGACAAGTAGAGAGAGACAGAGGGTGATACTTACACTCCTGGGAAGAGCGATGTCTGAACATAAAGCGTAAATGAATTCTGTGCATTTCTTCCAGGGGGACTGCCACCTGGAGGATATCTCACGTTATTGTAGAATATAATAAAACTGATATCCTAAAGACATACTGACAGTATGATGTGATTTCTTGCCTTGAACATTAGAAATCACGAATGCAAATGCATTATATCAAGACAACGGAATGAAGAGACTAGTAGATAAGGAAATAAAACACACACACACCTTAAACGTCTCCATCCAGCGGGGCTGTTTGACTTGGTAGTAGATGACAGATCTGTACTCACTGACTGCCTTATCCCCTGCTCCCAGACAGATGGAGTTCTAGGAAAAAGAGAGGTAAAGAAAAATACGCCTCACAGTGACTGTGAAGAATTTATGTTTGTGTGTGCATCCATGTATGCCTAAGATGGATTTGCCTTCTGGGATAAATCCGTATCCATTTGCCCTGACTATGAGAGGGTGAGTAAGTGTTTCATCAGTGCCGTGCTTGCTCAATGACCTACACCACCTCAATCATTTAATACACAACATATACTTTTGCACCCGCACACTTTATCTATACCCTAGACACACACAAACCAATCACAGTTCATAGAAATCCCTCTCCTCTTTGAATCCATTGATATGCTCTGTCCCTGTTATTTCACATTTCCTCACCTGTATGACTTTGCCCTCCTCATCACAGACCCACATGATGACCTCTACGTTTTTCTGGGTTGTCTTGTTGTATTTGTCGAAGTCTCCGCCCTGTAAGGTGAGGTAGATGTCATTGCGAACATCTCCAGGCATAATGATCTCTGGGAAGCCAAGCTTCCGGGCTACCACGGTGCTGCGGTCCACGAGGTGAGGGTATTCCTTCCGAATCTGCACAATGTCCCCCACCAGAGCCTTCATGGTGACCCACAGCCCTATGGATAAGAGAATGAAGAAGACTATGTATTAGAGATGGAGGAAGAGAATGTACTACTGAAAAAAAAAAAAAGATGCGATAATGACTTTATATACGTTTTTTCCTTATACATATTATTCTTCTGCACTACATAAAGTGTGATGCAGAGTTGTGGTTGTGTTGGTTAAAAGAAGCTAGGAAGAGGCTTTTCAAGCTTATATCTGGTCACATTTCTAGTTAAAGCCATGAGATTTATATTTTGTGTAGAGCTGCCATGGGTATGCTTTGTTGGGAACCCTGAAGCACATATGAAATCTTCCTATTCTGGCTTTGGAAATCTTAATGCCGGTAAATCTGAGCAGGTCTCAGGTGACCAGCCCCGTCCTCAGTTGCCTCACATGTTTCGCTGGCTCCATTCTCAACTGCAAGACCGGGCCCAGGCTCAAACCCAAACCCAGCTCCAAGCCCAGCTTTGTGGCAGCTGTGGCTAGAAGATCAGTGGATGCGCCAGCTTCTCCAGTCTGCATACTGAAGTATGTTTGATCAAGACACTGAACCCAGAGTTGCCTCTGATGTTGCCTCTGATGCATCAGAGTGTGAGTTCGTGTGAAAATGGTATAGAAAAAAAAGTTCTTTGAATGTATGTGAATGAGCACTGTAGCAAAAAGTGGTTTGAGCACACAGTTAGAGTAAGGGTACGCATTATATACCAGTCAGTTTATGGTATCATAAAACTTTTTATGCTTATTCTTCAAGCATACATGCGTTTCTGTAAAATGCAACAGACCAGAAAGAGAAAGATGCACAGATAAGATTTGGCCTGCAGGACCATCTATCATATAAAACAACCTGTGTAAAAACAGTGTATTTTAATGGGCACGAGCATAAACTGAATATTTTAAAGAACTTTGCAAGACCAAACCTTAGCAAATTTAAGAGCGTTTGCATGTAAATATAGGCACCACTCAAGTCTTCTTTAAACGAGGGATCGCAAAACGAGTGTTCATTTATTTCTCTGTGGGAATGTAAATTCAAATGGAAGCCAAATAAATGAAAATAACTTCAAGGACCTGTAGTATTAAAACTGAATTTAAAAAAAACTTTAAGATGTTTTCAGGACCAACAGAAACCCTGAAACATGAGGCCTGAGGGCTGAACTTAATGGATGCTTTATTTTATGTAAAAGGTTACTGGTTATTTATGGGAAACATGATATTAAAATGAACTGAGGATGTGCTGGCATTGCAGACAAGACTGCAATAAATGCTGGAAAATTGCTGTGTCCCATTTAGGAAATGGGAGCAAAGGGGGAAAAGAAAAGATGGAGGTATTATTATTATCAACAGAATTTACTTCTAAAGAAAATGGACTCTCAGAGGGTTTCAGAGAAATTAGGTGAAAAAGCAAAGAAAAGGAATTGGGAATCAAAAGGGAAAAAAGAGGTGAGCTATTTTAGGGAAATACATAGGTGGTGAAATCTAGACTGTGTTACAAACCTACATTTTCAAGGCTAACCACAGACCTACAGGGAAAACACTCAATGTGTTTTGTGTGTGTGTGTGTGTGTGTGTGTGTGTGTGTGTGTGTGTGTGTGTGTGTGTGTGTGTGTGTGTGTGTGTGTGTGTGTGTGTGTGTGTCTGGACAGTAGCAAAAGCACCTAAAAGAGAGGAAGGAGAGATTAGGGGTGAGTAATGTTAAGAGCAGGCATCTGGTGGCCTCAAGTGTTCCTTCCATATCTGCTTGTTCAAGTGCTCCTTTCATTTTCCAGGTTATGCCCAGGGCCTTCAGGAGTGAGAGGAGGATAAAAGCTGAGCGATATGACAGTGCAGTCAGATATGCGGGGTTACTCTATGTGGAACAAGACAGTGTCACCCATAGGGGTTGTCAAAGTCTGCCATAAACATGAGGTAGTGAGCAGCAAGACTAGAGTCTGGTCAGGGAGAAATGGAGGTTAAGTAATATGAAAACACCAGCTCAAGGGTGGGTGCCATACATCAGGATAATGTCCTTCATTCTCCACCCTAGTGCAGAGAAAAGAGGCGAGGATGCAATGAAGAACTGCCATTTTATCTAACCACAAATGACTGGAGCATATACAGTCCAGTGGGAACCTTCAGTGCGTGCAGGACTTTTGCAAGAACTGCCACATGACTAGGAACAAAGAACAAAGCCTGGGATTGCAAAACTGTACCTTGGCCACCACTGTCTCCTCGTGATGTTGTCACTTTGTTCAGTAAGGTGTGGAGAAAGTCATTTTCTGCAACTACCCTGGAGTCAAACATACAAACACAAAGAAAACATTCATATGCAGAAAATTACAGTACTGTTTTCTTAATTTTATAGGTAATAGATTTTCAGGTTTTTAATTGCTAAGAAAAGGTCAGAGAGAGGTGGAGTGGGAAAAAAAGAAACAAGAAACAGGACATACGGGAAAAAGGGGATGAAATACTGCTTCTCTTCATCGCATTCAATCTTCCCTTTGATGATATCACTGATGTCCATCACTGCCAAGAAGAGAAAACAAATGTGTCTGTGATCACAGAATCAAACAAGTACTAGGTTGTAATCCGTACTGAGGTTTCACATTAGCAAAACACCACATTAGAAAGACTGGCCTCCTCATTGCTCGTTGTGAAGTTACATGAGGATATAGGCAACTTAGAAGTGAGATTCCAAGAAGCCAAAAGTGTAAAAAAAAAAGGGCTTTACAGTCACCATCAACATTTTAGCTTTGTACAAAGGATAGCTCCCAGGTGTAAGTATGTTCAATAATACCTGCAGCAGCACAAGCAGAAGCAAAACAATGTTGACCTTTAGAGCAGCGGGCCCCAACCCCCGGGCCTCGGACCGGTACCGGTCCGTGAGTCGTTTGGTACCGGGCCCCGAGAGTTGAGGCTCAGGTCTGAAATGTATGTTTTTCAGGGTTTTTATCGGTTTTCAGCGTTATTTTGTTATTCTTTTTATCGTTAACTCGGTTTTCCTGGGTCTTTTCACGTGTGTTATGAATAAATCATATTTTTTTCAGTACCGGTACTAGTTTTATTGTGTTGTATTTATCCGCGACACCTTAAAGGCCGGTCCGTGTTGTCGGGCATAAACTGGTCCGTGGCGCAAAAAAAGGTTGCTTTAGAGAACACAAGTAATAATGATTGAAGCACCTAACAAAAGTCATTATTGATGGTAAAACTGGTGGAATTTGGTAATGAAATGAGATGTGTTAGCCTTTTCTCCTGTGAATCGGATGAAAGCTTCTGTTGTTTTACGGTTGGCTGTAGCTCAGGTGGCAGAGCAGGTCAGCCACTAATCAGAAGGTCGGTGGTTCGATCCCAGGCTGCCTCCTGGCTGCATGCCAAATATCCTTGGGCAAGATACTAACCCCATGTTTGCCTATTGGTGGTGGTCAGAGGGCCCGGTGGCGCCAGTGTCCGGCAGCCTCGCCTCTGTCAGTGCGCCCCAGGGCAGCTGTGGCTACACTGTAGCTTGCCATTGCCAGTGTATGAATGGGTGAATGACTGAATGTAGTGCAAAGCGCTTTGGGGTCCTTAGTGACTGAGTAAAGCGCTATACAAATGCAGGCCATTTCCCATTTGACCCTCAACATTAATCAAAAAGACACTCTCAGTTACCTTGAGGTCACCAGTATGCTCACAAAGCATTTACAAAGCTACTTTTTAAAAAAAAAAAGGGTTTTAACCCTGCACTTTTTAAATTCACAGACTTGCAGTCTTCTTCACTGCCTTCAAATTATGCAATAGTGTGTTTCCTGTTCACTATATCCGATGATTAGTGTTCAATATATCTGTTCATTAGTGCAAAAGTGTGTCATAATTTGAAGTCACGTATATGTAACAAAACTAAAATAAACATTGCTTATCGCTGAACTAGCAAACACTGACAATGAAGATTGCCAATGTACTTTTTCCACTCCTTGATCACTAGAGCTAGAAATTTAGTAGCATGTTGGAAAAAAAACCTCTGCATTGTCTCTTCATGACTTACCTGCAACCCCAAAAGGCCTCCTCAGGCCCTGAGTAAACTTCTTGTTGTTTGCTTCTTTCAGGTCCATCCTGCCTACTCTTACAATCTCACAGATCAAATAAATCTTCTCTCTGCTCAGGTCTTTGTTTCCCAAGTCCTGTTGAGCAAAGACAAAAACAATTGTGTATGAAATAAATTCAGAAATCAGGAATAAAGGAACAAACAAACAAACAAAAATGCTATGTAATCTTCTGAAAAGAAATAGGTCACCTATTTCATCTCTCCACAGCTAAGAACAGTGTGACATTGCCCTCGTGTGGTCACTTACTGTAAAGACAACCTTCAGGTTGTTGAGCATGTCAATCTCTTTAGGAAAACCTTTGCTGCCCCAGCGTACTAAGTAGTTCTCACTGTACAAAGAAGGGTAAAGAGTTACAAATAAATAAATACACAAATAAATAAACATTTTTAAATTAATTTTACATTTTAGCAAGCAACCACATAAAGATTATCTCATCATTCATAATTAAATTTTCAGACATACTCTACTAGCCAAAATGAAACTGTGCACTGCAGCCTGACTGATGCACATGATTCACAATGAAAACAGTTTCAGTGAAACTTAAGCTCAAATCTTTGATCCCCTTGCAAACAGCTGTAACTACTAAATCTACCCTGTGTAGCTACATAAACATGTAAGAGACACTTTAAGGGAGGAGAATAGAAAAGCGGACCCCAAGAAAACCTGTGGGTGCAGTAAGGTTAAAAAAATTAGAAAAACCTAATATCTTTCTAAAATATTGAACCCTACTGTTCTTCACTTTTTTTCAGGGAGATGTGGATAAACATACCTCTGCGAAAAAAAAAAGGTTTTCAAAGAAAATAGTAAATTATTTAAGCACATAAGCACAGATGAGACAGAAGTGAATCAGAGATCACAGCCAATGCAAGAAAATACAAAAGAGTAGCTGTGGATAATATATGTTATAAGAATAAGATGACAGACTTGGGTCTATCTTAATACTTTCAGCTTCTGTGGCTGAGACATAGATATAGCCAGTATGACAGTGAGTGACAGGGCTTAACGTCAGCACTGTCAGGCACCACACAGTGCTGCCACTCAGTATGTGCGGCCCTATAATTTGTAGTTTCTGTATATTTATTTTTGGCATGCCGTTGTTCACATTTAACAGGGCTTAGCAATAGAAGAGAAACAATGGAGAGGTATACAGACACAAGAAGAAATAGAAAAAAGGTTTTGCATATATGTTTTATACAGCAGAACAATTGAGGTAAGGTTAAAAACAACAACAACAACAACGACATCTAAACAAACAAGGGATGTAATTTTTTAGCTGGAACTATGATGTTAATTTCCAAAGAAGAATCAATTACATAAGAAAAAAAATCACCTTATCTTTCAGTCTGT
Source organism: Aulonocara stuartgranti (assembly GCF_965226115.1). Lineage (NCBI taxonomy): Eukaryota > Metazoa > Chordata > Actinopteri > Cichliformes > Cichlidae > Aulonocara > Aulonocara stuartgranti. Next base: position 32,279,396 of record NC_138940.1, read on the forward strand.
ATGTTTGTGATTTAACACAAAATAAAAAGTCACTTCCTTTCAGTGACACTGAAAAATATATAAGACCCGCAATAACTTTACTTCACAATGTGAAGCCAAATCTTCCTGAGCGTCTAATCCACCTGACAGGAACATATGTCTGAAACACCTTTAGGGAATACGGTAAGGAAAGAGAAGTGACACCTGATGATGGTTTGCTTATTGGGATCATAGAGGGACATGAAGAGCTCGGAGTCCTCTCCAATGCGACAGACAAAGTTCCTCACAAAGACGTAGAGGCTGTGGGTGGGGGAGGACTGGATCCGTGCTGAGATCCCGCTGTGGTCTGTCTGGATGTTGGACTGTGTGAGAGGAAATTAATTTTAGGAGATAACTACTGATGATGATTTAACAGGATAAAATTCCAACCAAAAGTGTTCATTTTGGCAAGGGTCTGATAAATGTGTTTGGCTGCTCTAATGTTTTATAATTAGTGGTTACTTTATTCTAAAATGCACCAGCTGCAGCTGCAGATTGTGGGTTTGTGCGGGAAATGGAAATCACTGAGTAAGAAAATCATCAGAAATCCATTCTGTCAATGAACTGAGTCAAGGCTGAAATGAAAAATTGGCTGGATGGAGTTGAAGTGGAGTTAAGCCAATTTGAAAGGAAGTGAATTCTTAATTAGTCCAAGCTAGCACACATGACTGGGAAGTAAAATGTATTATTTAAGGACTTTTTCACAAGGGTTAAGTTTTATTTTACTAATTTATTATTTTTTTAAAAAAGTAATAAAGTCGTTTTTCTACTTGTGTTTAGTTCAGGGTAACTTTTACGCATACTTGTATTACCCCAATAATGGGGTAGAAGTTACTCCAGAAAAAAAAACTCCCTGGTTGTTGCTTCCAAGCTGAAAAAAACAACACTGTTGTGACTGTGACATCACATTCACCCTTGGAAAACATTTTCTATATGGCCCTCTCCTTCCTACAGTTTGTTATATACCTGCTCCTCTTTGATGCGTTCATTGATCTTGGCTGTGGCCTCCTCATGGGCCCGAAATAGACTGATGACGTTGGCTCGCTCTGGGTCCAAGATGTTCCCGTCGTCATCTCGAACAACCTGGTCCAATTCAAGGATCCTGGTGTGGGGAGTAATAGAGGGAAGATTGATACAAGGTGAACAAGGATGAGGGAAGAGCAACACAGGAACACAGCAAGGGGTATGGACTGGGAGGCAAAGGAATAGAGATTGCAAGACAAAGTTATCAGGAAAAGAACAGACAGATGTTCAAAGGAGATCAAACTAACATGAATTATACAGTCAGTATGACAAAAATCTGGTTGGTTGATTAAGCTTTAAACAATGAGAAAGTATAAACATGTTTAAATATTAATGCAGGCGTACTTGTTGCCATAGTCAATCTTGGAAGTAACTTTCTGCTTTAGCTCCTTGAATTCATCACTAGGCAGGGTGCCAGACAGGAGCTGAGAACGCCACTCCATCAGTTCCCACATCAGCCTCTGGACCTGTTTGACACGTGCCTCTTTATTGGCCTGGAGAGGTAAATAAATGATGTTCGATTCAGACGCACAAACACACACACACGAGTACAAAAAGTGGCTCACTGTTTAATTCATACCACAAATAGCTGCTTCCATATGCTTCCCCACTCCCTCAACGTAGTGGTCACCTCCTTCACCAAGGGCATCTCTGCAGACAACACCACTTCCTCATCTCTGTCAGAGCATAAGTAATGGAAAATGGAACAAATTAAAAAAAAACTTTTACAGACAGTTAAAGATGCCTTATTTTTGGTACTGTTATTATTATTTTTTTTACATACCCTCGTTTTTCAATTATGACTTCCTTAACTTGAACAAAACTGACTGGAAACATTCCCTGGAATACATGTAGAGGAGATGAATGAGGAAATGATAAGTGGTGATAGCTTGGAATATTCTTTTCCACAAGAAAGAATAAGAAAAGTAAAATTCTCACATGAATAAATCTGGCTGACCGCTAAAATGTGCTTTAAAGCTTTCTGTTAATGTAAATCTTCACTGATATTATGCTTGTGTAGGCTCTTACCTGTTGAGCTTTGTTCCTAGACAAGAAGCCTCTGTACCAACCTGAAAGACAAAGTGGCATCTTACTATCAAGACAGGAAATCAGGATAGCGTAGACTCTCTAATTGGAACAACATCACCACCTTAAGGGAGTCCAGCTCCATAATTTTGTGGAGATGGAGCTGGACTCCTGTAAAATGGTATCAAAGAGGGGGATGTTGTCCAACATTAGGACAATACCTCTGACCCACTCCATGACGTGCTGGTCAGTCACAAGAGGATGTTCTGTGAGAGACTGAGATTTCCCAAATGCACCACGGAACGACACAGGAAATCATTCCTACCCGTGGCCATCTCCCTGTACAAGTCCTCCATCTAATGCACAGTACAATAACTACACCGTTTTGCACATGCTCTACAGTGAAAATAACAAATAACAAGTTTTGCAGTTTAGAGTAAAATGTCAATCATATATATTTCACCTCTGCAATATTCTGGATATTTATAATTGAGCTATTTGTACATATTGGAGGCATTTCTTATATTTTGTAAAATTTGTGATATATTGTATTATTTAATACAGCTCGCACTGGAACGGTTCGCAGCCGAGTGTGAAGCAGCGGGAATGAGGATCAGCACCTCCAAATCTGAGGCCATGGTTCTCAGCCGGAAAAGGGTGGAGTGCCCACTCCGGGTCGGGGATGAGTTCCTGCCCCAAGTGGAGGAGTTCAAGTATCTCGGGGTCTTGTTCGCGAGTGATGGGAGAAGGGAGCCGGAGATCGACAGACGGATTGGGGCTGCAGCTGCAGTAATGCGGACGCTGCACCGGTCCGTCGTGGTGAAGAGAGAGCTGAGTGTAAAAGCGAAGCTCTCAATTTACCGGTCGATCTACGTCCCTACCCTCACCTATGGCCACGAGCTGTTGATAGTGACCGAAAGAACGAGATCGCGGATACAAGCGGCAGAAATGAGCTTCCTCCGAAGGGTGGCTGGCCTCTCCCTTAGAGATAGGGTGAGAAGTTCGGCCATCCGGGAGGGGCTCAGAGTAGAGCAGCTGCTGCTCCACATCGAAAGGAGCCAGCTGAGGTGGTTCGGGCATCTGACAAGGATGCCCCCTGGGCGCCTCCTGGGTGAGGTGTTCCAGGCATGTCCCACCGGGAGGAGGCCCCGGGGCAGACCCAGGACACGCTGGAGAGATTATATCTCTCGGCTGGCCTGGGAACGCCTTGGTATTCCCCCGGATAAGCTGGAGGAGGTGGCTGGGGAGAGGGAGGTCTGGGCCTCTTTGCTTAGGCTGCTGCCCCCGCGACCCGGTCCCGGATAAAGCGGATGAAGATGGATGGATGGATGTATTATTTAATTTAGTTCTTAATTTAGTCTGTTACTGTTATTGTCTTGGAGCAACTGTAACCACATAATTTCCCTAAGGATTAATAAAGTACTCTGATTCTGGAAGTTACAGCAATGTAATAGTTATACTCACTGGTCACTTTGTTAAGTACACCAGTTCAATTGCTTGCTACTGCAAATATTTAATCAGCCAATCACATATCAGCAACTCAGTACCTTTTCAAGACAACCTTAAGAAGTTCAAACAGAGTTTCAGAATGGGGGAGGAAAGGCGACTGAAGGGACTCTGAATGAGGCACTGTCGTTACAGCCAGGCTCGCTGGTCTGCCAGCTAAGAACTAAGGCTATAATGTGGTTGAGCACACCAAAATTGGATGGTAGAAAACTGGAAAAAAACATTGCCCGGTCTGATGAGTCTTGATTTCTGCTGCAATATTCAAATAGTAGGGTCTGACTTTGGTGTAAACAACATGTAAGCATGGAACCATCCGGCCTTGTATAAACAGTTCAGACAGATGGTGGTGTAATGGTGTTGGCGATATCGTGTTGGCACAGTTTGGACTCCTTAGTACCAGTTTAGCATTTTTTTATCTGAATATTGCTCCCGACCATGCTCATCCTTTTATAGCCAGAGTGTACCCATCTTCTGATGGCCTCTAATGGCTGTTTCTGTGTGACAAAGCCCAAATCATCTGGCTAATTCCATAGACACCAAATCTCCATCCAGCCTTTTAGATTTGCATCAAGAAGATTCACTCTGCACCAACTGTGTTATGCTATCATGTGAACATGGACCAAACTTTCTGACGAATGTTTCCATCATCTTGTTGCATCTCTGCCAGGAAGAATTAAGGCAATGCTGAAGGCTAAACGGGGATTAAACCCAGTACAAGGATGTAAAAAGTAGCAGTTGAGCGTACATATTATTGTATTTTAAATGTATTTATCATGTTTATACTCCATAAAACATGATAAACGTCTAACTCTCACAAATGTAACATTTACAAAAACACGAACAAAATATGCTTACTAACATGCAGTTTTTCAATAACAAATAATTTCAAAGTTTTACACATCTATGTATAAAGTATTTGAACCACACTGACAAACCGGATAACCGACTTATTTAACAACATTTTACCTTCGCAAACCTCTTGGATGTGGACAGTTTCGCCCACCTCCAGGGAAAGGTGCTTCTCATTTTGACCAACAAAGTTCCACTTTACTAAAAAAGAAGAAAAAAAACATAAGTGAATAAAATAAAAATATACATAAATATATTGAATATATAAATAAGGTTATTGTTACAATGGAAAAATAAACTTGAACACAAACACTAAGTATGCAATGGCAAGCCTCGGTTACAGGAAGATTTTAGTACACACGGTAAGCTAGCTTGATTCGTGACGTCACACGTTATAAGGTTTTTTTTTTAAAAAAAGGCTAACCAGTAAAAAAAAAAAGTAGCAGTAAAACACAATAGTAGATGGCGACTAAGTAGCTTAAGGTAAATATAAATAGGTAGTCCAAATAAGTTAGTGTATCCAGATGCTGGCCAGCTGCAAACGGTGGCACACACGAGTAGGCAGGCAACGGAACAGGTTAAGGAGCAACGCCTTTCTTCAGTGGGCCTCAGGTTGGGTTTATGCGATAGTAAACAGCATTTCTTTAGGTTTTGGGCTGTTGATAATCCGGAGCTCTGGAACAATTTAAAGACGTTAGTAGGCTCTTTTTTTCTGCTTTCTGTCTTTTCTTTAATGACTGTATCAGTCAAAATTATCGGATTTAGGAAACAGTGAAAGCAGCAGTGAGTAGCGACATGGGTTGCAGCCAAAGACCAGTTGCACGGCAGAGGAAAAGTGTGCAGAGCACCGACAGCTAAAGTCTATCATTCATCTTTGTGCAACAGTTCAGAGGTTTGCTCTCCTCCATTTGAGCTTAAAGATGGTTTGCCCTCAAGAAGAACTGCAGCTACAAAATGCCTGCTAATGAAATTCTGACTGTGCAAAAAACCAAGCAAAAAAGTCAGACTATTTCTAGACGATACTTAAACTGATAGAAAAGGAAAAGGAAGCTTATTTGTGCGCACTTCGTGAGACTAAATTGTCAACATTTTTTTTTTTGCATCAGACTTTTCTACTGTATTCAAACTTGAGACTTCCTTCTTCCCCCACTTCCTGTGTTGTAGTCTTACACAGACCAGGAAGATATTTATACTAGATACAATAAACAATATTTTCTTTGAGTAAGTATATTAGAAAGTGCTTTAAAATGACTTTTTAACCCACACCCACCATCAGCATCAGTCTCGTGCTATAAGTAGATGAACTACCCAGGTGAAAGAACCCTACATGGTCTATCTTTTTGCAAGTAGGTTAAATGATAAATCAATGCAGTGGCTGCAACAGACCAGTGAACCTCAGTTAATAAAGTCTGTATTAGAAGGCAGAAATCTGTGTCTTTTCCAAGTGTGTGACTGCACTGCATATCTAATGGCAACACACACTGATTAGCTCCGCCATATTAAACCCACATACATAACAGATAAACTGCACACTGTACTTGCCCATTCTAGGATTTGCTCCAAGCCAAAACCAGGCTTTCACTTTCAAAAATGAACATTTTTAAGGACTGATTATCTTTTAGCTTCCGTATTTATGTGCTGCATGCTATGCAATTTGTAGAGATTGCCTACTTGCAGCTGCTTATTTCTCCATTTTTGCTTATGATTTTATCCCTTACAAACCACTGCAGAACCACTTCAGTGCAAATAAACTATAATTAGCGTAGTTGCACTGAAGTTAAATGATGAATAAGATTTCAGGATCTCAGTTCTTTGGAAGGATTAAAGCTGATGTCTACCTCCTAAAGCTCTTTGAGGCCTTTGGCACCTGCCTACATCCGCCAAGCAGGAAGTGATGGGAATCTATTTTTCTCATTTCTATTCATTCGCTGTATAGGCTAGCATCATACCGTAACAGAAAGGCACCATAAAAACTGGATGTGCCTGCACATCTCACACAAAGATACATACAAACAAGCACATGTTGACTTACCTACACCATACCGCTCTCTTGTGGTTTTCATCCAAGGAGCCATGATTGTGTGTAATCCTTTACCTACTTTATACTTTTGTCTTTAGAAATCTCCTAGTTTGTCCGTCCACCTTAACTTCTCATTTCTGCATTTTGTTAACGTTAAATGAAAGCAATAAGCCCATCCCCCTTTGCCTCTCTTCCCCTTCTGTCTCTTCTCTCTTCCTGCCTTCAGGCGGTTAAGAGGAAGTGGGTGAGTACAACAAGGTGGAGTCCTACAGCACCCGCAGGCTTTTGCAGCGTGCGATGTCTCTTATTTTCCTCATTTAGACTCGACGTGCCGTCATTATTCAAAGTAAAGCGTCAGTAACACACGATGACAGTTACAGAAGTGTTAGAGTCGAGAGGATGTCTGAGTGTCCAACCGGGCCTGTACGTGCACATTTTTTTTTGTGCTTTTTTTTAAAGATCTTTTCATGTTTTCATATCTGAAAAACGCAGGTTGTCTGCTTTCTCACAGTAGCATCTAGCTGTTGAACCGTTGATGACTTAAACCATTATTCAGCCATCTTGCACATAACATACTCTGACTTTTCCCTTTGTGGATCACCATTTGAGCTTGTGAAATCAAATGTTGTAGACGGCAAAGCATCAGAGAATATGGCTTGATGCTGTGTTCTATTACAGATAATTTGAGCTCCCCCTTCCTCCTCGATCTACAACCAGAAAGGTAAAAGTGGAGAAAATGCTTTAACAATCCGAATGGCTAGGCAAGCACTACAATACTAATGCTAATCTTTAACAATTTTATGTTGCATAGGGACGATGGGTTAAAAGCTTCCTGGGTTTTTTCTTGCATGAGACATCAAACCACACTCTGTTTTTTTAATATGAATTTTGCTGCTCATTAAAATTGATCTGAAAAGACTAAAAAATGTCTGTAATAACCCAGAGGCCACGTCATCAAGCCCTGCCTGGCTAGCTCTCCATACCTCATTAATTGTTAATTTGATATGCATGTGAATACAGTGAAAAGGATCTAATGATCACATTCCAGCAGCATGAAGCAAAAATTATACTGACTTTGGCAATCACTAAAAAACTTTGTAATGTTTGCAATGTTAGCTGAAAGACACATAAAAGACTGCATGTATAGCAACCGCAGCAATTTTGTCTCTTTAATAGGGAACATTCCTGCAGCTCTATATACTTTCTAAACTGAAACTGCACTAGTACCTCAAAAAACAGCAAGAGATGTGAAGTGACGCAGATGTTAACTGGGTCCTGAATAGCTGGTTTTAAGAATCTTATATAAAATTAATATTCCAGTTGTGGACTGAAAAAAACACTCCTTAAATAAACTGTATTTACCCTGTACCTCCCACAGATTGTTGCCTTGGTAACCATTAGCTTTCCATTCCTGACAGCATCCTTTACACAGCAATTGGCAACAAGCATCCATAATTGATGAGACCTTTTTTAATATTATTGATCGCTCTCTTGACATTAATTATAACCTACACTCTTAGAATAGTAAATAGTAACTTTTCAGAGACCAGTGGGAAGTAATTAATATCCAAACGATCCATTTATGAACCAATAATCATCCTCAAGTCTTTATGAACTTCATCATCAGTATGACACTCCCAAAGCAATCACCCCCCACCCTTTTTTAAAAAAAAAAGTACCCTGTAAATATAAACTCAAACTTCAAACCATTTTCAACTGGTTGATGATTATCCTTACAGCTTTTCTTCTGTTATAGTCCCTATTAGGGGAAATATGGATGACTCACGGATTAGTTTCTTCTGGACATCTTCACAAGACAAAGGACCAATCAAAATACTCTATGTGAGTATTACTTTTTGGACAGCCAATGTAGCTCACAATATAAAAGGCCGATTGGCAGGTTGGGTCTCAACCAATAAGGCTATGGCTGTCAGGTTTTGACAGCCTCAACCAATGATGCTGTCAAAACCTTACAGACACATGAAAAACTGATCTATCATCAGCATATCGCTGTTTACTTTTGTTATGATGGTGATTTTAGAGGCTTTCTCACGCCGCACATTTAAAATTAGCCATGTCTGAAATGATCCTTGAAAATGAAATAGTATTCTTTACTAAAGTGAGGACATAAAGGGATTTTGGGTACTTCACAAGTGATAGCCAATGTGTATAATCCATAGACTGTAAATGAAAGGTAGAGCTACTCTTGCTTTGTCCATTGGGGCGTTGTGTTGAGAAGCTTCAAGTGTAAAGTTTTTGCCCTTACCAACTTGGTAATTTGAAACTTAATGAAACTGAATGTGGCAAGAATTGAACTAACCAAGAAATCACACGGTACTCATAGGCTGCTTGTCAATATATCATCCTGTTTGACTCTAGTGGGGACCAGGATTTACCAAATTAATGTTTTTTGCAGTGTGACTTTAACATACTTATCACATGTCCCTTTATAGGCCACCCATTTTTTTAAGTTTTTAATTTTATATTTCAAATCATGGTCATTTAAGTCACTGTATACCTCTGTAAAAGTGTTCACAGAGGTTTATAGACCACAGCACCTAACCTTAAGTCATAAGAGTCACCTGCTGGTAACCTTAGAAAACAATGCGGGTTTGAGGCACTTCTGCATTTGCTTCACTTCTCAGGACCTGAAGTATACATTTTATATAGTCTGTGTTATAATGTAGGTGAGATCATTTGTACCACGCCTTGTGACTCTCAAGTAACATCATTTGAAGTTGCAAATCAGGACATCCTTACAAAACACAATCACAAGTAAATCTAAATTCCTGGTAGCGGTTTATCATAATAACATGACAGAGTTTCACAGCAAGGCGTTCATGCATATTTACCACAGCTCCTCATCTGTTAAACATAGAGATAAATTGGGTGCATTGGAGTAGCCAGCTAAGTTAACATTTGCAGTATATCAAAAACTGTTATTTATAAGAATAAAAGCGAAATCACATGAAAAAACCCTGTATGGATGGGTCAAAAAGAAAATCCAGAAGAGGGGGCTAGAGCTCTTAAATGGTTTGTTTGTTTGGTTTTTTCAAACATTTACTTATATCTTATCAGTAAGAAGTATTTGCTTCCTCTTGCTCCTTTTTGAACGGGAAATGGTCAGCTTTTTGGTTTTCCTTGTGAGTAGAAAGGCTTCCAGCTATTTTGTGTTTATTTGTTTTTGTATGTATTAACACTTGTTACTTACATTTTCGAAATAAAGATTTGGCTGATCAGTATATATTTTTTTCTGAACATAGTGTTGACATAGACTAGACACTACACACGCTGGTCACTTTATTAGTTATACCTTGCTAGTAGTTTTGGCTTTGTTATGGCTCTATAGATTCAAGAATGTGCTGGAAATTTTCCTCAGACATTTTGATCCATATTGACACGATAGCATCATACAGTTACTGCAGACCTTTTTCCATGAGGAAAATCTGCATAATGCAAATCTCAAAGCTGCCCTATTGGACTGATCTAATGACTATGGAGGCCATTTGAGTACAGTGAACTCTTTGTTAATATTACTCTTAGATAATATATGATGGCATGCATATACTTGCTCAGTAGTAGGAAAATAAAGACATCCCACAGGTTGTTATTTACTCTCAAAACATGCCTATTTTCTTCTCATCCCTGTGATGCGTTCAAGGTGCACATGTGATGATGTTTCATCACTCAAGAAGACAGTGAGCATAAAAAGTAATTGTTTTTAAAGTAGGAGGTTTCAAATGCAATTTCAAATTCTTTCCAAGTAGCTCAACAAATCCAAATCAAATACACAAAAACGTTTCTGTTTAGTTTGGCATAAAGTGTGTCAGCTAGCTAAAAGTATTTCCTTGGGTGAGCAAACAAACAATGTGCAAGCCTGAGAGATGGAGAAAGAATGAGTACAGAAGAGGAAGATGAGAGACTATTTTCAAAGGTATGCAGTGCTCAGCAAGTGCCATTTACAGCACATGACCCTTAGTCTGATTTGTTGGGTCATGTGACTCATGGGTGGAAAATATGAATTCTTGCCAGCTAGCTGTCATCAGGGGCTGTTTGTGACTCAGTGTATATGAAGAGCCAACCTTGTTTCTTTCTCTGTCCTCACATGGTATGGAGGCGCTCTGACTGACGCACTTCAGCTCCTATAGTCACCCAACAAAGCATATATTGCAGCACTAATTTACTCCTCTTTTTGTTTCCATCTCCTGTAAATAAAATAGGTAATGCATATCCTACTTGTATAGAATCCCTCTTTTGTCGCACGCTAGAGTCCCTTATAACAAAGTGGGTGCTAATACCAACTACTAAGGACTAAGTTGCAGGCAGGTTTGGAGGGAGATCACCACCTGTTGGTGGTTGCTTTTGTTTCTATTTGGCCTGGGTCTGTTATTGGAGTAATGGTAAATTTGACGTGTTCTGTAGAATGCCCTTGTGTGAGGCAGTTGTTGCTTTGGCTGTATGGTTGACTTGCTGTCGGGTTATTTTGGGATGGTATCGATAGTAGAGGAGTTTCTCTAGATTAACTTTCCCTGCAGGGATAAGCAACTCAGTCTACTTGTGGGCTAGTTGGCTTGCTCTTTTATGTTATTTTGTGCAGAAACGGATTAAGACCTTGTGTCACTTTCCTGTCTAGGTGAACAACAGCATAGTTGGAACTTAAATGACGCAAGTGGGCTTTGTGTTTTAAGTATATGTCATGGGATGAGGACTAGGGTTGAGAGGCAGTTAGCTGGGTGGGGGGATGTTTCAGCTTGCCATTATTGAGTGGTGTGTCCTGGTTTGTACTGTGGTAGCAAATAACTAGTAGCAAAGTCAGTGCTAGTAGCTTTTTTTCAGGTTGAAATGATGGCTACAGTAGCAGAGTCTGTGGATTATCTAAGTGAGGCGATTTTGAATAAATGTAAAAGAGATCAGTGTTGAAGATTGTTGTACGTTTTAATCTTTACAGACAGGCTTTTAAGGATGCTTTACTGACTGCTTTAACAGCTGAGTTGGTGTAACAAAACTATTAGTTGAAACAGTCTAGTGTTTCAAAGCATGATGATATGGTTACTGAAGAAGGCGTGATGGGGTCGCCAGTGCAGGCTTGAGTAAGTTCTACTTTAAGTTTTGGTGACTTGACTTTTGAACAGAGAAGTAGCTCAGTCTAGCACTGGCTTTAGTCCAAATGACTTGGGTTTTGGTCACAATGTTTGAGGAGTGCCAGTCTTGGTAGCCGAGGATCAGTCCGCCAGGGTCTCCGCTCCTGGCTGCCACCCGGCACACGATGCACCCGTCCTCTTCGGTGCCTCCTGCGGGTGGTGGGCCTGGGGGAGGATGGGCCCATGTCCCCTTTTCGGGCTGTGCCCAGCCGGGTCCCATGGACTAAGGCCCGGCCACCAGACGCTCGCCCTCAGGCACCCTCCCCGGGCCTGGCTCCAGGGATGGGCCCACTCCGGGTCGGGGATGAGTTCCTGCCCCAAGTGGAGGAGTTCAAGTATCTCGGGGTCTTGTTCGCGAGTGATGGGAGAAGGGAGCCGGAGATCGACAGATGGATTGGTGCTGCAGCCGCAGTGATGCGGACGCTGTACCGGTCCGTCGTAGTGAAGAGAGAGCTGAGTCTAAAAGCAAAGCTCTCAATATACCGGTCGATCTACGTCCCTACCCTCACTTATGGCCACGAGCTGTGGGTAGTGACCGAAAGAACGAGTTCGCGGATACAAGCGGCGGAAATGAGCTTCCTCCGAAGGGTGGCTGGCCTCTCCCTTAGAGATGTAGAGGAGGTGGTTCGGGCATCTGACAAGGATGCCTCCTGGGCGCCTCCTGGGTGAGGTGTTCCGGGCATGCCCCACGGGTAGGAGACCCCGGGGCAGACCCAGGACACGCTGGAGAGATTATGTCTCTCGGCTGGCCTGGCAATGCCTTGGTGTTCCTCCGGATAAGCTGGAGGAGGCGGCTGGGGAGAGGGAGGTCTGGGCTTCTCTGCTTGGGCTGCTGCCCCTGCGACCCGGCCCCGGATAAAGAGGAAGAAGATGGATGGATGGATGGATGTTTAAGGAGTGTTACAGCAGGACAGGGGTCTTCCGGTCCTACTGGATTTAAAAACTAGTCTACATATCTGCCCAGATAGCAAGACGACATTGAATTGATGTTGATTTTTCATCCGATCCGTCGTTATGGTCAGGGTTGAAATGCCACTGTTGTAACAACATTGAAATACTGTGGTAAACCGACGGTCTTACTATAGGGACGTTGAAATGATGTTGATTTACCGTTGTTTTTTTGTCATTGATATTTGATCTATTTGTAGTCGACCAGGTGACAACAACAACGTTGAGAAAACGTCTATTTATAATTGACCATCATTCGGCGCCGGTCACCATCAAAAAGCCATCGATTTGTAGTTGAGCGTTAAATTGCATTGCAACTGAGCGGGTATAAAGTACGGGAGAAAGTAGATTTATTGTTTTTTTTGTTATCAGTGACCTTGGTCTAGTTCATCAGCTTTAAAAAAATCGTTTCGACGTGCAATTTAGTTGACCGGGAAATTAAAGCAGCGATCACTTGGACTATTCCACAGCACCCTTCTCACAGTGGTACATCCCTCCAGGTAACCATTGTCTTGTACAGTTGAGCAGGACATTAGATTTACTCTCAGCAGAGTTGACCGGAGAAAGCATCAGTTCATGCACTGCACTGGCCTGCACCACGATTAGTATAAGGTAAGAATGAATGAATTTTCTTCTATTCGTTATTTCCACTGTTGCATTTGAATAACAGTAAAAAAACTTGTTAATGTACAGTTTCGGACAAAATGGGAGCCCGAAATTGTGTCTACTTTCATCTTACAATCCGGCAACAAATAAAACAACAAATAAATTGCACTGCGAACAAAGTCTATCAACAAAGAAAACATTTTCGTTTTATACTTTTCCGTTATATTCCCTTACAAAGCTAGCCTAACACTTTGAGGGTTCCTTTGTTCTTGCCGTCGCCTCGGCGCTTGACCCAGACTTTCGCTCTGTAGTTGCTTTTTAGCATAGTACTACAAAAAATTGTAAATCTGTGATATATGATTGATAAACGTAAAGGTAACTGTATAAATGTGTTCAATGACTTTGTTACTTTTAATGACTGGAGAGCACCCGCTTCAATTCGCACTCAATTCAAACTTTACGTTGCACGCTCACCTAACTTTACGTTGCACGCTCACCTACCTTTACGTTGCACACTCACCTACCTTGCATTTGCACCTTTTGTCCACACGTAAACTGCGTTTTCGTTAACTGAAAACTGAGATTTTTAAAGACGCCTGCCAGGGTGGATATTTTCGAAAACTCAGTTTTAGCATTTACGTGTGGACGAGGAAAACGGAGTTGCCTATATACAACAACAACAACAACAATCTTTATTTATAGAGCACATTTAAAAACCAACGGCATGCCAAAGCTATAAGCTATTATTATAAGCTTTAAGCTATTATTTATTATTTAGTTCAGTCAATAGATCAAGTTTTGTAGTGACTATGAAATATATTGTAATTATCTGTTTCCTGTTTATCCTAGACAGGGCAAAAAAACCCTCCAAATTGAAAAAAAGGTAAAAATGAAAGAGGTGCATTGTGCAGTTCAGCACTGGTGGTACAGAAATAGTCCCTAGTTCATGGATAAATGGGGAGAAATTGTCATGGCCTCCATATCCTCCGCGAGACACATTCAGGATCCATGCCGCAGTAAAGAGGAGAGTTCATCCTGGTGCAACATGGCTCACCTATGCACCAGTCCGGCTTCTCATAAGCCATGGTGGGTATCATCTGGATTGGTGTTGTATAAATGTAACAATAACAAGTTTTTGGTGTCCTAATTTATGTCTGGCCATACATTGTGTTTGTACTTCCAGACACATTTCACGAAGCAGAACGCAGTCTCCAGAGATATCTACGTGAACACTGTGATACGTCTGACCTTCAGTCCGAAGCAGAAACACAGACCAGTCATAAAAGAATGGTAAAAGGAGCCGTCCTCAAAAAAGAAAAATTCCACCTGCTACTGTGGAGGAGTTGTCACTGCTATTGGATACTTTGCTGGAACACAGTAAAGCTGTGGGTTGCGGGATGACCCATAATGTTTTATCTAGGGGTCTAGATTTATGCCTGTAGTGCACTGCCATGTAAATAATTTGCATTTACTGAATATGTACTGACTGAGTACCACTGTTCAAAAGTTGAATAAAGAAACAAACTAATTTTGCCTCTTTTTTTTTTTAAATTAAAACCACTTTGTAGAACATCACATCAGTTACAGTGTAGAATCCAAGTCATTTATAGTTTACAAATGACAAAATGTTTACACAAAATCATGACGGTGTTTACATGATATCACCCATTTCTAACATTACTTTATTTACTGTATCTTTTGAAAAAATACCGCTATTTATACAGCACAAGACTTAAGAATATTTAACAGGAGCAGGTTTCATTTTGCCCTGGTTTTACTACCACACTGTTCACCAAACGCAGCAAACCTTCACCATCTTATCCAGAAGGGTCACCTCTTCACCCTCACATGGAAGAAGTAATCTGATTGGCATGGTGGTATGTTTGAAGCAGGTCCCTTGTGTAGCGCTGGGACCCAGTCACGATGTGTTTCATCCATTTTATTGGCTGGTTTGCCTGCAATAATGCCAATATCTATCCTTTCCAAAATCCTTTCCAAGCCCACCCCCGTGACATCACGTTTCACACACGGTTGCTGTACATATACAGCCAGTGTTAAAGCTCACAGCCCGACACACACCAACACAACAGCATAGATAGCACAGACGTCAAGGCGGCGAGGCGTGATTGCGGGTGCCGCTCAGGTGCGTCCGCCTCCCCTGCCGTGGCGCTACAGGCCACGCCCCGCCACACACATTAACCAGTTAAAATACATATTTAGGCAGAATTTTGTAAATATCTATTTTTCATCTTTTAGCAGCATAGTGCTTTTTTCCCAATTATTTTTTTAAAGTCAGGTTAAGGCTCCAAAAGCACAAAGGCGATATAAGGCTGGTGGCTCTCAACAGTTTTTGTTTGCTACATGGATCATTTTAGTTCAGCTGGGTGTCTTTCCTTTTGTTATATTTCTTTAAGAATTCAAAATGTGTTAATTACATAAATAAAATGTAATTTTCTCTGTAGCACTTCATGGATTTAAGCAACACACCTTAGTTGTTCACACAAAGCATAAAAGTAAAAAACAATATATACAGTGTTATCTTCATTTTAGATGTCAAAAAGTATTTGCGGCTCCCAGTGTTTTCTTTTGCCTGGAAACCGGGTCCAATGGCTCTTTGGGTGCTAAAGGTTGCTAACCCCTGGCCTAGGGGACCAAGCGTTGACCCTTTGCCTCTTGTTAATTCGCCTTTACAAGGAAATGTGTGCTCCTACTATTTTCACCAGTTCGTAGAACTGAACTACATCATTTCTACTCCGGGGAACTGCTTAGATCCAGTTGGGAGTAGTTGGAGAGGTCTTAGAGAAATCTAAAGGTTTCGAACAGGGTTATCTTAAGTGTCTTTGAATAATCTTGATTTTAATGTTAGGACATATAGAATAGCATAGCCCTTCCCTTCTAGAATAATCTAGAAAGGATGGGTTATGCTCAATTATTACACTGCGTTGTTGTTCGATGTTCCCATCCACTTTGACACCACATGCTAGAGAAATTGCATCCTTTATCACACCAGCTGAATTATTTTCAGTTACAGTTATGCCATTTGGGTTGAGAAATCCTCCTGCCACATTCCAGTGCCAGACGAACTGCATCATTTCTGGTTTGGAAGGGTGTGCTGTATTGATATGATGTAGTTTTATATAGCAACACCTGTCAAGATCATCTTAGGTGCATCCAGGCTTTGTTCATCTAATTAAGGCAAATGTTAGAATGAGTCTTGCCAAATGTGAGTTTTCTAAGGCCACCTATTTGGTTAAGGTGGTTGAACAAGAGAACGCACATCCCTTCAGAGCCAAAGTGGAGGCTCTTGAGTTCCTTCCTACCACTACTAAGAGACAATGTCAGTGATTTCTTGGAATGGAGTTTTACCATGAGTTTTTAAAAAATTCTCTCCTGTGGTTCCTCTAACTAATGTAACTCCCAAAGTTAAGTTCTAGTGGTCAGATCACTGTCAAAAAGCCTTTGAGGACATCAAGGCTCTTCTTGCTTCTGCTTCAGTACTTGCAGGGTCATCTTATCACAGTTTCACGAAACTAACTGTAACTTATTAAGTAATTATGTTCTCCACGTTCCACTGCTACACCAAATCAGCTTGAGTAGTCCGGCCATTCTTGTCCGATGTCAACATGGCATTTAAATCCAGAAAACTGCAGCTCACTGGATATTTTCTCTTTTTGGGTCATTATCTGCAAACCCTATAAACCCTAGTGTTGGTTGTGTGGTAAATTCCTAGTACATCTGCAGATCTGTTGTTTCACCTCATCTGGATAGTCTGATATTTCAGAAACCAGCAGCCATCCGAAGTTCAGTGTCACTTTAATCACTTTTCTTTCTCATTCTCGTGCTCTGAACTTCAGTAGGTCATTCTGACCATGTCTAAATCCCTAAAATTGCTGCTACATGATTAGATATTTGCGACAGCGAGGAATTGCACAGGTGCACCAAATAAAGTAGCCAATGAGTATATGGGGTTTCACTGCCAACTACCTTTTGCATACTTTCTGCCAGCTTAAATAGTTTATTTTATTATTTTATTTCTCTAACTTGCTGTAAAAGCACTTGAGCTAAAAGGCATCCATCCACAGCCTTATTTTTAATATGCATCACAAACAGAGCCATTGGCAGTCCTAACTCAGAACTGACTCCAAGTTAGGAATGCCAGTCAGGCACTCGCCACCATCTACGAAATACCAGAAGGTCCTCTAGAAATCTTGTTGTTATGGAAACATGGTGTGAGACTGAGACATGCTATTGATATAACACTGAAAAAAGGTGAAATATTAGGAATTGGCACCTAGAAATGACTGACAACATTTGTGTACACAAAAAAGGGCAATGAGAGAAAAATAGATATATGAAGTGAGAAGGAGAGAGAGATAATGGATGACAGAAGATATGTTATCTCATAGTTTTGTAGTGGAAATAAACTGGAACTCAAGGAGGAGGAAAATAAGGTAGGGCTTAAAGGTGCATAGCATGGAATAAAAAAGAGATGCAACAGAGATTAACTGATGTACAGCTGAAGGAATAAAAAGAAGCAGCAGGCAGAGGGAGCCTCTCTAACAGGAAGAGAAAGCACAAAACGAGACAAAGGGAGACTGAATTCTGTCCCAGCTATGATACGAGCTAGGCCACGTGCACTGAGACGGGGAGTCAAAAAAAGGAACACAGTATGAAAAGAGAAGTGACAATGACTTTTGATTGTTCAGACTGAAGTTTGGAAGATAAATTAGCATTGGAAAAGAGATCTAAGCCACACTAGAAGCCAAAGCATGTGAGAAATAGGCACAAAGGCTGACTAAAAAACTGCGCCAGAAATAGGAAGATTGATTTAGAAATCTCTCTGACCCAATGGGTCACTGATATCCAGTGTTGGTCAAGTTACTTGAAAAAAGTAATCAGTAACTAATTACTGATTACTTCTCCAAAAAAATAATCCTGTTACTTTACTGATTACTTATTTTCAAAAGTAAGTAATTACTTAGTTACTTAGTTACTTTTTAAAAAACACGATTTACAACCTGAAGAGGTGATAAAGCGATAGATCTTTCAGCCCAATTCTACTTTTTCTACATAATCCATCATACAAAATGTAATCAAATGGAAAAGTCTCTTTTTTTAACTTGTTTTATCAGTTTTAATCTTTTAACTTTATGCATCAAGCAAAAATTTAATTATATCCAACATTCTCTGACTTGAATAAATTAGTTTAACATTTAACCTATTTTCTACACATTCCAGCACATAAAATAAAATAAAATATTTTTTGTGTTTACACTCACTCTTTCAAATAGATGCAAGTAAAACACAGCAGAAAATAAATAAAGTCAAAGACTCAGCGGTCCTGTTGCTCTATTTTCACCTGTAAAGCAGGACTGGGTAGGCGGAGGTTTACCCTGGTGCAGGTGTGCCGTGGTCAGTTGAAGAATCCGCGAGTTTCTCTGTGAATTTCCCATTATGTCGTTGCGCACTCGGTGCTTGCTTGGAAGTTTAGGGGTTTTTTTTCGCTGTAAAAAGAAGTTTTCTTCCCACGCACGATGGACGCTAATGTTTTTGTCACTTTTTATGGAATCAAACTCAAAGTAAGGTCAGTGCTTCCACGCTTTAAACGCTGCACGCTCATACTCTCTCCCACAATCGATATATGATCCACTGTTGATCTGCACACAGCTGTTGTCTCTAACGGCGCACTCGTTTACGTCACTGTCGTGAGACATTCTCGCAAAAAATCACGGTTTTAGTAACGCAGTAACGCAGCGTTCCTACGGGAAAGTAACTGTAATCTAATTACCGTTTTTGCAATAGTAATCCCTACAAGTAACGCGTTACTGCCCATCTCTGCTGATATCACTCGAGCCCATCTGGTTCCAATTCTCAGAGAAAGTTTATAAAGCAGAAGAATTTAGATCAGTAAGAAATATTAAGGCAAGAAACGACACAAGCGCAAATACCATGCCTTGAGTCTCTCAACCCATACTGGACTTATTGGGCATTCCATTAAGGCTGAATACAACAGGTTGCCTAATTTATTCAGGTAATATCGGCCAGTCTGGATCAAACTGTTGAGGAGAATCTTCTTTGTTCTGGCATATGGCACATACAATTTATAAAATGTGACAAGAGAATGGCAGTGTCATTAAAATAATTTCAAAAGCAAATTACCCTGAGGAGTTGAGCCGACAACAATAGGAGACGCACAGAGAGCAAAGGGAAAAGAGAGAGAGAGAGGAATGGAGCTGTACGAGGACTTGCTACTCCCTTCCTCTTTCTCTCTTCTCTTTCCCACACACACTTACACACTCGTTACGCACACAAATGCACACACTTCACGAGCAAGACTGTGGTTCGCTCTGGGAGCAGAGCAGTGTAACGAGGGCAGTCATCACAGACAAGGAGAAGAAGCGCTGAGGTGAGTGATAGTTTCCTAATTTATACTTGCTGTTTAATATGTCTTCAAATTTAAACGAGCAACGTGTGAAAACACGGCGAATGCTGTAGCCAGGCAGCATAATCAAGTTTGAGTTAATATTTGATCTGCACTGTGTTATTTGAGTGCTTTTCAGCAGCCAAGCAAGAATGCTAATTAATAGAAATAAAAAAGTTAAATTCATTTAAGATTGGTCAAATAGGTGATGAAACTGTATTTAATTGACAGCACAGTCAGTGCAAATTCAATTTAAGTCTCTTTTTATGGTCTGATATCAGATTTTCTTTATAGTTTATTGCATTTAAATGCAAAGATGAGGAGAAAAAAAAAGTATAGAAGCAGTACGTATGTGGGCAGTGACGTGGTCATGAATAGAAACTGTCAGATGTCAGAGGTTTGTGTAGAATTCAGCTGGGCCACTTCTGAGCCTGATGTGAACATGTG
Source organism: Aulonocara stuartgranti (assembly GCF_965226115.1). Lineage (NCBI taxonomy): Eukaryota > Metazoa > Chordata > Actinopteri > Cichliformes > Cichlidae > Aulonocara > Aulonocara stuartgranti. The sequence goes on from NC_138940.1 coordinate 32,299,401, forward strand.
AACTAGGCACAAAGACAAATATACAAAGAGGTCATGTAATCAGTTCTGAATATGAGGAAGTGAGATTATTCTTTGTGTGATAATTTCTCTTTTACACTTTGAAGGTCTGTGACATAACAAGACATAACAAATATGTCTGCGTTACATATTAGCATGTACTTGTTAGCATGTACATTACTATGCATTGTCCTATTGTCCTATTATCCATAAAGTCTTCCTGGAGTTGCTGATAAACAAAATATAATGATTTTATCCCTTAAACTGTAGGAGTATTGGGAAATAAAATCTGATAAAAATCAAAATAATTAAATTCCTGATTCTATTTTTTCAAATTAGTGATTTCCAGAAGGTTACATTTGGTATTTATAGGCATTTAATATTGGCTATATCTAATAATATTATTTTGTTGTAAATCACTTTGTATATAAGAGATTACTGAGACAATCTGGCTTTTAACTGTTGCACTGGTTTCATTGATTTTTATGGAGTTAAGGAAGGACTAGCTATGCTCTTTCAGCCATTGTGCAGTCACGTCTAATGATACCCACTTTGTTTTAAAACACCATTGCTGTTTCTCTGAGAGACATGCAATATCATACATTTAAAGCAAGATATACAAACTCTGACATAAGCTGGCCTATATAAAATTAAAGTGTGCAGTTATTCAAATAAAGGTCGCCACATACACAGCTCAAACTGGATGTTACACCTAAGTGAGCAAAGAACGAGAAACGGTTACAAGAATAGCAAGAGGATGTGGTTTAGTGTCATGACATGGTCACTGCATCTTATTTGCAGTTCAGCAGTTCAGAAGTTCCCTTTCAAATGTGCTGCTGGTAACTGTATGAACTGTATCAGCTGTATCCCAGCTGATACAGTTGTGTGCAGATTTGGTCTTTTTTTTTTTTTTTTTAAGTCTGTGTGTGTCTAACCCACATTACACAACATTATTTCTGTAAAGGACTCTATATGGCTGCAATGATAACATGACAGATGTGATCTGGCAAGGTCAAGCATGACATATTGAGTTCAATCAATCACCCCCATGTGACCCAAACTTGCATTTGTGTGTTTGTGTGTGTGTGTGTGTGCGTGTGTAGGTGTGTGTGTGTGTGTGTGTGTGTACGTGCGTGTACCACAGCAAAGCATGCTGTTAGTGTCTATGCATATTTTATGCGTCTGATCCCCCTGTCTGTCTGCAGTCGTGTCTGTCGCAGTGTGTTTCATTTCCATGCTTCATCAGGATTCCACAGCTTTCCTTCACTGGTTAGAATACACAACAGCTAGCCTACCAAGCACCCAAGACCAAAGGACAGAAACAAAGGCAAGCAGGAAGACAAATGTGAACACATACACACAGACAAACATGCACGCACATTCACAACAAAGCAGACAGCCACAGATTGCTTTGCAAAAACAGAGGAAGTCAGTGAGCCAAGTACTTGATACCCAATTAAACTGTATTAAGACGAATTAAAGATTTGTATTCCTGATTGTATTATGTTTCTCTAATGGACGATATATGCACATGATCCACGAGTTACTTTCAACATCAGTAGTCCTCTTTAGCACTAGACAAATGTTTATTGATCTGATGATAGTTGAAAAAAAATTACGTTTTCAGAATCGCACCAGCTGCCGTACAGTCTAATCTTCTTTTTGCCGTTGAATAATTTAACCACTTAGCTGCTGTCCAATCATAATCAAATAAATATGGTACTCAAAAATGCATGAATTCATAGCAAAACAAGAGATTTGATTCAGCACACAATCTCAGGCCATTGCCACACTTCCTGAAACATAAATGAATGTATAGCTGAGTTATTCCTTGGATCCATGACTAGTCGGTAGCAACCAGTCTGAAAAGGCAATTTCACCCCTTGCAATTCAGCAGGGGGTGAAATTACCTTTTGGAGTCAGTTGAGAGGGTAGATTAATCTAAACATATTCAAAAGACATTACATTGCATTTATCACAATAGATGTGATTACTTTGATTACCTATTGGGATGATGAGGAGCATCCATTTATTATTAGTTTATTTCTAAAAAGACGCATCTGGCGAACAAAAAAAAAAAAAGAGGTCAGAGGATGAACACTTGGTATTTGGAGAATATCACAATTTAGGCAGAGAGTCCCAGCTGAGAGATAAATAACTCCATTACTCATCCCAGAGCTTAGACCATGTCTGGTAAAGAGCCACTGTTCTAAGTACTTTTCTGCCTGCCTTTCATCCTTATACCCAAATTGGACTCTTTTCACAAGCTTGCTGAGTAAAGAAAGATCTGGGTGAGACAGGATGAAGCCTCTTCAGCTCATTTATATCTCCCTACATTGAGAAGACAAAGACAGGAAAATATTGCTGCAATTAACAGTTAATCACTTTATATTTCATCTCTCTTAAGTCCTCAAAATACTGGACGTCACCTTATTAAACACAGGATGAACTCTTAAAGTGCTGTTTTCATATCCACAAACCCATGCGACCCTTTTCCTCAACACCTGAAAACATTTTTTTTAAACTGTTGTTTTGCAAGAAACTTCTGAGGATAGTGCAGCCTTTTATATCCCGTGGAAAACAAAATACTCAGCAGTCATTACAATCCATTACGGTCCTCAAAATCCATTACCAAGACATATGTTTTGGGTCATGTTAGTGTGTCAGTGCAGACCTACATGTGCATGCATGAATGTGTGTTATTATATACTGCATACAGCTGCAGTAGCACTCACCATTGCTTTCCATTAGGGACAACTAATGAGTGGTTTGTGAAAGAAAACAGATGGTCAGTAATAAAGTGTCTAAATGAGGGATTTTTTTTTTAATCTTTTTTTTTTCTTTCATTTTTACACATCATCACATTCTGTTTCCCAGCATTAAGGTGAATGACACTGACTGACTTTATTTTTTACTATCTACACAGACTATTGGTGACTTTATACTGATGAAAGACAAATGTACGTGGGTCTTTTGCATCTTGTGCTAAATAAATTATGTGTTTACTATAAGTGACTGGTCAAGGCTGTATAATAATATAATTTTTAAAATTAAAACAAATGTTTATGCAAAGATAAACACAGGAAGCAAGCATAGTTAAGTTCTCACACATGCACTGTGACATGGGAAGTTGAACTAATGCACTGAGCTCAGAGCAAGTAAGAAAAGCACACGCATACATAGCGTATATATACATTTTCTGTATGGTATGCCCAAGATTGTGATAAAGTTGCCCTTGTTTTAAAAAAATGACTGTAAGGCCTGTAAGGCCTGTTTTGAAAGCAAGCCAAATCTATTTCTAGCTCTCTGCAAGAAAATGTGCATGAGAGACAAAGTGAGTGACACATTTTGATGATGTAAATAGGTGAAATTTGGGGTCTGTCTGTTGTTCTGTGAGACATAAAGGCTCGTGCATTTAGGAAATGCACTTCATGCGTTAGTGGCTCTGTTATCTGTGTTTGCTCTGGATCAGGGGTAGGCAACTCCAGGCCCCGAGTGCCGGTATCCTGCAGGTTTTAGATCTCACCCTGGGTCAACACATCTGAATCAAATAATAAGTTCATTACCAGGCCTCTGGAGAACTTCAAGACATGTCGAGGAGGTAATTTAGCCATTTAAATCAGCTGTGTTGGATCAAGGACATCTAAAACCTGCAGGACACCGGCACTCGAGGCCTGGAGTTGCCTACCCCTGCTCTGGATGTAGCTCAGTGCTGAGTAAGTCATAGAAATGTGCAGATTAGAAGAGTTCAAAGATTACAGATTTGGTGCTGGTTTCTGTGAAACCAGATTTAATTAAAACATTTCTTTCTTCCTGTCTTGATTTGAAGCCATCGGCCCAGAGTCTCAGCATCTTTATCTAACATGATAAGCAAGTGGCACTGAACCAAGTCTGGCAAATCTCCCATTATCCATTACAGTGTTAGAAAACAGAGAGGCAAACATTACCCACCACCTATTGACGCAACCACATTTAATAGACACACATTGCCCACACACAATCTCTCTTACCTATCTAGTAGTGGTTTTCCACATTCCACCAGGCACACATTAAAAGCGTAAGCCGACATCTCATTAGTGTTCTCAGAGTACAAATACCGCTCTGTAAATCTGTAAACAAGGTCTATGTAGAAAACAAAGCATTAACGTCTGGATGTAAAGCTTTGAATAATTTGTCATTCAAGGTTGTTATTTATTAATGGAAAACTACATACAGTACTGTGCAAAAGTCTTAAGCCCCCCCGCCCCCCTTCATTTCTTTCTAATTTGCTTCCAAGGAGACAGATTTTCTTGTAATTTTGGATAAGTGGTCTTGAACAGTTGTTTTCCAAGCTTTCTGAAGGTCATTCGAAATTTCTTCTTTGACAATTAGTTGTTGATTCACTCATCTCAGTCCAGTCCCTGTCCATTTTCAGAGGAAAGCTTTTATGTTGTTTTGTTTATTTGACCCCTTAACACTGACCGATGAATTATTTAAGCATAAAAAGACACCTAACTCAAGGGATGAACCAACGTTGGGTCTATTCATTACAGACTACTTAGCAATGAGGAGAACCAATTTTAAACTAAATTGTATCTTTAGGTATTTTGTTATTAGCAGCCTGGTACAAAAGCACATCATTTTTTCAGTGTTCTTTAGATTAATCTATGACGAAAGGCAAGTTTGACCCCCCAAAATAGTATTTTTACGTCATTCCCGAAGATGTGTTAGCTGGTGGTATATCGCTGCATGGTGTGCAGTGTGACCTTTAAAAACTGGAGAAAACGTGAGATGTGGAGAACAAAACAAGAATGGCTTTAAAACTACCTTAGCAGATGAACAGTATGTGAAGTCATGTCTTTTTTTTTTAAAAAAATGCAGAAAATACTGCAAAAGACCTGATACAGAATCTGTGAGATGCATCTTGTCCTTCAGTTGATTCATCTACTGTTTGCTGAATCCTCATCAGATTGGGCACTGTGAAGATGCCATTCTATTTCTTGATATATATTTTTAAAATGTTTTTATTTTTATTGTTATTGTGATAGGACAGCGGGGCAAATGTCACGATCCTGGTTCTTATGACTCTGTGTTTTGAGTTTTAGTTTATTTTGATGTTTATGGTATATGGTTAAGTTCGTTATTTTTTCTTTTCATTTGTTATTAGTTTCCTCTTGTGTCTTCCAACCCCTGTTAAGTCTCCCTTGCCCTTCATGTGTTTCATGTCTGTGTCTTATGTTGTCAAGTTCAGGTTGTCATGTCTGCGTCTCATTATGTTTCCTGTTTTATTTTGAAGGGGTCCTGTGTTCCTATGTTCAATGTTTTTAGTTTTACTCTCCCCTTGTGACATCATTATGTTCATGTGTGTCAGCTGTTTCCCCATGTGTTTCCGTTTCCCTCATTATCCTCCTGTGTGTATTTAGTCCGTGTGTCTTCAGTCATTCCTTGTCAGGTCGTCTGTTGTTCACGCCATGTTCTTTACGCCAGGTTTCATGTCCAGGTTTTTTCATATTGTGGTTTAGATTCCCCAGTTTAGGTTTGTGTTAATTTTGCTTCAGTTTGCCTTGCCTTTTGTTTGTACCTTTTACCAGCCTCATTAAATGGCTCGCCTTTTGTTAACATTCAAGTTTTGTTCCCTGTTCCTTGGAGTCTGCATTTTGGGTCCTTCTCATCAATTCATACAGTCTGCCCTCGCCAGACTGTGACAGGCAAAGACAGGAAAGCTGGGAATAAGATGAAGATAGGACACAGTGAATAACCTTTGGGCACATTTAAATCAGGACACTGCATTAGACTTGCATATGTGGGTCACATGCTAGTAAGGCCAATAAGCTTCCAGTGGCCATGAGGAAACGGGAAAGGAAACAGGTAGAAATGTGTGACACTGAGGAAAAATGTACTGAAAATCAGTCGCTGCAGGTCTTACAAATTGTTGTTATCTGAAAAATGTCTAATTAGCAGCAGCTTCATGTTTCAGCATGATAATGATCCCCTCCATGCTACCAATGCAATAAAAGGATACCTTGATAGAAAAATACATAATGGAATACTGACCTGCCCAACCTGGACCTCAAATCAAAGCAGTGTGGGATCATCTTGCCAGAAAATGGAACAAAAGGCAGGAAACATCCAAAGAAGAGAATATGAATGTCAACCAAGAAGCCTGGAGACCTATTCCTGAAGACTACTTGAAGAAATTACAAGAGAGTTCAGGCTGTGCTGAAGAATAACCACTCTCTTTTTGAATTATACTTGTCACCGTATGCAGTACTTATACCATATTTCTATTCAAGTTTGCATGTTTCAATAAATCAGTGCACTCATCACCCATTTTCCCAGCAAAATATAGAGAAATGATGGGTGGTTTAAGACTTTTGCACTGTGCTGTGTATTACCACTGTGGCACAAAGTCACTTTAGAAAGTATTCAGGTCCCTCCCATATGGAAAAGATATATATAAATCTTATAAAGTTTGTATCTGTCTTGTGTGAAACTTGTATGAAAAGCATATAAGTGTGAAAACAGATATAAGATCCCTTGAAAAATTATATAATGAAACTTGTATGTTTTGGATACTTACTAAAACAATATATGAAAGTAATGCGAAAGTGGCCACTTTCATGAGTAATCACATATAAGTTTTTACTATTTCTTTTCCGTATGGGCTGCCATGTTTGTTTTAGAAGGCTGGCGTAACCACAGCATTCGAAAAAGAAGTTCCACTTCCTCTGTGATAGAAACACTGAACCTTCCTGATGTTCCTGCAGTAGCGAACAACCTGTCCTGTAGAGAAATAAATCACATCTTTAGCAACAGCCTTTTACCTTTTGTCACCATCTATAGACTCCGACTCAGGTTGAGATAGACTGTAAAAGATATAACTTAGAGGGAAAGCCAATGCAGAAGTGCATTAAACTTTGATTCTTCTAATCATCCAGGTGAGAATACAACTAGTATAGGAAGCTAGACCTCAGCAAAGCCTGTGCATTATCACACAGTGCCGAGACATTTACCTGGTGTTGCATCATATTCACAATAAATGTTTGAGCCCTAGATCTGGTTTTCCCAGTGCCTTTCAGAGTAGAGTTCTAACCTGTGAGTGGATCTTTCCTCCAAAAGTTAACAAACTCCTCCAACAGGTGTCCAAGGGCTATTTGACCCAAGCAGGGAAAAATATCCATAGCTGGCAAGTTTTGGTATTTCAGGTAATCCTAAAACTCCCTGACAGCCATTTCTATAAGCCAATAATTTCCCAAACTTTTCCTTTCTGAATATGAACCTCGTTCCTTGTTCTGCTCACAAGACAGTGAAAGACTTCACTTCTATCCATTTTTAATTAAAAAAAGATTTTTTTTTCAAGGTTTTCTGCTTTAAAATTTAGTTTGATTTAGTAATAACAGTTTTCAGAAGTGCTCCTAAACCCTTGCGGTGATTTCCACCTCAATATTGTGTATTATGGATGAAGTGGCACCTGAAGGCCTGAACATCACGGCCATTTAGTCATGGTCTTTGCCACTAGCATTCAGAGATTGCTCAATTTTCTCTCTCTCTCTCTTTTTTTTTTTTTTTTGTTAAAATTCCTCCCTCGAAGGAAGGGAGCATATTATTGGTTCTGTTGGTTTGTCTGTCTGTCTGTTGTTGGCAGTCTATTGACCACAGTTTTCAAGATATAATTTTCAAATTTTGTGTGCTGGTGGATTTAAATGACATCTCGAGCTGATTTAATTTTGATAAAATTTGAATCAAGTTGGTCATGGGCACAGCAAATGTGAAAACCAGTGAAAACTTCATATTAGCAAAAAATAAATAAATAAATAAAATATCTATGGATTGTCTTCAAATTTCACAGGAATATACTAGGAGAAATGAGTACCTAGGTTGGCTAAGCATTTTACCTTGACCATCATTTTTAGCACCCGAGGTCAATGTTGTCCTTGAAAAAACATTTGAGAAAACATATTGAGTAACATATCATATAAAAGGGCAAAAAGAGAGTTGTACAACAAACTTTTTATTTTTCACTATGATGCCTATCACGACACAATGATGCCATAACAGACTGATGTCATCATATTGTAATAAAAACATAAAACTTTAGCAATTGCCCTTCGTGGAGGAGTTGTACTTTCTGAGTGCTCTTGTTGTTATTATTATATATTATGTTAATAATATCTTGCTATTGATAGAAAATTTGCTCACATATTGTTTTACAGAATCTTTTACACACTCTAGTTCTCTTTTTATATCCAGTCATATCAACAATTAGGCTGTGTATGAGACGCCCTTGATTTAAATATTTACCGATAACTGAAAGATATTTTTCAGATTGACTGTTTGTTTGAAAACAGGTTTGTAAAATGGAAGCATAAAAGAATACAGAGTGGCATACATGTAAAATATGATGATGCATGTAATGAATTAATTATGTGCAAGCTCACAATGAAATAATTAGCATCATGCATTATACATTTAAAACATTAGGTGTAAGACATGCATGCAACCATCTAAAGCTGCACAAAAGTGAAGCCATTGCTGGTGCTGTAGCATATGTAGCACTAATTTCAACCTTAAACAACATTTCAACAGGTTAATATGTGTCATTTTAAAGACACACTACTGAAGTTTTCAAAGAAGAAACAACAAACTCTCTGGCAAACAAAATCTGAATTTACAAGCAATTAAATGCTCCTTCACATGACCTCCTCAGTTCAAACAGGACAGGATCTTATCAGTGTAACCCAGTTTGTCCTAATATGACATCTACCATTTGTTTGACTAGCTGCCTTTGCTTTAATATTGCAGGCATTAAAGGGTTATTACAGTAGTAGTATATTAGCAGTTACATAACATAAATTACAGTTACAACCAATTTATAAGAAAGCCGCATCTTTTTGACGTGTGAGTGTAGAAGTGTGTCTGTGACTGTACGGCATAATGGCTTATTAATTGTACTTTTTGTCTTTTCCCACTAGGTGTCACTATATCCATATGAAATGGTGCTGAAGACAGAAAGATGAACCATGAACCACTGTTAATCAGCCTTGCAGACATAAAGCCGTTCAACAACCAACCAACAGCCAGTCGGATTTTTTTTTTTTACTGTCATTAGTATGTATGGAAAATCTGTTCTTATCAGTCCATATGATACTTTTTAGGTTTTTCAACAACAGGAAACAATCAGTTACTACCTACATTGGAAATACAGGGAGAGCTGGAGATAAAAGAATTACATGTGGGTGGCCAAGATTTTAAGTGGCACTTAATCAATGAGAGTCCTTGAAGCAACCATCCTTCATCTGATTAAAATCTGACACAAAAACAGGACAATGGTTCACATAAAGCAGCGGTCATGATGTCGTCTGATTGACTCCAGTGAAGTAACAGCAATAATGTTGTCCAAAGTAATGCTGGCCTTCATCTTGATCCTTCTCATCCTCCTGACTGTCGCTGGTAATGTACTTGTGTGCCTGGCTGTCTGTGCCTCTCGACGTCTCCGCTGCCTCACTAACTGTTTCATTTTGTCGCTGGCTGTGACAGACCTGCTGCTCGGCCTCTTAGTCCTCCCTTTCTCTGCTCTCCTACAGCTAAATGAAGAGTGGCCACTTGGCGCAGTCTTCTGCAACTTCTATATCTCCATGGATGTTATGTTGTGCACTGCCTCCATCCTCACCCTTCTGGCAATCAGTGTCGATCGCTACCTGGCAGTGACCATGCCTCTGAGATATGCATCACTGGTGTTACCGTGGAGAGTTGCTGTAGCCATGGCGAGTGTCTGGACTGTGTCTCTGGCCGTGTCTTTCTTGCCCATCCAAATGGGATGGAACACCGTTAACGGGACAGTGCAGAACCACGGGCCTTGGGCTTCGGAGGGGAAATGTCGTTTTGAACTGAACAGACCGTATGTGCTTACTGACTCTCTCCTCACCTTCTACCTGCCTCTGGTGGCTATGTGCTGGACCTACCTCAGAATACTTCGCATTGCACGTGCACAGGCCAAGCGCATTGTCAGTGAACGGCCCACTTGCATCACCAGCTACAACTGCAGGAGCAATTCTTCCACTACCACCACTGTGATTTCCAGCATTACAGTTGTGGCACTGCGGGAGCACAAAGCCACAGTGACACTGGCAGCAGTGATTGGGGCTTTTGTGGTGTGCTGGTTACCTTATTTCATCCTATTCACAGTGCTGGGCTTACAGGAGCATCCAGACCCTGGCACAGTGCCAGAATATTCCATTGTGCTGTGGCTAGGCTATGCCAACTCAGCCCTAAATCCAATCCTCTACGGAGCCCTCAACAGGGACTTCAGGTCAGCCTATACCCATCTACTGAGATGCCGATGCCCTATGTACAGCAGGTGGAGGAGCCAGCAGATATCCCCTTCTGTATCAGCAGGTAAAGCTGTTCAAAGTAAGTAAAAGTAACATTTGTACTTTTATAGCTGTTTTCCAGATTAATATCACAAACTACTACAAGATACTAAAAGCACTTGTAAAAGTGGAAAGTGAATCTAGTGTTTCTATTAGCCCATGCATAAATTTATCAGGGGCACAAACAAAGATTTCTATTTTCTCCTCATTATGTTAGAGAAAAAGTTGGCCGTCAGCCATCCAACACCTGTACAAGATCTGTAATGTAGAAACATATGGGGCTTAAAAAGAATATACAGCTTAATGACATCTGTGCAGCAGTGGTAAGAAATATCCTTAAAAATGCATGCATCACCATGTTCTGAAGAGGGAACTGATATAACAGAAATGGTAAAGGCCCCCAAAATCAAACCTTGTGGCACACCATGGATAGAGAACTGGAAGAAGACCAAAGGATCATCCAAACAGATATGAAAAGAACCACTACAAAGTAGAACCTGATACACCCACCCAGTATCCCAGTCTATAGAGCATAATGTGAGGTTCAGCAGTATCAAAGGAAGAGGTTAGGCTCAGTGGGTGAGCAAAGAACAACAATTTTGAGATTGGTCTTAAAAGTGCTAAGAAGAGAAAGATTAAGCTTTAAAAAAATATTTTTTTTTAAAAAAAAATATGTGACTAAATAAGCAGGGACTTGATCGGCCATCACTGAAGTTCGATTACAGTAGGCACATAGGAACCAATACTAGTAAATGAAACATTTTTGAGTTGCAGGTAAAATATCAAGAGAACAGGAGGATGATGTCAATAACTCAATTAATTTCAACAGATAAAGAAAAGAAATAGGTAAAAATCTTCAAATAACAGGCTCAGCTGGGGCAGGAACAGACAGTGAAGATGCTGAATTATTATTATTTCTCACATTTCTGTTTTTTGTTTTTTTTTTCCTGCAGAGAAAGTATGAACATTTTCATAATTGATTTTTGAAATATTTGTGACAGCAGGTGGAGCAGGAGTAACAATATCACAATGTCAAATAAAACCCTAGGACTACCTTTGGTCTTTGAAACTAGGTTTGAAAAGCAAGCAGCCATTGTATTTCTTCTGAAGTTTTAAAACAAACTAAAAGATTATTTAAATGAAAGCAATGAATGGGTAAACAAGTTCAACTTTTTGACGAGAACACCTTAAACCATAAATAAATTATGCAAGGAGAAGAGTACGTCCTCATTTTTAACAGGACATACTTTATCTAAACTGATAAGACAATGACTAATATAACATATATTAAAGGATTAACATTGTTATTAGGGGATAAGAATAAATTGAAAGCATAAAAAAAATATCAGCAGAAAAACAATTTGAAATTTGAGACCTGAGTGGGGAGAAAGGCACAAATACTTTTTAAAAAGAATACAGTGATGATCAGAAATAAAAATGTTCCTAAAACAAATCCAAACAACATTTAAACTCAAAGTACAAACAAGCTCCAGTCTGTGTCCTCTGGTATGCGTGGGGCCATAAGCATGCTGGTAACTCGTGATGCTGATAAAAGCTCTGGCAAAGACGTCAGAGTTGTCATTAATTTGTATGTTAAAATCCCCAGTTGTAACCAATCTGGAAAACTTCATGGAGCATGGTATACCACAGCACAATAAAAAGGACCCTTCTTCATGACTTTAATCAGCTGCTTCAAAAAATATCCAACATTCTCTGAACAACATTAGAACCATTTTCAGACTGCAGCGAGACCTCCTCCTCATTCGCTGTTGGCTAATGAGGGTGTAATCACCCGGGCAAACTCTGATGAGGGACAAATATTTGAGTCACACTGCCAGGTTTAAGTAAGGAATAAAAAAATCAGTTTCTTGGAGAGTACAAAATCAATAAAGCTGAGTTGGCTGGCATGGTGGTGAAAAGGTTAGCACTTACAGCAAGAAGGTTTCTGGTGTCTGGTTTCCGTGTGGACTTTGCATCTTCCCTTTACCTGAGTGCGTTTCCTTCAGGTATTTCAACTTAACCACAGTTCAAATACATGCATTTTAGGTTAATTTGTTTTTCTAATTTGGCCATGACAAAAATGGCCACGGATGTGAGGTAGATAATGTGTTTAAAGCAACAGAATAAAACCTTGTATGAATATATGGTTAAATGTGGCTTGTAGCCTAAAGTCAGTAAGACTACAAATGCACCAGTCCAGTTTTTGGTTTCTGACTGTTTTGTATAAGACAGCAAACATTATAGTGTCAATACATTTTACAGTATATCCTTATCCCCAGTTTCCATCTTACCTTGAATTTCCTCAGCCAGAGACCAGCTTACAGAGGTAACGCTGCTGTGCGGCCACACCCCTGCCACCTGCAGAGCAGGTCTAACACATCAAAACGTCATGCTTCAAGAAATGAACAGCAGGACAGCCACAACATCTATCCAATTTGCAAATGGCACTGCTACCACAGATGTCAGTGGTGATGGAAGGTAAATTATTATTCAGGCTATTGTTACATTATGCTTCATAAACATGAATACAGAATGCTGCAGATGAGTTTGTGTCAGTACTGGTGTTATTGCCTGCACAGTCATGACTCAAACCTCATCATATATAAATTGAGTACTTAAAAAAAAAAAAATCATGCTTTGCATCCAGACTGGAGTGACAATGCTGCAGCACCAACATTCAGATGAATGTGATGCTATGAAAAAAGCTCTATATGATACCCTGCTTTCAGTATGTCATTGCACTAAATCATATAATGTGTTTCTGTCATACTCTGAAAAATAAAATCTTCTCACTCACACAAATGCACATATATGTCTTTCTTCATTCTTTTCAGTGAACCCAGGTTGTGCTGAGCTTGTGCTTGTGAGGTGGATGGTGTGCTTACAAAACAACCCAGAACAGGAATCCATCAGGTCGATGACAAAAGGGCAACAAACAGACAAAAGATAGACAAAGATGTACAACCCCCTCTATTTGGAAGCATCCAGTATCACAGTAGAAACATCCATAGTACATCATGTAAGTAGAAATACATTCTGACATCCCTATAGCCCCCACAAACCAGTCCAGCTGAGAACAAACGAGCTGTAATACACACATCTTAGCTGTGTCATCCGCAGCATATTGGGCCATATTGCCATATGCTTATTAGGCTGAGAAATTTGCTTCCAGAATAAAGGAGTTACATTATCCAGTTTCACATCCTGTTATCATTTCTTTCTATGCATTTTGTGACTATCATTGACTTAATTGTTCATTTTATGTGCATGAGCTCAAAGTCTGACTCAGTTACAACAACAAAGGACAAAATCTGCGCCCATATTGCCGACAAGAGCACAGAGCTCTGTAGCAACAAGCACACATACGAGTGTGCGCAGACACACAGTCCATCAAATCTACATTAAAGCACATAATCATTCGAACATGTTTGCCATCCAGTAATTACTTTAACCAGATTCTACAAGTTCTCTTTTAGTTTATTACATAATTTTATTGTTGTGATTTTGGGTCAGCTGTCTGATCTGTACATTAATACTGCAGTATTCTTTTTGTGCATACAGCTATTTCCTCCACAGGACCCGTCCTACCTCCTGAAACTTTTATGTGTAGCCCCATATGTATGTATACATTACCAACGGTGAGTGAATAGACGAGCAAACCTTTGCTCCTTTTCATTTGTGTCTTTATGAATACAAAGATAAGGATCTCTGCAACTCTACGCCTCATCGGTAAGAATCAACTGCACACGCACAGCCAGCTCAGTCCACCCAGGACCAAACAAATGATGCTGCTTCTACTTGGACGGAACTAAAACTGAACTTGTTTAACACAATTAGTTGACTGCAGCCAACTGTCACTCAGGGCAACATATGGCCCTAAAATGCTCTTAATCAGACTAACTGTGGATAGTAATGAAGCACAGCAGGACCCAGTGAAGACCAGCCAATTAACTTGTTGTTCATCAATTTTATGAAGGACTGGATATTTTATATCCTGACACAAGAGTGCACTCCAGTGGGAATACAAAATACCACGTCTTCAGAATGGGAAAAAAAGGAAGAATTGGTGTTAAATTAAAAATGTTCAATAAAATGAGATGACGGAAGGGAGAAGGTGACAAATAGACTCTCGTTACACTTATTTATGTGTTGATAAATATGTGACCTTTCAATGTGTAGCATGTGAAATAATGTTATGTGTAGATTTTAAAGAATGGAGCCCCCTCCATATATTGTTTTACCGTTTATCATTTTGTGGTACAGAGCTGGTAAGTGTAAGCATCGAATCATACTGTAAATGTAACTATGGACTGAATAAATGGCATGCACTGTTCCTCAAAAAGCAAACATACCAATAAAGAGCAGCTCAAATAAAAAATATGATACATACCACCGTTTTTGGAGACAATACAGGCCGTTAAGCATGAACAGATCTTATCTTGTGGGATGATGCAGAAAACGTGTGTGTATGATAAGGAACACAAGCACATTGGAAACAATTCATCACAGCTGTCAGCAAACATCGCTTCAAACTGTTGCCACATTAACACTTAACCTTCTCCATTCTTCAAGCTATTTCCTTTGAGGAATGACTCAGAAGTGTATACTAATATATATACATGCATGTAAGGTTGTAGCTGGAAACAAGTGATTTTACAATCCAGTTCGCCACATGGAAACACTTATTTGGTTTATAGCTAGGAGAGTCATTTCTTCAATTCAACTCTAGAGAAATAACGGATTAGTTTTGATTGTTTCAAGTCTGTCTTACTCAATGCTGAACAGATCTCATACGTATTTCATTCTTCATGTCTTCTAGCAAGGCATTGCTTTCACGCGTGACTATGTAAAATATGAAGATCAAAAAGAGCCTTTGTTCAGCTGCAGACATTTATGCCAAACATAACTTAAGGAATTTATAGCAAATGTAAGCTTGGAAATACTAGACTTGGATGTTTTTCAGGAAAGGCTCTCTCCTCTTAGATGGGGCTTTTTGACAAGCAACGAAATTTTAAGAACAACTTAAAATCGTTTGAGAGGGGAGTTCTGACAGCAAGATGACATTTGGAGTCAGTCGAGTAAAAGTGCAAATTACTACGTGTTGATATGTTCTTATATAAAATTGATGGGATATCATTGATCAGCTGGCAGCTGCGCGGACAATGTCTCAATAAAAAGTGATACTGGTACAGAACATGACATATTTCGCTCAGGCTAAACACCTGACCTGAGAGCAATTAAGTGCTTTACCTCAAGCTGTCAGGCTAACATTGTGCATCTTCTCATATGCAGTAAACAACAAACCCACAGAAAAAACTTTTCTCAAAAAACTTGAGATCCAAGTTTAACCGGTCACATACTTCGTATTTACAGTTATGTTTAAAAAAAAAAAAAAGAAGGAGGTAATTATAAGCCTTTACATATCAGGACAAACATTTTTTTTAAGTTAATGTAGCTTCAGATGAACAACACATGACAAATTACATGGTGTAATTATGTATTTAAGAAAACCTACACCAAAATGCAGACGCAGAAGTTCACTTTTACTGCTTCTACTGGAATTCGGAGGTTAACCAGCAACCAGGTGCTGATACTCAAAAGGATTTGATTAAGTGAGACCCTCTATAAAAGCAGACATGTTAACAGTTTGCTGCTTCTCGAGCATTCAGGTGTGTGTTAACACAATGCTGGTTATCAATCTGGAAAGGATTATATAGAAATCTCCCAAAAATGTAAAGTCCATAACTGTAGAATGAGAGAGGATATTTACAAGTGAAAAATCATTCAAAACAGCTGTCTTCAGTCTTCCCAGGCGTGGACGTCCCAGCAAATTCACCCCCTTGTCAGACCGTGCAATGCTCAGAGAAAATGCAAAAAACACAAGAACTACATTTCAGACTCTACACAGTTGGCATATTAAATGTTAAATTTCATAACAGTATCATTAGAAAAATATAGTTGTTTTTTTTAAAAATTTTTTTAGAAGAGTTGCCAAGAGAAAGCTCATTTTCTCTAAAAGTAGAAGTTGGCATAGCTGCATCTGAGCAAACCACAACACTTCAGGAACAATTTCCTTCTGACACATGAAGCCAAGGTGAAGATGTTTGGCCATAATTACAATGCCACATTTGGTCAAAACCAAACATCCCTTCAGCACAAACACCTCGTACTAACTGTCAAGCACAGCGGTGAAGGGGTAGTGATTGGGACATGTTTGGCAGCCACAGGACCTGAACACCTTGCAGTCACCGAGTCAACCATGAAATCCTTTGTATATCAAAGTAGTCAAATGTGAGGTCACCTCTCTGACAGCAAACACTATTGAATCACAGTGTAATTAGTTTTTCAGAGATTGCTGTTGCATTTTGGCTTAGTTTTTGCAGAATAACTAATGACAGTGTAATATGTCATGGGTTGTTGTTCATCTGAATCTGTTATTATCTAAAAGAACAGATTTTGTTTGTGATTTTCTAATATGTAATACCTTAGAATAGAAAGAGGTTGTGCTTTCATTTCACCACAACTGTATTTGTTGCATAATATTTGTTTTTTTTTAGAGCTGCAGGTTAGAGAGGCTTGTTAAGCAGAGCAGATGTGACCATACCTGTGGCCATCTTTTACCTGACAGTTTGCAGCTTTAAACACACATTACTATCAGATGTATATTATCAGCGTGGCTCTGCAAAATAAATGAATACAAAACTAAATAAAGAAGAAGAAGGAATTTTAAATTGAGAAAGAAACTTTACATTGTGAGAAAGAAAAAGAATAACGTCGGGCTTCCACAGTTCAAAACACTAAAGTTGGTTAATATCAGAGAGAAAATTGATTCTGTTTTTTTCTTCTCCCTCTAGAGTCCCTCTATTCCTACATAAAAATCATGTGTCCCTTGGTAATTCTGGTCACTTGCTGCTCTTCTCCATCGCTGTGACCACTGACAGCTCAAACCACATGAAAACCATTCATCATGGCTCCTTTAACATTAGATTAATGTGGTGAAAACGGAACACATAAACTCTCTTTCTGTCACTCTAACACACACGCACACACAGACAAAAATACAGTACACACACTCAACTAGCCCTATATAAGCTATCAATCATAGATATTGTCATTATTCAAGTCTGTCATCGACAAGCCCCTTTCCTTCTCCCTCTCCCTCAGTCTGTCTTTCTCGCACTCCCCTTTTCTTTCTCTCTGTTCTCCTATCTTGCAAACACACACACACACACACACACACAGACAGAGGAGAAGAGAGAGAATCATGAATCATAAATCTTATGAATGCCATCTTAAGACTGCTCAGCGCTATGAGAAAGAGAGATGATTGATAGACGTGAGTGAGTGTGGCGAAAGGAAAGAAGACGGACAGAAGGTTGCAACCGGTAACACCGAGGTCAGAGACTGCAGTTCAGGGGTCAGATGTATCAGAGCAGGCGCAATATGGCTGAGAAGGAAGGAGAAAATGGGAGGATGAGGAAAAGGAAGGGAGGGAGTAAATGGTTGAAGGGGAAGAGAGGGAGAGAGAGAGAGAGAGAGAAGAGGGAGGGAGGGCGAGAGTATGGGGGATGCTGCCACAGTGAGGCTAAAGCCATAACTCATCTTTTATTAAAAATAATGAAAAAAACTTAATGAGTTAATAATATCTGGAGAAAGAGATAGGGAGTGAGAGAGAGATGGAGGAAGGGACAGGAGGACAGAGAAAAGGAAGGAAAAGAAGAAAGGAAATGAGGAGGGAGCTCAGATGGAAAAGAGAACGGGGTCAGTGCGAGTCTCTTTTCACTCTCTGGTCATTTATTCCACTTTTCAAAGTTCACTCAAGATTCATTAGACGAACAGGGACAATCACGGGGATCCCTCTCATTCTGCAGACCTAAATCCCAAAGCCTGCTTGGTAATTAAAGGCACTTAACAACCAATTAACAGTGATGAGCTAAATTAGCAGGATGTTGTCTCCTTTGACTAGGCTACTGCATTATCAGTGTATTGAAAGAGCGATGAACAAACCTCAGTGGCCCGCGTTTGCATGTAGGCAAATGACGGATTAATTACTATTAAAACATCAGCATCTTAATGAGCTTGGAAACAATTAGAGAGGTCGTTAGTGTGTGGAGAACGGCTGAGAACAGAAGAAGGGCGGGCGTGCACAAACAGGAGAGAAATCTTCATTGGGAAGCAATACTGATTAAATGGACGTACGGTCGCACTCATCGCCCAATATCCACGGACTTATTAAATACATGACATCACCATTTGTCTTTTCTACCATCAAGCTACTTTTCTCCTGCCATTATCTTTCCCGCTTCTTCTCAGGCTTCCCCAACTCTGCCTTCGTTTCATCTCTCATAAAAAGCCTTTTTCTTGCTCTTCCATTGCTTTCTCCACTTTCTGCTTTTTAACTCCCATTTCTTCCTTCCCTCCTTCATGCTTGGGGGGCACAGTCCTGTGAAGGAATTTAATATGCAACTTTTATATGAGAAACCAATCGCATACGTCTGGGTCTATTGGGCTCGCAATCTATCGGCCCGGACGGCTAATGCAATAGAGGGAGCCTGGGCTATTTATCACACAGGGAGCTATCTTTTCCTCTCTCTCTCCCACTCTGCCCTCGCTCTCTCTGTCTTTATTCAAGCCCAGATTCCTGGCTGCCACTAAATCAGGCCAACTATGAGCTATGGCTGCCCAGAGGGCATCTCCTCTTTTATAGGAGGATTTGGATTTTGTATCTACTGGTTCCTCAGTGGTCGTTGAGACTGTGCAAACGGAAGCTATAAACATTCAACAAACAAAGGCAACAACTTAAATGTTTCTCCATCCCTGCTGTAATGATCGTGAACGTGCGAAGATATATGGAAGGAGGAGGATGCATAAGGCTGATGAATAAGATATCAAGGACATTTACACTGATGCTGCAAAGATTTGTTTCCGTGCATGTCCTCAGACAAAGAGGGAGAAACGCATGCGAAGATTACACATACACAGACATGTACACATTCTGTGCTGTTAGGATAATGCGACATAATTCACACATTATTGCTGTTACTAGTCACACACAGCAGCGGCGCGACGTCAAAAGTTTCCTGCTGAAAAACAAAAGTGACAGTGTGCAGAGGACGCTGCCCACCTGCAGCAATTAAAATGCCTCCAAAAACCAAATTCATTTCAACAAATTAGCCACATTACTGGCCACTGTGTAATCGCTGATGGCAATTAATAAGAAATTAGTCACAATCAGCCCTATATTAACATCTCACCCAGGGGCCGCGGCTGGAAATTAATAACCGGAGATTCATCTCTCTTACTGTCTCTTTTGGCTCTCTCTCTCTCTCTCTCTCTCACACACACACACACACACATGCACACACACCTACGCCCACCTATATTGTTCACGAATCACCTCTAAGACTGATTTTTTCTATGCGGATTGTCTCATATGATCCACAATCTGCTCATGTCAGCTAGCCAGCTTCCTCTTTACCGGGGTGTGAAAACCCCCTGAAAGACACAAGTGTGAGCATGTGCATGTGTATTTTCTCACCGGTACAGTCAACACATGCGCTCTTAACAGTTTGTGGACATACATTACATAGAGATACTGTATGTCTGTGTGGTGTGTACTGTGCATGTGTGTGAGTCAGGTGCTACATAAAATGGGGGTGGGGGCATGGTGTTTGTGTGTTGGGGGGTGAACTGAGCCCGCCTCTAGGGGTCCTCACACCAATCAGCACAGCGCACCAAGAATCAATTAACACCAGTGGGAGGGGGCAGAGGCTATGGCACCACGCACACTTAGATACACACGTACGCATGGTGTCCGCACGCACTCTGCCCACACACATGGTACTGTCTGAGGAAATATCCATCAGATCACACGCTGCACAATGTGCCAGTGCGTGTGTGTCTTTGAGCGTGCGTGTCCCTATCCCAGTGTGCTCCGGGCTCTCATGGTGTGAGGTTGGGGAACAGATTGGGGGTCAGCAGGGGGGTCAGGCCAGGGTCACCCCCGTCTGAGCAGTGTGTGTGCGAGCGTGCATGTGTGTGTGTCAGTGTGGCCCGATCTGAGTGTGCGGACTGAAGCCTGACCACCACTTCCAGGGCTCACTGGCAGGCAGAAGTGAATAAGATTGATGGTGTTGATTCATACGACGAATTCATTGCTCCCTCTGAATCCATGGAGGATAAATACATCCACAGAAATTATGAAGCAAGGGACCAAAATGAGCATCTCACATTTCATATTCCTCTTTCACTCTTTCTCTTTGTTTGTCCCCCTCTCTCTTTCCCTCTTTGTCTCTCTCTCCGGTGTGGGGACAGCTGCTGGCTACATGAAAACCATTCATCATTGCATCTTTACTATAAAATTATTGACAGAGAGGAGGCTGAGGAGCTATATTGGCCAGCTTTTACAAGGTTGGACAAAGAGAAAAGTCACCTGTGAAAACATAATGAGATCTACGAAGCAAAAAACAAAAGGCAAATGTTTGTGGGTTGCTGCAGATGTCTATAGCTAAAAAGTCGAGCGAAAGCTTTTTCCACCACAACAGACGAAACAGAGTGGGCAAATAAAGTGATCAAAGGTGTCTACCATTTGCCCATGAACGTTCCACTTCGAAACCCCACCTCTTTCCTCTTCCTCTCACTCTACACATTGCCATCTCCATCTGTTAGCCCATTGCACTCATGCATCCACTACCCCCCTCTCATTCGTTTCCTCTCCTCCTATGCTCCTCTCTGGCCTTCCTACCCTCGGGGAGGTAAGGTGATCTCCCTGTGCTGGTGTAAGTGACTGGTATTAGTCTCCTTCTCTGTCTGTCTGTTTGATCCCAGTACTAATGACTCCACAGGGACTGGGGTCTGATAATGGGAAATCAATATAGAGAATAGTGCTCCGGAGTGGCCTCACTTAGCTCTCGCTCTTTCACGCCTCACAGCAAAGTGCCTCTGTGTATCCTTGTGTGTGTGTGTGTGTGTGTGTGTGTGTGTGTGTGTGTGTGTGTGTGTGTGTGTGTGTGTGTGTGTGTGTGTGTGAGAGCGTGCAGAGGACTGTAGTAGTGTCAATATGTGCATGTGTGTTGAGGAAATCTGTATTTAAATATAGACCTATTTCCTAAAACAGACACATGCGCAGAGCATATAAAAGATTTCGTACTAGTGCTGCGTTTTTAATTCAAATGAAAGATTCCCTGGACTGCACAACTTCTGCGGCCTCTGCAATATTCTCATTTCACGTTGGATCAAAACTCAAATTTTTAGACTCATTCAGCAGGGAAACGCTGTATATATCTGAGTGTGTGTGTCTAATCGGTCACACTACGCCTAGGGCAAGACAGGTGGGGCTGGTGGCATGAGGCTGGTGTCCCCCCCACCCCACCCCCAGCCCCCACCCTGAGGGGCCAGAAGGCCCAGCAAAGCAGGGTGCTGGAGTAGCTGCCTCTGCCAGGTACCAGAGCTCTATGGCTGGTGGCAGCTGGTCCTCTGTCCCTCCCTCCTCTGCTCCCCTGCATGAGTGCCCCGCGGGCAGGCAACAGGAGGGGTGAGGAGGTCAAGAGGCATGAGAGAACGGGTGGAACAGCGGCGACATGCAGCATAATCGGCTTTTATGAAGTGGAGAGAACACAGACAGAGGGAGACGGGAAACACTGCACTGACACAATGCAGCTGACTACAAGCAGTAATGAATTAACACATTAGTGCCACGACCAGGGGCGTTCAAGAGCACTCAGCTGCTCTTAAGCACAAGCCCACCCTGGCACGCTCTCTCTCAGACATGCACACATAAATCAGTCATTATAGATAAAAAAAAAAAAACCCCACACACTCACTTATTAATTGCATCAGTCATTTTGTCAATGGCAGATCCCTTTGAAAGCTATTGAGTGTGATGAGAGACTTAAAAGCAGGGAAACTTTTACTTAGCCTTCAGCTCACATCTAACAGGTCAACTTCCAAACGTACAGCTAGATACACACGCACACACGCGCACACAAAGAAAAGAGTATACTTTGAGAATCCTCTTGTTCAAACTCAAGCCATGTGTCCAATTATCATCAGCCCCCCGGACTAATGCCTTAACTCTTTCTCTCACATCTAAGTCTTAGCCATCCACCCATCCTGGGTTTTTTTTGCTCTTGTCCATCCCTAAAATCCATGTCTGTGCGGTTACTTACTTCCCTTTCTCACTCTTTTCCTCCCCCTCCCTCCGACTCTCCCTCCCTGACTTTTAACCAGCGTGAAGAGGCAGCCATGCATTCAACCATCAGACAGGCTAACATGGTCTACACACACACACACACACACACACACACACACACACACACACACACACACACACACACACACAAAACCAAAGCACATTGTTTTTTGAGTTTAGCAAAAAAATGCAACATTCACTGAAACAAATACCATCCCTATACATAAATAAATAAATAAATAATAAACTTGTGTCTTATCTAAACACAGGAAGATCTACCACTACGTTTTTAAAATCAGCCCCTACAACATTTAAAAGGCAAAAGGTGTGCTATCATCTGTCTTTTAGGGAAATATAAAATAGATTCCCTCCAATAAAATGAACCTTTTGGGATTATAACCTTCATATTTGGTCATTAAAACCCTTTAATATCTACCAGGCCATATAACTGACATTTACGGTGACATTTTACATGGTTTATCTGCTTTTTAAGTGTCTTGCAGATAAGAGTGTCCACACAGGAGCACAGAGCAGTGTTCCTGTGACAGCCCAGGGATGAGGATGGTCCTGTCTGTGTCCCTGATGGGGGATCCCATTGCTCTCTTCTCATCCAACAATCCCACTGAGCATGTCAATATGAAACACTATCTCCCCCCACACTGGGGCCATGCAATCCCCCCCCCCCCCCCGTTACAGACAAGACGGGCTTATGCTGCATCTGTGAGGGGGGGACTCATGGCGTGGGTATGGAGAAAAGTGTAAATTAGACTAAATCAAGTCTCCCAACAGTAAAACACATTTTCACTATATTGCGCTCAATGTAAGCGTGATTTACTACACGACTTCTGGTGTATGTGCGCAGAGGAGAAAAAAAAAGCGGGCCGTAAAGCTTTGTTTACCCAACTTTAGAAAAATCCACAGCCTTGTAAATGTTGTCAGATGGCCAATGCCAGTGTCTTTCAGCTTAATACCACCTATATTAAATAGTTTAAATATTTCATAAGGGCGGTTTTTAGAGCGAGGGAGGGGAAATCGTTAGCTGCGGTAAAGTTTCATTAACTGGTCCCCATTTCGCTGCGAGGCAAACTCATCTCCTCTTATTGTAATAAAACAATCTCTCTCTTTCTCTGGGTTCTGCTCTCCACTCATCTCCCTCTCTCTCCCTCTCGCCTCTCTCCTTCTCTTTTACATCATAATAATACACTACATCCCCTTTAAATGCACTATTACTTACCGCTGCCTTTTCATATTGTAACATCACGGGCACTTTAGCGACAATATAAAAGCGTGTCATTCATTATTCAGAAGCAGCCGGCCTCGTCCCCCTTTTAAAAAGTCAGGCGCGCTGCTGAAATTGATAACGGCGAAGAGACGCGCAATAAAAACGCAGCCCCCGGGTACCGAGCTGCAGCCCAGACCCCCGATTATGCAGATCAAGTGGTAATTTCTCAAACAAATCGCACTCTTTCACTCTTTTGTTGTCGTTTCTTTTTGGACTTTTGGAATCAGGGTGTCAGCTTTATATTGCCTGTGGAAAAAAAACGAGGATTGATGTGCATCTTAATTGTACCGGCGGTAGGTTTTTCCGAAACAGTGCCTAAATATTTTGGTCTAAACGAGATCACCTTAAGGCTGCTTTTGAAATGGACCCTCAGCATCTTTTTTTAAACTTATATTTTTTTTTCTTGCTGTATCCACGACCCAATGAAAAAGTCCGGCACTTTTTTTTTATCCAGCATTCACGCGATCAATGAATTTACAAACCTGGCAGAATGCAAGCTGGGGTTTCTCCTGGGCTGTTTTTGGACAACCCGTGCCATCGTGGAATCCCGGAAGGTCAGGGATAACGTGTCATAATCAATCATAATCACTGGATTACACCAGATTACTAACACCCAGCATCTGCAACGAGTGCTCCGTGCGGACTGGTGGGACTACATTCACTCTGTGCAGGAGTCAGGATAAATACAATAATTATTCATTTTCTTGAAACAGCTATTCAGCAGTTATTGCCATGTAGGTGTGACTCATCCTATTAAAAAAAAAGTGTCCGTGCAATTAAAAGAAGCTGAATGTGTGTTGTGTTCTGTTCACAACTCCGTCATAAGGGAATAATCTTTGCAAATGTCATCAAGAGAAGAAACATAAAAATGTCTGAAATGATGACAGCTATAACAGACCAATTCTCCCCCATCAAAAGCCACCGGTGAGCTCACATATGGCAGGGCGAACCAGCCAACACTCTGTCCATATTGCCAAACAATCACCCCGGGCCTTGTCCCATCGCATATTGCTTCATAAGACTTTATTGTAAAGGGCGAGATATGGGTTCTTTAAAAAAACAAAACACACACACACACACACACACACATATATATGTGTATGTATATATATATATATATATATATATATATATATATATATATATATATATATATACACATACATATACATATATATATGCTCCTTTTTTGCATTTGATTTTGTATCACAAGCTGGAATTTAACTATTTAAATGTATTTAATCCGAAGATTTTCCCAGGTCTTAAAGTGGACTACAAAATATGAATTGAGTCGTTTCTTAAATAATTATTGATGATTTAAAAACAACAATAGACTGACGATAGTAGCAAAAATTGCGCACGAAAACACAAGAAAACAACAGAATCCATATAATGTTAAATAAAGTGTTTAAATAAATTAATTCGGCAATTAAAGCGCAGCAGTTCCAAACCAATCACGGATTAAATACATGAACAAAAGCCAACGAATATAAACCACCTTGTCAATAAATGAGTATGTTGGGTAGCTACTAGTTTGTTAAAGTCCTGTAATGTGATAGCCTAAAAAGCCACCTGCCGCATCCCAACCCCACGCACATTTGTCTGTCCGTGAGACAAGTTAGTGAAAATGTGATTACCCGGTCACTTTGGGCGCCTGTTACATTGAATCTGAGCGGTTAGCAGCTTCCAGAGTCCGGACACTTTATCTGAAGTAGCCCGTGGCTTTCCCTTGTCAGGTCATTTAATGTGGCACTGGCTACCAGGAACAAATAAGGCCGTGTATTGCTTTGCCAAGCTCAATAGGTGCTGGTGATTCTGCCAACGTTCAATAAGGCTGCTGTCGTTTTTTTGTTTTAAAGAGCTACATGATGGGTGTCATGTCATGAATTGGATGTGCGTAATTACGCACTGGAGTGCTATTATCATGGATTTGGGGTGTTTATTTGCCTCTCGTAAGCTGATATTACTTCCCACATTTAATAGAAACGTTCAACCAGAGCATGAAGTAAATGTTTAGAAATTATTTGTAAGTAACGTCACACCTAAACATCCAGAAAATGTGATCACACTCTCTCTGTACTCGGCAATAATGTGGTAAGATTAAAATTTTAAGTGTGACACTTCACGGACACCGAATTTCGTTTTACTGGTTTAAATTTAAAAGTCCGACATTTTACCCACCTGACAGAGTACAAAGGAATATTAAAAAATGCAAATTGTAACAACTAACTCTTTGTATTTGATTATATGGTGCGGACGAAGTGAAGGATTTAAATATAAACTGGGAATGTATCTTCTTCCTTTTTGGTGAGTTCTTTATAAGGTGAAGAATATTTGTAGGGGATTATATCACCAAGTTTTTTTTCTAACAGCTTTCAGCCAGTTTTCGTGTGAACTTATTATTCTTGCACATTCCACATGTGTCAAGAAATGACAGCAGCAGTATGAGGACAAATGATTCGCACTTTGCGTCTAGCCTGAAAAGTGGAAACGGGCAGAATTTTCAGTTCGTCAGACTTCAGGGTATGCAAAAAGTTTTTCCTTTATTTACTACAAAACTTGAAAAAAGTGATTTTTCAGGATGTATTTCTGGATACGAGCAGAACATTGACAGGTAAATGACAAAACGTTATTTGGTTGAAATGCTCAAATCCATCGCCAAACAGCAGAGAACATTGGTCCTTCCCCCCGGGTCCGATTTTTTCGATATTCCATTTACATTTTCATAGAGTTATTGCTTGCTCCCTGCTCTCTATTAGAATTACAAGAAACGCCAAATGAAATACTGACTCACTCAGACAACATCAAGATGCCATATCTTACCATATATATAACACGCTGACGCCCGTGGTTATGTGAAATCTTGATTATTGTGCCAAATCGTTGGCCTACCCCCACTGACATTCAATCAGTCATTCCAGTGCCAGCCAATGAAAGGTGGAGAGGGATGGAGGAGGACGGAGCTGCTAGACGGAGCGTTTTGATGCGCTGAGAGGAGGACAGAACGTCACATCTCGCCAAACGCCCATCAAACTTTCACCACAGCCTGTAGAGAGGACCCAGTCCTCTGAAAGAGGCCTGTTAGAGACAACCGGGACGCGCTGGACTCTGGGTTTACGGCTGGATAGCGATGGCGACACTTCTGATGATGAGTTTTGGTACAGTTTGACCTCACAGCGAACAACGCCTAAAACCCCCCATCTGCTTCAGTTTTCTTGCCCTTTTTGCGACCGAGCGAGGAATGGAGCAAGCACCAAGCGCGCCGAGCCCTCCTCCAAAACCGGCCCATCACGAGCCCATAAGCTTCGGCATCGACCAGATTCTGGGAGCCGGTACTGAGCCAGAAAACGCGCGCACGGCGGGAAGACAAAGTGGATCAGATTTAAGTAACGGAGACAGTTATTACAGTTTGGGAAGCCCGACTGGGGCCAACGCGCCCTCATATACCGCGCTCTCGATCTCCCTCTCCGGTGTAATGCCTCCGGTGGAGGCTTCAGGTTCATACGGAGAGAGCAGGAGTCTGGGCAGCCGGGGAGTCATTCGCGTCCCAGCCCACAGACCAGTGACAGCCCCGGGACCCCCGGCCCCCGTGCAAAGCGCTGTTCCTGGCTTTGGAGGTCTGTGCTTCCCTTGGATAGGGAACAGGTTTGCCAAGGACAGAATATCAGGTAGGCCAGCTGTTAGAACTAATGACTTCCCCTCGTTAATATTTTATAATGTTTAAAACGGTAGTAAGTGCTGCTCAGCCATTACAAAAACCAGCACCTCTGCCAAATATCTGTAGAACTCTAAAGCCTATTTAATTTATTTGCCCGTTATTTATCTAAAAAGGCGTAAATATATAGAACATTGTGCAAGTTGTTGTTTTAAAAAATACTAGAATGCACTACATTTACAGACTGTCATTAAACGTCATCATCCGCTTTGTTCAATTGGCTTCAGTTGTAGAACTTGAATGTTTAATTTCTGCGTCACGTTTTTGCGAAAAACAAGCCCAGTGCATTAACACAGTTAAACCAAACAACCTGGCGTTGTTGCAGTTTTCTAATAAACATGAAAGTAACTCAAATAAATGCATTAATTTATGGAATTAAAGATAACTATAAATAAGCTGATTATTGGACTATGGAGTGATTTATCTCATAAATTTCAAGGAAACTGAAGCACAATTATGTAAAATAATAAAAGCTATAACCAGTTCTCTGTATTTATAAGGGTGTGTGAAGAGGATTTGAAACGTTTTTATTACACAAATAGTCCTGTGGCCTATTTTATTGAAGATTAATGGAAGCTTTTATGACCACAGGCCTGATATAATACATGTATTATATATAGTTGTAAATATACAGACACACAATTCCACGGTGATAGACCAAAATGCTTGTTGTTGCTCTTGTTCTAATTACCAGTGCCACGAATATCTAAAGTTCACACAACTTCAAGAAGAAATATTTACTCGCTATTTATTATTGCTTTGTTTCAAGATTTGCTCAGATTTAACTTGCTTAATAAATATAATATAAATCACCATATTTCACATATGCACCGCATAAACAGGGCACTGTTGTCGCACAGGGCAGATTTCTGTGATATTTGGCCTTGGATCTCCACACAGAAATCGTCTGTCTGCTGCTGTATAAAATCTCACCTCATATTTATCGCTGTCTCCCCGTCTCTCCTTCCTGCAGCGGCTCTGGTGCCATTTGCCGTTACGCGGAGAATAGGGCACCCGTACCAGAACCGGACGCCTCCTAAACGGAAAAAGCCGCGCACCTCCTTTTCAAGAGTTCAAATATGTGAGTTAGAAAAGCGTTTCCATCGACAGAAGTACCTGGCCAGCGCCGAGCGGGCAGCTCTGGCAAAGAGTCTCAAGATGACAGACGCGCAAGTCAAAACCTGGTTTCAGAACCGCAGGACCAAGTGGAGGTTGGTATGAAATGTCATGATAACGTGTCAAAAATGATGCCCGTATAGGAACTTAAAAAAAAATTCCAGGAAAAATCGTTGACTTCTTTATTAGACGCTGAAAACACAAACTTTCCACTTTCCAAGTGACATCTTCCTGTTAACGGACTCAGTCGCAAAAGAAAACGAATACATAAATGTGACTATACATTTACAGAAAATATTTAAATTTTAGCTTAGTGTAGTATGTTTAGTATGTGGAAATAATTTTAAAGTTTAAATACTTTAAATTCCGACCAAATTAAATTGAAAAACTTCTAAAAAAAATAAACAAATAAGTGAAACTAATTAAATTAAATAATAACAAGGAAGGGTTTTGTATTGTTTGATTAATAAGCCCTTAATTCACCTTTCAGATTCCCAAAATATTTTTACTGAGTTCATTTTTATGCTTCGAACAGATCTATTGCATCGCCATCCTTTTTCCTAACAAGGCACAGCTGCTGTTTTCATCTTGCAAATAGCAATCTTCCGACTTCAAGACTTTCTGTCGCTCTCCTTTAATCGTACACAGCCTTTTTAAAATTATTGAACAAAAATAATGTTTCATTTCTCTCTTTTTTTTCTTTTTTTCTTTTTTTTAAGGAGGCAGACAGCCGAGGAGAGGGAGGCGGAGCGTCAGCAGGCCAATCGCCTCATCCTGCAGCTGCAGCAGTCCGCCCTCCAGAAGTCCCTCAGCGAATCAGCGGTATCAGATCCACTGTGCGCCCATAACTCCTCCCTGTATGCGCTGCAGAACCTTCAACCCTGGGCCGAGGAAAGGGAGTAGAGACCAGACACCAAGCGGTAATCACTGAGCATCCTCTAACAGCCCTGCGAGGATACTTTAATTAAATTAGACCTACATGAGGACAGTAGGACTTACTGTGATCCTTACTGTGGAGGGGGGGAAAAAAGTGTGACCAGAAAAAAAACAAAAACGGAAGAACCCGATTGAGTGGTTGTGAAAGTGGACCTGAAGTCGTGGTGAGTCCTGAAGCAGAAACTTTATTGGACAAAATGTTGCAGCTTTGTACTTGGAAACACCAGGACTACACAAATTCAAAGGATACGAAAAAAGACTTACCACCATAAAAAATTCTCGCCACCATGTGATTGTCCTCTTGCGCTCGTACTTATAAGAGGAGACATGATGGAGGTAATTAATTCTCCACATTGAGATGCAAGAATCAGTGTTTTGTAAAGGTGTGGTTTCTCAGTGCGACCATCGCCTTAGTCTACCCTACTTAGTGGACTTGATTACAGCTGGCTCTGTTATTACCTTTTTTTTTTCTTTTTTTTTTAAATTTTAGTGGGAGGATAATCATCTAGGCCTGCACTCCAGCAGCTACACAACAAAGTGCACGGGTTGGAATGTGTTTATGAGAAAGGCCAGATCTCTTTGTGTTTTTATCAAAGTACAAAACAAGAATGTCTGCTCAAAACAACGAAGATAAAATCGACTTCCTCTTTAATTCTTAATTGTTCTGGTGTTTAAACCTTCATTTATAGATGTACTCACTCTGACGAGACTACAGCGCACCATCACAGTCACCTGTAAGGCGCTCCAACAAAATTATAACAACAGTGTTACATTATGGACAGAAAAGAAAAGCTATTTTAAGGAGTAATAAACAGAAAATAGATGCTTGGATTTGGTGGTGCGAAGTGAGGAAAATAGGAAACAAGCTGTAAGTTGGGGAATAAAAGGAGTGATGCATGTTCAGTGATGGTGAAGTTTGGGGGTTTTTTTCCTAACGCACATTATCATGCTTTATTTGTGGGCCGTGTTCTTTGAAACGGAGGCACAAATGTACAAGTCCTTTTGTACTTACGTTGTATATGGGTACAGTATAAAATGTTGTTGTGACCCTTTTGCTCATGTGCTTATTTAAAGGTTTTACCATATAATAAGGTGTAAAACAGAAAAACCGTATGGAGCAACATGGTGGGGGGGAAAAAGCAGACGTTACTTGATTTAATTTCTTGAAAAGTTTATTGATAAATATAATGATTTTTTACAGTATTTCAATACACACATTATTTCATTCTGACTGTTTTAAGTGTGTCTGTCTGTTTGCCTGTCTATCCGTCCATCTATGTGAAAGTATGTCTGGGGTTTGTTTGTTTTTGCTTTTTTAAATCACTATATTGGTAGCACAGTGAGTAGGCATGACAGTAAACCATTTATAAATGTATTTTTGCACTACTCAGTCTTCAAAAACGATGGCTCTTATTTGAAACATGGCTTCCATTCCTCCATAATCAGTGAAAAGGTCTTTACTTTCATCTTCTGTCTTATTCTCTGAGCTTTGTCCTCCTCTGCAATCTTCCCTTCAACATCTCTCCCTCACAGTGAAGTTTTGGTAGCTCTGAGTTGACGTTTTCAACAGACAGAGTTAAAGACAAACCTCGCCTCTCGTGCAAAAACACAGTCAGCTCATTTGAAGATGAAGCTACATGCTAGAATAAATGAGACTTTAATATTCAGGGAAATGGGACCGTCACACCGGGACACCACACACACAAACATGTGCACATCCTCGTATTGCTCTCCATCTGCATGCCGGGAAACCTCTAAATGGGCTCTTTATTTAACACCGAGTGGCAGGTAGAATAATTATAGGGTTATATCCAATCTGACAGAAGGACAGACAGGTAGTCAGAGACACACAGACAGACACCAGTGATTCAAGACACTGAGAAGAATCCACAGACACAACAGTTAAATATCTACAGTCGAGTCATTACAACATTCAAACACCGACCGACGATACTGGAACACACATTAGGAGTTAAGGAGGCCTCTGAGGACTGTTGCAAGCTGTCACAAGACCTAAGAATGTCACAAGCTGGGACACATTCACACGTTCAGCTCTGCAAACCTTTAGAGGCCTATGTTTGATTTTATGCCTAAAACTGGCCGAGCTGGCTCGGTGAGATGCTGCACACAGACCGGGCATCCCAAACGTAACCATTTAGCAAGATGTTGTGTATATTGCCACCGAGTTTTATGACACATATTCATTTATTACACTGTAGGAATCTCTTGTGCATGCTTCACAATATTGCTCATGTTCTTTGTATTGACACAGAAATTTGTAATGCTCTTATTTAAGATTCTATTGAGCAAAGTGTGGGTTTGGATGCTCTCTCTGCTAAGTTGCATTCAGGAATTTAAGTCCTTGCATGGTAACAATTTTACATAATTCAGAAAGGCCTTCAACCAAATGCGAGAGGGGCAGTATTTACATAGTGGCACTAAGTGCGCACCATCCAAGATGACACTGACAACAGCAACAAACGAGGGAGGGAGGTGGAGATGAGAGAAGTGGTCACAGAAAGGTCAACTTTGTCTAAAGGAGGCTTTCCAAAACCAGTGAAGGTTTATCGCCTTAGATTTCTTACAGTAGGATGCCTTCCAGAAGGTTTTGTGGAAAACAGTCACACCCAAATTGACAAGCTTCTTGTCTGCCTTCTCTCACAAGTTAGGCTGTTCCTTTTGCTTGCAGATTCTTATTCATCACTCCTTCTCCTCCTTCTTTTTCCTGTTGTTCGTTTCTCTTCTCACACTCTGTGCTTCGTCTGCTGCACCATCTCCCTCGTGTCTAGATGACATTTTCAAAGAGCTGGAGGGACCTCATAATGTTTTCATCCTGTGCAAAGATGAAGGAGAATTAAGAAGTGGTGACTGTGAGAAAAGAAAGTCGGCCAACAATCACCATTTAATTCGTTTTACTGGCCACTAGGGGGCAGTAAAGGTCCATAAATTTTTAATGATCTCTGCAGATAAATACTGATGGAAAACTGTACTAACAGCCATAATTAATAGCGTGTACAGTGAGACTTGCAAAATCTAAGAGGCCTTCGGTAAATAATAATAAATAGTTAGCAAAACTGTTGTGACTGTGGTGGTCTTTTGTGCAGACATGCTGACATTTCGGAGAGCAAATGCACTAATAACATTAGCAACAGCACTGTAGTCAGCCATCATGTTTTCCATTATATGCAAATCCTGCATTAGTTAAACTATTCTCAGTGGAAGAAGCCTTTAGAGTGAGTTGAAGGAAAAAGCAAACAAGCCAGTACCTCTTGACAAGAAAGGATGAATTCATCAAGAGTCACCACACCGTCTCGGTTTTTGTCCATTTTCTGCAGATGGAAGAATACGTGATATTTAAAGCTACAAACACATTTAGTAAATCGGCCTATTTAAATCAATAGTTGAATCAGCGAGCTGCAAGTTACAGAAAATTTAGCTGGCTTAGACAGAAGCTTGTTGCTACCAGACAAGACAGGCACCAGGTCAGTGGGAGCCCCAAAGGACTGACATACTACAGTTTGCAATTACAGTTGGAGAGACCTGACCTCCCTAAGTGACCCCCACCTGTATCCACTCACTCCAGCTGCAGCTGATTTTCATAAAATAAATGCTGCTTGTTTAGCCTTGTCTACAGGGAGGAGACAGTTGATGAATTTTATAAACGTCACATTATCTAATTTATTTACTTTGACATTTAAAATCAGTTAACTCAGCTAGCTGAGCCGCTCAGTGTGTCCAGCTCTGCTGATATGACCATGTCAAGTGGATAGTGGATTTTTTGTGTCAGATTAGTTCTATAATAATATACGGAGCAAATTTGAATTTTTACCCCTACATACTATAAAATTACCATTGGACTTGGAAACACCTTCATGTTCTACCAGAAGAGCTCGGACAGGTGACTGTGGAGATGGATGTATGAACATCTCTGCTTACAGTGCTTCCCCCACAGTCTAAGCAGAGTAGACAGGGATACGTTGCAGAAACTGGATGGCTGGCTTGATGGATGCATATTCAATGAGGTTGAGATTCGGTCATTGTATATTTTGGGTGGATGTTGCAGCCAACAGTAATGGGTCATTTATTTTCTACTGTAGCGACTTTTGGATAAGTAAAGTAGGCAGTGCT
The DNA here is from genome assembly GCF_965226115.1 of Aulonocara stuartgranti. Classification (NCBI taxonomy): domain Eukaryota; kingdom Metazoa; phylum Chordata; class Actinopteri; order Cichliformes; family Cichlidae; genus Aulonocara; species Aulonocara stuartgranti. The sequence goes on from NC_138940.1 coordinate 32,333,114, forward strand.
AAGCTGATGTTGTCGGTTTCATTGAATATACAGCTGAAAACTCATCTTTTTAAACTTGCTTTTAGTTGATTTTTATTTTTATGTTTTAGCTTCTGTGAAGCACTTTGTGACTTTTATCTTGAAAGGAGCTATATAAATCAAAATTTACTTTACTTTTACTTTATAAATAAAGGAAGCAGATAATGGTACCTGAAAGAAGGCATCCACATGCTGTTTGGGTGCGTCATTTTTCAAAACAGGGTATGTGTACTTCCCCATCATGTCATAGATTGCTCTGACGATGTCTGTCATCTCCTGTGAAACAGAACACAGACACCATGAGTTATGATGAATACAACCTGACATGTGGAAAAAAGAAGAAGTTAAGACAAACCTCTTTGTTTATGTATCCATCTCTGTTGATATCATAGAGGTTAAAGGTCCACTGTAGCTTCTCGGTGACAGAACCTCTCAGCAGGATGGACAGAGCTGTTACAAAGTCCTGATGGAGAACGAAGCAGATATAGAATGACAAACTGAATGAGGGAGGCGTATGGTAGGTGAGTATCAAAGAGCTGAGATGTATTGAGTGGAAATGAGTTAGTATAAAGCAAACCTCAAACTTTATGGATCCTGTGTGTCCTGTGTCAAATGCATTGAACAGGTAGTGCGCGTAGGTGCTGGCATCTGCAGGAGAAGAAGAAAAAAGTTGCTAATACACTGGCAGGAAAATGTGCAGAGACAAAGACGAACATAAATGCAAACATCACAGCACACACACACACACACACACACACACACACACACACACACACACACACACACACACACACACACACACACACACACACTTCACCTCCATGTGGGAAGAACTGGGAGTATATTTGCTTGAAGGTGTCTTCATTTACGACACCACTTGGACACTCCTGGAATGAGAGAGGGACAAAAGGACAAACTTTAAGGGCAATGTGAAAACTGAACAAGCACAAACGAAGTAAACAGAGTACACAGGAGGGTGTAACAGTGGAGAAATACAAAAGCCGATAAGGCACGGAGATTGGATAAATCCAGACTTGATGATGATTGGTCATCAAAAAGCCATATTAAAGTTGCTTAAAATGATTACAGTCTAATTCCTGACAATCACCAAAGGTACATCTAATTACAGTTTCTGACTATCACAGCAGGGTGTCTCTTATGAGACTATTTTTGATAAAGAGCTTTAAGCTAAAGAATGCAACCTCAATATAAAATATACTTTACGACAAAAATCTGTGAAAGTAGTAAAGAACAAAAAAACCCCAAAACAGAGTATATCTGCATTAAAATGGTAGTGTTACAATTAAGTGACAAATGAATAAACTCTCCCAAAAACGCAAAAAGAAACCTGGAATGTTTAATCTCACAACTTACTGCATGTTACTGCGTGACCACAAATGCAGACTGTACTCTGGCCCATTTATTTACCTGTGAAAATTATTCACTCTGTCATGAAGCAGAGTCATTGTTACTGAAATTAAATGTACAGACTTACACAAAGAAAACCAGGAGGATAATAAAACCACTTTGTTTCACTAGAAGAAATGTAACAGTGTTGTGTACTTTGAATCCGGGCTTTGGCAAACATTGGCTCAGTATTAAAGAAGAGATTATATATTCTCCGAGATTTAGGCAAACCAGGTTATTGCACAGGCGTGCATGTAGCACCGCAGAGGATTTTTTTGTAAATCAGAGAAAGAAAAAAAAGGTCTGCATGTCCAATATAATGATGGATGCTCATAATGATCTCCACACTAATTTGTAGCTATTTAAGTAGGTCAGCTCAGTAAAACCCATAGAGTGTATTTAAAGGTAGATGTTATGATATACCTATCTCCCTCTACTTGCTGCTTGCAGTACAGGTTAAAAGCACCACCTCTGCTATCATCCGTGTATATAAGCCAATACAAAGTTTAAAAAAAATTAAAAACTACATAAATACAAATCATTCAAATGTCTTTTGCTACTGGGTGTTTTTCTTTGATTTAAAGAGATGTTTTTATTGTTTATGCCCTCATACTCAAGTTACAGACAGTTAAGCGGGAGGAAAGTCGTGATGAAAAAACTGGAGGTGAAGTGTTGCAGTGCACTTTTACAGTCACTTACATTCTTGAAGCCCCTGTAGAGCACTTGGAGCTCTCTTTTACTGAAGTTGGTTTGAGCTTCTAGCTGGTCGAGGCCCTCCGGTCGATGGCAAACCATTGTCATCTCCAAGTCATCATCAGCTTTGTCTAAAGGGGAAAAATATAGGGGAAAAAAATCAGTATTAAAGAGTAAAAGGATAGATGTAGACAGGAAGGGAGTGACTGTTCAGATGAAGAGAAAAGGACAACATTAGCTCAGTGAAGTCATATGTATGCACCGGGTTTGAACAATGTTGTTGTCTTTCTGAAAAGCAGAATGATACACACTGTGACCAAAAAGGCGAAGGAGAGGAGAGGATGAAAGATGGAGGTGCAGAGAGGTAAAGGTCAGTTTCGCAGCTCTACGCTGCTCCTCTTACTGGCCCTATCATTAACAACTCATTACTGTCCTCGCTGGAGGGGAGGTTGAAAGAGGACACACCACTGACTCTGACTTAAAACACACACACACACACACACACACACACACACACACACACACACACACACACACACACACACACGGTGGTTATAGGTGAACACAACAATATAAAATTAAGACATTTTCTCTCGCCCTCTTTTAGAGACACTCATTTACACATTTAAACCAGTGAACAATTTCCCCCCAAAGCAATCTACAATGTAATAATTATGCATAGTGTTATAACTGTGCATAATTTAATAGAAGTAGTAATAAAAATTCTGAATATGATAAAATGGTCATGGTGCCCCCGTTATGTTATCAGCCCACTGAATGACTGTTATCAGTAGGCGGCTTCCTCCACAAACTTCCAGGCTCAGTAGGAAGTTATCACCACATTTACTGGCAATCGTGCCGACTTGCTAAACAGAAAATAACAGGTGTGGAGTTTTTTTTATTTATTATTATTATTTTTTTAATGCAAAAAGATAATACAGGGAAAAAAAGCTTGGGTTAAGCTTGTAAAATGGCCCATACTTCACTGTTTCCATAACTTTCTGCAGTACAACTAGCATTAAAATGCACAGCTTACCAGATGGTGAGTCATGCTGTGTTCACATTATTCCATACCAGTTTTTTAAAACATGCATATATGAAGAATATCAGCCAATATACACTCACCAGCGACACAGTTAGGCACCCTTATTCATCTGCTTGGTAACGCAAGTATCCGCCATTTAAACAGACCTCAGTGCATTTACATTCCAACCAAATTATATAGAACAGCATCTCTGAACTCACAACACTCTGGCATTACACAACTGTTGGTGGTGTAATGTCGTAGGGGATACTTTCTCTGCACTAATTGGGCTCCTCATTATCAACAGAGCATTGTTTAAACTCCACCTGAGTATTTCTGCTAACCATGTCCATCTGTTTATCTGACCTTTATGACCAGGATAACACATACTGTCTCAGAGCTCAAATCATCTCAAATTGGTTAGCTGATATGAAAATGAGTTCACTGTAATCAAATGGCATTCATATTCACTGGATCTCAATTTAACAGAGCGCCTTTGGGATGTGGTGGAACAGGAGATTCACATCTGCAGCCGATAAACCTGCAGAAAGAAACTATGTGATGCCACCACCTCAATATTAATAAAAAAAATCTCTGAGGAATGTTTCCAGCACCCTTCTGAATCTGCGGCTAGAAGAATTAAGGCGGTGCTGAAAGCAAGAGGGAGTCCAACCAAGTACTACCAAGGTGTACCTAATGAAGTGTATCCCTAACAATCTGTATCGACATTGGCCACAAGAATCCAGCCAGGCTCTAATTAAAGCTGAAAAGGGCCATGGAGTGGCGTGATAAGATTCCAGCAGTAGACACTATTAAAATTAGCAAATGGCAGAAATAAATAAAAAAAAAGATGTTGCTTTTGTTGAAATAATGAGTTGCTGAGTTTAATGAAGGCTGATGCCTTAATGTCTGACTAAGCAGCATAAGAAAAAGATCCCATTAAAAGCTGAGAAAATCCTCAGAAATGTTTGTTCTTTTCATTTATCCTCGTGAAATTAAGGCTGAAAAAAAGGTGAATGGTCCTATTAGTAGAAGCTGTTATGCACTTCCCTGTGTTTGCATCAGTTAAGAAGATCTATGAGAGATTGTAATCACCCAGTTTGTTTTTCATAGAAAATTATGGACCATTTCCCCTTTTAGCACACTAGTCATTATCCCTATCAAAGTCACTATTGTGCCGACTGCTGTCCAGACGAAAATTTAGCTGAATGTGTTTTGAACAGTATCAGGCACAGTGACAGTGTCCAGCACAGGCACAAAGCTAAATCTTTTGAATGGTTCCCATTTAGCTTTAATTGGTGTCACGGGGTGCAAGGTTCACTCTGTCCTTGGCAGTTCACATTTTGAAACATTAACAGTTTTGAAATGAGACATTTTTATCTGTGTGACAAAACCATTAGTGGTTTGTAAAGCTTCATTACACCAGTCCCTCTTCAGTTCTATTCTCCCAGTGAATGATGGGTACTGAGATGGCATTTCACTGAGCAAGGCAAAGACTGCTTTATCTCACTGCTAAATTAAGCCTGAACTTTTCAGATTTCAGATTCAGTATTCAGAACTTCACACAAAAAACCTAAAGTTTGCCATCGTAGCTTGAATCAGCAGGTTTGAATTCTACAATCAAATACGATATACTGACTCTTTGGCCTGCTGACTCACACGTTTGTCAAATGTGGCTGTGGAGATGCTTTGAAACGGTGAGAACAGTCTCATGTGCAATGATATTATCTAACGTTGCACATGTCAATTTAAAGTATAAAAGTCACAATAAAAAAATCAAAATAATTTATTACGCAATTCAGTAAGTGCTTGCTGAATTGTGGTCTCACATTTTGTACTTTATGGGAGCAGTATGACTTTATGACTTTGTATAACTTATAATGTTGAGTTGTAGTCTCTTTATATAGCTCCTTACCCCTCCTCCCTCAACGTGTTCAACGCACACAAACACAGCTACCTGCAAACACACACACATGCACACACGGTCACACATCACTTGAAGGTCATTTTCATCCCAGCAGATCAGACATTGTCAGCGTCACACCGGGGTACTGAGGTGTAGGTTTTGAGGTTCAGGCTCACACACACAGACACACAACCACACACACACACACACACAATCGTGTGAATTCATCTGATAGGCCTCTAATGCCTAATCATACCAGCACAGTCACCATTACACTCCAAGCAAAATAACGACCAGACACGACGTCCGTATTATAGTAGTATCATATATAATCACAAAGGGCTCCATTATAGAGAGATTGTATGTTTTAGCATACATAGCATGTGTAAACACGTATATCAACTATACTAAGGTCTTAAAAGAGAGGGTGTCTGATTCTGTGCAGAGCTGGAAAAGCCCTTTAGGCAGAATCTGTGATTCATGGACCTTAATATCAATACATCTAAGGTAAGTAAATTTAAAGAACAAATACCTCACAGGTGAGATGGGGAAGCATTAGTTAACATTCATACACCTTTAAAGAGTAAAATTTTCCCAGAGACTAAAAGTTCCACTGATCATCAGAGAGAAAATCTCCCTTGTGGTCTTCATTGATTAAAATCATCTCAGTTTCTTCATTTCATTTCATTATGAAACAAAGTAAAACCAAATGTAGGGAAATTTTGTAATATATCCAGCACTATGGCATTAATATCCATTTTAAAATATGCAAACGTCAAATTAACAACTCAGACTACAAAGTTCTGGAATGAATCCCAACACCAGTGGCACTGTTAACATATAGAGATTTTCTTAAATCTTTGGTTTTTATTGAGCTGTGGCTGTATGAGGCTCTGTTTTCTTTATAGTACATGACAGATGATGTTTCTGTACTGCAGCAGAATTATTATAAGTGGGAAAAGCAATGCATGTGCATGAGTCAACTGCAGATTCGCATCATTAAAATGAGCAGGAGAAATATATATATGCACGCACAAGTCCTCTACAGCAGTTCCCTGCTATGAGTAGTTAATGACAGAAGTTCAGAATTCATGTGGGTAAGAGTGCAAATCTGACAACAGAACAGCCAGCAGCAGTTTGCATTTATTAACTGCTTATTTTTTTATTTATCCCTGTTTTTGTTTTTTTTGCGTCTTGAGAAAAACTATAACATTCGCTTTGCTGGTTGACAGCCCAACAGCAGTGGAAACACTCTGACTTTGTTGGTTGACTTAAAGGTGGATGATAGTATAATGACTCACCCTCCACAGTGATGACTCCCAGCAGGTGCAGCATTTTGACGGCCCCACAGCACAGCAGAATGATGGCTATAGTATGTAAACTGTTCTCGCTCTGCTCTTCTCTATCCATTCTGATTATTTTCTTCTTTTCTTTGGACTCGCTGTTTATCCTGAAGCTTTCTGTCTTCAACTTTTCCCGTACTTCCTTAGCCCCTTCTGGTTTTTATTCCTTAAGATGCTTAACTTTGCACAATAAGGAAAAATTGAACTCCAAACTTTCAAACACTGGTGGTGGTTTTTCACTACAATTCTAAACAAAGTTGGCTTTTAAACTCTTTCCTGCTCTCTCTCTCGTGATTATAAACTTTCCATCTATCTTGCTTCCTCCCACAGTGAAATCAGCACTCACCTGCCTCTCTCTGTCTCTGTCTTTTTATCCCCCCTTCTCTCTCCTCCCTGGGGCATCTTCCTCTCTTATCCTGACCTTCGCTCTATCCCACACACCCTCTCTCTCCCCACAGAGCCCCACTCCCCCCTGTATTACAGTCGGTGTCCTTCACTCTTTGGGGCTTTACAGTGAGCACACTGTAACAATGATAAACTCACCTTACACCGTACCGCCATATGTGTTTGTTTTGTGACTGTGTACAAGTTCATGAACAGATCAGGACTTGATTAATGACTCCCATTAAGACACACAGTCAGCTTCAAACAACAGACGGCCTAATTCACCACAAAGTGACTTTTCTAAACATACCTTTCATATACCGTACTCTATAATATAAACAGCACTTTGTATAAATCAGTACCTATGAATACAGGCACTGAGAGAACATCTATTCTAATTTGCCCTGTGGGCTTTATAAAAATTGCAGCAAGCCTGAATAACAAGAGTATTGGGAACTATAAGAACTGCTATAACCTTTGTGGACCACCAGGGGGTAGCAAAACCTAACACAGAGAACAGTACCATGATTGCTAAAAATGTGATGCACATTTTAATGTTTAGCTTTCTCATAGAATATCAGTGCAGTGACCAATTTGATAAGCTGAACAAAGATTTTTGCTCAAATGCGATTTATTTTAATGCATCCACACAATCAAAATCACAGTGAAAAAAAGACTAAATTGTAAATTCTGTGCTCTTAACAAGATGGCACTCATTTAAAGTCTTTATGTGTATGCAAAGAGAAGCTTCACTAGCCAACTGAGCTGAAGTACAGCCGCTGACTTGCAGACTGCAGGGGGCTCTGCCGTATCAAGAGGTTTCCCACAGAGTTGTCGATTGCAGGTTTGCTTTATTTACTGTTGTGAAATTACAGTAGCAGTGCTGGGGAAAATTTAATTTAGCGGCAAGAGTAGAATTTAATCCAATTTGTCAGACATTTGCTCATTAGTATAAATGATTAAGTGTAGTTTAAGTTGTGTTCATTAGCTGTCTTCACTGGGATTTCTGTTGGGATATTATACACAGGTACAGCGAAACAACAAACACCCTGCAACACATGTTACACACCAGAATAACAAGCTGACACCAGATTATTAGTGGAAAGTTGAGAAGGCGTTTATTTTATAGCAGACAGAATACTAAACAGATTTGAATCTGCTGCAGGTTCTTTCCCCCGCCCTTTAAGCCAAGTTTCAGTGACCAGATTTAGAATATCTCCTCTCTATGGCACTGCGCAGATGCAAGAGCATAGAAGAAAAACCTCAGAACAAAATGGACAAACAGAGCAGTCTATAGCTTGACTCACAGGGACTACTAATACTACACTGACCTCATTATTCTAAATTTTTGCCATGATTATAACAGCATAAATATGACAGAGGATAAAGAAATGCAAAAAGGGTCTACTTTAAAGGTATAGTGTGTAAAATATTACCACTAGATGTCAGTAGATTGTAGCAAACTGAAATCTGTTTTCTCATTTGTAGTGAGTGTAGGCTTTTATTCCGCTGTTTACCTCATCTGTCAATACATCTATTTAATCTGCAGGAGGCTATATAAACTTTGAAAGGGGTCGACGAGTCAGTAAAACTCAGTTCTTCTCAATGACAGCGATGCTGAGGTGAGTTTTTGAGGATATTGTGAAGTTTTCTGTCAGTAAGCACTGTTGCATTTGGTGTTAGCTGCAGTTAGCCTATATTAGCCCCTGTTAGCTGCTGTTTGCTAGCATTAGTGAAACTTTCTTTGAAGTGGCTCTAACAGTGTTGGACTTGGACATTAAGTGAATAAACTCTCATACAATGTGAGGAAGTAATCAAACTGTTTATCAGAAGGAAAGTGTGATTTTTAGGACACTAGAACCCAACATTAGCTGGCATTATTTTAGCTTATAAGGAGCTGTTTTTGATATTTAGCTTGCTTGTTATCAGAGAGGGTGAAATGTCTAATCTGCTGACAATAAATAATTGCATCAATACTGGGAATGAATAAGCATGTTTATGAATGTTTTTGGGTGTTACCGCCTTGAATTCAGTTGAGGAAATGTGGCGTGAGGAGAGGAGGAAGATGATGAAGTGGAAATGAGGGAGGAAACAGAAGTGGAAGAGGAAGAGAATGACATAGTGAGAAAGAGTTGATGAAAATATGCATTTACAAATACTAAATGGCCACAGATAGCTTGAAAGAGCTATTTACGAGTTATTTATGAGCTTTCACAAACTAGTGTCCTCTCCTGCGTATGTTTAATGGCTTAATTCTACATCTAAGTCTATGAAAATATATCAGTTTATTGCTAGATAAGATTGGTAGATACCTTTAACACACTATCGTCTAACACTTCACCGAGTGAAGCTGTCATAGGACAGGTATCAATCCATCACAGGGCTTCATATGATATTCAGTGAAATAATACTTTTGCATGGACAACCTACCATCAATCCTTTGAAGCCTCTAACTTCAACAATAACTGAGTTTACTAACAAACAGCTAACAGTTTCCATTTGGCATATGCTCACCATCTTTGTTTACGCTCACGTGCACACACCCACACACAGTTGGCAAGCTCCGCGCAGGCTGTTAGGAGTTTTTACTGATGCGCGAGAGGATGGAGACAGTGTGGAAAAAACAAAGACAGAGCAGCCTTGTACAAAGGTATTTTCTAATTCTACTAACTACAACTGTTCAATTTGGCACACATTTCTATTTGGGAATACAAAAAAAAATACAGCACTTTAACAATCCTGTCATTTTCATAAAAATCTGCCTAAATCAGTAAATATGATTTTTTATGATTTTTTAATATGATGTTTCTCAGAGAGAAAAACAGTTTAATACATTTAAGGAAGCAGAGGACTAATAGATTTTGAAGCAAAGAGGAACACGCTTCAAAAACAAAGTAACACACACAGACTTGCTAATTTCATACTAATTCTACTCTACTGTAGCTAATCCTCTTCATCCAAGCAGTGATTTATAAGGTACAGAGAAAATGAATGTGCTCAGTGAGAATTTCACAATCGACAACATTTTGGACACATCAATACACAGTCACAACATGTACTGAATTACAAAGCTATTATTGATTAGTTTTGAAGCATTACAAAACAATAAAATAGATAGTGCTACGCTGTGTTGAGCACATTGAATATTTGAAGTAATTGCTACAGTGTTCTTGTTTGGTTCCCGATCAAAGGAAAACACTGAGCTCGAGCATTATGCTGCTCCAGTAAAACAGAAAATGAGTTACTAGAAATAGACTGTGTACACGAGCTTGTGTGATCTTCTTCCTTGGTTAGCAGTTAAGATCCAAAGTTACTTTTAAGTTCATTTCGCAATGTAAATTCATTATAACATGTCTACAGATGTAAACTAACATTGAATTTAGGAGATATCACCCAGTTCTACATATCTAATCCCAACTCATTGTCTTTACTCTACATAGAGTTCAAAACCTCATTGTGAGCCTTTGCGGGATTATTATCAAATGTAAAAGGAGTCTTCTGATTCAGGAAACCTCCTTTTAAACACATGAAAGTGTGTAGTGGTGGAATATATCTGGTCATATAACTTCTGTAAAGTTTTCATTGAACAGGTGAGGTCTAGAAACCTACATCATCCGTGTTCCACAACAAAATCTGCAAACTTAGCAGATAAAGAAAGCCTAAATAAACCCAACCTAGAAAGCAACCTCGAGAACTTCACTTCCATCTGCTGCATAACCTATTATAAACCGTGGTGTCTGACAGTGACCAACAGCCTGAGCCCATTTCTTTCAGAGCTTGTTCAGAGTGTTAAGCGGTGGCCTGAGCTGCCAGCAAAGAAAGACTACCTGTCACTCTCCCCAACAAGCACTCTAACACAAAAAAAGCCCCTCTTACGTCTGTACACACCCTCTTCCTAAAGCCCATGGAGAGGATTTAATTCCTAACTTTCTCCTGACCACTCCTGCCTCTGGTATTTAATGCTGCGCTAATTTCTTCTGCATCTCTTCCTTTCTTCTGTTTCCCACTGATTCCTTCTTTCTCCTCCATTTCTTATCTCCCCCCCTCTGCCAAACTCTCCTCTCAGTCCGCCACTCTATCTATGCCATGCTCTCTCTTTCTTTCTAGTACCGTGTCCTGTAATCCTTGCCAGAAAGTATCTCATTTGCATAATCTGAATTAGCCTAATCTGTCATCCTGGCCGGCTAAAGAGGAGTTTCTCTTACCGGCCTCTGCATGGTGGAGCGTGCTTTCCAAGAAAGAGGCAACTTAAATAGCTGCAAGCAACAGTATAAACCCCGGAAAAGCTGAATATATAATCATGTTTCACGCAGTGAATTTAAACCCTCATTCTGAAACATATTGTTTTCCATAGTCAATATTCAAGTCATGGGACATAAGGCCAATCCTTTACTGGCTTTTCAGTGCTTCACTGAAGGTCCAGTGACTTGTTATATTTGGGGACACACACATAAACACAGAAAAATAAATGTATCCAGTCACATGGGCTAAAAACAAGGCAGAAATCCAGAGTTATTGACGAACAAAGCATTTACGCACCCGTGTGTGTAAAACAACAAACACTCACACATATCACTGCTTGGATACTGACCTTCAGCCTGCTGAAGGAGGACTGTTTGGATTGCTAAAGTATGTTCAAACAAACACAGGAAAGTGTGTCACTTTTTTTTTTGGCTACTGTTGATTATGTTTTCGAAGAGGGAGTTATAAATACGGCTCATTTAGACACACATAGCAGCACGCCAGTATTGATTTTTGAGTAAACATATGTCTAGACTCCGAATCTGCAGAACACACAAACACACACACACACAGGCAGAGACACACTGCTGGATGCCAAGAGGATGAGGATGATGAGATGACTTAATAAGCACTCACACCAGCTAATGGGAGTGTGGGTGATGCAGAGAGGGAGCAAATGAGAGAAAGAACAGCAGCATAAAAGTGAGAGGGGAGGAAAGGAGCGGTATGGAGCAGATTATGATGGTGGTGGCGGCATGCGAGAGTGTGGTGGGGAAAAATTAGAAGAAAGTAAGATGAGGAGGGACAAATGTGGGAGGGAGAAATGGGGGAAACAACTGGGAGTAGAAAAAGCAGTGGGAGGATGTGAAACTGAAAAAAAACATTAAGAGGAAGAGGTTCAGGGGCTGGTAGGGATGAAGCAACTAGCAAAACAAAAGAAAGATAAGAGGGAGAGAGAGATTGACAGAAAATAAAAGGATAGAGGGAGATTGAGACAACATTGCTGCAAGGAGTAAGTAAGGGAGGCAGTGAAAAATGGAAAATTCACCAGGGAGTGGAAAAAAATATGCCAGGTGAAAATTCTTCTGGAGAGATGAGTTGTCAGAGGCCACCACAACAGATGAGGAGGAAAACAGGCGCGAGCCTGCCAGACAAAACCATGCAGACAAGACAGTAGGAGAAAACTCCCACCAGAAAGAGCCTGTCAGAAAAAGGAAGAAAAAACAACTTGGCAGAAAATAAAGGAAGTTGAGAGAACAACACACAGCCTTGATGAAAACAGACAGTCCAGACAGGCATGTAAATATTCAAGCAGGTGCAGGACACGAACGCGGCGAGGGTATTTTCTGTCATGACACAGGAGTGATGAGCTCATGCCCAGAAGATCAATCATGTAGAAATTTAATCTCACAATATTATAGCCATGCACTGTCCCCCATTTTCAGTGTTGCTGTCAGTGTTGTGAGGATAAGTTATCTGCAACACCAAAGAAAGAAACGGGCGCCTGCATGCATACAAGCCCCGCCGCACTAATCCCGCATAAAGCTAACATGTCAGAGTAGGAGAAAGATGCTGAAGTAACAACAGCTGAATTACACACAATTCTCTCCCCCTCCAACCCCAAATAGCTTCACAGCTCCACATCCCATTCTTTTTTATCTCTTCGCTGGGTATTTGTGGAGGTAAAAAGACTTGTTTTCATTTGCAGCAAGAGTCAGATTTCATGCGTTTCCACAACTTAAGTGCATCAACAATCAAAATAGCAACAAATTTACGCCTAGCTTTTTTTTGGTTTTGAACACCCTTAGGGAAAAGTGTTTGTCTGAGCTAGTGGTGGAGTGGAAGAGCTTATTCAAAAGATGAAGCCAGCCATATGCACTGATTTGGAAAAGGTCCTGCTTGGACAGAAAACTGATAACAGTCTGCCTTGACAAATAAGTTTAAATGACTATTAATAGGGGGTAGGGTTGGGGATTTTTTTTTTCCGTCTGGCACTGATCTCCTGCTCACTGTGCCCATTCATTGTAGTAGCCACATTAGATTTGTAAGACTTACATAAAAGAGGTTTACAGGATTTCTTTTTTAGAATGAGTAACGAGGGAGTAAAACATTTCTTACAGGCAACAGGTTTTCATACATCCCGCTTCTCGCTTCATCTGCAAATTTGCATCTCTCACTATCTGAGTCTCTTTCACGTGGCCTTGACTTACTTAGGAAAACCCCAATCTCATCAAAAAAAACCCCAAACCCCACCCCACCCACCCCAAACCCCACATCTTTTGTTGCCATGGTTACGGTGCTTCCAAGGTAACAGCAAGACAGAAAAGCAGTGTGTGAGCAGAGTGACAAATACCTTCGACATGTGTGTGTTTACCAGTGTCGAGGCTCGCGTCTGAGCATGCAGCCAGACAGACAGACAGAGCAGCACGCGTGCGCACGCACAGACCAAAAAAAAGAGAAAGAAAAAAAAAGAGCCAGCTCTTAGATTCCTCCCTCGGTTTGCTGTGTCAAAAAAAGATAAGCTCAACAACAATCACCTGGGTGCACAGACACTGCCTGGCTGAAAGTTTGTTGTAGAATAAACAGATTCACTTTTTTGTTTCCACTGGGAACACCTGTTGGTCTCTACATTTCTTCCTTTCTCTCTCTCGACAAACCATCTGCTCCCCTTCTTTCACTGCATCTCAACTGAAATACCGGCAGTTATTAATCTTCGCTCTGCAGCTTTTCGTACCTGCGCTGTATACATTGTGCCGGAGTGAGCGTGTGTGTGAAAGCCACAACGACAACACACTGTCAAAAGTTTCACCGCCCGTATGCGTGCATCCATGCGCGTGTGCCGATTAGAAAAAGAGAGAAAAAACCCCCACATTATGTTTGTGTGTTTTGTGTGTGTGAGTATGTCTATGCGTGCGTTCATGTTTGTGTGTGTATTCCCTCACCCCTGGATGGCCTCCTCTGCTTGGTCTGCATGGTCAACGTGCCCACCACAGCCCCCATGTTTGCCGCCGTCGTTGTGGAAACAAGTGCGTCTGTGTGTTGAAGTCTGTGTCTCTTCGTCACGTGTTTCAGCAGCTAGAACGCACACGCACGCACTCCCTCGCCCTCTTTCCTCCTCTCATCCTCTCCTCCTCTCTTTCCACCTCCTCTCTCAATGGCTGCTCTAGGCAGAAACCCTCCTTCCATCATCCCCTCTTTCATCCTTTCACACTTCATCTTGTGGCGCTCCTCCTCTCTTTCTCTCTCTCACTCTCGCCCCCTTTCTCCCCAAACTCCTTCACTCCCTCCCTCCCCTCCCTCCCTGCTCCTTGTTTTTCATTGGGGGCTGTAGTTGCCCTCCCTCTTTCCATTTCTCTCCCTCCCTCTCTCTCCATCTATCACCCTCCCACCCTCACAGCGAGGCAAGAGCCCGAGAGGAGCATCAGTGATTCAGTATGAAATCGCCAGGATGTTGATTCACTAAATTATAAATTAATATTAGTATACCCATTGACTTGTCGATGATAACGCCGCATGAATCGCTCTGAACAAAACAACAAACATGCCCTGTTACATCCGCACACGTAAACGCATCTGTTTCCTTCTAAAGGAGAACAAATATGCAAATAGATACTTGCTCAAACACTGACTGGAGAGGTAAATATGAATCATGGAGCGAAGGGGAAACACGTGAATGTGACGGGAATTACGAAGAGCCCTGAGCTTTGCTTCCTCAGCATTGCGATTTGTTCACGAAAAGGCCACTTTAGTCCATCAGCACCTCCGCTGACTTCATCCATCGCTCTTGTTAATCCATCCTTACCCACGAGCAGGATGGATAAAGGAATGGAAAGTGAGTGAATGAGTGAGGGAGCGTGTGTGTGGTGGCAGATTGGCTTCACGGGTCAGGAGAAACAGCTGAAAGTCATGGATGTGAGAAAAGAGAGAGATTAAAGTGAGAGGAGGCAAAGGATGAGAAGAGTGAGATATTTAATATGGCTCTAATAGAGGGATCAAGACGAGTGTCAGATAATATTGCAGGAGTGTGTGCTATTCCCTTTAAGAGCTGCACACACAAAGATGAAATCACATTTTAATTACAGACTAATCGATACAAACAAAGTAGACCACTCTAAGTGAGGGAAGTGTGAGAAGAACAGGAAGACAGTCACAGATGACAAACCAAATGTGCTGCACATGAAAGACTGAAGACTGTAAGCAGAAACGCCACTTTATGAAAATACTCAGTTAAAAGTAAAATTCCAAAGAGTAAATATAATTATGTACAGTTTTAAAGTGAAATCTTATTTACACTTTTTTATGGTCCTCGGTCTGTGACCCAGCATTTTAAGTTTAGAAGTTTCACTTTAGTTCTTTGATGTTTGACTCTTAGTTTGTGGTATTTTGGCGTTTCGTGGTATAGTTTGTTGGTGTTTCTTTTTTTACTTTCTCAGGCGAGTGGTTAGTTTTTTTGGATTCTATTCTTGTTTTAGTTTATTTTACATTCCCTGTGTTTTCTGTGTCTCGTGTTAAGTTTTACCTCCCAGTGTCTCCTCATCAGATTTAGTTCAGCTGTATGTTTCTCCTCAGGTGTCTCCACTCTAACCTCATCTCCTCTTGCGTATTTGAACCCTCAGTTTGTTTGTGTTCTTTGTTGTATCCTCCATCATGCTGTGTGCTCCCTTGGTCTGTGCTTCCCTGTGACTCAGAGGATTTGCTTTCCTGGCGCGAGCCCTGCCTCGTTTTTGTAATTTGTTTGAAAGGCTTCAGAATTAAAGCTGTTTTTTTTAGTTTCTTGTCTTGCGAGTCCTGCATTTGGATCTACCGACAAAGTCCCATCCAAAATGCCACAGTCACTCCATGGCTACTTTAAACCTGAAGTCTACAACTTTCTGCCAGGTGGTGCTGTGCTGGACTGCACTGCATTCATTAATGTGAAAACATTTTTTTTTCTCTTAAAAGTGTGTCCTTAATGTGCATATCTTTTGTTTCAGCCTACACAATTTACCATACATAAGGGATCTTTACACAATATCAGTTGATAGACTGGTCAAAGTGTAATCCACCTCGCGCCCAGTGTAAGGTTGGATAGCGTCTAACTCCACTGTGTAATCAGATTGAATCAAATTAGACAAACAGTTCAGAAAATACTTGAATGGATGGTTATTAAGCATCATGAGAAAGAGTAACTGTAAATTTTTGTCCCAGCTCAATCAGCAGCTCATGTGGAACTGCAGAGGAGGAGGTGAACAGTTTTATGTCCCAAGGAATCAATAATCTGTCACTGTTATCACCCATCTTTGCTGTGATAAAGATCCCTCACAAACAGATGTGCTTCTTAAGGAAACTTCGGAAGTCTTTTGCAGAACCTTTTTGTAGAACAGCTATAGAAAGCATCCTCACTAGCAACATCACACCCACCCCATCCCAGCCTGTTCACCCTACAGGCCATCTGGCAAGTGAGACAGAAGTTTTGTTATGCAACCGCGTTATATAATGATAATTAAAATGGATATTAAACTGGTGACATCAATCAATAAAATATCCAGTTATCATACCTGTCAAATGACTGTAGAGAGCAGAGGCTGCGAATCCTACATACAGCTCATACAGCTCTCGCGTAATCGTCCCTGTGCTTGTTGATGGCAAGAAATACAGGAATGAAGCTTCCACTAGGGCACGACATGTAAAAATTGCACTATTAGCTGGTTATGGTTTTCTTCTTCGTCTTCTTTGTCGATAAAATCTTTTTTTCCTTTCTCACTACATGGGGGGGGAAAAAATATTGTTTAGTAGAGATGCAGTTGTTTCCACAAATGTTTTTTTAGTAAACGATTTGGAAAATAGTCACAGTGTCCTTTTATATCAAGCCAGCAGTCCGTAGTAGTAATGCCTCCGCAAATGTGGCAGCAGCTTCAAAAACGGGGCACTTTTTTGCCTGCCGATGGTGAATAATGAACAAAGCGAGACTGTTAGGAAGCCATATGGGCAGATTTAGCAGAAAAGATTTAGTTTGGTGAGCAAAGGAAACTGCAATCTGCTTTTGTAAAAATGTGCTCATGAATGCGCTGATGCATTTTTTTTTCTTCACAACAGCTAGAAAGACAGAATGGACAGCAGTGGGGTGTAATGCTTTCACCCTGCCTACACACACATGGAAACACACATATGGTTACTCACACAAAGAGGCACACATATACACACACATACATTTTGCACATGCATCAAGCATGGGCAGAAAGACTGTCTGATCATAGGATGAGGTCTCTGTGGATGCTAGTGGCATCCAAATGACATGCAGTCGGCACAGTAGAGCATAATCATTTCCTGCCACACACACAAACTGCTCTTCCGCTTTGCTTGCCCTGCTATATAACTGACTGCCTGAATTGTGCCTATAGGATTTTACAGGCTATCAGAGTTATTCCCTTCTATCTTCACTGCAGCCTACTTCTTCTTTAGCCTTAAACCATGTCTATCCATCTCTCGACACCTCCTTTTCTATGAATTTGTCTTCCGGCGCACAGCCCTCGCCAGTACACCTATATCTTGCCATCTCTCCCCATAAATCTCTGCGCTTGTATCAGCCTAGTGTTTCTGTCGTTTCAAACAGTGTTCCCAGCTTGTTCCAATCTCAAATCTCCGTCCCTCCCTATCTCCCCGCGGTCTCTGACAGGCCTGTTTCCACACGTTGACAGAAACGTTTCTCCATCTAGTAATCATTTCAAAGTCTGTCTGTAGAGCAGAGAGAAAGGAGTGAAAGGTTGGAGTGTGTGTGATTGTTTTTATGCTTGTGTGTATAATATTGGTACAGAACTGCCTGGTGTTTCCCTGCAGGCATGTGAGTGAATGGCTGCAGACTGTTTTACAAGACCCCTGTCAGACTTTAAAGGAAAGATGATATGAGACAGAAGCGAGGAGAGAACAGCAAGAGCAGGAAGAGGTGTGTATATATATATATATGTGTGTGTGTGTGTGTGTGTGTGTGTGTGTGACTCTTTCAAAAATGCATGTAAGGAGGAAGGAAAAAGCAGCAGAATTACAGATGGAAGCATATTTGGCAATAAAGGATGAAGAAGGGAAAAAAATCAGGAGGAAGAAGCATACCAGAAGAGCTTCCAGCGGGAGATTAGAGTGCGATGCAGAGAGAGAATGAAAGAGTAAGAAGTGGGTAACAAGAGCCAGGAGAGTGGGCGAGTGGTATTGCAAGAAAGAAAAGGCAGAGGAGAGCAAGTGGGACATGCAAACATCACATTTCCAGAGATGAGGACGGTGGAACAAAAGAAATTAGGGAAAAAACCAGGGGAGGGAAAATAAAACTCTGAAGATTTTGATTAAGATTCAAATGCTTTTGGAAGCTTTAGAAAATCAAGCGAATAAAGTCAAATCTGCACATTCAGACCCACCTCAGTGCTAACTTGCAGTGGGAAAAAACCCCCATAAAAACACCTGCTTCTCCACATGAAGGATTCATCCCAAGAGTTATAGATTATGAATCAATCATGGCAAACAAAGCTTTGGCAATTACTCATCAGGGGCATCGCGGCTTTGAACAGGGGACATGTCTATTGAGAAAAATCAATACTAATATCTATCGCTGTTGAAATGACTTCTCACACAGACGCGTCCCTGTATCTTTATTAGCAAATGCATCCTGAGTCTCTTACAGGCGCCCATCAAAGAATGGAAAAAAAGGGGATAATTAAAGGAGGCTCTGCAATTGATCTGTTTTTATCAAGGGAGAGGGGTAAAAGCAAGAAAAACAAGAGGGATGGAGGATGGTATGCAAACAAATGGAAAGCAAGGAGGAAGGATAGACATTAAAGAGAAGTAAAGCACAAAAGAGTGAGACAAAGCAGAAGATAAAATGTGAATGTGGCAGATGTTTAAAGAAGATTCAATGAAGAGAGAGAGAGAAAAGTGAGCAGAGGAAGTAGCTTAGTTGAGCTAAGTTGTTAGTCTTACAGCTAACTGGACTGACCTGGGATGTGAGGTCTTTGTAAACATGGCAAAGGAAGCAGGAATAGGAAGATATTCGTATTTGACATTGAGATGTTAGAGGAGATTTTTTAACCATCAGTGGAAAAAAAAAAACAAGATTTGAGGTCAGTCTGGATGTGCAGCTAAAGCTGACAGCATTTCATTGATTAAAATAGATGACGGTCCATTAAGTGATTGATAGTTAATAGGGAAAGTACTCAATTTTAAACATGGTAGCTCGTGTTTATTTCTTGCCATCCTGAGTATAT
This sequence comes from Aulonocara stuartgranti, assembly GCF_965226115.1. Taxonomy (NCBI): domain Eukaryota; kingdom Metazoa; phylum Chordata; class Actinopteri; order Cichliformes; family Cichlidae; genus Aulonocara; species Aulonocara stuartgranti. Next base: position 32,352,359 of record NC_138940.1, read on the forward strand.
GAAGAATATGTATCAAATGCATGACAGCTGTGACTCACTAACCCGATTAGTATAAGGTCACTCTGAGGTACTTGCAGTTAGGGCATCCTGTCAGAAAGGATTTCATTTTACTTTACTTGCAGTTTGGTTATGTTCAGGCAAAAACAGGAGCAGCGTGACAGAAACGGTAGATACAGGCACGGATAAGAATGTCAGTGATTGTAACAATGTCCACCATATATTCTTTTCCTTGCAGAGTTTATTTCATCTAATAGGTAATTGATTCTTTTCATCTTATCTTAGTCTTGGCTTCTCACTGCAGTGCAGCTCTTTATTTCTCAGGGGTCGCAAAACAAACTCTGAGACATGGGTTCACTTGGTGACAGGCGGTCTGTTTGTAGTCTGTTTTTTCTCAATTCTCTGCTGTTCCACTTAAAATGTACAAGAGATTTGTATTTATGTTATTTTAACCCTGAAACAGTTTCATAGTGCACTTCATAATATCTGCACCAATACAAAAACACTTTCTGTAGCGCTTGGTCTGAAAGCGTATGTGCTAAATCTAATTTTGGATTCATTTGCAAAAAAGACGGAACACAAGGCGTTGCCTCTTTGCTCTGTACTTTTTACAAACTAGGCTCAGTGGACAGATTAAGTGCCTGTATTGCTACCAAGTGATGTCTGTTATCCACTGAAACCAGAGCAACTTTGATCTGAATATAAATTCACGTTCTTTTGGCATTAAATGCGACATTGGCAACATTTGCTACTCTCATTATACGAGTGCCATTTCAGCTGTCATATTAATTTAGCTCAAGTGATGTGCATCACTGCTGTCATATCTGTGCATACAGACTGAACCATATAGTCAGGACTAAGTAGCTATCTATATTCATCATCTCCATTTCTCTCATTGGTGCCGGTATTACAAAGGCCTGGAGGCAAGCACAAGGCTGAACGGTCTACAGAGATAAATTGCATGGAAAATATTGTTTATCTTTGAAGAACTATGCAAAGCATTTGCCTGCAAATATTATGCAAATGAATTATCCTTATATATACAGTGTGCTGATTTTTTCTTATATAATATAATGCCTGAATGTGGGTTTAATTTGGAACACCGAGAAAGAATCTTCAATTACGGTCACATTTTTTTTTAAAAAGTGGAAAGCATGTTTGCTGCGAATATCTGCACGGCACAAACTTGAATGTAAAGAAATATGGGAGCTGAGGTTCTACGGCAGTATCGCAATCGCATCATTGCGCCTATAAACAACACACAGACTGTAACGTGCGGTGGAGATGAAGCCAGCCGCGGAGGTGTGCAGGTGGATAGCGAATGAGCAACAGCTTCTGACTTTCCAAAAAGTACTCATTTATTTACAATATCAAAAATAAGTGCTACCTCTACCACACATTACTGAAGAGCACACTAGTCCGCGTACACACGGGAGCATCCATTACAGGAGGAGTGCGAAGAAGAACAAAAAAGGGGGTGACACCAGTCGTGAGACAGGAGGCGCCGCCATGTGGTGATACACTGCATTACGATAGCAACTGTTACATAGTCCCCCCTGGTGAGAAAAAGGCTGTCCTCAGCCATACACAGCTGGAAAAGCACACACCACACCTAACAGTACCCTATACATAGAGGTTACAGCTAAGATTAGTGCACACACAGGGCAAAAGACCATTTAAAAATGAAATTGGTGAAAATAAGACGAACATGTACAGTGGAAAATCAGTCTTCTTAGTTTTTTCACTTTTTCCTTTTTTTTGTTTTTAAAGTAAATGCCAAGAATGAACCTTAACACACTAAAGAGCCATAAAACTGGATTAAGTAGAGCAAACAGAAACATCTACATATCATGACTCAAAGTAGCAATGCAACAAGACAGCATCAAACAGGTTTAACCAGAACATTTCACTTCAGATCAAGCCTGGTTGTGTGAAAATCATTAGTCCATCTTTTGTTGCTCCAGCCAGACGTAACTCTGGGGCAATGTCTGAGCCTGAGATTGTAATGTCCACCAGCAGCTGGGTGCTGGACAGATCTGGGTGAAACACTCTCTGGAACAGCGCCCACACCAGAAGAAGAGTCAATGTCCGGTAAATCAAAGGGGAATGGCTCAGAGCCAATGTCAGTGTCAGCAGGGGGGCCAGGGTGGGCCTGAGAGTCAGAGTTCAGACCCTCTGCGGTCTCTCTCTCGGCAGGCGATGAAACAGAATGTTCTTTGGAAGTGAGAGAGTCCCAGGTATGGAACGGTTGCATGTTCACAACATGATAAACACCTGCATCCACACCGGAGTCCACCCAAGTGAGCCTGTAATTAACATCACTGAGTCTCTGAGATACACACAATGGTCCCTGAAACAGTGGTGCAAGTTTAGCAGTAAAGTTAGACTGAGCATCTGACCTGGGGTGTGTCTTAACTCTCACAAGGTCACCAACACGAAACGTGGCATGTCGATGTCTCAAGTCATAGTAATGTTTTTGTCTGTCATGGCTATAGTCCAAAGCTGCTTTGGCGTGGTCGTGAGCTTCCTGCAGGGAGGCTCTCAGAGTCTCAGGGTAAGGCACACCCGGTTCATCAACACCTGCTGTAGAAGGCTGAGTGATAAGGTCAAGCGGGGTGTCTAACTCACGACCATAAAGCATCATGGCAGGAGTCAAACCTGTACTGTCATGAGGGGCGGTGCGCAGAGCAAAGCAAATCTGAGGGAGAAACTTGTCCCATGATGTGTGCTTATCACCTACATAAGCGCGGATTGCAGTTTTCAGAGTCCGGTTGACGCATTCAGTAGCATTTGTCTGAGGGTGATATGCCGTAGTGAGTCTGTGCACCGAGCCTAATGCAGAAACAACATGTTCAAAAAGCTCACTCACAAAAGGAGACCCTCTGTCAGAAATCAGGTAAGTGGGTGTACCATGTCTAGCAAAAATGTCAGTGACGAATTTACCAGCTGCTACCTGAGATGTAGCTTCTTTGACAGCACTGGCTTCAACCCATTTAGTCAAATAGTCAACAAACACGATCAAATAAGCATTACCAGTGGGGGTGCGGGGAAGTGGCCCAACAAAATCCACACCCACATACTCCCAGGGTTTCCATAAGACCGGCTGCTTTTTTTTGACTTGGCTTGGTGAGTTGGCACACTGAGCATGAAATCACATAGTGTTTCACATCAGCTGCCATTTTGGGCCAGAAAAACCTAAAACGCAGTCTAGCCAATGTCTTAGAAACACCCAAGTGACCTGCTGTGGGGTGGTCGTGGTAATAGTCCAGCAAGGTGCCTCTAATGGAAGTAGGGGCAAACAGTTTCAGCTCTTTCAAAGGGTGCAAAGCACATGTGGACTTGGGTTCTCTGTGATACAAAAGAGAGTCATACACAACATACTGTAACAAGGTGGCATTGTCCGAGCTGTTCAGAGTCTGCTTCAATGTCTCTGAGGAGTGGACCTGTGACATGATCGTCTAACTGCAGCTGTCTCAATTGTGAACGGTCAGCCAGAATGACGGGGGGCAGAGTACGAATGTCCAGGCTGCCCATAACAGCATGATCTGGTAAAAGATCAGTCGGCCTGTCACAGGTCAGAGGCAAAGGGTTGCGTGACAGTGCGTCGGGAACTTTGTTCCGTGCACCAGGTTTGTGCACTATTGTGAAATCAAAGTCCTGCAAACGAAGTGACCAGCGGGCGAGTCGGCCCGTTGGGTTTTGACGAGACATGAGCCACCTGAGACTGTTGTGGTCAGTGAAGATAGTAACATGAACACCTTCAACATACGGGCGGAAGTGTTCCAGAGCCCATATCACAGCGAGGCACTCCTTCTCTGAAGTGCAGTAGGGGAGTTCAGCTTTGTGAAGGGAGCGACTAGCAAAAGCCACAACGTACTCACGACCCTTGTCATCCTTTTGCATCAACACTGCCCCAAGACCAATGTCACATGCATCGGCGTGAATGGAAAAGGGACGGTTGAAGTCTGGAAATGACAGGATCGGGGCTGATGTGACATGATCCTTCAAAGTGTCCATGGCCCTTCGACAGCTGTCGTCCCAGTGGAAAGCATTGTCCTTTCTGGTGATGGCGTGAAGAGGTTCGGCATGGCGGGCATAATTCTGAATGAAGCGTCGATAATAGCCAGTCAAGCCAAGGAACTGACGGACGTGTTTCACTGAGGTTGGGGTATCAAACTCCTTAACCGCCTTTACTTTGTCTGGATCGAGCTTAACACCTGATGATGTGATGCGGTACCCGAGAAAGGTGAATTCATCGAGGCAGAATTGGCACTTTTTGAGCTTCAATGACAAGCCAGCAGCCTGGAGTCTGCCCAGCACCTCCTCAAGATCCACTAAGTGCTGTTCAAAGGTAGGTGAGGCGATAACAATGTCATCCAGGTAGACTGCGCACGTTTTGTAAATGAGGCCAGCAAGCACAGAGTTCATGAGTCTCTGAAAAGTTGCAGGTGCGTTGCAGAGCCCAAAGGGCAGCACCCGAAACTGGAAGAGACCGCAGTGAGAGATGAAGGCAGTTTTAGGCTTCGAGTCCTCTGCTACAGCAACCTGCCAATAGCCTCGCGCTAAGTCCAATGTCGAGACAAACTTTCCTCTTGCCAGAAAGTCCAAAGACTCATCTACACGAGGCAGGGGATAAGAGTCTTTTCGGGTAACTTGGTTGAGCCCTCAAAAGTCCACACAAAACCTTGGTTCCGTGGCCGCTCTATTTACAATGACTACAGGAGCTGCCCAAGGGCTTGTGGAAGGTTCAATGATGTTGTCCTTCAACATTTGTTGTACTTGTTCTTCAATCACACGTTTCTTAGCAGGTGACATGCGATAGGGTGGGAGATTGACAGGTGTTGCATTGCCAGTCTCTATGGCGTGCTCAGTGAGAGCCGTTCGACCAAGTTGACCATCAAACAAGGAGCTAAACTTGCTGAGCAGATTGAGTAAAGCATCCTTGTTGTTCTCTGAGAGACTTGCTTCAGACAGTTTGGCTGTTAAGTCTGAGCGAACCAAGTCCAAAGACATCAGTGTTCCAGGTGAATGTGAGTAATCATTTTGAAGGTCCTCTTCATCGTCTGCGAGTGGGCAGGGGATGTCCTCAATGTAGACGGTTCTAGTGGGAATGTGAATAGAAACAGAAGCTCTTGCCATAAAATCCATTCCCAGAATGAAAGGAGAGGACAAATCTGGTATTATTGCAAAACGCTGGTAAAAGTTCTTGTTCATGAATCCAATATTGAGCCAAATAACACCGTCAGGGATACAGGGAGCATTATTGGCAAGGTTAACTGCAGGACCATTCCACTCACTTGTGTTTCTAGGGTGAGAGTCATTTACTTGAATGAGATCTGTTCGTACAGCCGAGAGGGAAGCACCCGTGTCGAGGGTAGCATCCACAGATGAAGCATTGAAGTTCACTTTCGTTCTTAGTGGGGTATTCCAGTGGACTTGTGAAAAATTGTCTTCCAAGTGTCCAAGACTGTGTCCACCCCGTAGTGAATCGGGCGTGTGAGGCTCCGTTAGTAACTGGGGGAAGGTTGGCCTCTGTGAAATGTCCTCCCCCCCCTGTAGTTTCCCGACTGCCTGTATTGTGGCTGGGATGTGGTGCTGCTTAATTCCACCTTTTCATGGCCAGGGTCAGAGGGGCCAGGTGCCGGCAATGGCTGGACTGGGCCATGCCTAGCGGTGTTCGAGGCTCGTTGTGGCAAATGAGGTTAGGTGTTACAGTTTGGGCAGGTGCGTGTGGTGAACCCTGGCTGAGAGCATTTGAAGCAGTAAGGTTCAGGCTTATAGTTGTCTTTGCTACATAAAGCAGGCTGTGGTCTTTGTGGTCCAAGCACTGAGTGAAGCTCAGGTCCATTACAGAAGTGACATTAGCGCCATACAGGGCAACTCTGTATTTTTCAAGAGCATGTTTACTAATTAGGTCGATTCTGTCTTTTTCAGGTGGAGGACTCTTCAGTTTGTCAAACTCACTCAACATGTGGGCAACAAAGGTTGGGAGTGGTTCGTCCTGAGCCTGAACACGATCCAAAATTCCTCTCAGGATGCGTTCTTGGTTGTCGGAGGGCAGAAAAACTGTCTTAAACAGTTGACAGAATTGAGCCCATGATGTGATGTGGGAGCTCAATGCCTTGAACCATTTCCCGGGCTCTTTTGCAAGAAAGTGTGGCAGTTCGTTTAGCAATTGCCCATCGGTTAGGTTCAATGAGGCTTTGTATGTGCCAACTGCATTTAACCAGTCCTCAGGTTGCACTTTGCCGTCCCCAGCATACACAGGAGGCTCCAGTTTTGCGTGATGTAAAGCTGCCGCAATCACTCTGGAAGTGCTGCTGAGCTCAAGTGAGTGAGATGGGAGAAAAGGATTTGTAGGTTGAAATGGGTTGCTGGGCAGGAACGGATTGGTACTGTTGGTGGGTTCAGTTTTGTCCCTCGCAGGAACATGAGGTGTCGATGTGGCCATTGGGAAAACAGGAGACTGTGGGACTGCAGGAGGGGGAGAGCTCCCCATTGTGAGTTGGTCCCACTGCCTTAGTAAACTCTGCTGTATGTTCAGTGAGTCACGTAAACAATCACTAAGCTTATTCACCTCAGTTCTTAACTCCACCACTTGTTGGCTAAGGCTAGGAGTCACATTTTCAACTATCTGGCACATAGGTAACGAGGTAAGTTCCATGTCTGAGTCAGAGTCGTCTGGGCAGTGTGCCATTGTGATTTCAAAAAAATTAAGCCGCTCCAGGGCACAGTGTAGTTATTGATATAGTAGTAAAAGAGTCAGATCAGACTAGAAAGACAAAAATGCAAAGATTAATTTTAAATCGTTTCGTTATACTGAGCCGAAGACCAGCACCAACGGTTGTAGTCGGCCAAGTTCTCACTTACATGTGCTACAGTCAGTCTCAGCAGAGGGAAAGGGGAATGGAAAGCCAGCAGAAATGTTCATGTCCAGGCTCTCCACAGAAGAATTAATCCTTAGAAGACGAAACCAACAGCACGTCCAAATAACAAATCCACGGAGTCCATTCGCGTCGCGGAGTCAGCTTCTCTCTTTTTCTTTCTCCCAAGCAGAGCAGCGGCACACCGCGGTATCCAGAAATTAGTCGGGTCCCACCTGAGCTGAGGCTGCGGCCATGGCTGGAGAAAACGTCCGAGCGTCCGCAAAACTTGGGGGATTTCCGAGACAGTTCACGTGCTAGAAGAGAAGAATCCTCGGCGGGATGCAAAAATCGTCTGAAGTCCAAGGGGGAAAAGTTCGGGCGCCAGTTGTAACGTGCGGTGGAGATGAAGCCAGCCGCGGAGGTGTGCAGGTGGATAGCGAATGAGCAACAGCTTCTGACTTTCCAAAAAGTACTCATTTATTTACAATATCAAAAATAAGTGCTACCTCTACCACACATTACTGAAGAGCACACTAGTCCGCGTACACACGGGAGCATCCATTACAGGAGGAGTGCGAAGAAGAACAAAAAAGGGGGTGACACCAGTCGTGAGACAGGAGGCGCCGCCATGTGGTGATACACTGCATTACGATAGCAACTGTTACAAGACACACATGTGCTTTGGGCATGAGATTAAGCAGAAAGCTGTTTTCGTGATGCCATGTGCCTAATAAAGCTCTTTTGCTGTCCTAATTGGCCCTTTTGGTCTACTTCTTTTGATGTCTGGGGATGAGAGAGAGAGGTGGAAACTATAAAGCCCATTAAAGATACAGAGATCCTCTCTTCTCAACCCTTTAGCCCTGCAGCAGATGGAAACGTTGAGCCAAACGCACTTGTTCTCCAGAAGACCCACATGCACAAACGCATTATATTTGCATGTATTCTACCGCCCCGAAACTAAAAGCCAACATGATTAGCAAAACTTCAAACAGCTGGAGTGATCTTAGAGTAGGACAAGGCTGTACTGTGCAAAACTCAGAACACAAAGAGATGCGAGGGTTCGAGAGAGCGAAAGAGGAAGGAACCAAGAGATAAACAGCAAAGCTGGACGAAAAGCCATAGATCAAGAAGGGAACTGTGTTGCGAATACAAAGGGAAGACTTGAAGGGACCAACACATGAAAGACAAAATGAGAAGGTGAAATGAGGTGAAAGTGTGCAAGACAAAGAGAGAGACAGGAAGAGAAAGAAAATTCACTTGACAAAGTGAGCGGGCATAGAGAACTGAAAGCAAAGGCAGAAACAAATGGAGCAAACAGGAACGGGAGATGAATCTGTTTGCAAAGGTGCAGCTTTTGTAGTTTATAACCGCTGGGAAATATTTCATAGGAAAAGAGTAGTTTGTGTACAAGCAATGGATAAATGTCTTTTTTTCCCCAGGTGAAAAAAGACACATACTGATAAATGCCTTAATCCCAGCCTATGGCTATATGAGCCAGTGAGGGCAATGGCTAATAACTCAGCCTTCAAGCTTCCCTTGTGGAACAGCTATGACTTTATGTAGGCCACAGCATTAGTTTGACTTCATTTAGAAACCCACACTGAAAGCAAAAGAACCCACTATAGTTGTGTAGTTTAGCAACTCGTTTTAATTCATTCCAGTCAATTCATCACCACAATATGTGCTGGATAGGACTGTAAATGGACTGCATTTATCTAGCTTTTTAAAACCAAAGTGCTTTACAGAGGGACTTTCATTCCCCATGCACAACACAGTCCTGGCAATGGGGAGCAAGCAAGCTTAATTTCTTTCTCAAGGGTACTTCAAAACAAACAGGAGGGGCTTGGGATCAAACCACCAACCCTGCAATTAATATCTAACCAGTTCTTCTTGTGGATACATGACTGCTGCAGAGCAATGAATTAATTATAGGCTACATTATCGAATGGGGCTTTCACTGCGCATCTCTAAGATAAATGCCAACATTAGTAACCCGTGTCCTCCTGAAAATAAACACAGTTTTGCAACCGGTTTTCCAAGTCAAAGGGTTTCGAGTCTCTTGTGCTTTGAGTCCTAAACTAATTTAATATTACAAATGTCATACTGAATTTTTAAAAATGTAATGGTGAGTATGTGTAGGAAATGATGTGAGTTTTCTGGGTTTTTGTCCACAGCATTATCTAAATGTGATCACTGGAGTTAACATCCGTTGTCACTTGCTGGCATGAACTGGATCCATCAAAAGTGGCAGAAAAATTTAGCTACAAGCAGCGATGAGGGAGCCGAGAAGTTAAGCAGGGTGCAGTCGCCATCGCAAATGAATTATGATAAAAGGGTAATGGGGAGTGCCGATAACAATAAGTCCCACGTCTATATGCCACACTTGGTGTCGACAAATCAAGGTTGCCAAACAGGAAGTGATGCCATTATGACATATTGACATGCCCTCAGTTTCTGTGTGGTGGGACATAGATAAATATAATAGTTTTTTACCCACTTTGCCACATATGGTCATATGGTTTACTGTATACAAGGTCATTGAACTCCAAAGTAATGGGTCCATTATGTTTCAGCTCCATATTTTTAATAATGGAATTTACTAGTGTAGCTTTCTACGATTCACAATTTAAAATAATTCTTGATATCTTATTTTGGGGCTCAGTTCACTTCTGTCTAAAATAAGCACCTCCTCTTTTAAGCCAAAGGTCTTCTGATTGGATGTGCCTTTCCAAACAGGATGTTTGAACAGCAAGTCGGTGGCATTTCTCTTAGTTAGAGCTGTGCATCTGTGATGACCATACTAAAGATATCTGCTCTCACTGACATCATACAGAAGCAAGAGTAGAAAAACATAGTCTGAAACAGACGAATTAAAACAGTCTGAAGCCAGAGTTATGGCTCACAGAGATCATTTGCAAATACACACAGCCATTTATTGTAAAGCTATGCATAGACATGCTAAAGAATAAAGGAAAAACCTAGCAGTCATTAGATTTTGATTAAATATAGTATAGTGTTGGCCAGGCTGTACCATTCTTCTGATCTCCCTTTGACGTCACTATACATTAGCAAGCAATTTTAGAAGGTCAATCTATCAAGCAAAAAAATAAGAGTGCCTTTTCTTGTTGCAGTGCTTTAATTACACCATATTTTTAAACAACCTCGGTGATCAATCTATGCACAAAGTCAGGCATCAATACATGAAACAGTTGCTGAGATGTGTTTGTTAACTTTGGCTCCTGATTTCAAATGGACCTAACAAACCAAAAATCCATGTGATAACATTTGTGGAGTTTGCACTGTAAAAAATATCTTTATCTATTTATTTATTTTTACTTATATGTAAACACCTACTAGGATAAGATTTCTTTTAATTCAGATGAAAACTAAGTGACATATTACTATACTATTATTTATTTAATAAAAGTTAAAGCAGTGTGTGGGAAAAACTGAGTACACCTATGACTGTACACTGTTGACTGAACCAGAGCTTGTTTAACAACCTTTAGGAGCAATAACTTTTTTTAAACAATTGTTTCTTGTACGACTTCAACAGTCTCTCACATCATTTGAGAGACTGCCAAACATTTTCAATTTTTTCAGCCATTCTTTTGTAGATTTGCTAATAGTCATGTTACATGACCCAATTTGGGCCAAGCCTTAGCTAACGGCCTTACACTTGACAAGGACTTCAACTCAGTGACTGCAAGGTGCTGCAAAACAAGCCCAAATCATCAGCCCTCCAACACCGTGCTTGACAGCTGGTACGAGGTGTTTGTTTTTTCACAAACATTGCACTGTGCATTTTGGCCAAACTCTTCTACTTCAGTTGTATCTGTCCAAAGGATATTGTTCCTGAAATCTTTTGGTTTGCTCAGAAGTAGCTTTGCAAATGTAGGCCATACTACTACGTATGTTTTTTTTTTATTAGAGCGAAGAGGATTTCTCCTGGCAACCCTTCTAAAGAAGGCATACTTGTTCAGACTTTTTGCAATTGTACCATCATGAATTTTAGCATTTATCACTTTCAATTTCTCTGGGTATTGCACAGTCTGACCTTGGGGTGAATTTGCTGGGATGTCTAGTTTGGAAAGACTAGCACCTACGGATGGAAATTGATAAGAATATAGTGATTACGATTCCATTATCAATATCACTTATTGATTCGATTCCTTATCGATTCTCACCAGCTTCGCTTTGAGAGTCACCACTATGACCATCACCATCTGGTCAGATGTTTGCGCCTGTTGGAGGTATTTCGCCTCTTTGTTGTGATCGGTCTTAGGGTCATTAGTCAAATAAGTAATTATTATACAGGACACTTTGTTTAAAGTAATGCATTCGAGTTTTTAATTGCTCCTTCTACTACTCGTTACATTACTTTCATGTCATTCTGTAAAATGACCTGAAATGCATTGTCTCACAATTACAGTTTCACAATATAAAGCTCTGGCTAATGTCTTACACACCAACACAAATCCCTGTCCTAATGAGGACACACATATAATCTTCATCTTATATTACACAAAGCCTCTCAGTAGAACAAAAAGTTAACAGCACAAAGAAAAGATGAAAACCAGCACGAGGAGACTTTTAAGTGATCGTCATAGTGATTCTATTAAAGAAAGATAGAAACTGGCTGGAGTCTGACTGCTCATCAGTTTGTTACCTGTTGAAATTCAGGGTCTGGCTGCTGGGCTGGGGTCGGCATTCACTCAGCTTTCACTCTGGGTTCTTGGCTAGCTTAGCATTAGCATGCTATCTGTGCAGATGCTTGCAAAGAGCAAAGTTGCGTTAGCAGCATAATGAAGCTGTTTCTGTCCTTGATGCAGTTAGCACTTTACCATTACACTTGTTTTTATGGGCAAAAAAATACTAAATAAAATAAAATAATAGTAATGTCCATATCCACGCTGTAGACTGTGTCACTGTTTTCCTCCTCCACACACAAACTGAAATCTTGTAGTGCAAGAACTGATAAGTGAGATTGATAGGAAGGCAGACTAACAATTCCAATAGAACTAGACTACTGGGAACCAGTTCTTAATTCCCATCCCTACTGGCGTCTGTCTTAAATGTTTTCCACTTGTAAGTAGTCTTTCCTCACTGTAGAAAGATGGACTTTAACTTTGTTTGGAAATGGCCTTATAACCTTTCCCAGATTGATGGGCAGCAGCAATTGCTTCTCTCAGATTATTGCTGATATCTTTCCTTCTTGGTATTGTGTTAACACACACCTGAATGCACCAGACCTGTGCACTACTTTTATAGATGTGATCAAACTTGGTAATGATCAGTTAATCAAGAACATTTGGTTGGCATTGCCGAACAGCTGAGTTTTGACTTTGTTGTTGTTAAACATATAATAAGACCAGATAAAGGTCAGATTTTCCTGATATGAAAACCTTAAAACTGAAAGATGGTGTCCTTTCTTTTTAACATAACTGCATCTTTATCTTTGGCTTGTTTTTGGCGTTTGAGAGCTCAAGATACAGATGTAAGATCGAGGTTCTGTTCCCAGTCAGTGGGGCAGACTTTGCAGCTTTTTAGTCTATGGTTCAAGGGGCTAATACAGTCTTCCTGGTCCTCCAAAATAATACAAAATAAAGATAAAATTACTAGTTCATAACATTATTCCCCTCAGTCAGCAATGGCAACGGTTAATACTAAGAGAAGTGAGTTGCTGAAAAGTATTGTTTCTGATTTTGTCCTGTCAATTTAACAGCTTCCTTAAATCCACATCTATAATTTTCATCTAAAGTTTGAATCCTCAGCTAGTTAACTTTAAGTCCTTCTCAGCTGGCCATTGCCTCATGTTGAGTTGTGATCAAGGGTGGGTCAACCTTCCATGCAAAATGAATCCTGGCCTGCTTTCATTAGGGCACTTTTTTTTTTATCACTGCAGCAGATGGCGAAACACACACGTTCAGTGACACACACATTGCAGCCCCCTGAGAAGCAACCTCGCCTCCTCTCTCAACTTTTCTCAATTTTTTCTCTCCCACTTTTACTCATCTATCACTTCCGCCTCACACCCTAACAGTGGAAACTTCAAAGTGGCTGCTATTTAGAGGTTACCCTACATCCTGGTTGCTTTGTAAGCATTGTTGCCTTCCCTAACGAGTAAATGGGCTGCGTTTGAAATGGAAGTAGCTACCACGAACACAAAGTATCTGACACGCATGTTCATACTGTGGACTGCAGAAAACAACCAACCTAAAAATGTGCCTTGAGTATCTCTTTAGCACATATCGACTGAGAGCTGTTTCCACGCAGGAAAATGAGGTACAGGTCAGGCACTGAAATAAACAACCCACGCAGCATGCTATATATGTTTGTATTTCAGGAGCCCATTTATGGGGTCTCTAAGGACTTTTCTCAGCTCTTCTTTGTCTGACTGCACTGTTGGACAGGGAAAACACTGAGAATATAGAGCTGGAAGGCATTTTCCTGAGGGACATTCACAGCATATAATTTACATCATTTACATCACCTCCGGTGTTTTTTTCTTTCTTTTGTCACAGCATATGCAACATGCAGACAGTTTTGCATGATCTCACTCCAGTTAATGATCCAATTAGAGATTTCTGAATTTTATCCCTCTGTTTTCCTCGTCGAGATGTGATTTGGCTCCCGATTTTCCAACCTCTGCTGTGTGTATTTGAGATGCAGCGCTGTGTCTGTCAGCGATAGCCATCAAGGTTTAAGGTCAACAGATGCAGGACAGACCACGGCCAAAAGCTGATGGATTACAACGCTTTGATTTACGGCACAATACCACAGCCACCACACACACAAAATGCACGATTCTTCACACACGCCTACATTTTCAGCAGTCAATTAGGTGCATAAATATTTTCTGTGGACAAAGAATACACATACATACTGGGTACAGCATGCATGTGTCAAGTGTCAGCACCTGTCAAACAGTAGCGTGGCAGGAAAGAGAGTGGGCTGGTTTGGAAAGCAGACAGGGGTAAATACCATCACCTATTATAGACATGCCCAATGGCACAGTTGCGCGCACACATGCACACACACGGACACATGTATATTGTTAAATCCACAGTTCAAACAGAGGACAGGTGGCCTGGAGCACTCTAAAGCAACAGTGAATAACAATTTCTCTTTTTTATACAACTTCTTATTGCAGCTTACAGCACATTCATCTTAATACCATAATGCACTTCTTGTGCCATATTCACCACTCTGAGCAAACATATATGACTCCATCACTAAAGCACAATGACGCAACATGATGGATGCTGCTCACAGTAACATGCAAATCCTCACATTCAGGATTCAAACGTGTTCAGTGTGTGCATTTCAAATACAAATTCTTACCTTTGTGGTAGGACACTTGCTTGGATTGCATGGAAAAGGTTCCCATCACAAGACCCATGTTGACTTCTGGCTGCTGGAAGATTGTGCGTGCTGGCGTAAGTGAGTGTGTTTATGAGCGCGCGCTGGTCTGCCTGCCTATGATCAAGGTGTGCTAGTAAGTATGCGTACAGTAGGTGAGCGTAAATTTGTGATTAAGTTAGTCCATCAGCCAGCTGTATGTGTAGAAGTACAGATATCACTTCTCATGCTGCCTCACACCCACACAGCTCTGCCGCTTCTGCTCGAGGGTGTGTGTGAGAGAGAGAGTGTGAGTGAGAGGAGAGAGAGTGGGAGAGACAGAGAGAGAGTATGCGTGTGTGTGTGTTTCTATGTATGCGTGTGTAAATGAAATAAGCGGCACACATCCACTCTCAGACTGCCTTTGTCTACCCTGCCACTGAAGCTGTCTATTTTACATCCCTTCTATCTCTTTGTCCACCAGTCCCCAGTCACCAGACTGTCATCCCATCAATTCCTCTGTGCCTCTTCATGTATCTGCCTCTATGTCTCTGCTTCTCCCTGCTCCCGTTTTCTCTCCCATTCGTCTGAGTCGCTCCGTGTCTTTGTCTGTCTGGTGGGGAATGGGGAATTGCACACTGTTGCACAGGAAAAGGCAGAGACAGAGACGGGAGAGATGGGGCAAGAGAGGAGGACAAAACTCAAGAGAGGGCAAGCGAGAGGAGGAAGAAGAGATGAGGAAATTAGAAGAAAGAGGAGAGGGTGAGGAGAAGAGAAAGAGGAGACAGAGACAAATCAGGAGGCTTCACAAACGGCAGGGGAGGCAAAGTGAGGAGGCGAGAGGGTGGGAGGGGAAGACCGTGAAAGAAAGAGATGGAGTGAGATGAGGAGTGCAAGAGGTGAGGGGAGATAAGGGAGGAATAGACTGATCCGTGCCCCCCTTTGCTATTCAGCAGGCAAACAGTCTGAGTGTGGAGAGTGCATTCGCTGCTTTATCTCTACATGCACAAGTGTGGCAGGTGGTGTGTGTGTGTGTGTGTGTGTGTGTATGCGATTGTGTGCGTGTAATTATTCTGCTCGCGGGTGGGTCATGGACAAAACCCTCTACGTGTGGCACAGCTACGTCCTCAGAAACGCTGCCTCGCATTTGTCAGCGACTGCATCGACATGCTGTATCAGACATGTTTTTGTGCTCAAGTCTCCTGATGAACTCATCAACTACACACACACACACGCACACACACAGAGGCCACACACCATCTACAACAATACACCCAGGAGAGCGATGCCAGTCTGCAACACAGTCCAACTCATACATGCACTCCTTACTCCCATCAGTCACGCTTAACCCCTTGGTGCCCTCTGTGTTACACCGGTTGTTCAGATTGGCAGGCTGCGCTGATGCCACTGATGGCAGCCCTTATTGAAATTCCTCACATGGCTTTAGTTAAGAAAACAATTTACAGCTGAGCCATCGCTGTGGTTGAGCTGAGGCCATCAAGGCCAATGATAAAGTCATTAGGGCATGGCATTCATTAAAGGCTAGCTGCAGTAGCCTGTATGCTCAGGATCAATGCAGAGTAAAATAAGAGAGGGAAGAAGGCAGTGCAAGAGACTGAGAAAAAGAAAATTAAGAACAGGGTAGTGAAAGGTGGATAGACAAAGAAAGTGAGAAAAATGAGCACTGCAGGGCAGGAGTATGTGTGTGCGTGAGTGAGTGCGTTCAATGGTGAGAGACATTTTTTGGGTATGCAAGAGCTCACACCTCCCCTATCCCTTTTCTATCTCTGCAGAAAGGAGGAGATCATACGTGATTCTCTTATCAAAATCAAACACTAAAGAGGAAAAAACATTTTGCACATGCGTGCACGCATACGCACAAACGCTGACAAACACTCAGTGCTTACAGCAAGTAAGAGCGGCAATAAATCAACACAGAGAAGCAGGTCTTTGAGTACACACTACAGCAATGACACAAAGACATGCTGATTAAATTCTGAAAGCCCGGCTGAATAGGCGAGATAAGGGAGCGTGATTTGCTGTAGTGATGATGTTTAACTTCAGTGAAGGGGTTACATACACATCCATCAATAGAGAGAAAAGCCTTCGGTTGATCAAACACTTTGAAAACCCAGTGGATAAACTGAAAAAGCTCACAAGGGGAACGCTGAAAAACGTGTTGTTTTGATCAGTCTCTGCAAAGCTGACATTTTCCAAATACCAAGTTTTCAAACAACACAGGCTGAAGAAAACAAGCTGCAATTACAGAATAGAATAGAATAGAATAGAATAGAATAGAATAGAATAGAATAGAATAGAATAGAAAGTCAATTCTTAACCTTGAAAATAGCTGAAAAACCTTGGGCAAAAGCCCCTCAAGCCTAAAGAAGATGATACTTTTTAGTCTGTAAAGACCTCCAAAGCAGTTACTCAGTGGATCTTGTCGTGCTCTCTGTTGTGTGCCTTTTACTTGTTTTTGTATATATTTATTTTGATTGTATATAGTTCTCCTGTTTGTTATTTATTCCTGCTGTCTTACTTTTCGTATTTTATTCCAGAACAGTTAGTGTGGAACACCCACAAGACATGTATAATCAAAATAAAGGACTATTCTATTCTATTGTATTGTATTCTATTCTATTCTATAGCAGTGAGAATGGTTTGTCCTCTGGAAAAAAAAGCCTGAACAAAAGTTTCTCAAAAATCTTTGAATTCCAAAACCCAGAAACAGTGAGAACATCTGCACAGGAAAAGCTGCAGCATCAATCACTTCTCCAATGACGCAAACGCCTCCATGTACATGTTCAACTCAGCTCAGTTAGAACTTAAAGAGTTATGACTCCTGTCTGTTGGAAACAAAGACAATATTGCACTGTTTCGGAACAGTCCACAGATGGGAGATGGATCATCGAACTGCTGGACTTGCCTGCCGCTGGCTTCCTTTTTGTAGCAACCAGCAGCAACTATAAGCCATCTGTACCCAGCAATATTTTCAGTGCTATTATAAAATAGTATATTTTTTTCTACATTGTCCTTTGAAATCAGTTTGGAAAGCTCCAATGAAAGTGCATAAGTGTCAGAGGGTCTGGGCAAATCTTGTGTTTATTTTCAGGTTGTTTTGAGTGTGGAGGTTTGATTTTTAAACCTCAGAACACCAACACTAAGTGTTGCCTTCATTCAGTCACACTAGAGTAAAACTAGGACAGACATCTCCAGGCAGCCAGGAAAAATTTGTGGTTTCCCAGTGATTGCATTGAGTTTTTTTGCATTTGGAGATTGATTGGAAGTAGTTGAGGTGACTAAACTTGGCAGTCAGAAACTTAGCATGCAGCAGTCTCAATTCATGGGTAACAACTGGCAATTGCAAGGTGACGGTAGAGGTCGCCTGGTGAAAGCCAACCTGTCTCCAAGCAATTGTGGTCCAACTTGGACCACTATGAGCACTCTCACACAGATTAGCAAAGGTCTGCATATAACTGAAGCCTGATTTGATGTGATGTGACTTTGTAGGGACTTGACTCAATAAGATTGTTCAACTACTCATCTCAAGTAACTAAGTGGCTGTGTTTTGTTGATATTCCTATGTAAAAGCAAGGTTGCTAAGGACCTATGTCATTTTGCAGTCATGTCACCATCGTGCAGCACTTTAAATGAAGAAAGTGAAGAAATACTGGGCTCAGACAGCATCAGCCGATTGTGAACAGCTGCCCAAAAGAGGTCATGACATCGATTGGACAGGGGTTAAAGTCATCAACCAGGCGTCAGCACGTTAAATGGTGGCAGAAAAATAATGACATTTACTTTCACAGTCAGAGTGGTCGCTGTCACAGTTATTGTAACCACTTGACAGTTATTCCTGAGGCAATGCGATGACAATTGTACATCTACCATTTCTCAATACGACAGTAGCATTGTGGAAAATGAAACAAAAAAAAAATACAATGTTTGTTTTGGAGAATGAGAAAAGAGTTTCAGATCCATCAATTATATATGACTGCCTCCAGAAACTACAAAAACAGCTCTCTGATTTTACATAGGTAGAATTAAAGTCTGGTTATGTTAAGCACAAAACATTTCTTGTTTAGGGAGGCACACAGACTGGGTTAACATTGTGTTATTCTTGGGGACCGATTTGTAGTCATGTGAAAAAGGAATAATTAGTCTGTTCAGGTAGGGAACAATTATCACTATGATTAAACTGGTTACACAAAGCTGTCTGTCTTAAGGTAATGATGCTGCTGTCATTCATGTAAATTAACTCGGGTAAAAATCACTGCAAGGCCAAGAAAAAATTCAGCTAAGGGAAATGGGTAAGAACGTTCCCCTGGACTGGAGGTGTAGTTTCTGGATAAACTGAATGGTCAGTTTTTTCCATGAGTGGAATTTTTTTTCATCCCTGATGGTGCAAGCATATTCCAAGATGACAGTGCCAGATTTCATAGCAATCAAATAATCAAAGAGTGGTTCACAGAGCATGAGACATCATTTTCACACATGGGTTCACCACCGCAGAGTCCAGATCTCAACCCCACTGAGCATCTTTGGGATGTGCTGGACTTTGATGATTCTCTGACCATCCATACGAGAGCTTGGCAAAAAAAAAAAGTGTTGTGACAATGCATAAGCTTATTAAAAGATGACATGAATAATTCATGCAATCATCCTTTAATGATCAGCTGACCTGATCATTAAAGGATTTCTTTAAGAAATGGAGCTACTGTAAATCATCACCTTTGTTTAAATACTTTAAACAATAACAAACACGGATTAACTGAGCCATTAGCTTTCTAGTCATTTTAATACAGTGAAACTAAAATAGCACTCTAGACTGTTTAGTTGCAGTCCAGTAACAGTAACGGCAACAGGTTCATCACATTAGGCCGAGTGCCAAACCCTTCCAAGACATTAGCTTGACATCGTGTGTGCTGCTACTCAGTCCTGTCCAGCCTTCGTTGGATCGTTCTGAGTGCCAGCCAACCCTTCTCTCATCATTTATTAACCATTACACAACAGACCTTTTATGGGATTGAGACGGCAGCCTGGGTGAATGAATGGAGGCAAAGGAAAAGTACATGGGGTTAGACTGTGGAGTTGAAAGGTAGAAAGCGTTTGACAGCATACAGACGGTGTTGACAAGCACAGAAAGTGGTGAACAGGCAGTGAATAATAAATTGGCTGGTTAGCTGCTGTCCGGTCTTATTAGATGAAGGCTGAATGGAATCTGTCATAGTGATAACCGCACAGAGGAGACGAGATTAGGGCAGAGAGAGAGGGAAATGCAGAGGGAAGGAAAGAGTATAGGAAGTGGCAAGAAGACAACAAGACAAACAGGAGCAGATATTCTGAAGACCAGATGGGAGTAATTCTAGGAGGGAGGGCCGAAGGGGTGTAGGTGAGGAGGAAAAGAAGGAGAGCTACAGACAGAACAGTTAGATGCAGTATTAGGAAGCAAGATTGAAGACTGGCTCCTAACAGGCTTAGTGACATCTGAGTCATCAGGACAAACAGATTGATTTACTGAAGTGAGAAGCAAAGGAGACGAGCTCAACGATCCTGCCAGACACGGGAAAGACGTGTAGCGCCACGGAGAGCAGACTATTTCTGCAGCAAAGAGACAATCGCATGTTGGTTTTCCTTTAACAAAGCCAAGCATGTGTTAGTTGCACCAACACAGACCACAAAGCAAAGTGTATAAAAGGCCCAGTGGAGTAATTTGGTTGCTATGACTATATCATACCGCATAATCATCATGTAAAGGATCATTTCACCAAAATCATAAAAACACAAATAACCCCTATTAAGACATGCAGTTGTGTTTGTTCAGGCTTTAAGATTTCCCTTTTTAAAATGTCTGCTACAAAACCAGCACACCAGGAGTGAAAGAAATTGTGTTTATAACTTCACAAATATAAAAAAAAATAGAAGGATTTATCATTTTTCCTGTTAACTGGAGAAAATTCATGACTTTGATTTTATTATTGTTCATTTAAAAAAAATCATGCTAGCTAATATTTGCTGGTGTGCTCTGTGTTCAAATAAAAATGCAGCATAAGTATCTGCTGATTTAGGCTGCTGGCCACACAAAGCAGGATCTCTGAAAGTCTTTAAGTCACCATAATCAATCTTAGTCTATAAATCGATCACATGTGTGTGAGAAAGGGGTCGATTGTAGCGGTAAACGCAACAAGAATTATCAACAGCTTCTCTCAGTTGACTTGAGCATTCAAAAAGCATGGTAGGATAGTCTTATTGACTGTCTAATACTATTATATATAGATATATATATACTATGTGGTATTTTAGATGGGCATTGCTTATGTATGTAAAAGCAGTGAGCAGTTCCTACTAAACACTCATCACTTCCCATCATTTAGGTTCAATCTCAGTTTCAGCAGTCCAAAAATTCTTTAAAAACTATGCAGGATCTTTTTGATGGTACTCTAATCTGGCCTTTCTGTTTTTGCAATGGATGGTTTTCACCTGCTTGTAAACTCCCCATATTTCCATTCATGAACTGATCTCTTCGTAGCAGACCTTGGCAATCATGCGCCTACCTCCTCAAGAGTGTTCTTGAATTGACTACATTTTCTTATTCCTGTCATCCTCTCACATCATCTATAATTGACTGAGACAGGACTCTTCCAGACACTAAACCAAGGCACAATGTACATTTCAATTCCTTTAATTTTAAATATGTTTATATTGTCTATCCTGTAAAACAGTCAGATGTCTATTCATATTAATGTACAGAATTCACCTGCTTGCTGCTACTACTGCACATTCACCCAGTGTATATACTATATATATATATATATATATATATATATATATATATATATATATATATATATATATATATAATGTTCTTCCTCTACACCCCCCCCCAATTTTTTTGCACATGTCAAGGAGCGTGTCAGGCTACATTTCACTGTGTGTTATACTTGTATAACTATGCATGTGACAAATAAAGAACCTTGAACCTATCTTTTTTCCCCCATGGTTTTTCCACAAGTGCTGTTGAGCCAGCCAGTACATTTATTGTTTAAGAATTTACCAAACTGTTTTGGTTTTTCAACACGTCGAAGGCCTCCTTCATTGCATCGACATGTCTTAAGAGCTCCTATTGCGCGCTCCAGTGAATAGCTGCCAATTCAACAATTAAACTCAACTCCAGAAGCTTTATCTGTGTAATTAGTCATGGCCTCACCTGGATGTGAAACTGTTTTTTTAGTCATATGTCCAGTTACTTTTAAACCTCTGAAAATGGAAAGCTATGTATAAAAATGACTGCCTTCCTAAATAATTAATGCAATACTTTTGTTAATCCCCTTGAGTTAGAGCTGAAAGTCTGCAATTAAATCCCATCTTGATTATGGGAGTTAAAATCCTCTGTAGTGGTGTGCAGAGGCAACTGTCCAAATACTTTTTTTATCTGATTGAACGATAAGTTATCTAAACCGTGCTGTTAATCTCAGTAATCGTGCTTACTAGCACCCCAGCTCATCACAATCAATATCAAAACATCACCTTTGAATGGCTCTAAAAAACAAAATAATGATTTTGAAGTTTTTTCTATTTACTCTGGTTATCTTTGCCTAATATTAAAATGTATTTGATGATCTTAAACATGTATGTGTAACAAAAACAATGTATATTTTAGCCTAAAAACAGCTGTAACCGCGTTGTACTGTTTGAAAACAACAAGAGCCCATGTTGGTGAATCTTTGCTGCTTTTAGACTCTCTCCATCACAACAGCCTCTCCTCAAGGCCATGGCTGCTGTTTTTCTGTCCCACAGTGCATCTCTCAAAACAATTCACCGCCGTACGCCACACACAAACTTTATGTCGCCTGTCAGAACGTGAAAAACACCATCTAACCTTCTTCCCCCCGGGTCGATACACAGATGACACATTTCCGAGGGCTCTTTAAGCTCTGTGCAGCTTGACGTGAAGTTGCACAGGACATTAACACTGAGAGACGCACTAACACAAAAGCTGTTTATCCATTTACTCTTAAGCTTGGCTGAAATATTTTCTGCTTCATTTGCCATAAATGTTTTGCAGACAGCGTCACCTTGCCTGTGGGTGTTACTGTTCTCAGACACATTCAGCCTTCACTAGCCGGCCTGCTATTCCTGGAAGCAGATAGTTAGCAGATGAGTGTATTCATCTGTAAATAAATATAAAATTGACATTTTTGTTGAAGGGAATCAGGTCTTATTTCTTTACTTCATCAGTGCCCCAGTGGTTTATGTGAACTGAATGCAAACAACTCTATTGACTCTCCCCTTCTGTGTCTCGTTCCCTTCCTCACTGCAGATGAAAGTGATGGAGGTGTTAATTGTATGCAGCTTGGGGATTGATTACAGCGTTTAGGGGGGGAGAGTGGCGTCCCCACCTCAGAGAGCCTTTTTCATAAAAATTATTATGCATTATATTTTGTATTAAATATTCGCCGTGTCCCCTATGGCACATTAAAAGTGATATGACAGCATTTTGGAGCTAAGCAGCACGCGCACACACACACGCACGCAGTTGTCGAGCACACTCAATGAGATAATAGCACACACACATCAATATCCAACTCAGAGCATATGTGCAAAAATGTGCAATCATGTGCACACCCTCATCCATCTTCTCATTTATCTTTCCTCCTTGCTCTTTGTTCTTATTTACTCTTTCCTCCTCTTTTCTGAATACAAATACGAGCCAAGTCACCAACCCCCCCGCCCCCCCACCACCACCACCCCCGACTCAAAGCAAGAGGGAGCCTGGAGCAAATATCTGATGGAAAAAAAGAGGAGTTAGTGAATATTTCATTAAGTACTTATGAGGAATGCACAGCTAGGTCACTGTGGCTGACAACTGTGAACCCTGAGTCTGAAAATCCGCCTTGCTGTCCATCATGCATCAGCCATCAAAGGAAAAGCTGCCTCGTGTGCCAGCACTTTGAGATAGTGAATATTTAAAGCTTTAAACACTACATTTTTCTCTAATCTGCTCTGAAAATGTGGGAATGTGTGGTTACAGTAATCTGGAAAGGAAAGAGAGAAAGAGTAACCTGATGCCCTCTGCTGTCCAGTCTGATAAACACAAATACAACATATGGATATTACTCATAAACATTGTTGAGACAACACTGGTCTCTGCGATTCTTTTGGTCCTGGTAGAGATCACGCTAAGATGCTGCCATGTTTTACACAATCATTTTATTACTCATTATTCTTAGAGGTGCATCTGGAGATCAGCACACTGCATTCCTATGCTAAAGGCTGATCTAAAGAACTCCACACAACAGTTACAGTTATAACCTCTGGTCTCCTCCCCCCTATACAGTAAACACCCCCACAATGGAAATACACTAGTACAGTGGCCAAGGGTGCTGACACCCTGACCCCCATCTCCTTTTATGGTAGTGCCCGTTTGCCCTTTGTCTGCTCCTCACCCTCAGTAACTCTTGCTAGTCTCCTGGGGGTGGGGGTTGATTGTCCTCCTGCCCTGTACCTCAGTTCTTTGTTCCCATCCCAGGCCTATTTTCTATTTTGTATTCTTACACTCGTTAACCGCAATATTATAATGTTGAAAGAAATCACAAACTATATTCTCTTTAACTCTGATCTATATGAAGGAATCTATTCTCAACAACATGAATACATAGTTCTCTTTAAAAGGTCATTTCTGGTCTTCGTCACCTAATATTATTAGCCATTTATAATTGGGGTACTAAAAATCATGCTGGGTTGTTCTCATTAGTGAACACCAACATCTTTTTCTCCTCCTGTTTCTAAAGCACATAAAGAAAGACTGGATTCAGGTCACGAATTGGGCTCAATTTATTGTGAGAAGCAAGTAGTTTCAGGGGTTCTTGCCTTATTCAGCCTGCAGATAAGAAGAGATTTTTTAGTAGTATTTTCTCTGCGTGGCTGGGGATTTTCAGCCAAACAGGGTTTTGTTTGCTGATGACTCCCATCAGGTGCCATCGCATTTGCCCAGACCACAGCCGAGCGCACATTTCTACATCCAGGCAGGTTGCTTTTGTATGCCAGGAGGAAGCACCAGAGGGCAGGCTGCATGAAAAGAAAAAGTGAAATCAAGCAGGCTGTTTACAGCCTGGAGCTGCTTGGCAGGATGTTTACAGGGTTTTCAGAGATGACAGGAAGCAGAAGAGAAGTTTACTGCTAAGGCAATGCAGAAAGTGACTGACAGGCAGAGATGAACTGAGAGGGAAACCAAAGTGATGAAAGGGATTTAGTCTTTACAGCCTGCAGCTAGAAGAAAAAAGCAGAACTTGAGAGAGGCAGAGATTTCTGGGAAGCAGAAAATTCAACTAGTATGTTTTTTTAATTTCTAATTTTTTTTATGTTATTTAGACACTTTTTTTTTAAACTGACAAGAAACACCGAAGATAAAGGACTCTGGCTAAAACGAGACAGGCAGCATCAGAGATATATTAAAGTTTCTAAACTCGCTGGAGCAACCCAGTTAGCATGTTTTTTAGTAGAATTTGAGAAATAGAAACTTTTTAAATAATTTGGTCTGCAAATAGTTAAATGATTAATGATGTTAAATGATTCCCTCTTATTGTTCTTTCTCTGGAGACTACACAGTTGTTATGACTTACTAACAAAATAGTTGAATTAAGTTTAAAGGGTGACAGTATTGAATTTTTAAAAAATACCTTTACCTTAAAAAAAACAACAATTTTATCGCACTTCATATTTTTCACCTAGCTGCCCACTCCCCACCTGCAGTAGCTCCACACCCACAACCAACAGTCTACAATCATCATATTCAGTGTATACACTGTCCACCCATTCATCCATCATTTTCTGCCACTTGTCTGGGTTCAGCATGGTATGTGATTGCCCCAGGGCTTTGTCCCTGCAGGACATTTCTGAAACACCTCACCTAGGAGGCATCCTCAGCTTTGATTTCATTCTTTCTGTCACTACCCAGAGATTGTGGCCATGGATGGGGGCAGGAGCAAAATGACAGCTCTGCTTTTACTCTGGGCTCTCTTTTTTTTTTACCAAAACAGACCAGTAGAGTGTCCCCATCACTGCAGATGCCCCTTTCAATCTCCTGGTCCACTCTCCCCTCAGTCATGAGCAAGACCCCAAGATACTCAAATTCCTTCACTTGGGGCAGCAGCTCAGCCCCGACCCAGTGTGCAGATGTTCCGAAACTTAGAGGTGTTGATTTTCATCCCTGCTGCTTCACACCTGGCTGCAAAAGGCCTACTGGATGCTGGGCGTTGTGCCGAGTGCACATTTCTGCTTAACAGTTGGTGTTTGAGCAGGACAAACTGTTGTTAGCACAGAGGTTTGCCAAAAAAACATGACTCGGGTTCCGATCTGGTGGTCTATTCTTCCCAATCACACCCCTCCAGGTCACACTGTCATCGTCCACCTAAGGACAATGGAGTCCCCAGTAGGGCCATTAAGAAAACGGAGCACATTGAACTGTCATTAGGTGCACAGACAGAAACTTAGTTCCAATTTTATGATCTCTGTTTTTATTTTGTTCCAATTTTATGTTCACATTTTTATTTTTTGTATCGGTTTTATGGAAATAAAAAAAGTGTCTATTTTCCACATTGTATGTGAATTATTATAAATCTTTAAACATGTTCAACAAAGTATTTACACAATGAGCTGCTAATTGTTTGAACTGCATAAATTCATTCTTAGCTGATTTTTCTTTACATCTATCTAAAATGTAACAAGCAGTATCTCATGTCTTTAACGTCATGCATAATGTTTTGCCATTTCAAGGTCAGCCGTGTCAAAGAGCTTAAGTGACTTTGATAAACTTAGTTCTTCAGAAGCATGTTTACAGGTCTTAAAGCTTTAGGTATTATAATTTAGTTAGTAAGAAACCTGACTTCAGCTGCTGTGTAGCTCAGAGTCTGATTTAGTCAGAGAGCTTTATGGTAAAAGAGAGAATTTTTAAGTAATTCTGCTCCACTGCCTGTCATAAAAGTCCTACTGAGATGTAAAGGACAGATTTGCATATATATTTTATTTTATTTTATCCCAGTCCTTAATGTCCCTTTCCTGTCTTCCTGCAGAATAACAAAACACATTTGTGCCATGAATTTCAAAAAGGGAAATGGGATTAGCAACATCAGAAGCATAATTCCTTTAGTGAGGTTTGCTGTCACTGATTTGATGATGGCTTAAGACAACCACTCATGAATTTAGCGATTTAATGTAATGTTATTTTCTCCCCACCGTAAACTCGTATTTTCCCACAGGTACCAGCAGATGTCAGTGCTGCTATGAAAGCCTTTACAGAGCTAAATCCTTAGCAAACCTGTGTTTACAATTCATTTCAATACATTTAAACACTTGAAGTATTTTCTCTTTCCAAAGCCATGCTGCTACTGGTTTAAAAAAAAAACTGATATAAAAATCATGTTACCAGTGAGAGGACCAGACTATTCTGTCCCCCGCAGCTTATTACTGTCTTCTTAAAGTGTCCTAAAATGCTGACTCTTAAAGGTCATCTGAAAAGAGCCTGTAACTTACAGTGAAGTGTTGAAAATGCTGTCAGGCCTCTTGGCTGCAGAAAGTAATAACCCTAGTCCCCTTTTACCATCAGCATCTCAGAAAAAAAAACAGAAAAGGACTTTGCTGCTATGGATGGACAGATGGTTGCATGGATGGATGACTGGATCAATATCTCAGTAGATGATATTTTTTACTTCACGGATCACGAATAATTCTTAAGGGAGAGTAAAATACTGATCTGATCTTTGAATTTATGAGTTTTGATCAGTGGAGCATTCTTGTGCAGAGGTAACAGCTGTAATTCTTGGTAGTATTAGTTGCTCTTAAAGAAGGAAAGAGAAAATAAGCACATGGAGCTAACAAGCTGTGGATGCTTATAAGTTGAGAAACTGTAGGAGACATTACTACACAGTAAAAGTCCCTCAATGGCAGTGCATTGGTTTTCTGGAGTTTACCCTAAAATCACCAGCACATACAGTTATTTAAAATTCTGATCTTTAAAAAGAAAACAAATATTAGAATTTCAGATACAATTAAGCACCATTAGGAAAACAGTGAGCCAAATGAGACGGCATTACATTAGACTCTCTTTCCTTTTTCTCCAAATGGCTTCATAACCGCCCAGTTTACAACTATCCAGTTTCTGATGCAGACTGTGAAAGTGATCTGAAATGGATCCCAGCACTCAAGAAAAAATATTTCAGAAAAACAAAGCTCAAGCACGAAGCCTAGGTGTAATTAGTATTGCAGTGTTCATAGTGTTCATCTGCCACTTCACATCACATCTTCTTTTCATATTCAGTTAACACAATGTGTGCGTATGAGCCTGAACCTCAATGTGTCTGATATTTTGCAGAGCCAGATCTCTGGTTCCCTGCAGCTCATTTCCTTTTTGTCTGTGTGGGTGTTGTACTGACCGTGTGTATTTTTTTTTTTTTACATATATGTGCTCATTTGTGTATGTTTGTGATTACTTTCTGCTCAGTGTGCATTTTATTTCCTGTGAGCATGACAGGGGAGCACTTTATGTTTGCTGCTGGTTGCTCTTTTGGTTTGTCTTCTAAAGACTGATTTGTTATGCAACCAAACCTCAGCAGAAGCTCCTTCATGACGTTATGAGTGTGTGAGACCTCGAGGGCAATTCTACCCACTGTGGCTGAAAGCTTGAGCCATCCACAGACATGTTTGTGAGTGTGTGCGTGCATGCATTTGAGTAAGCCTATTGTGCATCTACTGTATGTGTTTCACTGAATTCTTAGAAATTTCCCATCCCACCAGAAACAATTTCAGCTGGCTCAAAGAGTATTATACAGTAAGTGTATGTGTGTTTGTGTGTATGTGTGCATTTGAGGAGGCTTGTGCGTGTGCCTTCAAGCAGCTGCTATGCTGCAAACAGTTTCTGAAGCACGGCTCTGTGTGCCTTTTGCCTGCACTGCTTTCCTGCTTCGGCAGTAAAATGGATCGCTTTAATGCTGCACACCCGCGCACACAAAAACATCAGGCCAGTAACATGAAGACACAAGAAACATGCAAGCACATACACACATATTAACCACTAATAAATCACAATAGTAAAGCCCTTCGTTTCCTCTCGACATGTGTGTGCAACTCCTTTCCCCGCCGCTGCCACACCGACGCTTTTTATTACTCACATTTATCACAGGAGCACACTCGCACACACTCTGTTCTGTATCAACTTTATCTCTCCTCTCTATTAGTCGCTTACTCCCTTCATCTCTGTCTTTTTCAGTCCCCCCCCCCCCCCCCCCCCCTGTGGAGAACATACTGAACAGAACGAGGTCAATAGCAGACAAGAGTAGATACCGCGGAGAGTGAAGAAAAGAGTTGCACGAGCTGAAGATGAACAATGAAGTGGACTGAACTTTCACTTCTGATTGTGTGCTAATAGGCTTTCCTGCAACACTATCACTGTCTGCAGCACCCACTTTCTGAGCAAGCAACTTGTGCAAATTCAAGAACTTAGGAATATAGCCATGGCTCAAGCACATACGTACCTTTGATGAGAGTCCCAGTGACCAGTTTGTGAAGGGTCACAGCAAACTTGACAAGACCTTGTTTGCAGCGTTTTGCACACCCTGTCATCCTGACAGCGACCCGGGATGCAGCAGGCTGAGCAGGGCCAGAGCAGGACAGGGTTTCCAGGTCCAAGTCAGCACCACCAGTAGCAGCACTCTCAGATCAATACAACTTCTTCTTAGTATATGTATCCAACACCGGCAAAAGGAGCAGAAGATAGAGGCTTACTACGTCGCCTTTCGTCTTCCTAAGCTGGAGGGGAAAGGAGGAATGGTGATCTCCCTCTGTTTTTCTCTGCTTTCCCTCCCCCGCTCTTTCTTTGCCTTCTCCAGCTCACCTCTGTGCGTGTCCAAATTAGTGAGATGTGCATTTAGTGAGAGTGAGAAAGAGAGAGAAGAGAGGAAGAGAGAGAGAGAAAGAAGGTGTGTTGAGGAAGTAAAATTTGGTGTCCGAGTAAGACAACTACAGCTTATTAGAGATTCTCTTACATTCCAAGTTTCCATGAAACTTCCTTCTGCGGACAGCCTGTGGGGTTGCAGTAATGAAGCAGTCTCATGAACTCTTCGTTGCTTTTTCTGTCCTTCTTCTTCCTCTTTCTTTTCCTCCTCTTTATCAAATGCGTTCCCCTTTAAGTGGGGAAGCAGCAATACACTTTCAGCACCGGTGACAATGGACAGCTCCCCACCACGCAGACCAAACACACTAAGCTTGTTCTGCTTCTTTCTGTAGGCAAACACACGCGCACACACACACATGCTAACATGCACACACACTCCTCCTTCAACCCCTCCCACAACCCTCAGAACACATGAAGGCACTTGGTCTTCGTCCGCTGATGAAATGAGCTTTGTCTGCAAACACCAGATTCAGCATTTATAAATATTATCACCAAAATTAGAAATAGAAAAACTCTGTGATTTTAAAAGGTATTCAACTTGACTGTGTTTAACATTTATTTATTTATTTATCTTTTGTCTTTTATATTTTATTATTATTATTTTTGCTTTTACTCATTACGTGTAAATTTAAGTGGATTTCACATTTAAAAACCAAATAAACAACTTAATATAGAGTCAATCTCTGCCTGTCAGCTGCCATGGAGCTGTCACAGGTCAACGTTCATCCAATCCAGTCTATGCTTTTTCTTGAAGCCCATCCCAGCTGAAATGGGTTGAGAGAAATGATGCACAGTAGACGCAGAGAGACAGTAAACCATTCACATCTACACCTTCAGCCCATTTAGAATCAAAATTAACTTCTGTGAATGTCTCCGGAGTGGAGGAGGAAACAGAAGTATCTGGCAAAAAGTCAAAAAAATGATGTCCTACTCTGACCTGCCTAAAAAGTGGTAACGTCAGTATCTAAAAATACTCTGCAAATAAAATTCCTGAATTTAAAAACAAAACATATGTGTGTGTGTGTGTATGTATATATATATATATATATATATATATATATATATATATATATATATATAAATCCACCTCATTTAAAATGTAAGCAAGTTTAATCTTGATGTTTTATATCTCAGCCTTTACACAAGCTTTTACTCTATTGATTCCTTTGACCTCAATCACAGTTCATCAATAGGTTTTCAGCCAGACAGTGAGCATGCTAATCAATCGATCCATTTGTACTTAACAATAATTGTTACGGATCACATGCTTTTGACCATTACCATGGCCCCTGATTCATCCTTACTACACTTTTCATCGCGCTATCATTGTCATCGTCATTATCTGAATGTGGCACATAACTCAAGAGAGATGACAAGACTAAAACAGAGAGGAAAAGATGGAAAAAAGAGGAGCACATGGGAGAGACAGAGGAGGCAGGGAGATAATCTTGTAATGTCTTTCTGGGCTATATTTGGCTCCAAATCATGTATGGCTACTGGATCAATGACTGGAATGTAAAATACTGAACAAACAACAATAAGAGCAAAGGGATGGGGGGGTGAAGAGAGGAGAAATGAAGAAATAGATACAAACAGACACCTATGGGGGGAGAAGGCAAGCAATGAAACAATAAAAATGCTAATGAAAGGAATAAAAACAGAAGAAATAGGGAGAATTGATGAAGGCGACGTGGAATGAGCTGGGGACTTTGCCAAGAGATGGAAGAGGGGAGGTGTTAGCAGGAGGCGGGATGTAAAACTCAATGTCCCGTACCATCTCAGGGTTATTTGCTATCAAACTGAAAGGGTCTGAGAGGACTGGGATCGATGCTTATCTTCAGTTTCGAAATGTTCTGGCTCACACTTTCTGAAAGTAGTGGAGGGTGGGATGGAAAAACTGACATGAGAGCAGAGAGAAAGAAAAAGAAGGAAGAAAGAGGAGGGGTGGAAGGAATAAAAGCAGGTAAAAAGGCTAAGCAGAGAAGGAGGAGGAGGTGGGGGGATTGTTTTTTCAGGCATCACCACTGTTTCGGCTATTAAGCATGAAGGAGATTACTGTGTTGGAGAATTTGCATAAACATGCTTCTCTATTACCGCCCCCATTGTTCATGATTAATGAGATTAGGGTTGCCTTTGCGCACAGATTCAAGGATGTAATAGCAGCTAATTGCTTGTCTCTTCCCAAATTAGAAGTTGCCTTGTTTGATGTTTGTTTCAACATGGATTCACTCAAAGTGATGGAGCTCTCATTTCTTTGCCTAGGAGAGAAAACATACCTGATAGGCACTGTGGATGATAAAGAAATGGAGAAAATTGAAAGGGAAGTAGAGAGAGAGGCGAGAAGAGAAAAATCTGGCTTGAAGACAGAGTTTCATGATCCACGGCGGCAATAAAGCACCTCAAAATGAACTCAGAAAGGGACCAAATGCTGAAGAAAAGACACCAGGGTAGTAATATACTGCTTATTTGAGAAAATGGTAAAGATGTGACTAGAAAATGAAAATGGTTTGCAAGCAGCTGGGAAGAAATAGAGATGCATAAAGAAAATCAGTAAACAGATCTGAGAGTGCCCACAGGTATGCAAATGACATAATGGAAAAAGCTAAAAGAAAGAGAAGAAATATAAGAGATGGAAGCAGTGAAGTGAAAAGAAAGGAGGAAAAACATGGGACTATGAGGGAGATGAGACAGCAAGAGGAGGTGGAGATGGGCTGAAAAATGAGTGAGACAAAAAGAGAGGAGATTGCTTTGAACGCTGTAGATCTGTCAGAATTGAATCAGAGGCGGCCAGCTGTAAGCTCTGATAGTGCTTTGCCTCTAAATATACCGGGCTGTGAGATGGACTGATAGGGCAACAACAACAGACACAACAGAAAATAAAGCAGGGTTTTCAACCCATGACTGAAGAGAAATGGGATGCAAAACGCCACGTACGTGTGTCCGCAAAGAATTACCTCTTAGCAGTGTGCGATTTTGTGTGATGACAGTTTTAGAATACGTAAGTGTGTTTGCATAATATGACAATATCCATGCAAGTTCCAGTGTTGCCAACCCACATGCCTGCATTGGCATACCCATTTAACAGGGTTGATATCGCATCCATGTTTGCTGCCGCACGGCAACTCGACTAAACAACCTTAAGCGTCAAGACCCATCTGCCCTGACACAGCAACAGAAGAAACCCTGCTTTTAGAGCTCGTCTTTGGGTGTGAGCAGCAAATGCTGCCCTGGAGGTCTGGAAGTCGACTCCAAACCACCACCCCACACTTTGCCCCGGACACTCAGGGTGTCAGTGGCAGTTATGGAGTGACAACGTCCCCTCTGGGTGAAATTACAACCTCAACACACCATCCCTCCTCTCCTCTTTCTTTTCTTTGGCTCCATTTCCAAGAAACCCCCCTCAAGACATTCTGCTGATGACAACTGCTTGTCAGGATCACAGCACATACACATGCACAGCTTAGGACACACTTATGTACAGACACAGTCCTGCAAAAAGGAAATATCCCCTGCAGAGCTCTCTCTCTCTCACACTCTGACACACATACACACACAAATACACAGAGAAAGCTCCAGATGTGTCTTTAAGCATCACTACAGAATATTCTTGAGCCCAGCTGTCTCTGATATTGACACCCCTGAGACAAGTTGTGCATTCACACTTTTTAATCTGTAGTTCCTCTTTCTTCATCCATCTCTCTCCACCATTCCATCTCTGTAAACCCCATGTTGGCCTCCATGGGAAGAGTCAGTGCTGAGGTGGGCTTCGTTAAGAATGGATCAACAGAGATCTCACGTAAATACGACCATAGGCCCACGCCACTACTCTGAGCCTTTGCATCATGTATGTTGGAGAATATATTAATAATTAAGGTGACTCTCCCTGGAGAGGGTATGGGCAGCCCTGTGGGTCTAGCCCAGCTTCTTTAATTTAAAGGCAAGTTGTGTAAAAGTATCTGCAATGCAGTTTCCATTTAAGCTCCTTTAGTTGGTGCACTGCAGGACTTCAGGAGACCACATTTGTCTAGGAGTTGAGTCAAAACCAGCCATCTAGGAGGCAACTGCAATGGGACTAACATGCAATACAGAAAATACGCCCCCTAGTATTCTCTGAAGAAAAATGATATCAGCTGAATGATATGAATTCTGTTTTTATGCATGGAAACAAAACCTTCTTGCGTTCTGCAAACTTAAACTGTACACAAGCCCCAATTGCATTTCCACTCACCACTTTCAAATTATCTAAGTTTTATTGTGCTATAATTACTCATTATTGTTATATTGTTCATACACCACACCTGTGTACCTGGCCCTGCCCCCCAAAACCATCCACACCCTCCCAAGTTTGATAAGCAGTTAAAAATAATTAGGTTTCATACGAAACATCAATATCTAAAACATTTAGGTCTGTAACTAACATTCCTACTTCTTATAGAAAACTGAAAATTGCCTCAACAAGGTTATCACATTTCAAGAAATTCCTAAAATGTGCTTTCCATTCATCTTCCTAACTGCTTATTTAATTCAGGGTGGGTGGAAGGACTCTCTGGACAGGTCAACATTCAATTACAGGGCTAACTGCGAGAAACAGACAACCATTCACACCTACAGCCAATTCAAAAGCACCAGTTAATCTAAAAAGCACGTCTTTGGGAGGAAGCTGGAGTACATGGAGAAGAACATTCAACAATGTCTAGAAATGCCTTCTTCAGTGAATGATATCGAGTTATTCAAAGGTTTTATTAGTGCAGGAATAGCTTGCAGTATTATGGAAAAGTATTTCAGTGTTGTACTAATTTAGACTGGCACGGAGCAGACTGTGTTGTCCATGCTTGCTGTATTGTTAGGTTAAAGACTATAACTTAAAGACTGTAAGTTAAATATGCTCTTTGGTTTCTAGTATTACACTGGATGAGGATGATATAAAATGCAGTTGGCTTAATCAACAATGAAAGCCAGCTGATCATAGTCTGCCCCAAAAAACTCTACTGGGCCTCAAATTATGTGATTTACCTCAAAGTAAGGATAGACCCATTTCCCAAACCCCTTACAACAGGGAAATTAAAAATGAGTGTGTGAAATTAATAAAAAGAAGTATGACCTAAAAGGTGAAATAAATATAAAAACACAAGTTTTAAACTTACCCTAGGTAGAAATGTTTTTTAAGTCACTGCTCCATTCACTCAGTGCAAACAAAGACACAGTCCCCCCACCTCCCTTCACCTAGCACTATTTCTGCTGAGCATGAGCGATGACATTCTCAGAGGAGCTTCCAAATCTGCCGACTACAGCAGGTGAATATTTGGCACCTTGCTGCCCCTAAATGCTTCTTCACTTTTTGGTGTTGTGCCTGGATTGTAATGAACAAGGAAAGCGGTGAGATGTGTCAGGCAACTTCAGCCTTTCTCTGTGTGCACATCAGCATCATCCACTCCATTAAACCTCTGGTGAAAGGTGTCAGATTTATACACACAATCACAGAGTAAGAGCACCTTAGCCAACACAATGATGGTTTCAGTGCCTGCCATCTAGTGTTGACTGCGTGGAAAGATTACTGCACACCCGATCAGTGAAGCTTGCTGTTCTGGAATAATCACATAGCTCCAAAATATCTCTTGTATTAATCCAGTAGGTTTTTTAATGGCTTATTTAATTTAACTGCCAGCCACTAAGGGAGCGTTAAAGACTTCAATTTACCACAGAGAAACTGGAAATTGCTTAATTCAGAGATGTGTCATACCTTTTGAATTCTAAAACCAAAACTGCACATGCACAGACAGACAGAGAGTAAAGATAGACTGCATATAAACATTTATTCTCTGCACAGCTGTAAGGAATCAATGGGAAAACAATATTATCAATTACTGATAGAAAAATACCTTTGCTGCACCATGATCACTCTGCACCCGTACATACAGTTAATAGTAAAAAGAACATAGCGTGTTATAATTTAAAAAAAATAAAATAATGCAAGCGTGCAAACATGACATCTATTAGGTATGAAAGTGTCACTCATACAAAAAGACATACAGTGTGTGGTATATTGGCATATTTTTTTATAATCTCTACAAAAAAATATCAGTGATAATCTCTTCTTTAAAATTTCTTCTTCTAGATTTCAATACTGATTGTGTGCAAATTTTTCAAACTTAAACAACATCTGCCGTCTGTGATTAAAGAAGTCCTGTAGACCTATGAGGAGAAGGAAACAGAGAAGTCTTTGGAGTGAAACATCTTTTCAAATATTTGGCTTCGTGTGTAAAAATCAAGTACTGTGAACTTTGTGTACAAGGTTGTGTCAGCACATTTTACAGTGTGTGTTGCTGTCAAAAAGGCTTTTCAAATACTTCACGTCCCTTTAGGCAGCTGCTCAGGTCCACAGTCCACAGAGACAGTAATATGACAAGCAGTGTGACACATTATCTCCCTGTGTTTAACACAGTGTAAAAGTGCAGCAGAAGCAGACATCCCTTTGTCATTTTTATGTCTTGTTTGACCAGTGTTAGTACATGTTGGTGTCACAGGCAGCGTTTTACAGTATGATTCAGCTTGGCTTCATAAACATTTGCACTTAGCAGTTTTTCATGAGAAAACTGGCAATCGTGTGGACCGGCAAGCACAACGTCTCGCTCGTTTAAGAAGTCCAGCAGATGAGACTGTAAAACAGAAAGGTCCTCCAATGAGGATCGACCTGCTTTTACATGCACATTAACTCTGAGAGCCGAGGCAAGGATCTTACACAGTATTTTGTATGACATCTTTAGTTCATCATTTCGAGGTTTAGTGGCCGACCACAGGTCACCGCATGATCATAGGCTGGCAATAACCGTGTGAGAGGAGTTTTTTCTGATTGGTTGACCTGAGCCTGACGTGGAGCGGTTATCCAGCAGTGTGACTGTGTCTCAGTCGAGGCGGAGGTGAGGGCGCTCCCTCAGAGGCCTGCAGATATAGATGTTTCTGTGCTGAAGGACAGACACACACACACACACAGGACACGCAGGACAGAAAGAAATTAGATTATCACAGTACAGTCTTTTTAGTGGTATATTGCGGCAACACGCAGGACACAGGAGAAAATACTTTTAATTGAATTTTGTTGTTCTTCAAATGTGAACGCTGTAACACGATAAAATGAAAATATGTATATACTGCTCAAAAAAAAATTAAAGGAACACTTTTTTATTAGAGTGTATCATCAAGTCAAATTAAACTTCTAGTCAGTTAAGTAGCAGTGGGGCTGTTAATCAGTTTCAGCTGGTGCACTAGAGGCACAACAATGAGGCAGCATCCAAAACAGGAATGGTTTTATAGGTTGAGGTCACTGACGTTTTTCCCTCATCTTTTCTGACTGTTTTTGAGTATTGCATTAAGCTGTGGTCAGTGATGGTCTGGGGAGCCATATCTGGGGAGGGACGCACACACATCTAAAGGCTAAGCAACAGCATCCTGACTGCGATTCCATATCAGGATGAAATCTTTGGACCTATTGTCATATCCTAAGCTTGTGCAGTCAGTCCTGGGTTCCCCTGGTGCACAATCATGTCTCATGTGGTGGAAGTATATGAGCAGCTGCTAGAGGATGAAGGAACTGATACCACTGACTTTCCCATGCTCACCTGACCAGCATCCAGTAGAACACCAGACGTGGTCCAGATCATTAGGATCTAGTGTGTTTTCAAAGTGATTTGCTTTCATTTTTTTTTTAGCAGTGTACATAATTATGTTACAAATGCAGCTATAGTGCATAAAACAATCACTAATGGCACAAACTCACTGGGAATCTGCAGTATTTCTACAGAGATTCAAAAAAATATAATAATATACATATTAATATTCAAACCTGGTGAAAACTGGTATAATAATCTTTGGACCAACCTGCTGATCTGAGCATCTCTGTGGCTTCACTGTGGCTTCACTGTGGCTCAGTTCTAACTGAGGTCCGAAACACGGTGTGTACACTATCTGAACTAAGTCCATTAGATCCCAGTGTCTGCACACTGATGTGGACAGGGACACTCAGGTCGATATTTTCAAGAATACACTGCACAGACAGAAACAAGACTTACTTTGTGTGCCCTGCTTTCATTCATACTTTGATTTACTTATTTATCATGACAGGATGGATTTTGTACAGCTGTGGATACCTTGGTGCATGCTGAGCTCATGACAGATTTGTGAAAGTCCCCATCAACATACACCTGAGAGATAACAAGACATAATGAGTACAAGAAAAACACATACAAACGAAGATAATCCTATGTATTGTTTACCTACCCTGTAGCCATACACAAACGTGCCATTACTGCATCCCAGCTCATCGAGTGGTGGTCTCTCCCAGCCAATCATAAGGTTGCTCTGACCCACTGTTTTGATGACTTCAATGGAACGAACCTCGGCTGGAGCTTCTGGAGGGGATTGGACACAGAAAAGTCAAGTACAGTTATGCTCTCTGCTGCTTTTATTATTCCCTAGTTATTACTAAACCACACCAAAACAAACACAGATAGCAGGACTTAATATATCCAGAATTTACTATTAGTTTACTAAACCAAGTGGTATGAACAGTACCTGGCTTTGGTCTTTTTCCTAAACAAGCGGCGAATGTTGTGGCAAACTTGTTCGATCTCTCAGGAGAGCAGTGAGACAGCTGACTGGACTGAGAAACTTCAGGGATAGCACCATCCATTTTAGAAGTCATGTTGAAAGTTGTAACTTCAGGGGCAGTTGATATTTGAGAGGCAGTTGGATCTGAGGAAGTGGCTTTTGGATTAGTAACAGCAGAGTCAAAAGTAGCAACCCTCTGTAGAGAAGCTTTATGCGCGGCATAGGATACATCAGGGATTGCAGTGATTTTCTTTGTAATTTTTGAGGATAATGTTTCATTAGTGCCATTACTTAAAATGGATTTGACATTATTTGCAGCCGGGGTGAAAAAAGTAAAGTTAGAAGAGCTAGAAAGAGCAGATGTGTCCCCTTTAAGGTGATGGTTAGTAAAGATGCTGGGACTGAAGGTTGCATTAACTGATCTAGATGCAACTGCTTCAAAAAGTGTTGGTGACTTGTTAGGGGCAACTGGTTTAGTTGTTACTACTGGAGTGTGTGGAGCTTGGCTCATAGCTGTGGTGACTGTGAGAGAGTTGATCTGCGCGTTATTGAAACTCAAGCTCAGCGTCTTAGTCTGAGAGGCTTTGTTCAGGTCTGCAGGAGCTGACAGTGATGGACTCCTCCTGGGGTCCTGTCCCCTTCCTCTGCTCTTTGGAGCCTTGGGATGGAGACAGATATTAGAATTCATTAGATATATAAGATCTGATTGGATTTGACCTACCTTACTTTACGTGGAAATAACTTCTAAGTCAGTGAAACTTCAAAGGACAAATTGTAGATTAGAGTGGCTTTTATTTCATATCAGAAAAAAGCAAAAATCTATATCAACCTTTCCGTATAATTCAGCACTAACCTATATTTTTGTTACTCTATGTTAAAAAACTCCTAAGTGTACCTCAAAGCTGCTCCTCAGGGTCTTCTGTAGCTGTTCGTGGAGGTTAAGGATCTTCTCAGGACTACTCAACCTCCTCTTTGGACTGGCAAAGGAGACAGAGGAGGGAATGGTAGGACTCAACAAGTATCCAGTCACACTGGTGGCACAGAGGGAGGACTTCTCTTTCTTTATCTCCGGATGATGAAACACTAATTTCTCTGGTTGACTGGCTGCTTGGGGCGGTCCACTGGCAGAAGGAGACAGCTGTGCCTGGATCGAGAATAGACTGTCTTAGACTTTCACTGAGTCTACAATTTCTAATGTAAAGTACAGTCTTTGTTTGATAATTTAAGCACTGGCACACTGAGGTCATGTTAGCGTTCCCTAACAAAGAATATTTCAGAGAGTTTTTGCTCTATAAAAATTATCTTTCACTGTAAAAACATAAGACAGACACACTTTTCTGTAAAGCAGTGAAGTGAGAATAAATGCAGGCCTGGCAGAAAACATACAATAAATAACATAACACAGAAATCTGGAACTGAGGCTATGTTATTTTTTTATAAAAAATATTACAAATTAAGGTTTTAAAATAAGCTTTTATTAATTATATTTATTTGCATTGCCTCACCGGCACTGTATCAGTGATTTCTCGCTCATTTGGTGGAAGAGCAGGTGACGCTGACGCCTGGACGGTGGCTTGCTCTTGCACTGGTGAGGATGGCACAGATGAGTTGGCGTCTTTCTTTAGCGATCCTGTGAGTACAGGTGTGAATTCACTACCGCAGTCTTGATGATTTCCTGAAGATTCGGTGGAAACTATGGAAATTTCTTTCCCTCTGCCCTCTACTCCAGCTTCAGGTGTGACTCCAGTTTGTTGATGCTTTTTTACAGAGGTGGATACAACCGGGCAGGTCCGATCAGTTATGAATTTACTGGTGCAGCTTTTATATTTTGAACTAAATTCAGGAGTAAACCCACTAGCGTAATCCCAGGTCTTTGTGTTATTTTCCAATGTGAATGCTGCAGTGTACTCCTGCAGAGCGGCATCGCTGAGCAGATGCTCGACCTGCTGTGTGAGGTAGGGGTTCATACAGCCTTGTCTCTGCAAGATCTTCATCATCTGATCTAATAAGCTGTTCCTCTCCTGACACTTCACCACTAGGCAAGACAGCTTGGCCTGTTATTGGACAAAATACCTGACAGTCAGAACGAACCACTAAAATCTGTTGAGCAGAACCTGAACATAAATCTAGTCTTTATTTCCTCACCTTTAAAGGTGGTATATCCAAGTCTGTCTGGCTTTTCCTTTTCAGCAGCGCATCATACTACAAATAAGTAAAATTTTAAACATGACAATTGTTCATTAAGTATAAAGAGAGAACAGTTTATTACTTAAACTTAGATGCAAAACTACAGCTGACCCACCTTAGCTCTGATGTCATTGTAACGTGCCCTGAGTGAGACAAGAACAGTATTAACGTCATCCCTGCTGCCTTGTCCTCTTTTCAGAGCTATATACTCCGAGTTCAGCTCCTCTAGAGCAACAGTCTGTGGGGTTTTACACACACACATCACATCAACACACACACAGACGACTTATGAGTAAAACTGTCTCCAGCCAAGAATTAGAATGTGTCAGTGTATTACAGTCTAGTACAACATATCAGCATCATGATAATGATTTAAGTTTAACGCTAATTTGTTCAACACATACGGCCACTTAGAAGTATTTTATGATGTATAAGAATCCAAATAACAAAGGCATTTTGGCATTCTTACCTTGGCTTTGAGCTGAGCTGTGAGGATGTTATATCGCTCCTCTGTTTGAGCCTTGAGTGACAGCATGTCAGTCTTCTCCCGGAGCAGGCCTGTCAGTTTGTTCTGCAGCTCCTTCACCTGCAGAGACAGCTGCTCTTTAGGTCTAACGCTTAAACTTTGTGTACAAAATTAGCTGAAAGGCCTCAGAGACAAAAAACACACTGAATGATTAAAATTCTTGATGGATTTTCATGTAGTACAGCCACGTCTAAATTATTCAACACCTGCAGTACCTGAACTCTGCTTTTTAATCATTTCACCAATTGGTGGTGAAACCCAATTAAGCTTCTGGGAACTCTAATACAACTATATTTGATTCAACTGTGAAGCAAATATAATTGTTGCATGTGTGGGTTTAAGATGAGTAACAAAGAGGAGGGACAGAGTTCGAGGCAAAGACACACACTTGGAAAAAGGTGCAAAAGAAAGAACAGCTTTTCTTTGAAGGGATGTTTGAAAACAGCAGGTGAGAAAAACGACTATTTCTGTGAAGGACTTAGAAGAAGGGCTAGAAGGAGGCGAGAATAAAAGTATCATCAAAAACTATAAATGAGTAGACTTGAAAGGCAAAGGTGTAAACTTTGGAAACTTCAGCACACTCCAATCTAAACCAAAAAGAACATAAAAGTCGACTCGAATGTGCAAGACAAAATGTAAATAGGACTTTAAAGCTCTGGGGGGTTTTCTTTATGGTGTAAACTCTATTTCTTAAAAATTAAGTCCAGTGTGCCTGTTTTAAGAAGTATAAAGTAAGCCGCTCCTGTTGTGGAGATGCTTCGTGGCTGCAGGAACTGGTAAACTTCACTGTTACTGGTATTTTGTTTTTCTATTGAAGCGCGTAAAGTTAAAGCCCTGTGATCAATACGTTTTCCAACAATCCAGTCAACCAATCTTGAAATGTCCTTGGAGACTCAACCAGTTATGTTCGAAAATCAAATCTTCTTACACTAATTATATAAGTTTTGCACTTTTTTAACATGTAGAACATGTTGCAGATTTAGGGGCTGGTATCATTTTGACTGTATCTGTAAATCTAGTTGAATACCTGGGTTGTGAGGTTGTAATTTTCCTTCTTGATTTCTTCCATCTGATTTTCAACATCTGTGAGCTTCATCGCGTTTTCAGCTGCTTGGCTCGCCTTTCTCTCCACCTCCTCCCTCCTCGTTTCTGAATGACGCAGTTCACCCTGAAGCCTCTTGATCTGAAGATATATACAAAATGAGGAAAGTGTGGTTTTGAAACATATATTATGGCTCTCTAAGAAAATAATATGATGACAAGAAGGATGAAAAAATCTGCATAATACAATTTTTCTAAACTAATAACAAACTCGCTTAAACCCACCTCTGCACGGCTCTTGTCCATTTCCTCCTGTGACTTCTTTAGCTCTGCTCCCAAAGTTTCAATCTCTCTCATCAGATCATTTTCTTCCTGCTATAAATCAAAAAATTTGATGCCTCAAAAATCATGCCATGATACTGAAAGGATATTCTGTAAACTGACACAACAGGCCCTGACATCATGCACAAATGCACTCCATTCTCAATACCTGTATTAAGTTTCCACCATGGTTATTAGTCTGGCATCTTTGTGTAGCATAATCTGCAGTCTCAGCAGGAATCTCACTCTTCTTCGTCAAACCAGCGCTGCTTGAGTTCAACATCTGCTGCTTTTGATTCCTCTCCTCTGTTTGTTTTTGGATGCTGAGACCTTGTAGGCTGTCTCTTTCCTCCCTAAGGTCTTGAATTACCTGCATTATCTGCTCTTCTGCTTGTTTCAAACAACGGACTGAATATTCAGTTCTTCTTTTTTCTTCCTCCAAGCTGCTTACTGACTTCATCAACCTGTCGTGTTCTTCCTTTAAACTGTGAGATATTTGCTCCTGGTCTCTCTTTTCCTTCAGACACTTAAGAGAATCGGTTAGTTTGTCTCTCTCTTGTTTCAGATACAGCACTGTCTGGCTTAACTGGTCTCTTTCTGTCTGTAAACTCTGCAGTGACTTCATTATTTCCTCTCGCTCTTCTTTTCCACTTGAGAGAAATTCTAATATTGCCCCTTTATCTCTTTCAAGTGCAGATAAAGACTTGGTTAGCTGCTCTTTCTCCTCTTTTTGGCCGTTTATGGACCTTTTAAAGTGTTCTCTTTCATCTCTCAGCCCACAGACTGCCCTGCTCAGCTGCTCTTTCTCTTGTTTAAGGTCAGCCAGAGCTTTAGAGATGTGGTCTTTTTCCTCCTTCAGTCCCCATACTGTCCGAGTTAATTGCTGTTTCTCTTCTGTCTGTACTTGGACTGACAGAGCTACTTCTCTTTGCTGCTCTCTGAGTGAATTTATGGATTTAGTCAATTCTTCTTGGTCTGTTTTGAGGTTCTGGACTGAATTGGTCAGCTGGGCTGCTTCATCTTTTTGTGAATCAAGATGAAGATGATTTTTTTGTGAGCTGCTTTTTAGTAAATCACAGAGATTATTATGCTGACTACCAGATACTGATCCTGTTTTCGTAGAGTCAGTTTCTTGATTGAACATCAAATGTGAAGCTTCTTCTCCTTGGACTAACTTCTGCTGCAGATCCATGATGGTGTTCAGATCATCCTCAGTCTTCTTGGTGAGTTCTGAGATCAAACACCCCTGTTCCCGGTTCTCCTGCTCCAGCCTGACCTGATCCTCTTCTAGCTGGGAGATACGCTCCATCAGTTGGGTTTGCTGCTTTGTGATGTCATCCTCTTTGCGCTCAATGTGAGCCAAAAGCTCCTGGATCCTCTCTGCCAATGCCCCGTTTTCCTGATTCAGGCTTTGGATAAGATCATCCTGGGCAAGAGCAAGAATGTTGCCATCTTGGGTAGGAGATGACCTGGGTTGATCATTCCCACCATAAGTAGAGGGTGTGTTAATCTGTACAGAGATACAGAGTTTGATCAGTGATATACTGGATGTCTTTGGTGGAAAATAAAAATGATAAGACTACTAAACCACGTGTAAAATACCTTTTCTGCTGAAGACCTCTGCTCAGTCTCTGCCTCTAGTTCCTCTGCTTGCTTCCTGAGTTGTAACTTCAGCTGAGCATTTTCCTCAGCTATCTCCTTTAGCTGACTCTGTGTGTGCTGCAGAGCAACCTTCAGGTTGTCACGTTGCTCCTGAAGAGCTTTAAGATCTCTATCTAGCCCCAAGCTCCTGTAAGCTTCCCTCAGGGCATCAGATTCCTCACTGGGGCTCTCTTCTACGTTTAAGTTCCCTTCAGAGCACCAGCTTCCAAGTTTAAACTCATCTATTGATTCTGTAGTCAAGGAAAGTGACTTGAAGTTGGCACTGGATTCAGACCCGTAGTGAAACAGGTTTACAGGATGACTTTTAGTTGGCATTTTTGATTTAACTGCTGAGGAATAATGCTCTGTGCTGCTCTGTGTGCTCTCTGCTGTCGCCTGGTGGTGAACAAGTGGAACCTCTGATGAATAAGGCTGCACCTGCACAAAAATCACAATTTTAAAATATTTGACAAAGTCGATAGAATAACAACAATTCTTATAACAAAGAATTGTAAAGTTCCTATGCTTCCTTCAACTATGGGAAATACTGATAATTTTCACACTGCAAAACATTTTAATTAATTAACAATTAACACTGGTAGCCTAAGTTCACAAATAGGTGATAATAAGTGAATACATTAAAAACAGCAGTTTGTCTCCAAACCGGCATCAGTAAGTCGTATATGTTCTGATATTTAGATATCAGTAGTGTCCTGAACTCCTGATGTCCCAGAAGTAAATACTCGGGAGGACTCTCTTATTGTACTTTGTACTTAAAACTTTAAAGGAACTTGAAATATGGAACTTCTCCTGCTGTAATCAAGCTTTATTTTCAGAGAGCACAGTCAGACTACCTAATTAAGTTATTATTATAGATAGATAGATAGATAGATAGATAGATAGATAGATAGATAAAACATTCATATAATATTAATAATATTAAATATTAATATTAATAGTACCCCGCCTCCTGCCCT
This sequence comes from Aulonocara stuartgranti, assembly GCF_965226115.1. NCBI lineage: Eukaryota > Metazoa > Chordata > Actinopteri > Cichliformes > Cichlidae > Aulonocara > Aulonocara stuartgranti. The sequence goes on from NC_138940.1 coordinate 32,396,807, forward strand.
ATGACAGCTGGGATAGGCTCCAGCGTCCCCCGCGACCCTGAAAAGGAGAAGCGGAAGCAAATGGATGGATGGATGGAATATTAATTGGATCCTACAAACCTCTCCTGAGCAAGCCACTGATGGCTGTCCCGTGGCAGTGGAATATGAGAAAATGTTGGCAGTCCCAGAATTAACAGCCAGACTGGAGTTGGGTGTGCTGGTCTCAGGACCCAGGCATGCGGATGATTGGCTTGGTATGTGGTTAGCCGAATCCCTGAGGACCTGCTGCAGTCTTAGGTTCTCCTCTCTCAGGTGTTCAAGCTCCTCCAATAGCGAGTTCTCAGATAGTTTCAGCTGATGGATCTCTGACTTCATCTCATCCACGCTGCAGCTGAGGAAGTGGTTGCTCTCCTGGGCCTCCTGGAGCTGCTCCATTAGTCTCTTCCTCTCAGTCATCCTCTCCTCCTCTCTCTCCAGCAGTACTCTGAGATCCTCCTGCAGGCTGACAATGAATCCTTGTAACCTTGCCTCATTTGAGGACTGTTTTGTGTCACTGTTTCTTCCTCCTCCTATGCTGTTCTCTGCTTTTCCCTCATCGCCCTTTCGCCTTTCTTCTCTCTCAGTTCCAACACTTGGCTGCCATTTCTTTCGCCTCTCTTCCTTGGTCTCCTCTTCTCCTTCGCCCTCTCCCCTCATGGAAGATAGTCTGTCTTGTTCTTCCAAGCACTGCACAGTACCACCAGTGATTCGGACTGCTCTGATAGTTGTCATACCAGTGGCGGCACTCACAGTCATGTCAAGTAGCTGCTTTTCTAAAGTGTAGATGCGATTCTGCAGGCTCTGCTCTCTCTCCCAGGCCAGGCTGAGCTTGTGTTGGAGTTGGGTTTTAAAGTTTTCAAAATACTGGGCCTGTCGACTCATCTCTCCCTCTTTGGCCTTCAGTTGCCTCTGACAACGCTGCAGTCGCTCCCTCCACACTCGCTCCTCTCGCTCCCTCTCCTGAGTCTGAGAGAGACAGAGAACAGAATCTTGCTTGATAACATGTTCTACAAGCCTAGTTTGTGTGCTAGTATTTGTAGTAGTAACAGTCTTAGCTGTATATGATATCTATAAGACATATATCATCAGCTGTATTTGTTTTACTGTACAGTGGCAAACTAACTACTTTAGGCAAGGCAAGGCAAGGCAAGTTTATTTGTATAGCACAATTCAACAACAAGGTGATTCAAAGTGCTTTACAGAGACATTAGAAACAAGAACAAATAAAAAGCATGATTTAAAATTGATTAAAACAAGCAAATAAACTAACTAACTAATTAACAAACAAACAAACAAACAAACAAACAAACAAACAACAGTATATAAAATCAAAACAGATAAAATCAGAACAGTAGATAAAATCAGTAGTTAAATGTAAGTTTTGAAATTTAAGCTTAAAGTGTGGATTTGGTGCTTTATTCAAATGCAGCTGAGAACAGGTGAGTCTTCAACCTGGATTTAAATAAACTGAGTGTTTCAGCTGATCTGAGGCTTTCTGGGAGTTTGTTCCAGATATAAGGAGCATAAAAGCTGAATGCAGCTTCTCCGTGTCTGGTTCTGACCCTGGGAACTGATAAAAGACCGGATCCAGATGACCTGAGGGATCTGGATGGTTCATACTGGGTCAGGAGGTCATTGATGTATTTTGGTCCTAAACCATTCAGAGCTTTATAGGCCAGCATCAGAACTTTAAAGTCTATCCTCTGACGGACAGGCAGCCAGTGTAAGGACCTCAGAGCTGGACTGATGTGGTCCACTTTTTTGGTCTTAGTGAGGACTCGAGCAGCAGAGTTCTGAATGAGCTGTAGTTGTCTGACTGATTTTTTAGGTAGACCTGTAAAGATGCTGTTACAGTAATCAAGCCTACTAAAGATGAATGCATGGACTAGTTTTTCCAGGTCCTGTTGAGACATCAGATCTTTTATCCTTGATATATTCTTGAGGTGATAGTAAGCTGACTTTGTTATTGTCTTAATGTGTTTTTCTAAGTTTAGGTCTGCATCCATCACTACACCCAAATTGCTCGCCTGGTTTGTGGTTTTTAGATGTATAGATTGAAGTTCTCTGGTGACCTGTAATCGTTTTTCTTTGGCGCCAAAGACTATTACCTCAGTTTTGTTTTTGTTTAGCTGGAGAAAATTGTGGCACAACCAGTCATTGATTTCCTCAATGCATTTACCAAGAGCCTGTACAGGGCCTCGGTCTCCTGGTGACATTGTGATATATATTTGTGTGTCATCTGCATAGCTGTGATAGTTTATTTTGTTGTTGTTTATAATCTGTGCCAGTGGGAGCATGTAGATGTTAAACAGAAGGGGTCCCAAGATGGAACCTTACTTTAAATAAGTTTCCATCATTCAAACTTCTTAAAGATACCTAAAAGATAAAGTAATGTAATCTCAACAAAGATGATAAAAAAACTCTATGCTCACTATCACACTAGCATGTTGTTGTTGTTGCTTTTTTAATTTAACCTTTATTTGACCAGGAAAAGAATAGAAATCTCGTTTACAAGAATGTCCTGGCCACAAAAGAGAGCAGTACAATCATACACTTCATACACCAGACAGGCAATAGAAATAAAACACAGACGCAACCAAAAATGATAAACTTCAGTGTCAATAAAAATGAATACCTTAGTGATAGTAACCGTCTAGTAGGAGCTGCAAATTTGAATGCTCTTTTTCCAAATTCAGTGCAAATGTTTGGTATAGACAAAATGAATGAATCTTGGGACCTAAGACAATAACCTCTACACTTTTTTGACTCTTTTGAATGTGTAGGTAAAAAAAAACCCAGTATATAACAGTGGCTGAGTCATGTAGTATGTATCTGTTTTGGCCAAATAAATGCATAAAAATGGCCTGTAAGTGAATTTATGTGACTACTCAAGGTATGTATAAAGTATATAAAGTGTGCTACTTGCAAAATATATTATAACAGTAAAAGTGTTAAACTATTAACAATCCAGCCTTTAAAACTTTGCATTTAATGGGAATTCATTATTTTTATAGGTAAAATCTGATATTATTTTGTCCATCCCAGTAAACTGCACAAGCCTCTCATTCATATCTGAAGTACATATTACTCCCATCTTCTAAAACTTGCATATTCAAAGCTGTAAATGTATTTTATATTTTCTACATCAGTGACCCACTGAATCTCTCAGACAGCACTCACCATGGTCCTGACCTCCTCCCTGAGCATGTGGAGTCTCTGGTCCAGCCTCTGGGAGTGATGCATGTTGGGGAACTGAGAGGCAGACGCTAGCTGATATAGCTCCAGCAGGAGGCTCCTCTCTGACGTCTCCAACTCTCTGATCCTTATCACATAGCAAAACAAGATCGCATTACATCATCTTAACACCGTATAATATCATATAAATGAGCTTTTAAACGTTAAACTGTCTCTGATTAAAAAAAAATTGATTCAGTTTTATCTCCTAACATGGCAGTAGATGCAGTGAGTAGTTTTCAGAGGTGCACTCTCAAGCTTGCATGCAGTGCAGTCAGGTGTGTGTGATACGTGATATTATGTTGGCCAAAAGTGAGCGTACAGTAGCAGATGTGTGTGTCACTGGATCCCCTCTCACCCAGTCTCTCACCTGTTCCTCAGGTAGCTCTCAGGCTGGATGGCTGAAACCGCTCTCTGCTCCAAGTCCTCCACTCGATCACACAGCACACGCAGGTCCACATCAGCTCCTACAGAGTCCTTTACCATGGCAACTGAAGTGCATCCGGTACCTGCTGAGTCTGACGAGGTCATGTGATCCTCCATTGGGTCAGCTTATTCCCACTAAGTTAATTTCACCTGCAGTACAAGAACTGCCGGTGTCAAACTCAATTCTTAAAAAAACTAAAACTCATACACGTTTTCATACATTCATTTTGGCAGCTTGTATGTTTCCAGTTAACAACTCTGTCACATTTGTACAGACTATAACTAAGACAAACACAGACACACACAATAAAGATACATGCACTTAAAATACAGTCATGTATTATTCACACTGTCAACAGCCTGGAAGCAAGTTGTTGGACACACAATAATCTATCAGGTTACGCCTCCTTCTAATCATCCACTCCCATCCTGCACCTCCTACTGTACCACACTGGACAAACATACAAAAGTTTTATGTCATACAATCACTTCAGTTCAACAGTTTGTGTCTGCACTGATGATTGCTCCTGGACATAGTGTGCGTTGAGTAATATCGTTGATTGAATATTGTTTGAAGATATATACAAAAAAAACGTGAACCTAAACATTTCGAGGGACGGTCCACTCCAAAAATTAAACAAGCACCAATTTTTCTCTTTTGTTTGTAGTGTTTTTTATTTACCTATTGTTTTGCTCTGAGTTATCCTGGCTTGGAAGTATCAGCTATGGAGATTCGTGGCACCTCTTAAATATGATGGAAACAGAGGTTTTGTGGTAAAAAAGTACATTTGCTAAATATCTCTTTTGCAGAAATCATGATTGCAATGCTAAAAAGACATCCACAAACCAGATTCATATTGAAAGACTGTTTCCTTAATACCCAAAAGGAGGTGCAGAAAGATGCATGCAACTACCAGTGACACGAGGTGTCTGCTTATAGCACCGTGACAGGATGTAAGCATTAACGGTGTCCCACTCAGCTGAACCGTTATGGTAGCTATTTGCATGCCACTTCCACCTGGCAGTGTATTAGTTTAGCTGAAAAAAGAGTTCCTACTTGAAACTATTCACGAAAAGGTTTTTGAGATTTCTGGCAATCAAGTGTGGCAAATGTGTAACAGTGCAATTACATAAATCAGTGGTAGTGTTATTAGAAATTCAATCATTTACAGATTTCTTGTAATCTAAAAATAGACAAAGTCACAAAACCTTAATCGAAGCCATCCTTGGTGACAAATTTGCAAAGGAGTATTTATGAAAGGTGAAGTGAAACAACAAACCTGTTTTTGCGTTTTCACCGTTCGTTCCTTTTCAGTGCGTCAAGAAACCTCCAAATAGTTCAGCTCCTGCTCAGCGAACTTAGACGCACTGCTGTTTCCTTAGAAACGGCACAGACGTTGGACTTTGCCAAAATCCTCCATATCCAGTTGGCGCTCAGCTTGTTCACCCTGTCAGTCAGCCTTGTGCTTTCATTCTTCTTCTCCTCTCTCCATTTGTCCCCTTCCATTGTCCTGCTTGGCATTCCTTCAGCTGAGGCTGTGGCTCTTCTTGCGTTTGTAAATCGTCTGATTCAGATTTTTCCCTCGTTAAATCAAAGTGTTTGCTTTACAGAGGAGTTGGGGTTTTATGTTCCAGGTCCAGGGATCACTATAACAGATGTTACTTATAAATAAATCTCACTTTCTTCTCATGTATATCTGGTTATTTATTAAATTTTCAAATATGTTTGCATTCCAGTCTTCTGCAAAAGTGCACATTTATCAAAAAGGCCATAAGGTTTAGTTGAACTGTCTACAAATGCATAAAAAACAATTAGGTTTTATCTCATCTTCGCTCGCCACCACAGCACCTTAACACCTAAGAAAAAGAAAAGAAAATTTGAACTCTTTCCTAAGAATTATTGGCAGGCATCAAAACTGTGCCGAATTCTAGTATTATACAGTTACTTCTACCTGATGTGGGTCCATGGGCATTTTCATTAAGGCCAAAGAATAAATGCTAAAGAGAAAAATAAAAAGAGGAACAAAAACTAAAGGAACACAAGAGGTTTAATCAACAGGTGAGGAAAGAGAGAGAAGAAAAAAGTGACAAAAAGTTTAGAAAACACCACCGCACAGAAGATGTCATTGATACCTTGCACTAATAAAAAACAAGTCAAATTTGAGTGTGTACCTTTTCCTCTATTTCCTTTATTTGTCTCTTTTGCAAGTCAATCCTGTCCTCCAGCTCTCTTATTCTCTGCAACAAAAAGACAGAAGTGGTTAGCTCGTGGCCACGCGAAACACATCTGATTGATTCTGACACAATCATTTCCTCAGGTGCAACAACATTTCATTTCATTTCTTTATTTATTTCACACATGGTTCAACAGTTAAGTTAGGCTGCTATCAATCTATTCCTGCAGACACTCCAAATAGTCTTCTGACTTTCCCATCATGCCATACTGTCTCCATGGCAGCTGTTGGAATGAGCTGCCATGGCAACTGAAGAGCAGATTTAACAGTGACACTGTTTGAGACTTAAAAGCTGAGTGGCTTCATCAGTGACTCGGTTCTTTGTTCCTAACATATTAGTTTAAATAGCTTTCCACTGTGAGTGCTCACTATACAGTACATAAATACAACTGAGGCAGGCAGGCATATTTTAAAACAAATACATGACATTTTGAAGTTAATATCTTGTGCAGCAAATCAAATTGAGGTTGAGGTGAATGCTCCAGTTAAATATCACTTCTTAACTACAGAGAAATTGGAACGAGTGTTAATAAAAGCCACACTGTGGGGACTTTTTAAGTGAGCATAATTCTCAGAGTTATTATTGTAAAATATATCACAAATTAAATCAGATGCATTTCTCGGACCTGCAAACATGTTGATTTCTAATCGGTTCAGTAGTTTGAGCATATTAATTAGTAGATACATTAAAAATGTGCAGTAAGTACGGTTAGAGGATATTTTGTTAGTGAGTTAGAGTACATGTAGTGTCATGTAGTCAATGGATAACACAATGCCAAAAGCCATGGGTGTAAAGTATCGAAAGGGCTGCTGAGTGGAGGGATACTGAAGGTGTCAGGGTATTCAGATCACAATGAAACACACAAACACTCACACAAATCCAAGGTCATTCTGTCTCATCTTTCCACTCACCCACTTTTACATATGCACTTACAGATAGAGTTACAGGTAGCACGTACAGGGATACTGCATCTTTTTCAAAGCACCAGAGATCTGGTGGGGTTAAAAGTTCCAGACAGGTACCAGGGGTCAGATTCAGGGAGGGCAGGACTCAACAACCTGACTGGGTTTGTTTTGAGCCTTACCTGCTGGGCCTGCTGTAGGAGCTCCATGCGCTCCTGTAAGATTTGACTGTCATACTGCCGGCTCTGCCGGAGAATCTGACGCCGCAGCTTGTCCACGGCTAGCCTCAGCTCCTCCCTCTGCCTGTCTGTCAGCGACTCAGCCACCGCCTGGCATGCCGGCTGCTCCTGCTGCAGAGCGCTATACAGCGTGGCCTCCAACTCCTCGATCCTCTGCACAGCCAGCCACATATACACGCATACATGTATACACCCACACACACACACACACACGGACGTGCACATGCACATGCAGGAACACACACAGGCATGCACAAGCACAAACAAGGGAATACACATATGCACACAAACACACAGACACATACACACAACACTGTGACCATGGCAGATATGGGGAACACTTTTCCACTTTACATTGAGGGCTATTCAACCTTGGTTTTTACATGGTCACTTGATTTGGTTAACAACACAAACTGTGCTTTTCTTTACACATTGTTCAAACAACAAATTCCAAGTAAGAACCAAGATCAGCCCAACGCAATATCAAGTGGGACTATAAACACAAAGCAACACCAAAACTGACCAAGTAAAATGGTTAGAATTATATGGCGAATGATCTAAGTGTTAACTTCTGTTATCTGGCTACAGTCTAGTTAAATCAGTGGAAGTGGAGAATGCTTTAAGATTCATGCTTTAAAAATATATAATTAAAACCTTATTATTAAACTCACTCTTTTAACTTTCTCCTGAGCAACTTTAAATAGTATATTCATAAATGAATCATATCATACTTTCTCAAATCAAGAGAGAGTAAATCTGATCGAGGTTTAGGTCATAAACAAGTGGCCACGTATCCCGGCCAACTGAGTGGCTAAGATTATTAAAATAATTTAGACTTCAGTGGTAAAAGATGCAGTATCCCAACACAATGTAGCAAATTTTACCTTGATGGAGCATGTTGCATTTGTGATGGTTAACAGGGTCCTAGATGTTTATCTCATGCTGAAATGATAATGCTGCACCCCTGCATTCCTGAATTACTTTATCATCAGCCATTGTAAGTAAAAATATACACAATGGTAAGCAGTAGATATGTCTGTGTTCATATGCAGGTAAAAGCACGCTGTGTATTATTGCTCCAAGCTTCGTACCATGTAGGCTTGGTCCAAGGCCTGCTTCCTGTAGTCCAACTCCTCCTCAAGGAATCCTTTCTGCTTACTAAACAGCTCCTGCAATAAGATGTTATAATCTATAATGCAGGGCTTGGTAGAAGGTAGCATGTTGTACATAGTAGTATAGTTATAATTACGTATTAGTCTTGATAAGTTCTTTGACATAATAACAACAGGAGACTATAATATTAACACGTTGCTTTGAATATGTTGTAGAAAGCTGAATTTTATGCATTTGTAGATAACTTTCTCACCTTGTCATTTTCCAAGTCGATCATCTTCTGCGTGAGGGCAGCCTCAGTGCTGTCTATCTGCTTCAACCACTGCAGATGAAGACACAGAAAGGTGTGGGATTCACATTTTACTTCTATAAGATTAATCTAAATTAAACAAAAAATGAGTTAAATGAAATCCGTCTTTATCTTCTTCTTTTGCCTCTCTCACCCCTTCTCTAGCATCTTCTTCTGTTGCACTGAGCTTCTGCATATCCTCCTTTACCACCTCCATGACTCTTCTATGTGGTCATTCTCATTTATTTCGTGCCTGGCAGCTCGATCTTTATCATCCTTTTGTCCAATATATCAATCTGCACATGTCCAAACCAACTCAAGTTTGCCACTCTTACGGTGTCTTCCAATCATACATCATAGCAGAGCTCACAACAATCTGTTTTACTCTTGCTGCTATTCTTCTCTCACAAATCACCCCTGACACTCAACTCCACCCACAACACCCTATCTGCACTCTCTCCTTCACCTTGTGCACTGTCCATTGCTCGGGATGTTTAACCCAGCCAAGGGGTGTGGCACAAACCAATGTACTCTTAGTGCCAGCCCCATGCCTGGATAAACGGGGAGGGTTGCATCAGTGAGGGCATCCAGCATTAAATCCTTGCTATATCAAATATGCAGGCTTGAATGAAATGGCTTTGCTGTGGTAACAGGGTGTTATAGCAATGTTTGTCCACTGTGTGTCAGAAAAGAGAAACTTTCCACTCACCTTTTCACAGAGTGAGATCACAGTCCCTGCTTGGATCACAGCCACCTGCTCTTCATTTCTGAGATTCTTTAGAAAATACAACATTGACAAAGACTCATTAGAAATTTTAAGACTAAAGTGATTTTTTTACAGTGGGTTCGAACTCACCCCATTATCTCCCAGAATATCCAACTTCTTCATCAGTTCAGGAATGATTACATCCTGCAAAAACCCCCAAACTAAATCATCAAGGCTGTTATATTAACTGTGCAGGTACTCAAGAAAGCATTTAGAAGAAAGGTTCTAGTTTGTTTGTTTTTTACTAGTGCATTCACCTTGACTCCCTCCTGGTGGCAGTAGACTTGCAGGGCACTGCTACTGTTCTCAGGGAACGCAGACATGTGGAGATTGAGGGCAGGTGATCTGCGTTCCCTTTCCTATGTATGCAAACAATGTGTTAATATTCACACATAATGTCAGCTATGCAATTATTCATTGTACCACGGGCAGTTCTGATCAACAAAAAGAAAAATAAATGGTGGTGTAAGTCAATGACACTATGCAAAATGGCAGGGAATGAGGGATTTACTTACATGACAATGACAACATGATCAGGATCTGCCAAAGGAGGGCGGTGAAAACCGATGGAAAAGGGGTCAAAGAAACCAAGCCAACAGAATAACATGCTGAAACTCTAAATTAAGCCAGTGACGTGTCATTTCCCAACATTGAGATACAACTGCTATTTAAACTGATGGAGAGTGGACTCCATCAGGGTGATGGGACTTTAGAAATAAAAAATATCATCTTAATAGTATGGTATGCAAATTCTTATTTTTTTAAAAAAAGGAAACAAAAGCATAATTCCATGGGATCCGTCCTCATTTTGTTCATATACATCAACTTTCAAATTGTGAAAAATACAACAACAGAAAATTGGGATATGCATGCAAAAATGAGACAAAATGAAGAAAAATGGGAGTGGATGGTGAACTTAAATATATTTTTATTTACTTAAAAATTATATTCTTGACAAAACATTTCTTCATTGACAAAAATATTCAATTTCAGTAAAGGGTAAAGTACACAGCTGCCATGCAAAACAAGGAAACACAGATGCATACAGTGAAGAACTGAGCAGTGTGTTTAAGGCTATGTCTGTCTGTCTGATGAGTCACTGTATATAGGTCTTGCGTCTGGAGCTGAGATTGTTGTTGTCACCTCCTGGTGACAGTATGATGTTGGCACAGTCTCTTACTTCCAGTTCAAGGACTCTGAATTCCAGCAGCTCATTTTGGTCCCGAGCATCCTGAACCTCAGCCTGCAGCCGGGACTCCGCCTGCTGCAGCGCACTCATCTGCAAACACAACAGATTCGTTACACATACTAAACACTATGAAATGTTTCAAAGTCTTGTTTGTAAATATTGAGGACAGTGTCCAAGATGCCAAAAGTCTGTTCACCGTGAACAATATGTAATAGACTGTATAAAGAAGATGGACAAAGCCACTCTAGCTGCAATGCTTTGTCAGTTTCTTGCAATTTTGAAACCATATATAAAAATTGTGAGTGAATCTGACTGTGAAACTGAGAGACACTGCACACTTGTACTGGCATCAATCAAATAGGCCCACTCTTACAAATAATATGTTTGAGGCTTCTTTTTTATTTTAATGTGGGCCAAAGTTTTGCAAAAGAACATAATTTTATATTAAAATAATTACCTAGTGATTAAGTCCATAACATCATCTGGAAATTGTTAACTTAGATCACTGATCAAGGGAGCTGAGGGTTATTTCCAATCGACTTCTATAAAGCCTGACTTATTTTTTGAGCCAAAGGATCTGCCCCCTCCTGGCCATTAGACAGAATGCAGACTTAAGGAACTGCATTGACTTTGCTTTCTGTGTCTATAACTACAAACTTTACAGCACATCTTTACAGCTGTTACTCTCGTGCATACATTTTAAATTGTGTATTTACTTTTAGTTATCTTATAAATGTTATCAATTTTTTAATCAACTGAGAGTTACATAGATAATTATCTTTTAAACAGCTACATTAACTAACTCTGTCACTATTTTCTCAGTAAAAGTTTTTATTCTGCTTATGTTTATACAAAATATAACGTTTTCAGAGGTGGTTAATAAAGAACACATCTGATCATGAAAATCAGGTATTACAACTAGTACTGAATGCCTTGATATAGAAGGCTAATCTAATGTACCTTCTCACGCAGTTCCTGGTTGGTCCTGAGCAAGTACTGCTTCTCCTCTACCCACTTTGAATCCTGCCATAACAACCAAACACAACATGAGCGAGAAATGACACTGGCAGGAACAGAAGAAGATTTAAAGGATCTGCAATGACATAGTGTGATGAACAAAACTCCCATCCCTCAAACTTGCAGCTTAAAAGACACAAGCAAATGCAAAACAGACACAAAAAAGATAGCACAGGGTGGCAGGAGCACAAGTTTATTGATGCAGACAAATGAAGCCAAATCAGATAACCAAAGCAAAAGAGCTGCAATCACAGGCAACAAGAGTTCACAGCAACATGAGGACCAAATGGCAATCTGAGATGAAAAACAGCAGCAAAGCGAGTCAGAATACCAGCTGGATCAAGCCACAGGCAACATGCAGTAACTCAATGAAATGCTTCACAAAAAAGTAAACAAAGTGTCCTGATATGAACTCGGCATGATAAATTCAGTGATTCTCTCACTACTTTCTTTAAGCAAAAAAAAGCCAGAGGCTTTCCCACTACACATCCAGTGGTTTGGCTTACTTCTCAGACCAAGATGCCTTTCGTACACATCAAATAACCAAAATCAAGTTGTATTAAGTGAGTATTTTCATGTTTTAACAGAAAGTTATATACTACCACATGAAAATCTTATGTGTTAATCTATACAAAGCTAAAATGAATCAAGGTGGTTGAAGTGTTTAATCTGTAATGAGTAACTCAGACACAAGTATTTAAAATAAAACACCATCATCGGTAAGGGCAGAGGGTGAAGGAGAGAATGCAGGCACAGCACTGACATCACACATGCAGGAAGTGACATCACAGGAATCTGCGGCAGACCTGGTCAGCAAAGCGCCAGCCAAGGAGCACAGCAGCCAGACAGACATGCAGGAGGCCCAGTGAGAGCAGGACCAGTGAGCTTCTGTCCCCATCCACTGTCTTTATTACCTGCCCCCGCTCAGCCAGGGCCTTCTCCAGATCCACGATCTTTGCCTGGCAGCTGCTGAGCTCCACCTGCAGCTGCTCACGGGTCTGTGGGCGGGAAAATGAGCCATCAGAGACTTAAATCCAAGTACAAAAGGAATGAATAGAGCAGACTGAGAAAACCATAATGAGGATCTATGCTCTAAATATTTTCTTGAATTGGAAGTTAGACTTGTACGTAGCACATTTGGAAGGTGGCAGCAGATACGAACCCTGGCCTCCCTCTCTGCATCCAGAGACCCCCCAGTCTGCTCCTGCAGGAGAGCGTAGGCCCGCTGAAGAGCCTGGTACTCTCTAGTGAGCTGACGAAAACGAAGCTCTGACTCCTCACGGGAAATGCTCTGTGATATCAAAGAGCGAATGTGTCAAATTAACACATAAAGCTTCACCCTTTACTTTTTCATAATCACATATATTAATCTGCAAATTACTGTTAACGTTCCATCTTACTTTCTTCTGATTTATTAACCCAAGATTTATTTTCCACAGCTTGCAGCTGTTTAAGATGTTAAGATATTTCTTTCAGTGGATACAAAAGGACTTTCCTACCTCTTCCAAGTCCTCCTCTGGAGTTGCAGGCGTGCGGTCAGTGAGGTCAGTGTTATAAGAGGTCAGTGAGGAGGTTTCAGAGTCTATCGACTCCTCATCAAATCCAAAATATGTCTCCACAACATGCCTCTGCAGAGAGCAGTGGAGGGGGGAAAAGGGTTAAATCAACCTCAGATCTACACATATGTTATTCTGCGTATCAGCAGTTGGAAACAAAAACAATTATTATCCAGAACTATACTGCATCTGATTTCAGCTTAGGAAACTTTTAAACCAAATATTGATGTCATCAAACCCAAAAGAAATCCAATTACTTTTGCAAAGTAAGAGGAAAAATGACTAAAAGTTCAAACTTGTTAAATCTAGACACGGTCATTCAGTCAGTAATCTCATTTTAAAAAACTTAGACTGAATGACCGCACTGACTGTTTACTTTTTTTTGCTTTTAACTTTTCCAGACTCCAAAGTGCTTACCATCATGTTTATAAGTCATTTCCTGGCAACCAGAGAAATAAAGGCAGACCAGGGCACACAGGCAAATGAAAGAAGAGAAATAGAGGATAAAGAGGATGTACTCTGTCATGTTGTTGCCAGGCCAAAAAGTAAACTACAAATAATATCTTAAATATACATCTATCATATCTTCAAAAACACCAGCAGATCTAAAAACTGAAGTGCAGCCCATAAAGTACAACAGCTTTTTTTGTCACTCCTAAACAAAATCTAAAAAGCCGACAACAAAGCCTCTGGTTACAATCAAACTCCTACGAAAAAAAATGGTCAGTGTCTGGGTTTGTCCTAAAAAGGAAAGCCAAATTTCCAGGTGCAAGTCCAAAAGCCAAGCTGCTGTGCCCCAATTCAGTGCTGAACCTGCCAAGCTAACAAACTGGTTCCAGGAGGAGGAGGAAGAAAATAAATGTCATGCATCTACAAACTCCTCCTCCTAGCAACATCGCAGACTCTAAAATGTCCCCTGATGTATTAGCCCAAACATGCACACACAAGTACTTAGCAATTATTTCTTTCAAACTCTGTCACCTCAGCCAATTAGATATTGTCATCCCTTTAATCCCTTTGGCACAGATAAAAGCATGAAATGCTGCATACAGCTTGCAGTTTCTGTGATGCATGTCCAGTCTCTAGTAACACTATCTTATAAAGAACAAAAATATACTCACATAAAAAAAAAATCTATAATAAAAAAACCCCAAAACAAATAATTCTCAACTAGCTGCGTGTGTGCTCACTGTGATGGTCCCAGCAGTGAGGGATGGTGTCATAATTGTCCCCTGAGCCCAATTAAACACAAACACACAAGTGAAAACAATGCTCAAGGGTCAGTCAACCACAGATAGGGAAGTTGCTTAGTTACACACCACTGGATTAACAGATGTGTAAAAACACTGATGAAAACTCACTTTCGGCAGCTTGAAAGGTTTCTTCCTGTTCTTTTTGCTCATCACCAATCGATCACGTTCCTAAGGACACAACAGATGAACATTTTTAAATTCTGACCTTTAAGAGAGCAATCGGAGGCATCTGTGGTGGCACGGGATTCACATTCATCAATCAAAACGTTACCTGCCATCAGCATAAAATGTTTTGTTCAGCAGAGTCTAATTTAGTTACATTTCTTTTCTATATTTCAAATTAAATAAAGTCACAGCATTAAACTGTAAATTCAAGAATTTAGCAGCTTCTAATAACTCAAGCTGTCAGACTGACAGTGTCAGTGAATGTAAAGAAGATAAGAGGGGAAACCTAGGCAAAAACTAAAGACTAGGCCATTCTTCTCAAGGTTTTTTGTTTTTTTAAAAAACAAACAAACATATAACCATTGATCCTTCTGACATGTATAAGACATGTATAAGACATGTATAAGACATGTATAAGACATGTATGCTCCCCTGATCCAGAGGGGTCAAAAACGCAGAGAGAAGCACAACTTCAGTGTTAGTACTGTCACAATAAACGTCCCCCTTCTAGCCATGGCAATGCAGATGATTTTATTATGTATTTGTATATTGTTATTGGCACACTTAAAAAAATCCACTGACATATTACAGATAAAATATCAAGACAGAAACCTCTATACGCTTCCAGTGAAGTACACACATGAAAAATCATATTATCATTTGCAGAGCCAGAACTGTTTGCTGATTTGTTGGCCTCGGCACTCAATACAGGCCGATTAATTTAAAAAGTAAAGACGGGACAGAAGAGCAATGTGGAGTGCTGATGTTGCAGTTTGGACACCAGAGGGCAAGTTGACTGTGGGAAATAAAAATGCTTGGAACAGGTTTAACATAGCAACCAGATGATCCAAACAGAACAAGCAGAGCTTAAATGAGTAAATAAATAACTACACATAAGAAATATTATGTAAATCTGTTCATGTTTCGTGTGTCTGAAAGAAAAAGAAAAAAAGATTTTCAGCTGATATAATGGAATATACGATTTTAAATCACTGAATATCAATATTGTTACTTCTCTTAATACTCCTGCATTTGTCGGGGCCTAATATTATGCCTACAATAATAATCTTTTGCCATAATGTATTGCCAATACATTAAGAGATATTATAGTGAGAGCTATCTAAAAACATCTAACAGACGAGCTGACAGAGTAATGTTATCTGAGTATATACTGTTGTATGACCTTATGTGTTAACAGTCATGTAACCCTGTCCTGACCTGCGTGAGCTCATCAATGATGCCGCGTTGCTCAGCAACTTGCAGCTTGAGGAACTCTACTTCCTGTTCCTCATGGGCGTGGGTCAGGTCGGTCAGGGAGCTTGGTCGCTTCATCTGGGCCTGAACAGACTGCTGCTGTGATGGTGGCCGAGAGGAGGAAGCTTTCTCCTTCTGCAGGAGGGAAACAGATGGACTAATTATTTTTCATGCTATTCATCAAATGACCAGCAGAGGTCCTCTTTCCTTCAGAGAGCCCTAAAAACCATAAAACGTCTTGAATAGACTAGATAAAACTATAATATCTACTACATCCTATTACTACTTTTTGATTTTATCTTCGGGTTAAAAAAAGAGGGAGTTAAGAGTCATCAGCAGATGTTTAGGAAGACATGTTGGTTGCACTTACCATCTCAGCATTCTCACGGCTCAGGTTCTTGAGTTTCTCCTCCATGCGCTGCAGTGTTTGCAGGAGGTCATCATTTTTCTTGGACAGCCGCTTATTCTTCTCAAACATGGGCTTCATTTGGCTCTCTGCCTCTCGCACCCGTTTCAACTGAACAGAGGAAGGAAACAGGGAGGGGGGACATTGTAATCTTAAGTGTCGCCACAGAATTTCCATCTTAACTAGGACAGTCAACATCAACAGTGAGGAAGTTAGGAAATATTCGGATTCAGGTTTATTCGACATCCATACTCTTCATGGTGTCTAAACTTATGCGAATTATAATTTAAAAAATGTCTGCATGTATAATTGTATGTTTATAATGACTGCACGCGTGTTTTTCTCACTAGTTCATTCCTCTCATCGGCCAGTAGTGCATTTCTGTCCTCCAGTTTCCTGATGACTGAGTGGAGCTCTGCAATCTTCAACTGGAACCTCCTCATGTCACGCTCCTCCACCTCCTGTGAAGCCGTGGGGAGAGGAGAAGAGGAGGAGGAAGACAACAACTGAAAAAGGGAGTACATGCAGGCAGGCATGCAGGTAATGGAGACGGACAGTAAAAAGGAGGTGATGGCAAGAAAGATGATTTTGCTGTTCACAGAGTGAATGTGTATGTGAAGTACAGTAACCATGTGATTTATGAACTGGTAAATTGACTGGTACTTAAATAATGCCTTTCTAGTCAGATGAGCACTCAAAGCACTATCTACTGCATCTCTCATGCACCCAGTCACACATTTATACAGCGCTGTTTATATATAATGTTTGTCTGTAAAGACAACTTAAGTATTCCTTCAAAATTGATTTTGTGGCGTTGGCTGGAATCAGGAAAAAGCTGCATAAACAACAACGTATATTAAATTCTCCATGTACGGCTCACGGATTCACAGATGTGCCAATTTCACTTTTTAACTCTATGGCATCTGTTATTAATATCAATATTATCAATTGCACTACAAAATCACTATTCCACTGTGATTTTTTTTTTATCACTTATTTTTCTTTAAAAGCTCCTCACCAGAAATACCTCACATTGTGCTTACTTTGTATTAAAATTTGTAATATAAAATATAATATAAAATATCTGTAAATATGGGAAACTTTCGGAACATATAAAAATATCTTAAGCATAAAATACTGACACTTGTATACCTGGTTGTTGAGCAAGTCTGGGTTTTCTCCTAGTCCAGGCACCACTTCTCTCTTCGGGCTGCCATGGTTGTGTCTCTCGGCCTCTCGTACCTGACCCAGCTGCTCATCCAGGGCTTCCTTTTGGAGCTGAAGCTTCTGGGCATAGCCAGCCTGTAACCCCAGCTCCCTCTCCAGAGCGCACACCACCCGGTCCTTTGCCTTCAACTCATCCATCTAAAGGAGTGAAACAGAACTAGATTATAGCCATTATAAGGAGTTAGTAAATAGGTTTTACGTCTAACCGAAGTCCTTAATATTTTATTTTTAAGACCTTTTCCAGTCTTTTCTTTTTCTATTACTCATGTTATTTATTTTTATTTTACTAGTTTATTAATGTTTTTTTCTGTTTACACTTTATTGTCCCTCCACTGCGGTTATGCCAGAATGAATCAAAAGGGGAACCCTCTCACTCACCACACATCACAAACTCATATGTAAACCACCTCTCAACTCTCATTTATCATCTTTATCTAAGCAGCTGGAGTCCATCTCTTGTCTTATTCTGTCTGGTCTTATTTTTCAAAATAAAGCACTGAAAATATTGTTCTTATTGTCTACAAAAGTGCAGAGATTTCTGAGAAGCAGCAGAAAACTCCGATTCGATTAAATCTAAATCTAATCATTTCACTCGTTTCACCTCCAATATGTGAATATTAGTTCATATGTACAATGTTTTTCTTTATAATTTATGTATGTACATTGTGCACAGCTTCAGTGTAAGATGGCGTTTGCTGAAGACTAACAATGTTTTAGCTTTTATAACACTCTGCTTTAGGTTTGATTAATTTATAAGCCTCTGTTCTTGCTCTGCATTCATGCAACCCCTCCTGACAGCTGTTACCACCTCTACTTCCCTCCGTATTTTGTTCTTTAACGCCGGTATTTCCTGCACCGCCTGCTCTCCATCAATAAGCCGTGCTTTACTCTTTGAGTTTCCTCACTCAAGCATTCCTTTACTAAGAACAATGCCTGTTACTGTAGCCCTCCTGTATGTAATAGGGTAAATCAGTAACTGCAGCAGGTACACAGACATTTATACTTGCAGATAGCACCACATGGTCAAGACAGACATTGTGGCAATTAGCTCCTAACCTTCATGCTACATCAGTGAGATAAGCCCCGAGCTGGAAGTGAACTTCAGTAGAAGGAAACCAATCTGTATAATCTGTGTGTGGGTGTGTGAGTGTGTGTGTGTGTAGGTGTGTGAGTGTGTGTGTCATTCAAATATGATCTGGACAGACAGGGACTACAGCGTTAACAGCTGCTGGGTTCGTGAAGCTAATCTATCTCAGGCATAACATGCTTAGTTTATGATGCAGTGTAAGATGTGTCTGCTTATTGCACACAGTACACCTCCCTGTTTTTGCACTTCACTAATAGTTAGCTCCTTGTGATGCACATAAAGAGGCACGTTTAATCTCCAACTATAAAATCAGTGATAACAGGGAGGGCTATTACACTTTTAATGCCCCAATAACACTTTCTTAATTAGCTTCTTAGCAACAGAGCACAACATAAACCTCTATTTACCTGAAAAAAAAAGTTTAAGCTTAAGTAAAGGTAGATTTTTGTGCCTGTGTGTCTTTAAACCAACAGGATTTAAAAACAGTGAGGGAAGTTGTGAGATTTGGCCTGGTGAGGCCAATCTGCTCTGATTTTTTAGTATTTAATACTTAAGGGTGATTATTTATTGCTTATTTAATTAGGAATAATGGAGTTATTTGATTAATATTGGGCTTTGTGATTATGATATTGCCAATTGAAATTCAATTTAAAGTTAAACTTAATTCATCTTGGCTTGACAGTTAAGTGGATTCTGATAAATGTCTTTTAGAAAATACTTTTTGTATTGATTATCAGTCATCTAAAAATGAGGGTACACAGTATCGTGGCTTCCAGCTTTATGTGTTCTCACCAGCCGGCGGATGTCTTTCTCACAGTCGCGTTTAATGCGGTGCACCTCATCCTGGTGCTGTTGGTAGGCTGTGCGGAGATCAGCTGCTTTGGCTTTATCAGCCTGAAGAGCGTTTGCAAGAGCCTCTTCGGCTTGCTTCCGAGCCATTTTCTGCTCCTGAATCTGAAATGGCCCGATGCACACATTTTAATATTTATATACACAAAAACAAAAACAACAAAAAGAACATCAGCTGTGCATTTGTAAATACTTGCCCTTGTCCTATTAATAAGTTTAATGACAGATCTAGGTAGGCTACAGTGAAACAATAGGTTGGCAACAGGCTTTTCCACCCTGCTTCCTGTTTTTCAGGACCAAATTACAAAAGTGTGCATAGTCCCACAAAAACACAGACACACACACACACACACACACACACACACACACACACACACACACACACACACACACACACACACACACACACACACACACACACACAAAGGGTATTTAAACACAAAGTGCACTCGAAAATCAAGTCTGCAATTTTACAACTTTGTTAGATCAACATATACCCTATACATGTTCTACTTTCCACAATCTGACATGTGAAAAAGTTATACTTGTCACCCCTGTACCTACTAAAACCTACCTCCTGCTGGAGCTTTATTCTCTCCCCATCAAAAGCTCTCCTGGCTTCCTCCCTAGCCTCTGCAAGAAGGGCATTTTTGAGCTTGTCAGCAGCTCCATCTCTCAGTGCATTCACAAGACCCTGCAGCCTCTGAACCTCAGTATCCCGGATCTTGATTGTTCTGGCCAGCTCGGCTTCATGCTGCCGTGCCAGAGTCTCCCGTATGGCAGCGATTTCACGTAGCTTTTCTTCATGGAGTTTGGCACGCAGGTCAGTGAGTGCTACGGCATGCTTGTGTTGCTCAAGTTCGCGAGCCTGCCGCTGCTCTTGGAGCCGCTCGCGGAGTTTGCATACCTGATAGAAGGACATAATGCAGAATATAGATTAGAGTACCCCTGACAAGTAACCATCAGTATTTACATAAAGTTTGTCCTGACTCTATTGTGCATATTTCCATATTTTTACTCTAAGTCCTGGCAGACTAAAACAAACTAGCCATGAGGGATGGAGAGATGAGCACAGAGAGGAGGTTTGTGTGTCAGTGAGCAGACTGGAGTAATAAACTGCCCGGAGACCTTTTTTTAAGAAAAAGAAAAAAAAAGAAGTATATGTATTCTGTTGCTTCACAGCAACAGAATAGCCAAACTGCACGCTAGGTAACCCTACTGTCCTATTAGAGATATTGCTTCTTTATAAGTGTGCTTACATGCTTTTAAACATTGGTTGCAAATAATTTATAAATAAAACTGGCAACCATTTCTATCCTGTTTCTGCTGAGTTGATAAAATAGGAGACGACTTCTCAACCACATTTATTAACTTTAAACGCATGTTCTCAGCTTCTTCCACCTCCTCTTCTTCCTCACCCTCACCTTCCCGCGCTCCTGCTGTAGCTCTATCTGAAGGTCCATGATCTTGCTCCTCAGTTCCTCATTGGTGGCCGGCACCGAATCAGCCATCACCTCCGATTTCTCCGGCTTCCGTCCCTTCTTAGACGGTTGAGCCGATGGGGGTGTGGTTGATGACATAGCACTCTAGCCGCCCAGTCGGGACGGACATAGAGTGCAGGGTGTGATAAAATTGAGGAGAAAATCAGTCGCTGCTCCTCCTCCCTACAAGGCCCTGCATCATCATCATCATCATCATCGGGACGTCTACATTGTTGCTAAAGCTTGCAGAGAGTTTCTACCTGAGAGAGAGACAGACAGACAAGCAGAGAGGGGAAAAAAAAAGGTTGAGTCAGGGTTAAAATCTGGGTTACACAGAACTACAATACTCCGGGGCCAAGCAACCAAATAATGACGCAATATAGCCTGGGGAACACAAACTATTTTGGGGACTAACATTTGCACTCTCCTCTGCCACCCTTTTCTCTCCAACATATACACATGGGCCATTTATCACCATCCTGGGCTGCAGTCCCTGGGCTGTACTTAGCAGCTCCACAGTGCATGAAAAAGTGTCTGGCTATCAAAGTTTTAGCATCTCACAGTAGCCTTCTTCCTTTCTGTAGATTAAGAAATCTCTTCTTTGCTTTCACGAGTCTTCAGGCTGCAGATCCCATAAATCTTTCCTACCTGTTCTAAACTAATGACATATCACTACTTTTTTATCACTAAGATGACAATTAGCCAAACACTCACACAGTGCTCTAATGGAGTTACAATTCACTAATTTCACCTCGTCCATGTCTGCCTTTCTATTGCTTTCTTCTTGTCTTCCCATTATTGAATAGATTATTGTTTTAAGCAGATATCTTCATGTTCTCTTGCCAAATATAGGCAGAAGCTGCTTGCATTACTGTCATTTGATTCCTCCGCTATATTCACAGCACAATATAAGAGCAACATTTGCCTCAAAGTCTCCTTTTACTCCCTAAACATACAGGATATATTAGAATAGGGCAGTCACTAACATTGTTTTCTGATTACAGGAGCCACAATGTCACATCTTGATTGAAAATGTGATTATTAAATAATCAAATTAGCTTTTCAAATCAAATATCACCTTTGGCTAAACAGCAAAAAAGCGAGGCATACAGAAATAAACACCAACGAATTTTAATTAACGACTGAATATCTCTTATACTCCTACTCACTAAGCAAGGCCAGGTTATGATAGCAGCTATTTTATTTGCATATTTTGTTACAGATGTGTTACAGTGGCACACATCCTCTGAGCTGAAAGCGGACTCCTCTAATCTCTTCTCAGAGTGGATTGTAACCCAGTAACCTTCCAGTCATTCTGCTAACTATTAAATAAATAATGCAACAATGAGGAAGCTGGAGCATTAAGACCGCAGGTGCCTCCATCTTTCTCTACATACACATTGCCACGCATTCATACAACATACACAGATGGCAGAAATAGTTACCAAGGCAACACTTGCTCTCAAAAACGCCTCTCATAGCAAAGGATGATGGGAAGAAGGAGCCTCACGGTGGATGTGAAAAGCATACAGTTCATTATTTGTGTAGAAGCTTCAGATTTAAAAAAGAAAAAGAAAAAAAAGAATACGTAAGTGCATACATGGTATTGTTATCTGGTTGCATCTTTGAGACGAGGTTGACTGAGAGACAGAAATGCGTCGATGCTGGAGGGCGAGGAAGCTTTCTTCCACATGAATTTTTACACAGTGTGCACAGTTGAATGCTGGGAACCAGTGGGGGCAGGGAGAGAAGGGAAACGGAATAACAGAGAAAAGGTGGAAGATATAACCTACAGTAGAGGTAAAGCAGTAAAACAGGAAGGAAATTGCATACTTCTACAAAAGAAAACTAGCTCTTACCCAACTCCCCTCTGTCCCCTTAAACTCCCCACCCCCTCTTCATCTATCCAGACTTACATAAAGGCATGGCAATGTTACTGATCTCACACTTATTCACACAGACAGAGAAAGCAATAGAGGGAGGTCATTCACAGACAGAGTCTTAAACTGAACAATTAGGGACAGATACAGCTGACACATATTCACACAGCCACCAAAAGCATGTCAGTGTTGTTATCAAAAACCAGGTGTGCCACAGCTGAAATGGCTGAGAGGCATGACATATGGTTTCCCTGTTTTTTTCTTCTTATTCTAAGGAAGCACAAATAGACCCATAAGCACATATCACACTTGACTGTTCGTGTACACTGAGTTAGTGCAAACAGGAAGCCAAGGGTTTGTTGCTTGTCAAAAATACTACAGAGGAAGAAGCACACGACATAAAGTGAGATCAGAGATTTCTTTGCCTCGATCAATGATGAGATGAGATTGCATAACGTCATAGCAGCAGAAAACACAGATCTACTTATCTGCCGCTTTATTAGGTACATTTTGCTAGTACTGCACTGTACCCCTTCTGGCTTCAGAAATGCATTCATTTTTTGTGGTATAGATTCAACAAGCTGCCAGAAGCATTCCTCAGAGAATTTGGTCCATATTGGCATGATAGATCACACAGTTGCTGTAGATTTGGTAGCTAAACATCCATGATGTGAATCTCATGTTCCAGGACATCCCAAAGGTGCCGTATTAGATTGAAATCTGGTGACAGCGGAGGCCATATGAATACAGTGAACTAACTGTTCAAGAAACACGATAATGTTTGATTAGAGCTATGTGACGTGGCGTGTTTTTAGTGTGCCATCATGTTGTTATGCTGGAAGCCATCAGAAGATGGGTGCACTGTGGTCATAAAGGGATTGACATGGTCAGCAACAATTTTCAGATAGCCTGTTGGATTAAAACAGTACTCAGCTGGTAGTAAGGGGCCCAAAGTGTGCCAAGAAAATATCCCTCACACCATTATACAACCATCGTTGAATCTTTCATACAAGGGACGATAGAGCCATGCTTTCATGTTGTTTATGGTAACCTGAATGTTGCAGTGGAAATCAAGATTCATGAGAACAGGCAATGTTTTTCTAATCTTCTAATGTCCACCTTTAGTGAGCCAAAAACTCTAACCTCTTGATCTTAAGGAGCACCAGCCAATCCCAGAGGAAATTATGTAAAGACTACATGGTTTGGTCTTCTTCTTCTGTAGTACATATGCTTCAAAATTCAATGTGTTCTGCATTCAGAGATGCTCTTCATCACACCTTGCTTGTAACAAGGAGTTATTTGACTTCTATCAGCTATCAGTCTGACTATTCTCCTCTGACGTTTGACAATAACAAGCCATTTTCGCCCAGAGGACTGCTGCTCACTGGATATTTTCTGAGCCATTCTTTGTAAACGCTGTCTGGGAAAATCCCAGCAGATTAGCAGTTTCTGAAATACTCAGACCAGCCTGTCTGACACCAACAATCATGCTATTTGATGTTTGCATTGAACAGGTGTTCCTTTAAAAAAGTGTCTGTGAGTGTAGACTGGGGAGCATTGAAAACAAAATATGGGGATATGTTATAGTGGCACTGAGAGTATTTTTAAATAGTAAAGAATTACCCACACATGGAATAACTAAAAGTTTGTGACCACAGATATGGTATTTTATATTGTTTTTGTGACTCACACAACTCAGGAAATGCAGGAAAAAAAACAGGCATCTCTGCTCAGAATTTCCAAAGGTCTGATGAACATGGTTGATGTAATAATAAACCATAAAGTGTACCTAATAAGTTGAGTATGTATCTTACAAATACTAAGCCAAGATTTCACCTGAGTCTAAAATATTTGTGCAGCAACTACAAGACATCTGCCACCCACAGTTCCCACAAAGCCTTCTGGAGCCACATCATGTTCCCAAGCTGGCAGCCAGGCGCTAAATCTCAAAGTTTTATAGATCATTGAAAGCCAGGAATGTTTTATGTGAAACTGGAAAATTTTATAGTGGCACCGAGAAGCTAAGAACCACCTTTAATGTTCGCAGGAGCAAACAAAAACCAGCAAAGATCGTAGACCTTAAATTACCTCGTCCACTCTAAGTGTAAACTGTTTGTGTAGCTTACACTGAGATGGAAAAGGAAGCAAAACCCTTCAACAAGACAATTCACCAGACAAAATTAACAGATTTGTCTTCAACATCTATATTTAGCTAATATAAACCCACATTCATTCTGAATAAAAATGTCACTATGACTCATGACTTCAATCATAAGTCATATTTTGCAACACGTTATATAAACTGAACAATAAATCAACATAAAACTACCTTCAAGGCCTTTTTAAGTGCAGTGAATGTAGCTCTGAGATCATCATCTTGAGCTAAATCACTATACTATAACTGCAAAAAGAAAAAAATTCCAAATGAGGAAATATGTTTTAGATTGTAAGATAATAAAATAAAAAGTAAATAAAATTAAACCTGTGTGACATGCCAAAACTTTGCAGCATCATCTTTTGGGTGAAGGGATTACCCTTATTAATTTTTATGTGTGTTGTTGTGTCACTAATTATCTTCTTCTCTCTAATTACCTGCTTTATAGCTCCCAGTGACTTTGTTAGAGTTACATTTGACTTAACCCATCCATTTAAAGCAGTGGTTCTCAAACTGTGGGGTGGGCCCCCCTGGTGGGATGTGGAGCCACTCCAGGTAAGGTGAGGATGATTACGGGAAAAAAAATATGGAATTAACTGTTGAATTGAGAGTGGCAGAGTTTTCATTGTTGCCATATTGGCTTTTTTTTAAAAATGGATGAGAGGGAGCAGTTCTGACTGAAAACTGCTCACTCGTTGACTGGTCAGCAAGTCGTCAGCCAATGAACCATGGATAATACTCTTTTTTCAAACAGTATGAGCAAGATTTACAAACAGACATAATTTTTAATTAAACATGACCCCAAATGAGTAACTGATTCTTTAGTTTTCCCATAGACTTGTATACAACAAGAAGTTCTTTTTGCAACCCCAGCTAACGCCATCTGGTGGCCTTCAGATAGAATGCAGGTTTGAAGCACTTCCGCAATAGCGTCTTTTTTCTTTTTCAGCCGAAAGCTATGCCTGTGTTTTATACCATCCATGGCCTTAACTCTTTTCAACTTCTGAGGTCAGGTATGCCAGAAAAAGTTTGAGAACCACAGGTTTAAAAGAAGTGTTTGGATTCCTTGGTGCATATTTGCCTTACACATGTAAGACTGCTTTGGTCTGAAATCTGGGCGAGACATAAACTCAGTCAGGTTATGTCTGGTGTAAAATCTGTGCCAAATCACACATGTGGCTCCATCCGCTGTGGTGACCCCAGGGGAAATAAGAGAGGAGCGGAAAGTACTTAGTGCAATAAAGCTGTTCTCAACTGCCATATGAAAAACTAAGGTTGCAGACATATACAATTGTTTTAACATACTAATGACTTCACAACTGTTTCTTTTGCATTAATCATTGAATTTGTTGCAATTACAGCTCAGGAGCCAATCATAATATCAGTGGTTCAATCTCAATCCCAGGTGTCAAAGTGTCCTTTGCCAAGATACGAAACCCCAATTTGTTCCCAATTCATCCTTTCTAGTGTCAGTGTGCACCTGACAGATAAAAAGCACGTATAGTGAAGTGCTGTATGCATGAATGTGTAACAGTAATGCACTTTAATAGTTAACTTTTTACTTGAGCAGACATTCTGAATGGACACAAGCTTATTACACACTAACAGATGAATCTACTCAAAGCCAGACAGATCACACTTGCCTACCGAGGGTTAAACATTAAGTACACTTTACAGCAACATAAAGGCCCAATAAGTACATAAGCAAATAGGAGCTCAAACACTGACTCCTTGTTCCTCTTTCCAAGTTTAAAAAAAAAAATCAACACTGAGGGTGTGGCCAGGCTAATATACTGTATCTTATTTACACTGCATATTGGTTACAACACCTAGGCCTATACACAGACACACACACAGAAACAAGCCTCCTCACTGCAGTCATCAGCAGAGTGTAGACTGTCAGAACAAGGCTGGCCATGATCCAGACACCCCTCCACAGTCTGCACACACACACACACGCACACCCTCTGCTGTCTAGAGATTCACTTAAGATACACAGTAAAGATCCCATCGAGAGGCCGAGTAACCCAGCCAAGAGCAACACTAGTGGAGCATATGACCTAAAAACTACTATGCCAGGAGAATGACTACAAGTTACTGACCCCAATGACTAGTCAACCCAAACACACAAACAATAGTCTCTCTCTCACTGTGTCACATACACACACATTGTACTGCTGGTTTATTGCACAGGCTCTGGTCTTTGGTGTCTATTAATGTGTTAACATAGTCGTAATTATCATTGCTGAAAGCTTTCAGCCTCTCTGTGTACCTCTATGAGTATGTATGCTTTTGCATGCATGGTTGCGCTTTAGCAGTGATACCCTCATCCCGCTCCAGACCGGCATTGCAACACAATAAGAATGAGGAAAGTGCAGCAGATAAGGAAAGAGAGCGTTATACACATGAGAATAACAGAGCACTGGGATTATTCTGGTAGCAGGCTGTCACTCAGCACATTACACTGAGGAAGGCAGAGATATGGAGAAAGCAATAGGATTATGAATGAAGTATTAGTGTACAAATTAAGTTATAGAAAGGGAAGGAAAGAGAGGGGGAAACAGTGACGTACACTGGGGTCCCAGGAAATGTAATTGCTAAATCTGACAGAGCAGACCAAAATATCAGTAGACAGATCTGTATTTTGCAATATGATGATACTTTAATTCCACTTTTTTGGGCTCAGTTAAGCAGCTCATAAGGGAGGCATCACAATGTGGATCCCTGCTTTTGATCAAACACAAGTGAGTGTGCAACACATGCTGGGTGTCCACTCGGGCAAATTTACGAGCCTCTGGGGCCGCCTGCTACAGCAGCAGCAGCAAAACTGTTATGACAGACAGAGCCTGAGAAACACAACATGCATGGTAGTGGGCTGCCTGGGCAGAGGAATATGCTGGAGATGATGGTCTAATGCGATGTCGCCGGCCCTCTAATGAGCTGTCAAATAGGAGATTAAAGGGTAGACTACCGCCGGGTGGGAGGGTTTTTACACTGCTGAAAACCTGTTTGTCCGGCTAGCCAACCACACCCCACGGCGAGAGGCTGCTGCTGCTGCTGCAGCATCATCATCATCATCATCCTCCTCCGGCCAGGACGGCTGTCCTTGCACTCAGAGCTGCACGGTGTTATGTGTTGATGTTTTTTCAGCAAACACGGCCACGATGCTCTTGTGCTGGTGTGACCACAAACTAATCTGGTCTAAATATTTCACCAGAGGCCTCTCTTGTTCCGGGAAGATAATGTAACAGCTCTGATGATATGAAGGGGGGGCAGCAAAAACAGTTGAATGTTAATCGCCCGTTATCATCGAGGTTCACGCTTCCTCTTTGGCTAGCTGGCAGAGTGGGACAGCTGTGTCATATCGGTTCAGCATTCAACCACAAACACAATATTCACATCTCCACAAGAAGCTTGATAGTTACTGTCGGCAGGCTGAACTCACATCGAAAGCCAGAAATGATGAGGTCCAGACGGTGCCTCTCTATCCGTTACTGCTGCACCGTTAGCGGATGTGTCACAGGAGCTAGCCGCCTGTCAGTCAACAAACCACACGCTAGAAGTTCCCCGGCTTTGCAAAGCGAACAAACTCACCTGAAATAGGAGGTCAACGGCGGTCACAAGTGGCCCGAGGCTTGTGAACGTCTCTGCCCAATCTGCTTCACATGCAGGAAGGGAGGCTGGGCTTCGCTTCGCTGTGGAGGGCTCAATGAACTCACCTCTCCCGCCTCCTCAACACCCCGGGCTCCGCTAACTGCCGACAGCCGACCCCTTTAGAAACTTTCCTCCCCGGATATCAGATATTTTAGAGCAGCTAACGCGAAGGCTGAAGCTTCGTAATAACATGACTCTCATCAGCTCCAGCCTCTTCTTGCGCTGCACGTTGACATTTTCCTCCACGCCCACACGCACATACACACACGTTAGAACGCGCGCGCTACGTCATCCGCTCCTGTGCATTTCATCCACATGACTGAATTATTAAATAAATAAATGAAACGATTCCAGTGCCGTGAACATATGTGTGTGTGTGTGTGTGTGTGTGTGTGTGTGGGAGGAGGGCGGCGTCGCCGGTAGCGTGATAGTAGCGCGACACCTGACTGCGTGTTCAAGAATGACACTGCGCGCGGTAATTGCGTGGACTTGTACGTCCATGCGCAGCCGGTGTTCAGGAGCCTGACTGACGCAGGGTGGTGTCGGGAACGTGCAGTGTCCTGTACAAACTGGCTCTACTTTGTCTTTATAAGGCGGATGTGACTCGTGCGCTTTAATCCTGGGAACTGATTTACAAACACAAGTATTTAACAAACATATTCTCTATTTACCATAGCAATGTATCGTGCTGAAACAAGCCCCTATCTTTGCATAACTGGTTTTGAAAAGGTCCTTCTCAAGAAAGATATCTGTTCCCTATCACTTCCAAATATTACTCTGTGATCTTTTTTAATGCTACTCCCCCCGGGATCACGATAATTTATGTGCCTGTATGCTCCAAGAAATAATAATAATAACATGACTCCTGCACTTTTTGAACAGGATGTGGTTCAGCTATAAGATCTGTGTTCTTATAACTGCCGCAATTACCACACTCAACACATTAATGGCAACGCCTAACCTTTGATTTTATGTACTCATGTTCATTTCACATTTGCTGAAAGCACATTAGCCACGTTTAAAACATCTCACTCTGCTAAATTACTTGCGGGTCGGTCCACGTAGCACGTGAGATCCAGCCACATTTGCAACCAGCACTTCTAAATACAGGAAGGTTTACTTGGAATGTGCTAAGTGATGCATCTTGGGGGGGTGACCTTAATTAATTATTTATAAAATATTATTATTTATATTTGATTGTTGAGTTAGCGAATTGATTTCCTTTATTGTGCTACTGTTCAGTTAAGGTGAAATATTGAAAATAAGCTCGATAGGTTATTGTTTTTTGTTTCTCCTCTGTTTCAAAGTTGGTCTGATCAGCCTGCACCAAAGTTCCCCTTTGCTCTCTGTTTGGTAAGATTTTGGTCAGTTTGAGCAGTTAGTCTGTTACATAATTACCCTGTGTTGTCATTACAACTTGAATTTAGTCTTTATCTGACCTCTTTTTAAAATCCCCTGTTATTTTACTGATATATATAAATATATATAAAATTTGTACTTGATTGAGTTATTAAAGCTTTTCAGATAAAGACGATTTTTTCACTATTTCTTATGATTTGACCAGGTGTTTAATGAAAATACAAACATGGACAGTGATACAATGTTCATATTTTTTATAATTTTCATACCACTAGTGTTTAAAATCAAGTAATCAAGATGTTTTTTAACCTTTAATTAGAGCCTTAACAAAACAAAAAAATACTTTAGCTGCCAGTACTGACATTTTTTTTCCATTTCACAGGCTCAAAAGCACAATTGATGAGAACCATTGACCAACAGACATTTTTACAACAATGGGTTGCCTGTTTCTTTGGTATTTCATGACAAATTGGCGAGATAAGAGCTCAAGAGATGGTTCCAAGTGTTAAATATTAAAGTGGTTGCTGGTAAATGGACCACAGAGGTGGATGCATGTGTGAATGCAGTGGGAGGGGAAAAAAGATCTATTTGATGTTTTTGAATTTTTTTTTTAAAAGAAGTAATGCTTTGTTAAGCTCAACAAAAACCCAAAAATCCAACTAAAGTTGATGACAACCTCATGAGTTGTGGATTTATAAAAAGAAAACAGTCCACTCTTCAATCACATCTTGACTTACTGATGTGACTCTATTCAAAGTTTCCATTGCACAGCCCAAACATCTGAGCTTAATACCACACACAGACTCAACGTGCATTTCTTTAACGTTTCATCATGTTAGCAAAGTTATAGTATCGCATTAATGGTTAATTTAATTTATACTTTTTAATTTGTAAATTGAAATTCTGCCAAGACAAATATCAAAGTTTTTACTTGGAGCCTGTGTTTGTGTTTTGTATTGTGAACGACAGAATTATCAAGAGCTTTCAACGGGGGTGTGTGTGATATTTTCCCTTCATTAGTTATCAGAATTAATTGATTTCAAATATTTGCTTATTGGGACATTAGTCTACGCCAGATAATAAGGAATACAATTAAAAAATAGAAAAATGAATAATATTTTCAGATTCATTATCCTTTACATCTTTATAAGGCCAAAGTTGAGTATTACTGTCTTCTTATGTGTTTCCAAGTTTATTTTCTTACTTTTTAACACACTGTTTCTGATTAATATCCTTTCATCATTTCACCTTATGACCCCCAATATCCTTTTGCAATCAGTTTAAGTGTTTTATTGATGCCTCTGAATCGTCCTTTGTGCTTGTTTTGTATTATGTGTTAATTATTAATTATAAATTTGATGGTGTTGATAATTTTCAGTATATTTCATTTAAAACCTACTGTGCTTCTTACCGTGCTTCATTGTATGAACTAAATAACCTTATCATACAACCTCAGTGTGCTCAATAGTGTTACTGTGATGCTCTAAATGATGTAATTACATGTGTGTATGGGTATATTTATTTTATTCTAGGACAATATGACTTGTCAGATCACAAAAGTAGGTGAAATACTCTGATATTATGACAGTGGCGTGAGTGTGACCCAGTTTCTAGAGACTGTATTACTTACGCACAGCTGCCTGTCTCTGCCTCTCCACACTGTGCCTGCCTGTCTGCCATTCACCAGCAGGGCCACATACATGCATGCTCACAGTTTTCTGTGGCAGCAACATATGCAGCCCATTATTTCAAGGCACAGGAAGTGGAAGAGGCAAAACACACAGTCCGTAAGGAGTTTTAATTGTGTACATTAGTCTTTGGCTGTGTCGTGACCTATTCCGAGCTGTCACGGATCATATTTGCATGTACAGGACATTTTAGAGTGAGATAATGCAGGCAAAGCAGATAGGGTGAGTTTGGCTGCACTGCTGTCATGCTCCTGCTCAGGCCAGCAGACACACAGATGGAGTGATTAAAATCAAAAGAAACAGCAACAAAAAATATTGAAATAATTGTGTGTTTGGTTTTATTTTGGTGAAGCATTGTCTCACGGTGCAAATGTGAGAGAACTGTAACGATTGTTTCTGTGAATTGATTTGCCTGAGGTACTTTTTTTTTTTTTTTAGTCTGTTTTTGTACAGTGCCCACTCTGAAAAAACAACAGGAGTAGAGTTCACAGAAACAGGATAAAGGAACTTTTCCTTTTGACGTCAATCTAACCTTGTGATTAGGTCTTGTGATTTCTCTCTGTAAATTAACTAAATGTTAAATCAGCTTATTTACATTTCTTTTGTCTGGTTATAAGAAACATGGTAAAGTGGGGAGTCACCGCTTTTATTAACTTAACATAATCATCTTAGGTTCTCGGCATATCCCTGAGAGCTGTCCATAATAAGCTTAACATATTCATGACTGTGTGCAGATTAAACTTTTAGAGATGGCTCTTAGTATTCAGGGGAGCCCTAAGAATCAGATGAGGAATATATCAAACTACTTAGTTGTTTATGCAGGATTTTATGGAAACACACAGGCAGTCACATGACTGGTGAAACATTCACCTTTTAGTCCATGTCTGCAGCCATCCACTAAACTGACCTATTTAACACAACGTAAACTCGAGCCTCCAGTGCTCATGCTGACGTAACACTTTCATATGAAGGTAATTAGGATTCCCAGGCATGACTCACTGCTGTTAGTCACTAAAAATCAGAGCCTGATGTTCCATGTCTATTTCCAAAACCTTCGTTCAGATTATGAATGAATGACTTCATCTGTCTTTAAGGCGTTTTCACCTGTTAAAGCACTTTCAAAGAAAGTAAAGGAGATTTTTCTCTACG
Source organism: Aulonocara stuartgranti (assembly GCF_965226115.1). NCBI lineage: Eukaryota > Metazoa > Chordata > Actinopteri > Cichliformes > Cichlidae > Aulonocara > Aulonocara stuartgranti. The sequence goes on from NC_138940.1 coordinate 32,429,398, forward strand.
TTGACCATTTAGCCAAAATACGATATGTTTAATGGAAAAACTGCTTTCAAAAGCACTCAGATGTTCCACTAGAAAGCACTAGTATTTAAAAGCTCAAGAAATACAGTGTGCCATTATAGCCACATCACGGGGAGTGTGAGTCAGCCACAGCAGTTATTGTGTTGTATTAGCATCGTTTTTGGGGTGGAAAAAAGTTTAAACAATGTGTTGCATAACTTTTCAGTTTGTAATTGAATCTCTGATATTAAGATAGAAATCTTACTTTAGAGCTTGTATTTATGCTATGCACTGTGAATTACTGCATCTAAAATCACATTAAATTCTGTACCAGTATTGTGGCGTTTTCATCTATTGAGACAAAGCACGTAATATCAAGATCAACAACCAAGATCTAAACAGTTACAACTAAAGCTTGTTTCCATGCAATTATTTCTGCCATCATTGTGTAAGTGCTGTGTTTTCCTCCACCCTTGTTTCTCTCAAGGCTCAAAACTGCCAGATCAATATGTGAGTTCTGCCTGAAGCTGGGAATTAACCCATGGGAAGGAGTTGAGTTTTCCACATTTAAAAAGCCTGTTGGAATTTCCAGTGATTTAAGCACGTTGAGACTTTTTGGAGTTATATTAATCCAAGTGGTTCATGTTTCAAGATATTTAGACAGTGGCCCTGTATGAGAGTTGGATTACTTCATTTCAATCCTCAATGTAAAGCGGATTGCAGGACAACATGTTGCTTGCCTGTGATGTCGTTTATATATTTCTTATCAACAAATGCTACGTAAAGACTATGTGCTTTACAAAAATGTTCCTTGGGTCTTGTATTTGACCAAAGTATCAGCTGGATGCAGTGCACCCAGTACAGCAGCCCATTTCTCTACAGAGAGCAACTTCAAAGGTCAAAACAGTGACTGGGCTGCATTTGAGTTAGAAATACTCACCTTCACTCCAGTCAGTGTCCGTTCTCATATAACCCTTCTGGTTGCTATGGTTACAGACCATACCTCATCTCCTCCTCCTCCTTCTCAGATCGCTCTTCCTGTGAGAGATATTGGGTTTACAGGGGGACTCTGTAGGCGAAGCTTCTATTTTACATACAGAGACCTGTTACCTAGAGACAGAGGAGGCGATTCAAGTGCATCCTGGACAAAATCTCTCAGTGCCATGTTGTGTCATGTAACCGTTTCCAATCACTGCAGCTGCATGAGAAAGTTTACCAGACAGAAAACATGATGGGGAGTCTCCATTGCTTGAGTCTTGAGTCATTACTTCCTGGAGGGTATACACTGAAAGTGAGAGAGAAAGCAAGCAGACTGGAGTTATTAAGAACAGCCTGTTTCAGGGTTCAATTACCTCAGTAATTACCACATTTTAAAAACCCACAACTGTTGACTGTGACCGTCTCAGGCACGGGCAGTGCAGTCCTGACAAATCTGCAAAGGGGATTTGCATAATCAAAAGATCTGGACTCATAACAAGCTAAATAATACAAATAACTATCCAGAGCTGATTTGCTTAGTTTAGGAGAGACACATCTCTGAGTGCATGTGTGTCTAAGCCCATTTAAAAGACAGATTTCCTGATGTATGCAGATTGCAGGTGTGCATACATGTGAGAGACCAAAAGCACTGTAAGGGTCCTGATTATCCTCTCAACTGGATTGTGTTAATCTACTAATCGAGAACCATTTGCATAACTGCTTTAGTGCAACTGCAGTTAAGCAATTACTGCCCTCATTTCCATCTTTTCCCACAGTGTGCTATCTACTCTTGAACTTTCTACACTTGAACTTTAATCTCACTCTTCCCCCCCCCCCCCCCCCCCCCGAGTCCCAATGTCTTTAAACTCCTTTAATTGTCTGCACTCCTTCCTTCCTTTTTTTTTTTACTAAGTGCCCTTCCTCCGAGCATAGTCTGAACTGAATGTTTTCCTTTTCTTGTCTGTTACTGAGACTCTTGCAGATCTTATAGTCTGATCTCAATCAACACATTATTTTTCACAGAATGAAACCTGCAAGATGTTTATTCCATTCCATTCATATATTTAGTGGCATGCTGTCACACGTTTTAAAAAATCTATTATGTTACCCTGTAAATAGCTTTAACTTGTCTGCACTCTATGTGTGGATCTTAATCTGTGGAGTCTGGATAAAATTATTACACTCTAAAGTAAACCTGATTGCTTAATTGTTTGGCGTAACACCTTACACTGGTATTTCTTAAATTTGACTTACAGTAAATTACACTATTTTTGCAAATTTCCACAATCAATTTGACAGTCCTAGCTTTGCATCTTTCCCTCATTACAGCATCATTCTTTATCATATCATAATAGTGATACATAATAAACAAAGGATTTAATCTTTGCTATATGGAGAAAGAGCAGGGGAAGGATTATGTTTCTACTTAGAATAAAAGTATTTAAATAAATACTAAAGAAAAGCACATTTCTTTTCTAATAATTTTTCAACAAAACAAATCCACTTCAATTATCAAAACCCATACATTTAATTATGACTATAGCTAAGTTTAGTTTAGTGTTCCATCTTAGTGTTCCATCTGTTGGTACAAAATCAATATTGCGTTTTTGCGAGCATAAAAAATATACATCGATAAACGACTCATAAAAACAAATAGGAGAATTTAAAGGAACCTCGAGCTCTAAAATAGTAACTCGTTGTTAGACGTAGTCCGTTGAACTCATTTTTTTCTGTCCTCATGCTAAATGAATTCTAACAAATGTTCTCGATATATTAGTCGTTCGACAGTTGATTTCTCTTGACTTTAGGGTTATTTGAACTTCCTGCCACTGCAGCCAATCAAATCCTAATCAATAAAAACAAGCTTTCGGCGCTTTCCAATCACATTGCGCAGAATGAAAAGTGGGCGTGGACGTGGAGTGGAGCAGCTGACAGACTTTCCGGCGCGTCGTGTGTGCTTGGAGTTTGACCACAAAAAACAGAGGACGTGCGGATTTCAGGGGGGGGGTGGAAGAATGAGTTGGGACTCTAAATAGTGAACAAACCGAGAAGCAATTTAATCTGGAGGGTTTAATTAAACTGGTGTTGTCACGGGAAAGGTAAGCCGACATTAGAAGTGTTGAATGTCAGCGCTCGTTAGCGTTAGCTCCTAAAGCACCGGTTATTTCAGCTAACGCCTCCTGCCACATCCAATTGCTGCTGTCTTTTTAATATCAAATGCAGTAGCCCTATATATAGAAATGGCATTGTGTATGTGTGTATATAGCGTTCTTTTTGCCGCTAACGTTTATTAAGAGTGCTAAATTTAGTTTGGAAGTCCCCTTTATCGGCAAAGTTATTGTCATCGGAGCCCTATCCTGCTTATCCAAGAGGGGCACCAGGACACTTGATTTGCAGTCATTGCACTTTAAGGATGTCACCTTCTCAATATAGCTACCCAGGGCTCGGTTAATAATATCTAAAATAGACTATAGACTTCGTAGCACACATCTGAACAAAATTGTGTGTGGGATTATTTGGCCTTAATTAGTAAAAGGAAAGGAGCTTTCTAGGATAACAGAGGTAAATATTACATTTGTTTTGGAAATCTGCCTGAGTCTGAGCTACGTGGCTGAGATCTGTTGGTTTCGTCTGTAGTATGAAAGCAGCTTTTCTTTTATAGTAATCAAATGACACATTTTACATCAGTTATGCACAATATTAAAACCTATGAGAGGTTTACTGAAGACAATTGAAAGTCTTGTTATAAATTCTGAGAAGTTTTGGTAGTGGTATTCATGTGGTTGACATACCACCTTCCTAAACACTTTGTGAGACCAAGCACACCCCTCCACACTTAAAAAACAAAAAACAAAAAAAACCAAACACACTAAAAATCTAATTTAAAAATTCCTCATGAATATTTGGTACATACTGCATTCAGTTCATTTTTATTTATATAGCACTAATTCACAACAACAGTCCTACCAAGACACGTTATATTATATTGTAAAGACACTAGAATATTGAAAATGGGAAGAAACCACAACAATCACATGGCCCCCTATGAGTAAGCACTTGGTGACAGTGGCAAAAACCAGGCTCAAGGAAGACAGCCATCGGCTGTGACTGGTTGTTTGATTGTTCCCCCCCCCAGTAAAATCTCACTCATGTGATGATGAGGGAACACAACCTTTCAAAACACCTGTTACTTTGCAACAGGTGCACTCTGTTAGCTGCTTGTCCTTGAACATGTGCTTCATACTGTATATGCATTGCTGTTTTTCACACACTGCAGCATTACTAGTATTACCACAGTAATGTTTTGTTCATAATTTTTCATAAATCACAGGGATTGTGTTTGTTCCCCAAAACATTCCTAATTGATTAAAAAATCTGATGTAATTTCAGCCATGGATCCTTCACTAACTGCCAGTTCATCCGCCTCCAAACTGGACCCTTCGTCTCCTACCACCCTGAGACCCGGACCTTCTTCTCGCAGCTCATCTGTCAACTCAACTACGACAAATTCAAACTGGCCAAATCCTAAACTCACAATGCCAACACCTCCAGCAACACCCTCATCTTCTCCCTCTACTGCCTCCCCTCGGACTTCCCCAAATCCTCTTTACCGCTCTTCCTCCCTTTCCACACCGACAACCTCGCCTCTTCGGCAACCAATCAGGAGCCTCTCCCAGGGGGGCAGATCTCAGCTAAACGCCGCGTCTACGGGGAATCCCATGACTGGATCATCAGCTGCTGGAGGTCCTGCAACAATTCCACAGACTCCTCCCACACCAGAGCAAGGTGAGAATCAAAACTGACCTTCGACCTTCACTTTGCACTTCTTCAGGAATCAGTGCAGCCAACACTCCCAGGTTACTGTGTATGTGCAGTGCAGTGTTTCCATGACCACAGACATTTACCTCAGCATGTAAAGCAGCCTCTCCCTTTTTGCTGACCTGAAGAGAAAAGATGGTTTCACATGTGTTTTTTAAACTAAACAAATATGGTATGCAAGTAAGACGTCTTTTGGTTGAAGGGGAATAGCACTTTTTATCTTTTTAACCCTTTGCAGTGATTTATATACTTAGCTTACCTGCTCAGTCATTTCATAAGTAAACACTTTCCAGTTTCTTTAACTGTCTAAAATAATATAATTAAGTGTCTTAAAGTTCTGAATGTACTGAAAGTAAAACAGGGAGATGGACTGCACCACTGTGGAAGTGTTTGCACACCAGGAGAATGAGCAGCAGCTGTTTGCTGTGCTAAATAAACAGTTATTTTAGAGCTCAGGCAGATGGTTAAAGTGTACGTGGCTTTACCAGTGTAAGTTACTGGATGCTTCACAATTTCTTCTGCTTCTTGAGATCCGCAGGCACAGGCAGACCACTTTCACTCACCAGTATCACTTACAGCCTGCATGACGGAAAAGTGTTTCCACGTCTGTTTTTCCTGCTGTTAGTTTTAAACAGAACAAATATGACCGCTTACTTTACGGGAAGCAGACACATTTTCGGTGTGAGATCCTGTTCCTTTGGAGAACTGGGATTTAAGAGTAGCAGAAATCATTAGCCAAAGGAAGATGATAATTAAACCAAGAGGGCTCTGTGGTATTATCAGGTCTTGTCAAGGCCAAAGCTGTTTCTGGAAGGATGTGACTCATGCTCATGCTCTGGGATCACTGATGTCACAGATTGCCACACTGTGCTGGTCTCTTGTTTCTATTTTTGTTTGTTGGGAACATCTGCAGAGTATTTAAAAATGTAGAGTAAAAAGGAGTAGTTGCTCCTTCGAAAAACCTGAAGAAAACCTAATATATTAAATAGCTGCTTTTTTTTTTTTTTTTTTTTTTTTTGTGTCCCGTTTGGATCTTTAGCCATCAGAATTGTTGTCTTAAGGCCAAGAAAGATGCCAAGCGGATTTATTTTACCAAGTGGATCATCATGGCCTTGCCATATTGGTCCATTTGATTGACCTTTATTATAATTATGAATTTATTTTATTTTCAGTTCCTACAAACGGGACAGACATGACTGGGGGATAGGACAGGGAGAAAGAATGAAAGAAAGAGAGGGAGAGAAAGAAAACCAAAGGGGAGAAGAGACGGGGAGAAGGGGGGGAAGAAAGAAAAAAAAAACAAAAACACCTGGGTCACCTGTATGGAGAAAAAAAAACAGAAGAGAAAGCAAACAACAAAGAGCAACATAATAAAAATAACGGCACCATCACAATAAACTAGCTAGCAGTAAATATCAGTAGATACTAAATAATAAACGATATTGTGCAGCACGCAAGATAGACAGCGCACAATGTGCTTTGAGGCAGCAGCCAAGAAAGCTGTAGTCCGCGTCTGTGAATACCCGTGTGTACACCTGTGTGCATACCTGTGTGGATCAGCATGCTTGCATTCCAAAGGTTTCTCCATGTAACGATCTGCTAGGGAGTGTGGGGAGCCACAGCCCCGTCCTCCAGGGTATGAAGCAGGTATGGAGGAGATCAAAACTCCAGACATCCAGAGGCCCCCAGAACACAAGAGACCAAGGAAGACCAACAGAGGGGCAGCCGCGCCACTGTCCCAGTAAGAGCTGAGGAGAGTCCCAGATGAGGGCTCACTCAGCAGCCGCGGAGCAGAAGCCAGGGGGAGTTGCAGTGACGCGCCCGTGAGCTCCGCCGGCAGCCAGCTGTGCCTGAGTGACCGAGTCCCAGGCCGAGAGGCCGGGGGCACCCCACCTCCGAAGTGGCCCGAGCGAGCCCCAGGCTCCAGGCCCTGATAAGCGGCTGCCAAGGAGTGAGCCGGTGTGTACCCGGACGCCCACCCCCAGACACAAAGAACCACCAACGCACCGACACCTGAGGGAGTCCGCCACTGGCAGGGGAAGTGGTGGTGGGTGGAGATAGGCCTCCAAACCTTGGAGGGCCTGAGATGTCCCCAGAGAGGTGGCGTCTGATACCCAACCTGACATATAGACACAGACATACAGGCACACACAGACACAAACATCCATTCCCACCCTCATGCTCTCATATGCACTTACTCCACACTCAACCAACGTGGAGACAGACATAAAGAGACGCTGTACACACGATCACACTCCCCAAGCGTACTCTACGAACCGGGTCTAGGTACCCTTGCCCCTGGAGGGGGGAACTGCACCCAGACCCAGGTGGTGTTACCCTTTTCCCTGCGGTGGGGAGAGGCAGACCGCCCCGACTCCGCAGCAGCAGGGAGGCCCCACATTCCAGACTGCAGTCGGACGGCCAACTCCTCCTAGCCCCCCCGCTCCAGCAGGCCGCAGAGAACGGGGGTGGGTTTTTGTTTTTTTTTTAAGTGGGCATAATATCAAGCTCCATATGTTTATTCTTGGACTTTTCTTGGTTAGCTCTGCGCGAATTAGAGTTCAAGTAATTTATATTTTTCTTATACAACGTCATTCATCCACTGCCTGAACCAAATTATTTTATCTCTCTTACCTTTAAGGCCACCATCCTCTGATTGGCTGTTGCTCTCTAACAGAAGGTTTAAACAGCACCCTGTGTGGGACAGCTGTGCTCACTTTCAAAGCTGTGTCCCTGAAATGATCACATAGAGTACAGCAGGGAGGTTTTTTGTAAGACAAACTGGAAGTTGGTGTGACTTCGGTTCCCTGGACAAATGGCATCTTTCTATATGATTTTGAGTTAAAAATAAATAAATAAAAAAAACTTTAGGAAAATAAAACCACTGAAGTCGTGTTAAAGTCACTGGCATGTTTTGCTCAGCCTTATTAACACAACTAACAGAACTTCAGCGGTGGTTCAATCATAATTGCTGCTGGCAGAAGTAAAGGGCTAGTGTTAGGCTTCAGTTGGCGAGGAGTGAGCATGATTGGTTGTCTTTCTGTCTCTCTGTGTTAGCCCTGTAAATGGACTGGCACTCTATTAAACCTTCAAAATTTACAAATGTGATATTTGTATGTATATTATATGGTAAAACAACACATTTGAAAATGTCTAAAGCTCGAGTTAAATACACATCTTATTTAAAGGATCTAACCAAAACCCTATTCAAATCACCCATTGACTCTGAAACAATGGAACCAAAGGTCCCTTCCAAATCCAGCAGGTCTCAATGAACTCTTTGCCCCTTGGACACCTACTAGGGGGTAACCCTTAGTTTCTGTCATTATCATGCCAGTTTCCAGAGCTTTCTATTAGGAATTACAAAACTAACTGGTTAAAAACTGAAGCATTAATTTCAGCCTAACAGTTATAACTTGTATTATATATGCTTACTAATAAAGATATTTAAAATGAAATAGGTTCTTAGTTTTTCCAAGGCCAGCCCCAGTAAGCTGTACAAGCAGATATCACCCTAACTGGCCTCTGATGCACACCCAGTGCTCTGGAAGCGGGCTAGAAATACCACAGAAAACAATGATTAAAAAAAAAAAAAAAGAAAAACAAGGGTTACCTTAGTAGGTGTCCAAGGTGGAAAGATTTGAAAGAGCCCTAAAATCTACTGGATGGATTTTGAAAATGTATTTTCTGTTTCAGAGGAGCCAGAGGAGGAGGTCAGCTTTGAGGATTTGGAGGAGAGAGCAAAGTCAGGTGATGCCAAAGCACAGACTAAGGTTAGTGGCAATGATCGTACTGCAGACACTGTGGACTTTAGTCGCCATATGGTGATGACAGAGCATATGAGCTAAGTAATTATACATTTTATTTTAGAGTGACATGCTGATAGGACGGACAGGTCACTAAGTCACAGTAATGCTTGTGTTGCAAGTCTAAAAGTCTGTGTGTGTCTGCACAGATGGGCCGCTACTTCCTGGCATTGGCAGAAGAAAGCGATGAAGAACTGAACAACTGCACAGCGGTCACTTGGCTCGTCCAGGCTGCTAAACAGGGCCGCAAGGATGCGGTCAGACTGCTGCAGCAGTGTTTGGCCTCCAGGAAAGGTATGACTGCTACTCTTAGTGCACAGCTTTTAGAAGAATGGAACCAGTGTGAAACTGGAGCATGATTGAGCTAATGTTCGTCTGTGCATTCATCCTCATTTGTTCTTCAGGCATCACACTGGAAAACTTTGAGGAGGTGAAGAAGTTGTGTACAGAGACTCGTTTTGAGAGAGGAGTGAGGAAGGCAGCTCTGCTCATGTACTGGAAGTTAAACCCAGAGAGGAAGAAGTCGGTGCCCGTTTCTGAGATGCTAGAGAACGTTGAACATGTTAACACAGAGCCGGGTCCGAGAGGAATAATACTGTATTTCAAATCATTTACATTTTGAAGGCATTCATTTTTTTAAATTATACTTTCTACCCTCTGCAGACACACCAGTTTCCCCTGGTCCCCTAAACAGGTCTGCTAAGAAACAGAGGAGAGTCTTGGAGACTATGGTCACCAGTGAGGGTATGTGTGGTCTGAAATGTGTCTTCTAATGGGATTAAACATGCACAATTTGTCATTTCCTCAAGCCCAAAGTGTCCTACAGACCTGTCAGAGTAAAATAAAAGTACTAATATTTCTTCTGTACTTCTTTGCAGCCAGTTCCCATGTGGGTCTTGATGACTTTGTTGAGATGACCAAGAAGTACGCCCAGGGTATTGCACCCTCACCAGTTATGGCTGCTGCAGGAGGGGATGATGATGATGACGATGATGAAATAGTAGTGAAAAATCCAGATGAACTGCCCCTGCATCAAAAGGTGGTTTGGGGGGTAGTGGTCTGCCTTTGTCATCTTCTTTTCACGCTCTGCTTGTCTTGAGTTTAGTAAATCTGTGAAAAAGTGAAAGAAATTCTGCAACTTAATCAGTTTCGGTCCTGCTATGTTTTCATTCTTTCACTATTAGCCTTTGTGGAAGAAAATCAACCATCTAATTATATTTCTAAATCATTTTCCATTCCTTTGTGTTAATATTCAGTTGGAAGCTGGTTTATTACACATAATAACAGCTCAAGTGAAGCTTGATCAGTCAGGATGTGAATGTTCACCTGACATAAATTCACCTGAAGCACGACCAGGTGTGCAGCCAAAGCTTCACCTGTGTAGTCGTCAGTTGATATGATCCTTAATTTAACAGCCAGAAATAATTCAAATACACTCACTGAATGAACATTAAAAGTTGCAGTGCACTGAAAATTTTAACCAGTCACAAATGATAATGTTTTTTGGGACTTCAGATTTCCGGTGAACTTCTTTTTTTGTTTGTTTGTTTGTTTTTTCGGGGAGTATTCCTGGCTTCTTTTGGACCAGATTATGAATAATAATTAATAGCTTCATCAAAAGGGGGGGGGGGGGGGAGCATCAGTTGTATAGCTAGTTTTAAGTGTTCAGGTCTAAACTAAACAGATTTTCTCAGGATCATCTCATTAACTAGATCTGCACCTTCTCTTTTTCCACCGTATTTCTAAAAAATAAATAAATAAATAAATTTCCCCAAAGAAACACATTAAATAGCCTTCAAGTCCCTGTGGGAAGTGGGTTTCATAGGTTTGTCTTATCAAGGCAGCTGTTTTAACATCACCAGAAAAAGTTTTTTAGTCATTCAATTTTTAAAAATTTTGTTTGTCTGATTCCATCTCTGCGACGTACTGATTCTGTCTTCCTTGTTTTTTTCAAAGCTGCTGAAGTTTCCTCTATACGCCCTTCTCGAGATAAAAGAGCATCTTATCGACTGGGCGTCACGAGCGGGCATGCAGTGGCTCAGCGCCCTGATCCCCACCCACCACGTTAACGCACTTATATTCTTCTTTATCATCTCCAACCTCACAATCGAGTTCTTCATCTTCATCATCCCCCTGCTGGTTTTCTACCTCTCGTTCTTCTCCATGGTCATCTGCACACTGCGTGTATTTCAGGTTTGTCACGATGTACTAGACGTATTTATTGATTTCTGATAATATAGTACCTTTGTTTTATTAAAACAAAACATTTTTTTCTACAGAATTCTAAAGCGTGGGAACATTTCCAGGCTCTGACAGACCTGCTTGCTCAGTTTGAACCTGGTCTCGACCTGGAGCAGGCTGAGACCAACTTTGGATGGACACACTTGGAGCCTTATCTGTAAGTCCACATCACTCAGTTGCCAGTAGTTTAATAATGTAAAGATTAGCTTCAATTTGATCTTTTCTTCCTTTAATATTACCATAAAGAAGAATTGAATTGTTTCTGCAGGAGAACAATTACTTTTTTTTGCTTTATCAGGTACTTCCTGCTCTCGGTGGTCTTTGTGGTTTTCTCCTTCCCTGTAGCTGATAAATCCTGGATCCCCTGCTCAGAACTGGCTGCTGTTGCTCTTTTCTTCACCATTACCGCCTTCCTCAGCCTTCATGCCTCAGCTCAGCTCTTCGCTCGTAAAGCCCTCGTCACAGAGGTCCTCTCTGGAGCATGCTCCCTCACTCAATTCTTCCCGGAGTCCCTGTGGTTCCTCCGAATGTTCGGGAAGACTTTCATCACTGTGCCTCTTGGAGATATCGTGGCATTAAACCTGGGGATGCCATGTCTGCTGTATGGACACCTTGTCTATCTCCTCTTCCGTATGGCCCAGCTGAGAGGCTTTAAGGGCACCTATCTGTGCTTGGTGCCCTACTTGGTTTGCTTCACTTGGTGCGAGCTTTGCTTGGTGTTCCTTAATAATGCCTCGGCAATAGGACTCATCCGCACATGTGTGGGTTACTTCCTCTTCCTGTTTGCCCTTCCTATACTTTCACTGGGTATGGCTGCAATGCTCATCATCCAGTTAGTGCAGTGGTTTCTCACCCTGGAGGTCACCAAGATGGTGGTCACGCTGACTGTTTGCTTTGTGCCGGTGGTGCTGAGGCTTTGGACTCGCTTCAGCCTCAACCCCATCAAGGTGTTTCGGTCTTTGTCGCGGAGCAGTGTTGTCAAGCTCATCCTGGTTTGGCTCAGTGCTGTGGTGCTCTTCTGCTGGATGTACGTCTACAGGTCTGAGGGCATGAAGGTGTACAACTCCACCCTGACGTGGCCTGAGTACAGCAACCTTTGCGGCCCTCTGGCCTGGAAGGAGTCCAACATGGCCCAAACCCAGATTGTCTGCTCTCATCTGGAAGGACATCGTGTCACATGGACGGGACGATTCAAATATGTCCGTGTGACCGACATTGAGAACGGGCCGCAGTCGGTTATCAACCTGCTGCCTGTATTTGTAGGGAACTGGATGCGGTGCCTGTACGGTGAGCCATATCCTCTGTGTGATGACTTGAAGAATGCGACCGCCGAGCCCCAGCCTCTGCCCGCCCCAGCTCCTCCTCCTGAAGATCCTCTGTGTAAACTTAAAAAACTGGCAAAGCACGAATGTCACATCAAACGGTTTGACCGATACAAGTTTGAAGTTACAATGGGCATGCCGCTCGAGAGGAAATCCAAGAACGGGACGATCATCGAGGATGAAGACGCTACTAAGGACATAGTACTGCGGGCTAGTAACGAGTTCAAGTCTGTGCTTTTACACTTAAACACTGGCAGCCTGGTGGAGTTCAGTACCATACTGGAGGGGCGTTTAGGCTCCAAATGGCCTGTGTTTGAACTGAAAGCCATTCACTGCATGTCATGCGGCGACGCCCGCCTTCCCAGCCGCAGACAGTACAAGATTGAACATGACTGGAGGCGTACGGCCCAGAATGCCCTCCAGTTCGGTTTTGACTTCTTCTTCAACCCCTTCCTGACTGCACAGCTCGGACAACACTCAGAGACGGAGACCGAAGCAGAGGTTGTGACAAAGCAGGGAGGATAGACGAGATGGTTGGGGGATAACACTGTCATCAGTGAAGAACACTAATGATTTTTACCCACTGATCTTAAAAGAATCAGACAGCAATATTTTTGAGTGTCTTACTGTAGAAAAGTAGATGGACCTTCAGATATGTGATCTAGTGTGTGTGTGTGTGTGTGTGTGTGTGTGTGTGTGTGTGTGTGTGTGTGTGTGTGTGTGTGTGTGTGTGTGTGTGTGTGTGTGTGTGTGTGGGGCTTTTGAGCCAAAATGCGTGACTACATATAATGAAGAAACAGTTAATGCTAAAAAAACAAGAAGCACACAACAATGTGGTTTTTAAGTACTTTACTGCCGAACGCCACATGAGGAAAAACGTCATGTAAACCTCGCTGTGTTCAGCTTGTTATGAACATTTCATCTGGTTTAAGCTAATCATCTTAAGTATAGTAATGACATGATTTTGATTTGTTACTGGATGCTATGCAAACACTACATCTGCAAATCTTTCTGTATGTCGTGACTTTTTGTGGCCAAATCCATCAGTGTTGATCTTCTGCACTTGCCTTGTTGAAGTGCACATGCATCGTTGTGTAGCTACCGCTGTTGAAGGCAAGGTTGTCATATAGATATGTTTTGCCTATAATTATTTAACGTACATACAGATTTCAAGTGCCTTCTGAAGCATATTATTTGGGAGCAATTAGACTAAATTAAGTCTCTAAGAGCTCTGCTGCATCAGAGCTTTTATTTATTACAAAACAGTTAACCAGGTTTGGCTTTCTTTACCTTCATGTCTGTCTTCTCTGTATTTGTCGTCATCTCTGCTGTGCAGGGATTTAATATATTGAACATTTGCGATCCCAGAGTGATGATGTGGTTTAAGTTAGGTTGTCACTACTTTTTTCTGTACTGTGTCCTATAAATATTTTAAGAAATCAAATGTGTGTGTGTTGCAGTTTTATTAAAAAATCATTTATATTTTACTGATCTTTAGACACAAAATTCAAACAAGATCCTAGCCCTTATGTAATTTATTGGATTTTTCTTGCATTAAACACTCACTGGCCACTTTATTAATCATATCTTGCTAGTACCCTGGACCTCCCTTTTGCCTTCAGCACTGCTTTAATTTTTCATGGCACAAATTCAGCAAGATTCAGGGAACATTCCTCAGAGAGTTTGGTTCATGTTGACATGACAGCATCATACAGATGCTGCAGATTTGCCAGCTGCACCTCCATAATGTGAATCTCCTGTTCCGCCACATCCCAAAGGTGCTAAGATGGAACTCACTGATTTTCTCACAGTGAACTCACTGTCATGCTCAACAAACCAGTTTGAGATGATTTGAACGTGGTAGTGAACATGGTGTGATATCCTGCTGGAAGAAGCCAACAGAAGACGGGTACACGGTGAGCATAAAGGGATGGACGTGGTCAGCAACAATACTCTGTAAATAAAATGCTATTAATTTTGTAGTAAAGGGCCCAAAGTATTCCAAGAAAATATCCCCCACATCATTACACTCCCATGACTGGGCAAAAGTGTTCATGATCCATGTTTTCATCTTAATTACGCCAAATTCTGACACGACTTTCTATGTAAAACACAACTTTGTGATAGGAGCAGAACCATTTAAAATTATTATTTAACGCAAGCGCCTTTCCTGCTACAAGTTAATGTGTCCAATAAGAAGAGTTTGATTTACACTGGAACAATGAAGACGGTGAACAACACGCAAAATGATTCGATTTTCAGCAGAGACTGAAAGAAAAACTTCTGATATTTATGAAGCGTTAACACAAGTTATTTTTAAATTATGAAGAAATGTATTTTGCTCAGATTAACTGTCATTAAAGCATAAAATAGATGATTGTGGGGGTTTTAAACTCAAGTTTAGGCAGATAGAAGAAGAAAGATAACCAGACAGAAAAAATGTGCAGAATCATGAAACTTGGTAATTATTTCAATTAAATTCATTCATTATTAAATCCCTTAGCAATTTTAAATCCACATGTAATAAGTGCATAATAACACAAGGTGGCGCCTTACACTACATAACTTGAAAAGCCATATAAAGGGTACATATTAACAGTTAAGCAATGTTGGGACTTCCTAACTAAACAGTAATGAAAATCACAATGATACGCCCATTGGATGCAATTTCGTTGAAATCTTTATTCAGAAAAAAACATATTAACATTATTTATAACTGTTCGTTTGACAATTTTGATGTCATCAACATACATTAACACAAAAATATGTGGCTTAGTGTGGTAAGGACGTGGAGTAGGCTACAACCGACAGAAAAAAGCAAAAGGAACAAAAAAGGACAGATAAAAGAATTTGCTGTTTTCTAAAAAATAAACACATCAGCAAAGTTATCAGTGAGGAAGGCCGAAGAGATTAAAGTACCATCTCTTTGCTGTAGCTTTGGAGGCAGTCATCAGTACCGATGATCAAGTCTGCAGTCCGTTTATGGTTGTTTAAAAACAACGAAACCTCATACATGTCAAAAACCGAGCTGATATATACAGACACCATTTAGGCCCTTAGATTTTTTTGTCTTTTTTCTTTTAATGTTAATCACAAACATTCCCCATTCTTCTCAGTTTGCAGTTTCACTGAGCAGAAACTGATTTTGTGGACGGCTTCATTCGAAAAGTACGTGTTAAGTGTATGAACCGAACACCGGTAAACATGCTTCAGCGTCCGAAGACACAAATAAATGTAAGGGAGCTCGGTCATCTATGGTTACTCGTGCTGCAAAGGGCCCCCCGGGGGGCCCCCGAAGCCTTTGTACAAGCTGGATCTAAAATGGTTACGAAGGCAGCCAAGCCAGTCAGTGAGTCAATTTATAAACACCTAGGCTAAATCTGTTTGACATGCAGCATTTATCATTTGATTGCTGAAATTATTTCTTTTATAGATTTTTTTTCTTTTTAGTAATATTTTTGCTTGATCTGAGTTTAACATGTTTAATGTCAGAGTAGCACACAAAGCAGCCTCAGACCAGAAGCAGAAATCAGAGACGTTCGGGTCCGTTTGAGCAAGGAAAACAAGAATTACTGAAACGCACTGTGGACCATATATGAGCGCGTGTCCTCATGTTAGGCCATGGTGGTATAGTATCATCTGTTAACTTCTCTATCTGCAGGACTGTAAATGTTTCACGTCGCTGAACGCAGCCCAGTTTTTGGTCGTCTCTCCTGATTCAGGGAGAGCTCAGAGGCGTCTGGTGGGCTTAGGGAGAAGGGGGGTGGGGTCCCATCCTCGTACATCACGCAAATCACTTTACCTCATCCTCTTTAATTACCATCATCATCATTTAAAAAGAAGTTACATAAAACAGAAGAGGGAAAGCTGATCTGAAATGATGATCTGATCTTAAAACAAAAAGCCAGTTATATAAATGCCCCATTTCTTATCAGTGCCGCTGGTAGACAACCACAAAGGGTTTTTGTTACACAAAACAGTGGGCAAGGGATAAGAATAGGATTTGCTTGAGCACACAAATACAGAGAGCAGAGGAGGTGGAGGAGGAGGTGGAAAAAAAGTAAAAGAGCATGAAGAATTAAAAAAAAGAAGAAGACAAACATGTAAACGTCTCTCCACTCTGGGGCCGAGGGTGTGATCCCTCCCCTCAGGAAGCCGAGCTGCAGCAACGAACGAACCATCAATCCAGAGGCTAACAATCAGGAAATCCACTGTTCGGACAATTTTGCAATCCATAATCCGTTGTGTAATCCAGCCTGTTCCCTTCCTAGCCCTGCCGAGGGCCTTGCAGTTCTGGAAGGCTGAGGAGGAGGTGAAGGAGGGACATGAAACGCTGTGTATGAGTTCTGATTGTGTGTGTAGGTATGCGTTTTAGGCATCTCTTGGTCGTGTGACAGTGTGTGTGCATGTCTGATAGTGTGTACATTCTGGCATAGTTGTGTGTTATTGGGTGTAAACTCATTTGTTTTTGCCGCTGACATCCATTCACTAATGCATCTCGGAGTTGAGTTTGTCCTGGAAGATGTAGAGATTGTTAGTGGCAGCGATGGCAATGATGTTCTCGTTCGGGTGCCAAGCCGTATGGAGGATCTTCTTGGTGAAGTCCAGGCTGTCCACACTGATATCATCCTTTCGGCGTTTTCCTCCCGCGGCACAAACCCTCCGCGGCTTCAGCACGGCCCTGGGTTTGCTGCTCTCCCGTGACGCCTCCAGGGTGACGTCGCGCTTGGTGTTGCGGTCGAACATGCGGAAGAAGTTGTTGTAGGCTCCGGTCATGATAACACTGTACAGAGCACGAGGATAGGGGAGATCCAGTTAGTCTAAAGGCAGTTTTCATGCTTTCATCACATCATTTCTAGGGTAAGCAGGTATGACTAACGGATGGCTGTAAGCTGGAAACACACATCCATCATCAAACATCAGGTACCTGTCGGAGCCGTTCCAGGCACACTCAAACTTGTCAAAGATGCAGTCGTTCTCGTAGAGAGAGCACAACTTGCTGCGGAGATAATCATGAACCTGTAGGAACACACACAAACAGATATGATTACAATCGAGCCCATCTCACAGCTGCATTACTCCCAGGTATCGACTCTCAGCGTAAACTATAAATAGAAGAGTGAGCAGAAGACACACAAACACACATACCAAGCTCAGCACAACCAAAACACATTAAATATGGGCATGCTGTAACACAATCCTCCCTGAAGGAAACGCTAATAAGACACAACACCAACCTTCAGCAATACAAGGGCCAGGAGTACATTTTAATCTACCCTCCTTTCCATATCACTTCCATCCATTAACATCCAGCTCTCTACAATCGCACCTACCAAGGGTGCGATAATAGAGACACACATATATTCTTACACGCACACATACACTGACTTATAACTGCTTTTCCTTGTGCTTTTATTCGACCTGCCTGTGTCAGCACTGTGTCTGCCCAGTGATGCAAGGAGATGAAATCTACACCTCCTCTTCCTCCAGGTCCTGTTCTCTCCATTGAGCCCCCGCCCCAACCCCGCTTTCCACATTTTGCATAAAGTCAGCAGCCAGCAGCCACCTTGCAATCAATAAACAGTCAAACTGAGGTCGTCTCACGGTTGTACATCAAAACCAGTGACAATTTTGTTTTTCCCTTTGGGTCTTTCTGCACAGGGGAAAATGATACCGTGTCAGCTTGAGCTGAATATACAGTCCTCTTCCCACCCCCCCAGTCCGCATGATTTCTGATTTAGAGCATGGCACCTCATTCCTCATGAATTTGTGCACATTTTTCATGATCCAGGGGGGGGTACAGGTGTAAATTTACAAAATAGATCCATAGATAAATAAATAATAAGGTAGCTTAGCCTTTAAACCCCCCCACCCCAGCACCCACTTTCTGCCCACATACAATGGATTTGGAATTACTCCGTTTCTTGCATTAATTTGTCATGAAATACAATCTGATCTTTTTCTATCTAACAAAATATACACAAACATGAAATTGCTAATGCTAGTGCTGGAGCAATAAAATAATAGAACCTCAAACAAAAGGAAAACTGAAAGATAACATGGAGTGAAGCCTGCAAGCTCAGGCAGACAATTCCAGGTGTGCCTCGTCACGCACACCTAACATGCATCACTCTCCTCACATAACAAACCAAAGATACCCTCCTGGTTTGATGGTCTTTTTAAGTTATAAATTTCTCCCTTGACAAGTCCATCCCGCTATTGGCCTGCATCAATGCTTGCCATTTCAACGCCTCCACAATCCCTGCATCCACCTTTAGGCTCCAAAGGAATATGTACTCACTTTTCATGTGTATCATTATTTGTGTGGAGTGATAGGCTCAAAGCACAGACACCACGCTCTGACAATAGTCTTCCCTGACAGATTTCGACTGGAAGATGTCGAAGCAGGTTCAAATCACAATGCTTTTTCTACTCTACACACTTTGGGCTCATGTTTTTGTGATCGTTATACAATGCCCCTTCGTACTGTGTGTTCTTCCCAAATGGTGTGATCAAGCCAAACACCACTTTCCCAGCAGTGCCATACAGTTTCAAGTTGTCCTTTAATAAATTTCAAATACAAAGAAAGAGGTGTCTCTTTGGAGGTTTTCCTTTGATTTCCTTCTGTGGGCTCAGTTCTCCATAACATCATAAAACAGACCAGCTTCACCGATTCCTTTCAGCCTTGAGCTGTCTGGGTCTGCCCAGCTTACTATGGAATTAAATTAACCTCAATAAATTCTAACATGTCTTTTCTAAAAGGCATGATTTCCAAAAGCTGATGCTGCTGTTAACTCCTGACTCCAATCAACTCTGCTGTTAGCATAGCAGCTGGAATACTTTTTCCAAACAACACCGAGTGTTTAAATAAAGTATTGAACAAAAACAAGAGCAGGATTATTATTATAGTTAAAATAGAGTCACTATCTGTGACTTAGATGAAGACCTGACCATGTTTTTATACATATTTATACCTGAATGCAGATATTTTCAGAGGCCACCGTACGCTGCATCCTCTGCAATCCTTCTCTCTAATCCTACCATTTACTCTCTTTTATTCATCTCTCCTCCTCACATCACACCATCTTCATACTCCCTCCCAATTCCTCACCCCTTTTGTCCCTCCTTCCCCCCTTTCTCTGCTGCATTGCAGATCTAGGTGTCAGCCACTGTGGAAGGTATCCCTCCTTCACGCTTTACTTTATGAGTGGAGGCTCGGGATCCTATAAATAGCTCCAGTGCGTCTCAGCCTCCCACTCCTGGCCGCCTCACAGGCCCTCACACGTCAGGCAGGAACACATACACAAACACGCATGTTCACCCACAGGCCTGAGGCAGGAATACTAAACACATACTGGAAAAAAAAAGGAGCTGATAAATAGTTTTAGTGCCTATAAATGCATAACCAGAAGCTAGCGTGGCCACTTAGAAGTGACACAGGAGAAAAACTGAGCATGTATGTGTAAATAATAGCATGCGTAAATATTAAAAAGCTTATTATTTCATGTGTATATCAACACAGCATTTTTAAGCCCCTGTAAATTAACTCCCGCATACACAACATACTGATAATTTACGGTTTTAATTTGGGTTTATTCATTTCTTTGACATACAAAGAGATTACGATCTTACATTAAAAAACGTCGTGAGGATTCTGCATCAGTGAGGGGAAGTGCATTTTCTCTCAATTATCCTTAAAAGGTTTGGGAAAAAATCGAATCATCTGTAAGTACTGTGATTGTAAGAGACAATCTTACGCTCATGACTCATTTCGTTCTCCGATCTTGTATTTCTTCCATAACGACAATGCCCTCTTTCAGTAAACCGTTAGTCACCTCGCCATTTGGACAACACAACTGGGATTTGGTCAGTGGTAATGATGACAGTTGATAGTTTGGTGCTGGGTTTCTTAGTAACACCACCCACTACAGTAACAGGTTCAGGCCTTTTTTCCCCTTCCCTTCTTTTTTTTGTTTTTTTAATATTACCTAAGTAATGAAAAAAAAAAAAAGGAATTTTCCCCATTTGATGCCTTGATGATGTAGAGAGTTTTGCACATATCAGTCCAGAGTAAGGTTAAGATGTGCAAAAAAAATGGGGTGCCAGTAAAGCTCACCAGGCTGAATCCATCCCAGAGCATTTGCTGCATGTCTTCCCCCTCCTCTCTCTTGCAACTGTGCAAAGTCCATAGCAGATCGTTTTCATAGCCTTAAAGCTAATCAAGGAACCTGCTGTGCATATGTAATGTTTCTCCTTTGTTCAGTGTGTTCTTTAAATCTCCTACAAATAAAATAGAAGAGCTTAAAGTTATAGAACACCAATTGTCAATTGTATTATTTGTGACCTGCAAGGATCCCTGACCCCTGGGAGCTCCTTAACCTTGATCTATCCATTTCTCATCATGGTAGCTGAGTAAGACAGAATACAATATATTATATTCATCCTGGTGTTTCTTGTCATTTATTGTGACACTGCCTCATGTTTTTCCACACATCGCCAGTCACACACCTGGTATGTCTCTAGGGGCTTGCTCTCCATGTTGAGATCCCAGACTTTGGCAGTCAGGTAGTCTCTGGTGAGCAGGTATCGACCGCTGTGGCTGAACTTGACGTCCGACACAGAGGAGATAATCTCGGAGAAGAAAGAGCGGGCGCTGGGGTCCTCGGGCTCCTCAAACACTGGCGAGTGGGAGGGAGACAAAAAGGCGAGAGAAGGAGAGGTCAGCGAGTGCCGTTAAGCAAGATGAAAGGCAGAAACACAGTTGGATATGTGTGCTTTTATCTCGTGAACAGAGATAAATCTCTCAGATGACTCATTATGTTAAGTGCCATTTATGAGACAGAGACCACGGACACGGCTTCTGTATCTTTCTGTAGAGGTGTTGCTGTCTGAATACATCAGTGTATAAACATTAGCAAATGTCAAAGAGCTCTATTAAAGTTCCTCTAAACACTGAATATGAAAAATAAAATGCAAGATCTAGCTGCTTGCTGAGCACAGCTTGTGCAGGAACACTGCAGCAGTGACTCATGATCAAAGCTGTAAACTGAATGGATGAAGCATTACAACAGGAACAAAAAGTGGGAAACAAAGAAAAGACAGGCAGGAAAGCTTGGCTCACAGTTCCATAAGTATTATTTATGACCAAAATGTCAATGAACATTTCACTCTTTTAGTCAAATTTTGCAGCCATGTTGTCAATATATGACAACATACCGCAAGCAGTCGAGGAAAGCGTGGCTAAGATTCAGTGACAGGGATTTTTCTAAGGCATACATCAGTTTCCAAACAACAAGCTGACACAATACTGCATGTATGAGACTAGTCGGGATTAACATTTACATTTTTGGTGTATGAACTAAAATGGTTTTGTCGACGTTACCAACAGAAAAGAAAAAGATGAGATTGTTTTATAGCTCAAAGCCAAAAATACAATAAAACATCAGAGCAGACGCCTGCAGAGGCTGTGTACAGTCGTTTGCATGACATCTGCTGTGATGTGAAGAATTTGTGGCCTGAAAAATTCTCATTCACATCACATATTGTGACAAATGCTGCAACCATCTTCCATGTGGTGACTTGCACAGTGAACTACTGCCGGGATGTTTTGGGAAGTGAGACAGAAAGAAATAGTACGTAACCTTTTACACGTTTAATGCGTCAAAAAATTATTTAAAAGAATGACATTGCTTTTATAATGCACAAATGACTCGATGTTCTGAGAAATGAACCAAAGTGATTGAGAGAAAACGTAAATACAAGAAATATAGTGCCATGACTTGAATTGTTGCCCCTTAAGGACGACAGATTTATGGAGCAACTAGCCCTGTTCTGAGGTAGAACTAAAAATTATTACACAGAGTAGAAAAGGTCCAGAAGTGATAAATCATACTTCTACAATGTGGGGAAATCATAATTCTTACAATTTATCTTTTAGGCCATTCGTTTAGTATTATTGTACCTTAAGTTTTGCCGGCTGTAGATGAGTAAAGCTTAAAATTGGGCACAGCAGCACTTTGAACTAACATGCTCAAAATGCCTAAAAACTTTAACAATTTGTGGTAAAGTAAAAGTCTGGGAATACCAAAGCAATAAAAAATGCACACAAGAGTTATCAAGGAATTCCACTCAATACCACAAATGCAAACCTCAATTTTAAAAATTTAGAAGAAAAATCAGAGGATAGAGATAAACCCAGCTTACAGAAAAAAGCACTGCCATTCCTCGCTGCTAGTTTGGAGCACCTGCTGCTCAGGAGTTAGAGCAGCGAAGTGGTTGTTTACTCTAGTCTGCTTGTCGAAGCATCCTTGGGCAATATACTGAACCCCAAGGTGCCTCTGATCCATCAGTGCGAGCATGTGAATGCTAGGGCACAGAAAAAGAAGTGTTTGTGCTTGAATGTGTGTGAATCCATAAATGGACTTTGACTGCTCAAATAGAGTAGACAAACTCTGAGTACCAGTCCATTCCATTTAAGAAAAAAATACAGCTGTTGTTGAATTTTGGCCTGCTTGAAGGGTTAGCATACTTATCTAAAAGCTTAGATCTTTTCTAATCTTTGCTGTAAAAACTATAAACATGCAACATGCGCGTGTCCATCATTTCTCTCAGCACGTTTTACTCACATTTAGAGTGCTTGTCACACAGTGCTGCTTCTCTCATGTCACAGAGGCGCAGCGTGCCTTTACTGCTGCTATAGACAAACAAGTTACAGTGGTGGGGATGAAACTCAGCCGCTGTGATCACCTCTGTCAGATCCTCCATGTTGGCTGGCTTGATGTCCACAATGTCTGATGGAGAGCGCCACAGCTGAGGAAAACTCTCAAAGAGCCAGCTTCTTCAGGCCTGCGCTTTATAGACTGCACATAATTAATTCATTTATTTATGCATTCATTCATCCTTTTATTAATTTAACTCCCTAACTGACTCAATGAGAAAATAATTAAACTGATTAAAATAATATGGAAACACACACAGGCCAATAATCTACAAACAAAATATAAACAAAAGTTTATATAAATGTATACATAGCCAACACTATATCAATAATTCACAGCAGGAATAAAGCAAACCAATATAAATATATCTAGAGGGGATTGTTGGGAGAAAACTAATTCCATATTCACATAAATTGTAATATTATAAATCCTGTCTGGGTCAGGGATGCGACTGTACTGTGTCCTATTGAGCTGGATTAGAACTCAGAAAAGGGCTGAAATATTTATGCAGCCACTGAATTATTCATTAAGATACATTTTCACTCCTCAAGAATAATACTCCCCTCCCCCAGCACTGTGTGTGTCTTTGTGCATATCTTCATACAACAAAGTGGGATTTGCAGAGCTTGTTGCTTTGTGTGGGCAGGAATTGATTGTTGAGTATGCATGCATTAATGTATGCATTCATTATTGCAGTCCCTGGGCTTTGACAAATATATGCCTGCTTTATGTGCGTACACACATAAGTGTTTGTCTTCATCTCCTCCAGTCTTTGTGCACGAGTGCTTCGAACCATGAAGGATACTGAAGCTACGGTCAGTGATGTCCAGATGCCAAAGGTTGATTCTAAGGTCATCCGCTGACATGTAGGTCTCATAGTCAGAGTTGACAGAGATGGAGTTGATGTGGTAGGTGTGGGCATTGGCAAAGACTCGCCGAGGAGTTACCTCCACCATCAGATCCATGGGCTTCAACACCGGCACCTGGAAAACCCCAAAGAAAGAACAGTTTAACATTTATTCTGAATGAAATGAAAGAAGTAGAAGATATACAGAGTGGAATAAACTGAAATAATTTAATTGTATCATAGTTAATATTTAATGCATTACTTCCTTTGACATCAATAATAAAGGAGCAACTCTCAGGAGTGAAACTTTAGCAAGTCCAAGTGCTCATTCGGTCCTTCACTCATTTAGCTTCATTTTAAAAAGCTGTTTGTCGACACATGCTTACATTTAACAAATTCACCCACACAAAAGGGGACTGCACAATATTGCATGGTTAGTTTTAAATTTATGGCTTGTTTTTCTGCATACTGCACAGTGTTAAAATCACTAACATTGGTTCTCCTCCAAAAGGACAGAGGTGCATTATAACCAGACATATGGAGGCACGGTGAGTTACTCTTATTAAGAGTTTACTGCTGATAGAAACACTGAAGCTTTTAACTAATTAAGATCCAGTGTAGACGTTTTCTCCCTGCGCTGTAGTGAAGGATACAAAAAGAGGATTTCACCACCCCCACAGGCTCACACATACTCGCATGTTCCTTGTGCCAGTGACCCATTTTTACACATGCAAACACATCTGTACTCACTGACCCAGTTTTATTTCCTAACCTGAGAGAGATAGATAGATAGATAGATAGATAGATAGATAGATAGATAGATAGATAGATAGATAGATAGATAGATAGATAGATAGATAGATAGATAGATAGATAGATAGATAGATAGATAGATAGATAGATAGATAGATAGATAGATAGATAGATAGATAGATAGATAGATAGATAGATAGATAGATACCTGTAGAGAGGTGACTGTGGAGATATCCTTGATTCGACCCTCTTCATCCTTCAGGTTGTATCCTTCTGGCCGTTTGTCTCTTTCACTCACCTTCCACAATTTAATGGTCTTATCTGGAAAACGGATAACAGGGCCATTAACTAATCAGATAAAGGTGCTTGTTGAAATGCTTTGATAATAAGAGACTCTACCTAGATGTGATTAAAAACAATCCCAGAGACCAATATGGGATTTCATCACAATCAAAGCTACAATCATTAAAACTTACAGTAAACTGTTTTTGTTTTGTAATAAAAAAAAAAATACAAACATTTATATTATGTACTAATTTATCACACAGTCAGGTTGGTAAGGAAGCGTGGACTCTTTGTATTATACTGAGAAAATAGCAACAACAAACATGTCAGCATGTTTGCTACTCAGCTGCTGAGGCAGGTCCTACATATTTCATGCCTTCAATTATAAATAATAAAGTACTTTAAAAAAATCAATACTCAGGTTCTCAGGGTAAATATAAACTAAAATAAGTACCGGTATTCCAGCCATAAAATGAGAGTGTAACCTCACATCCTAATGTACTACAGAGAAGAGTTGCAACACAAACAGAAACTCGTCTGCGATTAGGCAAGGGAAAATCTGCTTCTGACTTAAGATCTTAATTACGAGACGTTCCTCACCCACACAAACATGTTAACTCCTTAAGCCAAAGGCTTTTTTTTTTCAGTTCAATCAGTAACAGCGCCACAATCCTAAAAACCTCATTGGGTAAGGAACATTGGGGCAAATTCAAATTTATCTTCAAGTGGTAATTGGGAGGCAAAATTTTGAATTTGAGAGAGCATAGCATCTTTACAACAATACAGGAGAGCCTGGGAAATGGAAGACCTCCAATGGCAAATTAAAAAGAAGTGACACGCAACATATAGTAGTTTTAGGAGGCCTTGCCATTAAAGCTGTTTGGAGCTTTAAAGTGGGTCACACTCATTAATTTTTTTAAGAAGACAGGTACTATTTTAATAAGATACGGTCTGGCAGTGCTCAGGTGTAAAAGGGTAAAGGAGAAGCAACAGTATCTCAGAAACATGCTCTTAGATGATGCCTTCAGAAAAAGCAATCATTTAAAGTGGTTCACAGCAAATGTAGAAAATATCAATCACATCAGCTTCCAGTTTTCTCCAGGGTGTGTATGCAGGAAGCTCTCACCATTGGTGGAAAGCAGGAAGTGTGCAGCATTCTGCTGAGGCAGCCATCGAATCTTATTGATCTTCTCCTCAATCTCCAGACTCTTAAGATAGTCGAATTCGGGCTCATGGCTCTGAAAGGTGCTGTAGACATTGTACTCTCCCTGGGAGAAGGGCTCAGTCTTGCTCTATGAAAAGAAAAGGAAATGAAAGAGAAAAAAAGGTAGATGAAAGTGAAAGATGTGCATGTTCCATCACCTCGATGTTAATCAGAAACTGCTTGGCATGGACTCTGCACAGCTATAATGACACACTCTCTGACACAGCAGGGACATCAAGTATTTATCAACCAATATAGAGTGTAGCTGGAGGGGAACCAAGTGCATTCATTGCTACCCTCACAGCTCAAATGAAAAATGTTATATCTGAATGTGCTGCATGAGTGCAAGTGTGTCAGTGTTGGTGTGGTGCACATGTGTAAGTACCTCAGGTTCCCTCTGAAAGATGACCACACGGCCCCCTTTGTCTCCCGTGGCCAGGAGCTCTCCAGTGTGGTTAAACTCAACAGTGGAGATGATATCAGCTGGAAGTATAAAGACAAAGATGAATGCAGAAAGAGAGAGAAGAAGAGAAGGAGATGTGCAGTATGAGAGTGGAAATGACAGTGAAAGAGAGAGGAGTAGCCATTAGCCGCACATCATCATTCATCTGTATAATGTTCATCTCACACTAAATTATTAAACCAAATCAACAGTCAGTGGATTAACATGTAAGTGGATTAAAATATGCAAATTCATGTTTGGAATGAGACAATATTTGATAACTGTTGCATAACTGTGCTTGAAATTGAAGAATGAGCTTTATAAAGAACATGCAAGTACATGAAAACAAAGGAAATCAACCGCACACACAGCTGTTTCACAGTAGGCACAGGTGCTTTCTGTGTTCCACTATGATACATACACAATGACGTACAAGACTACAGAGTCACTCGGGTTCATGTTTTTATGCTGGGGTGAATGCGTACTCCTTGGCCTCTATTAAGGGCATAAACAACTGCGTGTTTAAAGTCACGACACAGTGAGTTTTAATCGCTAATTTCATATAACATTCATTTGTATATTTACCTCACAGCTCCCATCGCTCCCTAAACAATAACCCAATGGCTCATTTAAAGCGCTAAAATATCGGCACATTATTATCCACTTAGCATTTAGTGCAG
Organism: Aulonocara stuartgranti; assembly: GCF_965226115.1. Lineage (NCBI taxonomy): Eukaryota > Metazoa > Chordata > Actinopteri > Cichliformes > Cichlidae > Aulonocara > Aulonocara stuartgranti. Next base: position 32,456,490 of record NC_138940.1, read on the forward strand.
TGACTCAGTGCTTTACGTGGTCCATTCTGTATAACACAATACACAAAACATGAAACGGAAAAGTGCACAGTTGTGTCGTCAAAAGAAGAGCGTGTGAGCGCGTGTGAGGACAACTGGGACCTGTGTGTGGTTCAGCTTTGCATGTAATCTGCTCCCTGTTCCTCCGTTCACTTGTCCTCCTTTCACCTCTGCCTTTGTGCAGCAGATTGAAGATTTAGTTGTAAACATACAATAGATTTAGAGACAAAGCTGCTTGAAAGTATCTGTGCTTAAACCTCTTTCGGATAGATTAAACTGTAAGGTTTGGTAAAAATGATGAGTGATGAGAAGGTATGTAACTGACCCGGCAGGAAGCTTGGCTAAGTTATAGTACTATTCCTCCAAGATCACGAATGCCATTGTGAACAGACACATTTAAAATATATATATATATTTTACTCTATTATCATTTGTTTTGTTATAGTCCTTTATTCGGGAAGTAACATAAACCTCACTTAGGATAGTGTGAAGTTCAACAAATAGCAAATCAACAAACTTACTGCAGCTGAACGAGAAACAGTTCCAACATATTACCTCTCACGAACCCACAAATTGTTTTCTTTTTAATCTAAAGAACAAAAAATAAGTAACAAATGACTATGGAGTGCTAGATGTGCTGATGTAGGCTGTTTTCATTTGTTTTTACATTTGCCATCATGGTTTTTCTTTTTACTAAATTAATCTTACTGCAGGCGTTAGCCCTTTGCTAAGAGTAGGGAGCAGGTGGAAGAGAACCTAAAGAGGTGAAGAAATGTACTGGAGAAAAGATGGATGGAAGTCAGTAGAAGCGAGACAGAATACATAGTTGTGAATTAGAGAGAGAGATACTGCAAGAGGCAGAGGTAGTAAAGTTTAAAAACCATCGGAAGCAATGAATAGAGCACAATAGAGGTAAAGAACAATTTGCAGGTAGGGTGGAGTGGGTGGAGACATGTGGTGATTTGTGACAGAAATATAGCAGTGAGAGAGAAATGGAAGATTTACAAGACGGTAGTGAGACCTGCAACGATGTGTGGTTTGGCACTGACAAAAATACAGGAGCCCAAGTGGTGGCAGAGTAGAAAACATTCTCAGTTTCATTTGGAGTAGCTGACAATAATAGAAATGAATATATCAGAGGGATAGCTCAGGTTAGCAGCTTGGCAACAAAGCAAGAGGCCAGGCAGAAGGAAACAAGAGAAGAGTCATGGATGCAGTCAAGAAGGACATGCAGAGGCTTGTTGTGATAGATGGTGCTGCTAGGGATAGGGCGAGACGGAAGCAGATGAAACACTGTGATGACCCCACAGAAGATGATGAAGAGGTAGATGATGATTTATACTGCTGACAACAGCCAGACATTTAATGCATTAACAAACACTTCTCCAGTTATCTCAACAATAATCTCGGTTTCTGTCCCACATAACACTGTTTAACTTGTGCATCGCACTGGGCTGCTGACCTAAACATACACACTGACCGAGTATGGAAATAATCATGATAAAAACCCTGAAACTGCAACTGAAAATTCACTGCTGACCACAAAAATAACAACAAGGCATTGCAGCGTCTACTGGATTTCTCTATACAGCACATGGTGTTGGTAGAAAAGAACATGGCTCTTACTAAGCTTTGCTGTAATAAAAATAGAGCTTGGAGAGTGTATTTATTGAGTCGGAGTGATTCAAAGCTGTAGCCTTGCCTATTTTGTTGTGGCCTTGAGAAAGAGAGATTTTATGATGAGGAAAGGCGGGGACTGCTCTTCAATCTCCACGACAACACAACCTCATTCACCCTCATACATTCTGTGTATCACTTCTTACCTCTTTCTTTACTTCAGCCATCTTTCTTTATTACACACACTTTCTTGATCTCTCAGATGCTGCAGAACCTTTCTTATTATTCGGTGACAATTTCCCCCTCAATGTTAGGCTCTCTCTCATTCCCTTTCAACCCACATGTTCTTTTGTCATCTCTAATCTCCTGTTTGCCAATCTCTCTCTTTGCCCCATTTCTCTGTCTCAGTTTCTTCTTGGTTGTCTCTGCACATTCACCTCTCTTCCTCTCTCCCTCTCTCATCCCTCCCCCACAGCACTCTGCTGCCTAGTGTGCACAAGAAGTGGTGATGCTGGTGGTGGTAAAATGGAAAGGATGGTGAAGGGAAAGGACTAGAAAGCTGAGGCAGCGGTGGTGATAGTGGTGGTGGTGGGGCTCCTCCAGTGTGTAGCGGTTGCCATAGTAACAAGCAGAGCCAACCAGTGGAGACGGTGCTGGTAAAGGTTAGCCATATATGGAATCTGGTGAAGGAGGAAGTGGGATTCAGCAATCCAACCCTCACAGGAAGAAGGAGCGTGGTAAAATAATTATGCTGCTCTAGTTCTGTCCACTAACAAATGTTGCTAAATTAATACCAGGAGATGAAGCAGACGCTGTGATCCTAATTGAGGATAGGCAGATAATTAAGGGATGCACACAGACATGCAGACCCCTGTGTATGCAGTCCAATTCACAAACGCGCATATGTGCACCAGAGGGGCTTTACATGCACATGTGCATAAAATAAGGCAAAGAAAATGTGTGAGCTTAATGCTCCGTGCGTGAGTGAGAGGCTGGATGCATACAGACAACTGTGTCTCCAGTCAGGTCACAGTCAGAAAGAGCTAAGCTAAGCAAAACCATAGGAGCGGCACACAGTATAGCTGAATAAAATATGGAGCACACACTCTCTCCTGGCTCAGCCTCAGTCTGTTCTCAACCTGGATCCTCTTCTGGTCTTTTTGTTCCTCTGTTTCCTTTTTGTGCACACACACAAAACACACACCCATCTGTGTCTTTCACTCTTTTTAATAGAGGAGAAAAACACCTAATAAGAATCTAAGCAACAACTGCAGAGATAACTACCATCATGATCACTGTGGTTCTCTCCCAAGAAGTATTGCTGTCCAGTTCACTTGTGTGTAAAGGCAATGTGTGTGCCATTGTGAAGCTGTAGGTTTTTGTCTTGTGGATAAGTGTGCTACAGTGCAGCAAGCTTCCTCAGTCTGTCTCTCCCACAGACTGTCCATTAGCATCAGCAGTCTGACTCATTGCCACACTGCAGAAGCTGAAGGAACACACTGTGACTGCAAGTGCATGCGCTCACACATACAGCACAAAACAACACACAAACATGAATGAACCCAATGATACAGAAAGATATAAAACAGGCACAGGGTATGAACACCAAATACACAAACACTGTAGTGTTTACGGACAGCAGTGCCTTAAAAATCACAGCATAGTAAATACAAAATTAACTGTTATTAATTGTATGGCTTGAATTTTGGGGATGCTGGTTGAACAAAGCAAATATTTTTTAGATGTCACAGTTTTCTCACAACATTAGCAGTGAAAATAGCTGACAGATAGAACTGAAGTGATCAGTCAGTTAATTTAATTGTCAGTCCGAAGATGCAGATCAGGGTGGAGGTAAAAACACAGGGAGGCAGAATTCCTGTTTTGGGGGGTGTGGGGGCAGAAAGGGAAGCAGACATCCTACAGGTCCAATTATAGATATCTTAGGTCTGGGTAAACACGGACCATTAGAGCCAAGCCAAAAACATACGCTCCTTAAAAGCAGGGACAAGCCACCACTCAGCAGGAGATGTGTGTGTGTGTGTGTGTGTGTGTGTGTGTGTGTGTGTGTGTGTGTGTGTGTGTGAGCTGTAGCTCAAGCACCACGCATTTCCTGCATACGTGTGCACAAGTGTGTGTACTCAATTACCCTGTAGAGAAATAGACGGGTTGGAGGGAGTGAGGGAGGAGGAGGGGAGAGCCTGCCGGAGGGAGATGGCAAATTGATCCCTGTCCTGCAGTTTTGGAGTTATCTGGGAAAAAGAACTGGCGCATGTGTTTGTTAGAAATGCACGTGTGTGGAGAGGAGTGATTTAAGCCCAGCACAGCAGGGAGTCTGCCATTTCTCTGCACAAATATCAGCAGAATAGAGGAGCTGGTGTGAGCCTAATGGTTATAGATATAAACAATTAGAATTACAAAACAAGCGAGCTGCTGCGCCTGTAGACTATACACTTGTAATCCGGTTTTACCAAGCTGCAGGAGCTTCTTCTGACTACACGTGTTCTCAAAGCTGCTTGTGATTCATTTTTGATTGTAAAAAAATCTATTTTTCGGCAGATTTGTGAGACTAGCATGAAAAAAAAGATGAGAGGCTTAGTATGTTTACACCCCGTCTGACCCCAGTGATATTGAAAACTCAGAATATGTTCCGACAGCTCATAAATGTTGAAAAATTAATCCTTCATATTTTTTTTTTTAAAAACAAACAGAATTGCCTTTTAATGCATTCCTCTGGCCTTCTACATTTATTTGCATTAATAGATCAGTCAATCCTGAATTTCTTTTGCACAAAATGCAGAAAATTCACTGATTTTATCTTCTTGGAAATTAAATGTAACTGTTGTCTGTAGTGTTTCACAAAGCAAAGCAATTATATGGATTGCTTGTCAAGTAAACCAAGCAATTCTCCAGGAAATTCAAAGCTTTTTTCACAACTTTCAGATTTTTTACAGACGACACATTAATAAAGGTGATGGAATGAAATGAGAATGGGAAAAAAATGCATTTCCAGGCCTTTGTGTGAATGTCTACACAGATTTGATTTTATTCCGTGTGTGCTCGTTTTCATGGATGTGAAGTGCCCGTGTGTTTTCTCCCTCAGTATAAAATAGAAGAAAGATAGCAATGCTTTTAAGATAGCAATGCTTTGAAGGAGGCGGGGTGTCATCTGGTCAAACTATTTAAAGAAATCAATCACACACACAATCCGAGCAGGCAGACTGAGATAAAAATAAAGAGCTGGATATAAAAATAGTGGCACACAAAAAAGGATGAGGCAGACAGACAGAGACAAAGTGATGTTTAAGATATTTATAACAGTCAGACTCACATGGAAATGCACTTGACTCAAACTACTCCTTCACACACACACACACTTCTTTCAAACACTCACACACTCTCACATGGAGCCATTAGCACACAGATGTGCACACATGCAACTCTCACATCTCACACTGGGGTCATGTGGCACATTTGTGTGACATAGATATGACCTTCGGGATAGAAGAGGATAGAGCACACACCTTCAGTGTAAGAAGCAAAAGGCTCAGGCTCCAGAGAAAGGGTAGTGATGTCGGAGCACAGGACCTGGATGGGGCTCAACATCCTGGGGGAGGACTCCAGGGTGGAGAGGGGTGGACAGGATGGGGCGGAGCTCTTCAGGCTATAGCCAGGAGCAGCCCTGCAAGAGGAGCAAGGATGGACGGAGGGGGGAAGGAAGGGAGGAGGGCAACAGGGAAGCAGAGGGTGAGGAAGGAAGGAAAATAAGAAGGAAAAAGGACCAGGGCAGCAAAGGGGGTTGAAGGCGGGGTTAAGGGTAGGGACTGAGTTACTACATTACCACACTTGGTCATGAGTACTCACCAAAGAAAATCAGCTGGTGGTGTATTCATGATCACAGAATAACATATTGGGTTTGGTGGGAAAAGCTAGCAACACATGAAGGATGAACACAGGAAGCTAATGGGACAAAGTCTTAAGCATGTATTGTTTATTCACTTTCATTTAGCTTTCCAGGTAATCATTAGTGTGCATGGCCCAGGGAAAGGCTACTCGGTCACATTTTCCCTCGTGACCAATTACTTTAATGACTCAGAACTTGCCTTAGAATAGTCTTTAATGACATATAATGTGGAACATAATCAAATCTCCCCATTACAAGTTACTAAACAGGGCAAACATCCAAAGATATTCAGTGTAACACAGTTTTCATTTTTAGAGATACATGTGGAATTGTTATATGACCATTTAGAGATTTTTTTATTTTCAATTTCTGCTCGAGTAAATAATAATAATTAATAATGGGCACTCTTATATATAGAGGCATAGGATAATAATGGGGTTATTTTTAAAAATTAGAATTTGTTACTCGATTCATTGAACCAAATGAGATACTTTTGAAGGCAAGGGAAGTTTGTGGACGATGGGGAGTAAGCAATGTATGTAATTCAAGAGAGGAGGGACTGCAAGGAAGAGGGAGTTTAAGCATCCCTCCCCTGTAGGAGTTACAGGGGAGGGGAATCCCCACTAGAAGATCTACAGACACACATTTACACACATATACACAACACTTGCAGACACACATCCACACAAATTCAAACCTGAACTAACAAAAAGATGCACACACACACGAATATAAATGTAAACACAGGAAAAAGAAAAGAAAGAAAGATGGAAACACACACATACAGGCACACAACCAGGAGACAGCAAAATAAACCCACGAATAAAAATCACATGTACCATCTCCTTCTGTGTGTCTATACCAAGCTCGGTTTTCCCTCAGACACGCGTACTGTGTTTGAGCAGTCTTTAGAGCACTGTTGGATAATTGTTAGGCAATTGTGCCACTTCAGCACCCAACAATGCTGTGTGTTGCATTAGAGACCAGACAGGGGAAAAAGGGGCAGGTGGAAATGGGGAGGCGGAAGGGGGATGGGGTGAACATGGACGAAAGGTGGAGGGAGTTGGAGTGGATTCCCAGATTTATTGTTTTTTGTTTTTTTGAGATAGAAGAAATATTTGTTGGTCATCTGGGGAACTCCTGAACGTCCTCTCCATTAAAGCTCACAATGCGCTGCACGGCCCGTCACACCAACAGTGCTGAGCAGTGTCCACCTTGGTGTGAGCTCATCAGCAATTCAGTCCTGAATAATTCCTGTGTGTGTGGAATAATTAATACTGCCATTATTGGTGGGTGGAGATGATCTGCCAATCACTCTGGCCAAGCATGAAAAGCAGCATGTTTAGCATTGCTGGCTGTTACTATAGCAATAATGGATGGGTGTAGAGAGGTATTAAGGGGTATTAAGGCTAATTTTTCTTTTTCTTTTACCAGTCACTTACTAAAAACCTTTTTCCTGAAATGGATACAATTTACTAATGGAAACACAGTATATGTAAGAAGAAACAGAAAAGCACACCTTCACATACAGACAAAGACATGCACAAATGTAATCTTCAGTGGTGTGTTGAATACACACAAGAGTATTTGCACAATCAACAGGCAGCACTACAGTCTCCCCTGACTACAGCATGTGCTTCTGTGCAAGGGGAAATTATGCCACAGCACACACAGAGGAAGCATAATTCCCTTTCTACAGTGATAGGAGAATCACAAATAAGCTCGCAACACGTTCATGACCCCAAAATGATAATCCGCTGTTCAGGTCTAAGGCGCGTAGCGAACAATGAGCTGAGTGTAAGAAACAGACAGACGAGGCAGGAAAGCAGACAGGTAAAGCCAGCATGCAGGTAAGATTAGTGGTGGTAATAAGATAAGTAGAACGTGGTTATCCACGGTCATAATCCATCTCCTTTATGCTTTATAAAGAAACCAAAGAAATTCAGTGGTTTGTACAGTTTTGTAGGCTGCTGGGTTTGTCAATATACCCCCTGTCTTAGATCATGTATTCAATCTGACACCTGAGCCAATTATATAGAAGAGTGGGGGAGCAAACAGGGAGAACACGCGCGTCACATACAAGAGCCGACATGCAATGCAAGTACAAAAACAGTGTGGTGGAATTTTTATGCCTCGTTTTTCTGGAAAATTCTCTGACACACAAACACAACTGGAGACAAAAGTGAAGACACTCTGGCATGGGCCAGATCAATTCCTCCCTGCGGTGTGACAAAATAGCTGTGTAACACAAAGTAGCATAAACAAAATAATGAATGAAAAGTGCCGGGTGGGAAAAAGGAAATAGTGTGAGAGGAGGGGAAAAGTTGCCTTAGATGATATAATTTTGCGACAAAGAATGTTTTGGTGACTAGGGCAGCTCCTGTCTGAACAATAATTAACACAGAGCTTATAGAAGCTTAGGAAGCTGCCCTGAGCTAGTTTTGTCACGCACTCTGTCTTACTCACACTCCAAAAGTTCAATACATAGATACACACTTGCCTGAAGGAAATACTTCAATACAAAGAACAGACACATACAGCTTCCTGTGTCATCTTCTTACCTTCAGTCACATAGTTGTGGTCGGGGAGGAAGCCGTGGTGGTTGAGAGCTGGGGTGGAGTCAGTGTCTTCGCCCATCAGCGGGGCCTGGGGGAGTGCCCGTCTTGGTGGGGCAGCGTGATGGTGGCAGATTGGTGGCGAAGGGGATGGTGGTGGGGATGCCGTTCAGCACAGTGCCCATACTGCTGCCCGCCTCCTCAGCACAGGGGCGCACAGCTTGTCATCCTATACTTAAGTAAGGCTGAGGGGGAGGGAGTGGGGCAGCCCCAAAAGAGGGATGGATGCACCAGGGAGTCCACAGAAGTGCTTCTGAGAGCCAGATGCAAACCTGCAGAAAGGGGATCATTTGGAAACAGTTCAAAAACTACCAGTGGTGAGCTTGATTTGTACCTCACAAGAGCACACATTAGTCATGA